>NW_027507790.1:53346439-54012295 GCF_037356315.1 Lithobates pipiens | reverse complement strand
ATGTTACTGTCTTTTATTCTACTATTTGGTTACTATATATTGTTGTTCATACAGGGCAATAGCAGGTTGTGAGAGGTGTTCTATTCTCTTGTTCTATCACTCAACCAGCAAGTTAAACAAAAAACAATGGGGGTTATTTACTAAAGGCAAATCCACTTTGCACTACAAGTGCAAACTACAAGTGCAAAATGCACTTGAAATTGCACTGAAAGTGAAGTCACTGTAGATCCGAGGGGGACATGCAAGGAAAAAGAAAAAAAAAAAAAAAAAAAAAAAAAAAAAAACAGCATTTTAGCTTGCACACGATTGGATAATAAAATCAACAGAGCTTCCACTCATTTCAGATCTACCCCTCAGGTTCACAGCGACTGCACTTCCAAGTGCACTTTCAGTGCAATTTCAAGTCTCAAGACACTTTGCACTTGTAGTGGAAAGCGAATTTGCCTTTCGTAAATAACCCCCAATGTGTGTTGTAGGGATCTCTCACACTGAATTATTGTATTCTGACAGGGGAACTCCCACTTCCATAAAAATACACAGATTAGCACTTGCATTGACTGAAAGAGCTGATCCAAAGTGTTTTTTCTAGCAGGACCATTTGACAGAAACCGGTCGTTAACTCAAGTCCATCTTTGCAAGATAATTCTCCGTTCTCCTGTAGCAGCAAAAAAACTAGAGAATCATTTAAATTATTTTGTGGCTGGTTTTAGAATCTCTAAAAGCCAAAGTACAGACAGACACCAAAAAGGAGTGCTGGCACCCCCCCCCCCCCCCCCCAACAATAGGTACACTACTACCCACATTTTGAATGTTACACTGGATTAATTTAGTTGTGTATATGTATCAACACTATCTTGCAGTCTGTGTAAACATGAAAAGAGTCTATTTCAAAAAAGTCTCTAGGATTTTAGAAGCAATTCCAGTGGCCAAAATTGCTGCACAAGTTCAAGACTTGGAATGGTATGTTCTGGTTTTAAGGTCAGCTTGGCAATACTGTGGACAAAACCCATAACTTGTCTCTATAAACTTTGTGGTAAGCTACCACAGCTATTGTTTCATTGGAAACATCAGCGAAAAACATGGATCTCACTTCAGGTGGCCTTAGTTAGGGATGCAGAAATGAAAGAGCGCAGTATCTGAAGTTGTTCTAGCACATACAGGAACTCTTTCCACGATTTCCATATTTGTTCTTTCCCTCTGGGTAAATCGGGTATCTCAATCTGTTTTCAGAAGGATGCCATCTTAGAAGTATCTTACCCTGAATGGTAAAGGGCGCTATGAAACCCAGAGGACTGTAGATGCTATTCACAGCAGACAAAACTAACATTTCTTGAAAGGTTTGTCACAAGTTGATATTTGTAACGTGAGTGTGTCTTGTTGAAGATCCCAAAGCAATCCAAAGCTACGTTGTATAAGGGAAAGATCTGTTCCTAGCTAAAACCTTTACATTAACAGCATGGTCATCAGAAGGAAAGGCTCTCATTACCTTGTAACTGTTAGACACAATTTTGTGAAGCTTTAGGTTGGCAGTGCAAGCATATCCCAAGTTCTCTTGAGAAGTTTAATTGCATCTTCTGTAGACAGAGATTTGATCCAGTCATCTACGTAGAAAATTATGTTTTCACAAATTCACATGTATATGACCCAAATTCTTTTTGACCTTCTTAAGTCTGTTCTTCTCAGCCCATAAAATGCTAAAGCAGGAGAAGTATAAATTGTGCAAACAATGCAGATATTGCACATAACCTCCAAGTGAAATATCTTCAAAATCTTAAAAAATGAGTATATAGTTACACAAATTACATATTCTCTATTCTCATATAGTCTCTAAAAACGGACTAAATATATATAATATAAAGTGCTTTATGCAATAAATAAAAAGTGCTGACAGTCGGTGCAAAACAGAAAATGGTGTCAACCAAAAATAATTCAATAATGAAATCCAGGAGTGAGTGTGCTCTTGCCGATAAGATTCCCACTGCCAGACGTTGATTGCAATTCCACTGGTGCGCTCACAGTGCTCTTACCTCATAGGCATTAAAAAATGCCTTGAATAGGTGCCTTAGCCATCTGTGCGGGCCCTTGGATCCTGTACAACTGTGCCAAATGCAAAGATGAGCGTCCACTAGAAGTGCTGAATGAGTGCTTGCATAGATAGACGGTATCCACATGTAAAAGATGAATAAGCGCCAATAGTGTATTACCCAAATAGCAGACTATTTTATTAAACGTAAAAAATGTCTGCTTACATTATAAATGCAATAAAATGGCCAGACAAAATGGTACATAGGCGTTCACCGCCACCACCTACACTACTTCCGGTATTGCGATGTTTACTTCCTGCCAACAGTAACGACTTTCGGTTTGCGGCGATTACTTCCCGTTGCTTGCTTCCTACGTGTTACATCATGTACCTCATGACTTCCTCAGGGAAAACCTCAGTACCAAGGGTGTATGGCAAGGCATGTCCTGCCTGTTACTTCCCAAAGGAGAAACTTGGATCATTCTTAGTATCTTCCCACTTCTGTGATTCCATTAGGAGAATTGCAAAGGGAGGAAAGAAAACAATTTCCTGCCTTGTACCTTGATCCAAGTGATGCCATTTTTCCTGTATGCCATAAGGTAATTTGTAGACTATTGGGTTAAACCCACGAACAGTATCAAAGGTAACCGAGGCCAGGTAGGTGGGTATCAGCCATGGAAAGTTGAAGCTCCATAAGATGATCGCCGAGCCCTTGAAACTTTCCAATGTCTCTATCAGATATTTTTGGGAAGGTTTGCAACCTTTTAAAATAATGCAACCTCAATGGCTTCTGGGCTGACAAAGCTTCATTCAAGCTGTCCCAAGCAGAGTTGAGACCTGGCACAGGGTTGTCAATTGAAAACGTTTGAGTCTTGACACATTCAGCAGATTGAGGACCTATCCATCTAGTACTTCTGTGGTTGTGATGTCAGCTTTGAAGTTGGATTTCCAGCCTCTGTGGATTTCAGGTTTATTGTCAAACTTAGCGAGACCAGTCTTAGTGAGCGTTTTGCAAAACATTTATTTAGTGCACTGTGATAGGTCTATGTTTTTGGACTTACATTGGCTGTTATGCTGAGATTGTGCGACTTTGGGAGGAATGGTTGTGCAAAGGCATTCATACCAGACACTGGCTTAGAGTTGATTGCCATGTTGGGTTGTGGCTGTGAAGCAGTACCCTTGGTTGGAGGCAATTGGCCAGCTCCATGATACGATGTATTGTCTATTATCTGTATACCAGTGTCTACAGTTTGCTGCAGTGTAAAAGCCTGGTGTATGGAGGAATGAGTAGGCAGATTGTCTTGAGAGGTGGTAGGCAGGGCGTACTGACTTTGCTTGAGTGTTATAGCTGCTGTAGCTGGGAGCTGAAGTTTTGGGAGTGTTAGGAATATGATGCATACAATGCAACAGAGTGTCTGCTGCTATTACCTCCTTCACTTTCCCAAGCTACATGCTATGGAACCTTTAACCTTGAAATTGCTGTGGTATGCTCAAATTATTTCTCCAAAGCTTCAAATTCAGCTCTCTTCCGATTCCATCTCCGCTTATTTGCATGCAACTTTCGCTTCTGCCTCTGCTTTCCTGCGTGCAGCCCCTGCCTCCACCAGTTCTTTCTTGCATGTGGTTTCTGCGGCTTCTGCTTCCATGTCTGCTTTCTTGCATGTATTTGCGTGCATCTTTTGCTTCCATGTTCTCCTTTGAATAGTAAAAGCTTCAGTATCAGCATGGGCTTTAAAAAGTTGTTTGAGAGTGTAAGAGCTTGATTGAGCTTGGCACTCCTCCAAACCCGTAGGCATATTTGGAGGAGTGTCTCGTAGATGCACAGAGGTGAGATTTAGATTCATGAAGTTGTGCGATTCTCACCACAGCCTTTGTCTTTCTTTGTTTTACGAAACGGTTACTCTCTAGATTAAACTCATCAGGTTTCTTTAACCACTTGCTTACTGGGCACTTAAACCCCCCTCAGTCCCAGACCAATTTTCAGCTTTCAGCGCTGATGCACTTTGAATGACAATTGCGCGGGCATACAACACTGTACCCAAATGAAATTTTTATCATTTTTTCCCACAAATAGAGCTTTCTTTTGGTGGTATTTAGTTACAGCTCGGAGTTTTATTTTTTGCTAAACAAACAAAAAAAGATGCAAAAAAAAAAAAAAAAAAAAAAATCATGTTTTAATAGTTTGTTATAAAATTTTGCAAACGGGTCATTTTTCTCCTTCATTGAAGTGCGCTGATTAGGCGGCACTGATGGCTGCACTGGTGGGCACTGATGGGCACTGATGGGCACTGATGGGCTGCACTGGTGGGCACTGATAGGCATAGTTAAGGCGGCACTAATAGGCACAGATAAGGCGGCACTGATGGGCAAAGATGGGCACAGATAAGATGGCATGGATGGGTGGCACGGATGGGCACTGATAGGTACCACTGATAGATGGCACTGATGGGTGGCTCTGATAGGCGGCACTGCTGGGCACTGATGGGCGGCACTGCTGGGCACTGATGGGCGGCACTGGGTCGCAGCACCTTTGAGGCAGATTGTGGGCACTGTGGGTGGCACTGTTGGTGGCACTGCTGGATGGCACTGTGGGTGGCATTTTGGGTGGCACTGTGGGCACTATGGGCACTGATGAGGGGCACTGATGGGGGGCACTTACTTTTATTCAGGATGGCACGGCGGTGGGCAGGTGGGCACTGGCAGGGGGCAGGTGGTCAGCTGTATTGCTGGCCGTGATCGGGACTGATGTCCCGATCACGGCCGCCGGTGATCGGCTTTTTTTTTCTCTCCTCGCGCTGTCAGCGCGAGGAGGAATAATAGCCGATTACCGGCTCCGTTCTATCACATGATCAGCTGTCATTGGCTGACAGCTGATCACGTGATAAGGGGTCGGGATCGACCCCTTGCACGGATCGGTGATCAGGCGAGTCTCACGGACTCGCCGATCACAGAGCGCGCCGCGCGCGGCCCTCAGGGGGCGCGCAGGCCGCTCGTATCCGGGACGACGTCAATAGACGTAGTCCCGGAAATGTAGGTCCGCGCTGATGCAGTCATTTGGCAATAGCGCGGATCTGTAGTGGTTAACTTGCAGGAAATTTCTACTGTATACATGTATAATGCACACATTGGGGGTTATTTACTAAAGGCAAATCCACTTTGCACTGCAAGTGCACTTGGAAGTAAAGTCACTGTAGATCTGAGGGGGTTATGCAAGGAAAATAAAAAACAGCATTTTTGCTTGCACTTGATTGGATGATAAAATCAGCAGAGCTTCCCCTCATCTCAGATCTACCCCTTAGATTTAAAGCGACTGCACTTTCAAGTGCACTTGCAGTGCTGTCAGGACCTGGACTTGAACCCGGGAACCTCAGCTGTGTCTGGCAATGAATCTTCTCTCCGAGCTATCTGAGATGCTGGACAGTGCCTTGTCAGATCCTTTAGACAACCCTGCCTTGTACCTTGATTTCAGCTGAACCTTGAACTCTTTGCTCCTCCCATGAACTTCCTGATATAAGCCATGTCTTTGCACTTCCTCCTTGCCAGAATATTGTGCTATCTCCAGCCTGTATCTCGCTCCTGTCTTCCCTGCTGCCGCTTATATTTGCTACTGCTGGTTACCGACCCTTGTTCCACGACTACGCTTCTGCCTGATCCCAACCTGCAACTACTCGTTACCAACCTTTTGGCTTGCTTACTGGCCACGCTTCTGTTTGATCCTTACCTGCTCATCCGCTACTGAACCCCGGCTTGCTCACCTCCTGGTGGGGCGATCCCGATGACCACGACCTGGTACTAACACCCAGCTAAATCCACCTCCACCATTTGGAGCTCTGGTGAAAACTGGTTAGAACTTAGACTCCGCACCTCAGGTGAGCCTGTGTCATCTGCCAGGGTGACTGCCTGTGTTCCTATCCTGCTGGTTAGTGGTAGTCCAGCAACTGGTCTTCGAGCCTGACCCCTGATCGTGACAAGTGCAAAGTGGATTTGCCTTTCGTAAATAACCCCCATTGTCTTGTATAAACAGTCCCATTAGGAAAGCATTTGATTATTAGTCTCTTGTAGGTTGTAAACTGCTGTGACTAGCTTGCAAGTATATACAGGCTTATATGACAATGGCTGTACTGTGCTAATCTGCTGTATATCTAGGGTGATCTCACATTTCACAGTGTATCCCAGAGCTACAGATGATCACTATAACCGATTGAGTTGTGGCAAAATAGCTTAAATAAGAAGTTTGGAAAAAAATGTTCTCATCAATCATACTTACCTAGGTGGATGCAGCATCAGTTCAATGCTGCACCTGTCCTCCGCCGGCTCTCAATCTGAGAGCTGAGCGATCAAACACCGCTGATCACTCAGTTCTCTTTATTTTAACCAAAAAAGGCTTTTAATATCACTTTAACCATTATTGCTGTCATAAGGAGGCTAATAAGGCCCCTATGTGATAGCATTGGACAGGTGACAGGTACTGGATGTGCTTCATCACACACAAGCACTGGATGTGCTTTGTCAAGTACTTTAGTCAAAGTACTATAAAAGTGATTCGTAAGCTGTATAAAACTGTTGTTTCAACCTCTTCAGACTTTGAATGTACTGGAAACATGCAAGTGTATGTAAAGCACAAATTTTTGGGGAAGGATTAGAACAGGTATTTGTCCCATTTGAAGTCACGTGTGTGACGTAACGCGTAGGACCCGAGGCGAATCAGATACCGGAACAGACGCTCAGACTGACACGAGCTCGGCGCTCGTTTTTACAACGCTACTGTAATCCCTCTAAAATGTGAGTTTTTTAATAGATGTGAATAAAAGTTTTATTTCTATTGAAAAATACTACACTATGGTGGACCTCCTTTATCTCTTTTAAATGTATATTGAGAACCACACCATCTGAAGCACCCAGTGGAAAGAGAGGAAGAGAAGGATCACCCCTACCTCTCTCCCCCCACCCCCCCGGCTACACTTTAAAAGTGAAAACGAACATCTAGGAAAAGATCAAGTTGAAGGGAGCTTCCCCTCCTCCTTTTTCTACTATATGCTGTTTACCTTACAGCAGTAAGGTAATCATTTACTCTTACCACGGGTGTCAGTGACGCTGAAGATTTATTCTTTTGTTTGCACTTAAAGGCACAGTGTCACCTTAAAGCCAAGACAGCGATACACAGTGTTTCACTGGAACACTTTGCACGTTTGCACTTTTATTGCACGTTGGACTAAGGATCAAATAGTCCAATACCGCACTGAACATTTGTTTAGCTAGACATTTTAAAATATTTTTTTGTTGGTTTCTATAATTTTAATTTAATTTTACTTTGTTTTAACCATTGCCATACCACTCACTATATGAACCATTCACGTATGCGTTATATATTTTGCACAGTGAGATAATCACCTATAGCTACACTTTAATGTTGATAATATTTATATCACCTAGAAATTGCTTAATTTATTTTGTTATTTGCACAAGTGTTTAAACCGCTATGTCTTCTCAACATATCCGTTAATGAATTTTTTTGCTTAATTTTTTTGCCTATTTTGCACTTTACCTACTATTGCGATATACATTAGGTAGATAATTGAATTATTTCGTGAACACTGTGTTAACATATCACAAAAACACATTATATAGGAGCGCAACACCACCCCCCTTCTTCACATGGAGGAAAGGATATTACTATATGCGGATGATCTCTTTTTCATGTCTAATGTCTGTTCATCCCTGCTGGTAGTAATGGAACAGGTTAAGGAGTTTGGAAGGTTTTTGGTTTAGGGATAAACTGGGAGAAATCCATGTTGATGCCTTTAGACCCCCTTCCGGATCCACTACCACCTATACTTTCTCATTTTAAGGTTGTATCATCTATAAAATACTTGGGTATAACCATGTTGGACTCTCCACAGTCATACACTGTGTGGATAATATATTTCCATTACTTACTAGATTTTAAAATCAGAGTAAAACCTGGACTAAGCTCCCTTTATCGCTAATAGGTCGTATCAATATAATAAAAATTGTATGGATGCCTCAGCTCTTCTATTTTTTACATAATGCCCCGATTTGGATTCCTATCCGGATCTTTAAGATAAACACTATATTTAGGCGATAACTATGGCGGAACAAAACCCCTCATATCAAACTGGAGACTTTACAGCATCCCACAAATGGTGGTGGGCTGGCAGTTCCTAATCCAAGGCTATATTTTCTTGCCTCCCAATTACAGCATTTTGCTTTATGGGAGTCTGAACAGATATCCTTTCTTGCTCGACGACTATTCTCTTTTGCATTTAAGGGTCGGTCTCCACTTTTTGTCCTCAATGGTGCAAGTGTCTCGCTTGCTGATATGCCTACTTGTATGTCAATCTGTGAAGTATGGGATACAGATAAAAAAATGCTGGGTGTCTAATCCCACTAGATATACAGTACTCCCATATGGGAAAAATGATAGACGGTCTTAAATTTAGGAGGTTTTCAGAGATGGGCAAAATTAGGAATAACTACTTTAGCTCAGCTATATCTCTGTAGAATAGAGAAAGAGACGGCGCCCTCTAAGTGCAGCAATAAAGTTGCTCAAATTTATTAAAAATGGTTAAAAAACACTCACATTAAATTAGTGGTGTACAGGCACATCAGGGATATAATGTTTCATCCGTATGTCCATGGGGGCAACTCGCAGGGCTGTAAGGCAGGGTTTCCGGCATCTGACTTTTTTGACCGATGGTTGGTGTTTTGGTCTATTCCATGTATTTCCTCGGAATGGTCAGAGCAATCGGGGTAGTGCTGGTAGCTGTGGTGCCTTTAGTCCGGTGTTCAGGGAGTCGGTGTCCTCAGGAGACGGGCTAGGCAAAGCGGCGCGTCGGAGCATGCATGCTCCTTCATCAGGCTTCAATATCTCTGTAGAATCCAGATGGTTTTATCAATTTCTTCAGTTAAGATATGCCCAGTTTTCTTCTGCCAAGATATTTTTCGCCTCTATCACTGTCTTACATAACATAGTACAGGCAGAGTCAACAAAGGGTCTTACCTTGGTTACTTATAGGGTATTGTCAGATGGGTTTCTATTGAACTTCCCCATCCATTCTCGGGCTGGCTGGGAGAAGGATATTGGTCCCATCTCTGAGGAGATTTGGGACTATGTCCTCCGGTCCCCGTCTGGGGTGTCTTTCTCCATCACATAGACTGACCCAGATTTTTTTGGTTTGATGTGATCTCTACTTTTGTGGCTTTGTATTGTATCAATGTTTTCATATAAAATAATAAAAAGGATTTGATAAAAAAAAAAAAAAAAAAAAAAGTCCACCATAAGGCTTCCCCTCTGTGCCTTGCCGTTGGTAAGGAGATAATAAAGCTGCAAACTGGTTGCCTTCAAGGCTAATAAGAGGGAAAATTCTATTAACTCTGCACAAACAATGAGAGGAGGCAGAGACTGAAGAGATCCAGGGGGCACTTTGTAGGGAGGCAGTACAGACACCAAAAAGGAGTTGTAAGGAGTGGAGAGATGGCTTTCAAGCATTCTTGCTACATACCCCGTGTACTGAGCAAAAATTGCTCTTCTCCAGCCACACACAAAAGGATTAAAAGTGGATGTAAACCCTCACATATACCCAGTGAAATGAACAGCCTCAGATGATACACAGGGATGAAACAAATATCCCTACATAAAAGTTTTACATGTATATCTGCTGTATACTTTACTGCTTAGAAAATTCAGATCATGTTAGGAGATTTTCTCTTCCTGGTTACCACTGCAGTGAAGTCTGGGCATACAGCCCAGACAGCCAATTGGAAGAAAGGCACACACCCCCTCTCCTCATAGGTAAAGACTCTCAGAGGTGTTCTGAGACATGGCAAGCCGCCTGCTAATCTATTTATAGCTCCCTCCCCCAACACAAAATTCAGCCTGCTTTTATCTCATGTGTTGGAGAACGTCAGGATTTATCAGGCTGACAACAGAAGAATGGAGCAGGAGAAAGACACGGGACACAGTGCTTTTAAGATAAGAAAACTCTGCAGATATATTTGCCCAGCTGAAATTTCATGAAATCGGGTTTACATCCACTTTAAGCCCTTGGTTCTCTGTGACTCAGTTATGACTAAGGCCCCTTTGACACAGCTGGTTTCACACATCTGTCCCGGAATCACAGCTAATCACTCTGTGTGCGACTATGTGCGATCAGCAGTGGCCACTGTCAGCCCTTCATTTCTTTAAATGGGCTGAGCAGCCAATGCTAATCACACGGTCATTCCTGCAGCAAGAATCCGCAGATTCTTGCTACAGGGATCCGGAAATTACAAGTTACTCACTAGGGGGAGAACCTCTGGGGGAATCTAGGATGGAAAAAGGACCTGGGGGTCATAGTAGATTACAGGCTCAGCAATGGCATGCAATGCCAAGCTTCTAAAAGCAAAGCCAACAGAATATTGGCATACATTACAAAGGGGATTCACTTCAGAGATAAAAATGATAATTCCCCCCACTCTTAAAGACTCTGGCCCAGCCGCATCTTGAGTTAGCCATCCAGTTCTGGGCACCTGTCCTCAAGAAGGATGTGCTGGACCTGGAGTTGGTCCAGAGAAGGGAAGCAAAGGTAATAAAAGGGACTGGAGGATGTCAGCTACGGGGAAAGACTGCAAGCATTGAACTTATTCTCTCTGGAGAGGGGACGCTTGAGAAGGGATATGATATGAATGTACAAATACCGTACTGGTGACCCTAGCATAGGGGAAAAAAAAAATAGTCAGTGAAAGGGAAATTAAAAAGACACGCAGCCAGTCACTTAAACTGGAAGAAAAGCGGTTTAACCTTAAATTGCGTAGAGGGTTCTTTACTGTTAGAGTGGTAAGGATGTGGAATTATCTTCCACCAGCAGTGGTATCAGCAGGGAGCGTCGATAGTTTAACCAATTCAGGACCGGAAGATTTTACCCCCTCAATGACCAGAGCATTTTTTGTGATTCGGCACTGCGTCGCTTTAACTGACAATTGCGCGGTCATGCAACGTTATACCCAAACAAAATTGACGTCCTTTTTTTTTCCACACAAATAGATATTTCTTTTGGTGGCATTTGATCACCTGATCCCCTCTGCGATTTTTATTTTTTGCGCTATAAACAAAAAAAAAAAAAAAAAACGACATACACACAATAAAAAAAAAAAAAAATAAAAAAAAAAAAATATATAAATATATTATATTATATTATATTATATTATAATATAATATAATATATATATATATATATATATATATATATATATATATATATATATATATATATATATATATATATCTCTATCTCTCTCTCTCTCTTACTATAATAAATATCCCCCAAAAAAATATATAAAAAAAACTAAAATTTCTTTCTCAGTTTAGGCCGATATTTATTCTTCTACATATTATAGCAATAAGTGTATATTAATTGTTTTGCATAAAAGTTATAGCGTCTACAAAATAGGGGATAGATTTATAGCATTTTTATTATTATTTTTATTTTTTATTAGTATTGGTGGTTTAGTATTGGGGCAACACTCAGGGGGTTTATTCGCAATCAATGCTCACTGCAAGGTTGTTTTCCTGTTGAGACCAATTGTGTATAATGTTATAGTGTTATATCTCCATTTACATTTCCGTATATATTTATTCACAGAGTTCATTATCGGACACGCGGTTAGGGGCACTAACCACGTAACGGGGACAAATATTCAAATTTCTTCAAATGCTGAGAAAATGTATGATGATCCCAAAGTACAATCAACATTTTTCTAAGCCTTCTTGCTTTTCTAAAATACTAAGAGTTTATATTATGCAGACATATCACTTTTTTGTTTTTTAGTAGAGTTCTTTTTTAAAGTTTAGCATCCGTGTCCAGAAGACATGAAATCCCTCATCTCTGCCAGCCACACAGTATTTGCTAACAATAATTCACAAAACTTTTTAGATGAAGCATACATTTTCATTAGAAAAATAAAAATGTGAAATGAGTACTGCACATATCCTTGAATTTCTTGGAAGCACTTGAGTTTATATATTGATGGATAACACACTATCACGATGGTACACAGATGTCTCCTAGAAGAAGTGCTGCGAGTCAGCTACCCTTAAGGCTCCTGCTGTGCACACATTGTCTGGCCATCTGTTTGGACAGATTCATCAGCTCACCATTACCTTGGTCCCATTGTACATTACGAGTTGTCCCAGTTCCGAAGCTTTAGAAGAGACCTCTGTCATTAATCATTTGCCCTAAAAAGCTATGCAGGAGATCCAACTGAGACATACACCTGACTGAAATGTTGTGCATGAAAAGACACAGTGAGGCAGGACATACAGAGATGTAGGCAAAGCCTGTTCCCACAAGCAGTCTATCATTTCATATTTTTTGTATTCTCTAGCACACCAGCAGAAAGCAAGTAATGCCCTGTACACACGGTTGGACTTTCCGATGGAAAATGTGTGATCGGATCGTGTTGTCGGAAAATCAAAATCGCGTGTGTGGGCTCCATCGACTTTTTCCGTCGGAATTTCCGACACACAAAGTTTGAGAGCTGGATCTAAAATTTTCCGACAACAAAATCCGATTGTTTAAATTTCAATCGTGTGTAGACAATTCCGATGGACAAAGTGCCATGCATTATTATGAGACAAAAACGCTTGGCTACTGGCCCGATTATTGTCCCGTCGTACGTGTTCCATGTCACCGCATTCAGAATGATCAGATTTTCCGACAACTTTGTGCGACCGTGTGCATGCTAGATAAGTTTGGGCCAAAATCTGTCGGAAAAAAATCCAACGGATTTTGTCGTCGGAAAGTCCAACCGTGTGTACAGGGCATTAGCGTGCCTGGTGTAGCTTTAGGGAAACCAGTAGAAAAAAAAAAATAAAGAATACTGTAGGACACCTAAATAGGAGTTTACATGTATTATTTTATATTTATACAGCTCACACATTTTGGGGCAATTTACCCTTGTGTGGTGCGGTAAGGCATTTATGTTAGGTTACATTAAGGCAGCCCACTGAATCTATTAGGCTGTCAAACCACCAAAAATCAGACCTCCGTATATCTATGGAGGCACAGCATTGTCGTCCTTGGACTGTTTCGCATACTAGCCCATTATATGACACTTACCTGCAAACAAATCCATCGCTGTCCCCTGGGCAGGCCACATCCATCTTTGCCCCTCTTCCTTCCAGGGGCTGAGGACTCTGGCTCTGTGACTGGCCTGAGCTGCGTGACGTCACTCCCGCGAATGCGCGTGGGAGCCGTCCGTCACAGCACACGCTGGGGGATAAAATGGCACAGTGGTCCATTTCTTCACAGCACATGCGCCGATGATGACATAGGCACACTACAAGTGAAATATCTCCTAAACGGCAGACATTTAGGAGATATTTCCACTACCTATAGGTAAGCCTTATTCTAAGCTTACCTATAGGTAGAAGTCACACAACAGGGTTTACAACCACTTTCAGCACATTGCTCAGTTCAACAAGTACATGCATTCTTAGTAATCTAGACAAGTTACTGCCACGATTTTGTGGCTTCACATAACTAGCACAATGTACTAGAATTAGGAGCTGATTATTATTGTATTTTTTCTTACACATTTACTACTTTCTTGACAGACTAGCTAATCAGTTTAAAATATGTTACAGTACTTTTTTAACGAACGTACAGTATACAGAGTTATCTGGTATCTTGTCAGAAATAAATGGCTACCCACACATTTGCAAATAATCGGCAGATCTTCTTTCTCCACCTTTAAGACTAGTCATATTTGGACAGATGTGTGGTAGTAGGGGGGGCGCTATAAATCTAGTAACAATCTAGCTACAACAATATATTAAAAAATGTATAGTGCTAATCAATTCATATGATATTCATAACATATGTGCTTACAAAAATTAACAGGAAAGTGAATATTTCATCAAAACAAAAAGTCCATATATTAGTTTTGATACAACTAGTTTGTCTCCACCACAGTCAGCCATTAAAAAACAGATAAAATAACAGGACCAGCGTAAAACCGTTAAATAAAAAAAATGATTAAAAAAAAATCCGAAGTCAAATGGCCGCTTACATGAGTTGGTGTCTTAGCCTGGCATTGAGGATTATAGCATAAATCACCAGGCAAACGGATGATGCAGCCGTTCAGCTTCCGCTTGTGGGACCGGCGTGCATTCCACAGCCGTAGCGTTTTAAAACCAAAAGTGTCTGGAAATGACGTGACCGGGATGCGCATTGATGTACGGTTCATTTTACAAAGTCATCAGGAAGTGTCCCGGGCACTAGGTAGCGTATGTTTTATACCCCTAATGCTAAAACATGATTGGTGGAGCTAGTTATCTAAGGGGAAAGCTGTCATTAGCCCATGCAGATAATACTAAGTGACTAACAAAGATATAGCAGGAACGGAACAGCTACAATCTATCAGGTGGTTTTTAAAACAACACACACACTAATAGATATATATCTCCTTCATTTAATAACAAATATAGGTTTAAAAATGACCATTTAAACTAAGGTGAACCTGGCAATATGACAACCCCCCTATATGTATAAGACACCTATGTTTAATGTATACATAAAGTCTTCTAATTAGTCATTGGTTAGAGAGCAATTTAGATCTACTTCTATATTCATACCAGCAGGCTGTAAAGTGTCCAATTTATATAGCCATTTTGTTTCATTTTGGGAGACTGCTCATTTAAGATTAGTCCCTCTCCAATGTTTTTTTAACTCTATCTATTCTATAAAAGTTAAGCAGTGTTGGGTCCCTATTGTGAAATTGCCTAAAGTGGTTTGACACACTGTTTAGGGAACCCATTTTTAAATGTTGGCTATATGTTTATCTTAGTACGTAATTTACATGTGGTTCTACCCACATGTATAGGACATAGACATTCTTGCACATATGTGACATATTCAGAGTCAATAGTAATTAGTGATTTTATTTTAAAAGACAAGGTTTGTAACTACCGACTGGACACTATAAATTTTTATTTTTGTTCTTTTAGAGATTTTTACATGCCTTGTACTTAACGCAATAATAAAAACCTTTCCTGCCTAAAAAAGTGAAGACTGTTTTGGGGGAGATCCAGAATATTGGGGGCAAATTTATTTCTTAATCCCAGAGTCCTCTTATATATAACATGTGATTTAGTAGGTAGAATTTTCTTTAAATCTTTGTATTTCATGAGGATAGGCCAGTGCTTTTTCTGACATTTATTCAAATGCCCTAGGAAAATAATGAAAAACCTTGTTAAGGATGGCTGACTGGATGTTAAAATCCTCTATGCTATCAAAGTTGCTCCTGATCCTCATGCATTGACCTTTTGGGATTGCTGTGAGCTATTTTGGATGGTGGCAACTTTGAATGGGCACATTTCTGTCAGTGTCCTTAAAAAAATGTATTGGTGGTAATTTTATTGTTTATTTTTGTTAGTTATAGGTCAAGATAATTTATGGTCACCCTATCCCATGTGGCTGAAAATTTTAAACCATATATATTGGCATTCATGGCACCCAAGAATGATTCTAGACCTAGTCTCTAATCTCTCAAGTAAAGGCCACTTTACTGTGCTTCAGACTTTATGGGGCGGGACTGTGCCCAGTGGGAGTAAACAATGCCCGATCTTTGGTATTTTAGGGGAGAAATAGTTGGTGTTGGGAGGAGTAGTTATGTTGTCAGTGGCAGGAATTATGCCCCATCATTAGTATCAGATGCAATAATTATGCCTCAAGGATAAAAGGCAAGTAAAGGGCCGTATCTGGTCCAAGTTTGGAGACCACTGCTCTATAAGGTGCTGTGTTTGTGCTAGATAAATGACTCACTTACACAAAATGTACTTGTGCCAAGAAAGACTACAGTATGTTGACCTTTTCATTTTTAAATCCAAGTTATCTTGTCAATCCTGCAAATATTTGAGTCACTGAAATGGGTCAAGTATGCAAGAATTTCTCAATTGTGTGGCTACCTACCCATTCTAGGTCAGTAAATTGGAAACTACATAGAAGCCTTGGTAAGTAGAATTTTTATAAGATAAGCATTGGAAACCTAATTGTTTCTCTGAGTACAAGTATTCTTTATCCATTGTGCAGTGTTATGCTTCACCCAGACTTGTTAATTCAACAGAAGAGCTGTATATAATGAAAAAGTAATTACCTATATGCATTCTTGGAGACGGGGCGTGGATCAAATTTGAAGAAGATGATGCACATGAGGTCGCAAAAAGTGTCAATACATGGACAATGTGTTATTTCATGGATGACTCTTTAGTTGCCTGTAGATAAAAAGTGAACAATAAGTACATATAAATAATCAAAGAAATGTTTTTACACTTTGTTGTGTTCCAGCAAACACTGCCTTTATTGAAGTGTAATTTTTTTCAATTGTTCCCATTGGCGACACTCAATGTTAAAAGCTAAAAAGGACACCGAAGGCATATTTGTATAAAATGAGCAGCATTCATCTGGATCACACAAAAAACATTCTTGCAGCTTAAATGTCACTTAAATGGAAATTTAATATGTGGCTTTTCCAAAGGTCCCTTTCACACTGAGGCGGTGGGTGCGTTGGCGAGAAACACTGGAAGGTAAATAATGAGAAATCCCCCCCAGAAACAGAAGTTTTGATATTTTGCCATCATAGTGAAAACTAGTGCTTTAACATCTCTATGATTAATCAATAACTTGTTTTGCAGCAGCAGTAAAGACTTTGCCGTTTACTGGAAATCTGGAGCATCCCCAAGCCTTTAATATCAGCTAAGAAAAACAGGCACCACAAGCTGCCATCATGAAAAATAATGTATTCTGAAACTGTATGCAGCTAGCATATGTAATGATCATATTCAGTATAGGAATTCATTTTTTGTTTCACATGCCTTTATTTACATTTCCCTCCATATTAACATGTTAACCAAGCTATCCAGCACAATGGGTCTGAACAACCTAGAACATTCCCAAGGACGTTTGTGCAGTTGCAAAAACAGAAGATTTAAAAAGGAACACTACATACAAAATATAATGTATTCTAATAACCAAATGAGGTTAATACCTGTAATGATTATATTCTAGATACTAAATCGCTTTTTTCATTTCACATACCTTTATTTATTTTTACATATTTATATTTACATGCAAGCCAAGTTGTCCAGCAAAAGTGACAGTTACATGGTTTGGAGAAATCATGCAACACTGTAGATCAAAATCCTTTTTATTTGGACATCCCAAAACTAGAAGAACCAGAATGCTGGGTAGACTCATTTTACCCACTTCACGTGCGCTTAGTCAACTTACTCAACACTAATTGGGTGCTTACATTGGTCACCTTTTGTTCACATGGTTTTCAACTCCTTAAAAAAATAAAAATAAAAAAATAAAATCATGCACAGTGTGGTGTACATTTTCAGCCTCAGTGGTGAGAACATTAATTTACCATTCCAGCCATGCCAATCCCAATGGCCGAAAATCCGAAACCCGGAAGACAGGGTAAAGATGCAGACGAAAGAGTAGAGGAAGCCAAGTTTTGTTCCGCTTTAAGGACTTATGTTCACAAATGTTAACGTTGAAAGCTGGCTGTTGCATATGATTACAATCCTCAAACACAAAAGTTGTGCCTGATCTGCTGCTTAGCCTGCTATGCAAATGCATCTCAAACAGAAAACGCTGCCTTCAGACAAATTTAAGGCTAAGCATGTAAAACACAGCCACAGAACTGTCATCCACTGTTTATTGAGGTACACATAAACTGATCTGCCATTAAGGTGTTTAAAATGCATGTTAAAAGACAGGTAAACAACCCCTGCACATAATCCATAGTTTCTGGAGTTGAGTTTTAAATAATTTGTTGCTTATTTAACCACTTGCCGACCGCCACACACACACACACATATACGTCGGCAGAAGGCACAGGCAGGCAAATGGGTGTACCTGTACGTCCCTTTGAATTTGCTGCCTATGGCGCTGCTGGATCGTGCCCGCGGGTCCGGTGAACTCCTATTTTGTAGACGCTATAACTTTTTTTTTTATTTCTTGCTTTTTTATGTTTATAGCGCAAAAAATAAAAACCACTGAGGTGATCAAATACCACCCAAAGGAAACTATTTGTGGGAAAAAAAAGGACGTCACTTTTGTTTGGGTACAATGTTGCACGTCTGCGTAATTGTCAGCTAAAGTGACGCAGTACAGAATCGCAAAAATGCTCTGTCAGGAAGGGGGTAAATCCTTCTGAAGTGGTTAAAACGTCCATTTAAATGTACATGTTCATCTAAGACTGTCCACTGGGTGACACATTTGCAGAACAAACATGTTGATGCTAGTAAAAGATTTTGCTCATAGTCCCACTTTAAAACAATGGGAATACATGGTGACCCCTCGAAGTCACATGCCAACAGGTCAAATATACATAGATATTATGGAGGATTCACTTTGGGGGGGGGGGGGGGTTGGAGGAATAACGAAATACCTGGAAAATCCAGCCCATTCAAGTTTTTGCTTCCAGAAGTGCCATTTAGGCCTGGCTCACACTAGTGCAATGTGTTTAAGGAGATTTGAGGTGCGATTGTGTAGTTCAACTTGTGAGTGATTTTGACACAAGTTTACTCCTGTGCAATATTGATGCAATTTTTCATCCCTAGTATTCAAGGTGCTACTGCTGTGGCTGCTTTGCCTGGAAGGAGAGTTGTGGGTTAAAAAAAAAACATGAAACTGCTTTCCAAATCACATCAGAATCGCATACACATGTGATTTTTGTGCAATTCCATCAAATTTTATAGGGCAAAAAATCAGGCTAGAGTCGCACTAAAGTAGCACAGGAACCTTTTCCAAAGTCACTCTGTGCTGAGTCACATTGATGTGAATGGGCACCATTGAAAATAATGTTATTCCCACGGTCATGCAATTCTGAGCAACTATTTGCATTAGAAACCGCACTAGTGTGAACCAGGCCTTCAGGCATATCTAGGAAGGTTGGGGAGCACATCAGACATGTGCTCACCGCTTCATCTAACTGGCTGCATTAACCACTTTCAGACCGGACCATTTTGCTGGTAAATGACCAGAGGTCTTTTTACAATTTGGCACTGCGCTGCTTTAACTGGTAATTGCGCGGTCTTGCAATGTTGTACCCAAACAAAATTTGCGTCCTTTTCTTCCCACAAATAGAGCTTTCTTTTGATGGTATTTGATTGCCTCTGCGATTTTTATTTTTTGCGATATAAACGTAAAAAGACCGCAAATTTTGAAAAAAAATTATATTTTCTACTTTTTGTTATTAGAAAAATCCAACAAACTCAATTTTAGTCATACATTTAGGCCAAAATGTATTCAGCCACATGTCTTTGGTAAAAAAAAAAAAAGTCAATAACTGTATATTTATTGGTTTGCGCAAAAGTTGTCACATCTACAAACTAAGGTACGATTTCTGGAATTTACGCAGCTTTTAGTTTACGACTGCCTATCTCATTTCTTGAGGTGCTAAAATGGCAGGGCAGTACAAAACCCCCCCAAATGACCCCATTTTGGAAAGTAGACCCCCTAAGGAAATTGATAAGTGGCATGTTGAGCCCATTGAATATTTTATTTTTTTGCCTCAAGCGATTGAATAATGACAAAAAAAATTTTTTTTACACCAAGTTGTCACTAAATGATATATTGCTCACACATGCTATGGGCATATGTGAAATGACACCCCAAAATAAATTCTGCTGCTTCTCCTGAGTACGGGGATACCACATATGTGGGACTTTTTGGGAGCCTAGCCGCGTACGGGGCCCCGAAAACCAAGCACCGCCTTCAGGCTTTCTAAGGGCGTACATTTTTGATTTCACTTCTCACTACCTATTACAGTTTTGAAGGCCATAAAATGCCAAGATGGCACAAACCCCCCCCAAATGACCCCTTTTTGGAAAGTAGACACCCCTAAATTTAGGGGTACACTAGTGAGACTAGGTAATAAATGGCGGGTGCCCTGAAACTATAAAAAAATAACTAACCAACCAGCGTCACCTGTAACAGTTATATGGTGATCACTGGTGAAAGGGTTAACTAGGGGGCAATCAGGGGGCTTTATGCGGTAGTATATGGGGGTCCCTGGCGCTATAAAAAGCTGCGGCGAACCCAAATACCTACCTGCCTAACTAGCGTCACCTGTGACACTAATACAGCGATCAGAAAAACGATCGCTTATTAGGCTGGGTTCACACTGGAGCGATGCAGGAACGCCACGAATCCGCGGCGGGTTCCCGCATTGCATGCCTCCCGGCGGCAGTTCACACTGCCCTATGCAAACTGCTGGGAGTGTCAGTGAAATGTTAATGACACCCCCAGATCAGTTCGCATATCGCAGTGCGATCTGCAAACTCGGATCGCATGGTGTGAACACCCATGCGATCCGATTCTGCTGCGGACCAAAAAAAGGGTCCCGTGCGAGTTTGCGGCGGGTGCGGCGCGAATTCAGCCATACTATCTGTATGGCTGAACTCGAATCGCACAGAGATCGGATGTGATTTGCACTGCAGTGCGGTGCGAATCACATCCGTTCTCATAAACCGCTGCAATGTGAACCCAGCCTTAGTGACACTGGCGACGGGGGGTGATCACGGGGTTAAACCTTTATTGGAGGGGTTAGGGGGGTACATTAGAACTAAAGGGGGCTAACCCTAACTGCCCTAACAGTTATTACAGTCACAAATGACACCAATGCAAAAAAAAAAAAAAAATGCAATTGGTGTCACTGTGACTGGGGGGGCAGGGGTAATTGGGGGGTAAAGGGGGGGGTGTGAGTGTGCCTGGCATGTTCTACTGTGAAGTGTCGTGTTGGTGCAACTCACCGATCCTCTCTCCTCGGTGCCGGAACGAAAAATACCGACACGGAGGAGAGATTACATCACTTCCTCCCCTGTGTTTACATTACAGGAGAGGAAGTGATGCAATGCTTCACTCCCATTCGTCAGGAGCGATCGCGAGGGGGTGGCCATGAATGAATGGCCGCCCCCTCAACCCGGATCGCTCCTGCACGGATACCGACCGCCGCTGGCACCGGGGGGGGGGGGGGGCCCGATCGGATGTGTAAATATTCAATAAAACTTTTTTTTAAAGAATATTCTTCTTGCTCTAATACAGCGTGGAAAATAATTATTTAATCCCCCTGCAGATTTAGTAAATTTGTCCACTTACAAAGAAATAAAGGGTCTAGAATTGTTATAGGTGTATTTTAAAGCGGTAGTAAACCCACGAATTTTTTTTATTTGATTTTTTTGCCACCTGCAAAGGAAAAGGCATAATGAGCTAGTATGCACCGCATACTAGCTCATTATGAAATACTTATCTTAGAACGAGGCCCCAACATCTGGCCCGATCCACGCCGAGGGAGCTGACATGCTCCCTCAGCGTTTCTTCTGGGTATCGCGGCTCCGGCGCTGTGAGTGGCCAGAGCCGCGATATCGTCACTCCCACGCATGCGCGTGGGAGATTTCATCCCGGCCGGGTCCGGCGACTGCCGGGCTTTCAGCCGAGAATCCCATTGTGCGCATGCGCCGCTGCAGTCAGTGGCGCATACCGAGGGGAATATTTCCTAAACCATACAGGTATAGATTTTTTTTTTACCTACAGGTAAGCCTTATTATAGGCTTTCCTGTAGGTAAAAGTAAAAAAAAAGAGTATACAACCACTTTAAATGATAGACACAGAATATCAACCAAAAATCCAGAAAAACAAACACAAACAAATGCTATAAATAAAAGTGATTGTAAAGCTTTGTTTGTTTTTTTTTTCTTTTAAGTAACAAACCTATGAGACTTACCTCCACTGTGCAGCTCGCTTTGCATAGAGTGGCCCCGATCCTCGATTTCTGGGGTCCCCCGGTGGCTTTCGTGGCTCCTCCCCACATCAGATAACTCCTTAGGAGAAGCGCTCTCCCAGGGGTTACCTTGCAGGAGCGCTACCGGGTCCAGCATTTGCATCCATAGACACGAATGCCGGACTCAGCCCTGCTATCTAGCCAATCAAGAGCCGAGACCCTGTGGAGAGAGAGACAGCGTGTCACCGCTGTGTGAGTTCCAGGGCTCAGGTAAGTAAAAACGGGGGGGGGGGGGGGGGGTGTGGAGACTGCCAGAAGTTTTTTCACCTTACAAGGGTTTACAACTCCTTTAACCACTTAAGGACCGCCTCACGCTGATATACGTCGGCAGAATGGCATGGCTGGGCAAAATCACGTACCTGTACGTTCCCAGCCGTGGGTCGGCACGCTCCCGACACGGTCCTGAGCTCCGTGACCATGGCCACGGGACCCAATCGCCGCTGGTGTCCCGCGAACGGGTCATAGAGCTGAAGAACGAGGAGAGGTCTGTGTAAACAAACCTCTCCCCGTGCTTCCTACTGTGGCTGTCACTGATCATCTGTTCCCCGATATAGGGAAAGACGATCAGTGATGTCACATGCCAGGCCACGCCCCCTTACAATAAAAAAAAAAAAAAAAAAACACATAACGTCATACATAACCCCTACACTGCCCCTTAGTGGTTAACTCCTTCACTGCCAGTGTCATTTACACAGGAATCGGTGCATTTAAATAGCACTGATTGCTGTATAAATGACAATGGTCCCAAAAAAATGTGTCAAAAATGTCCGATGTGTCCGCCATAATGTCGCAGTCACAATAAAAAAACAAAAACAACAATCGCTGATCGCCGCCATTACTAGTAAAAAAAAAAAATAAAAAATAAAAATTATTAATAAAAATGCTATAAAACTATCCCCCATTTTGTAAACGCTATAACTTTTGTGCAAACTAGTGATGCACCGAAATTTCGGCCGCCGAAACATATCGGCCGAAAATGCCCTTTTCGGCAATTTGCCGAAAGAGAAAAACGGCCGATAATGGAGCCGAAAATGGGGCGTGGCCTGGGTGGGGACGGGGCTCCGCCCCCGGTGACGCCCATCATAGCGCAGGAGAGCCACCTCCGCCGCCTTTTTGATAACAGCGCCGGGAACATCACAGCTTTCATTTCAATTGCTGTGTGTTCCCGGCCGTGCGCCGTCACACGCAGCCCCTCCCCCTTGTCCGGGCACTTAGACAGATCATCCGCAGGATTGGACGGATGATCTGTCTATCAAAGTGCCCGGACAAGGGGGAGGGGCTGCGTGTGACAGCGCACGGCCGGGAACACACAGCAATTGAAATGAAAGCTGTGATGTTCCCGGCGCTGTTATCAAACAGGCGGCGGAGGCGGCTCTCTTCCCTGCACACAGTGCACAGGCTGGCTGCAAAATGGGACACAGGCTGCAATGGGGCGCACTGGCTGCAATGGGGCGCAATGGGGCGCAATGGGGCGCAATGGGGGGATGCCTCCTGTACCGCGTCCCCAGTCTCTGACCATCTCCTGTACCGCGTCCCCAGTCTCTGACCATCTCCTGTACCGCGTCCCCAGTCTCTGACCATCTCCTGTACCGCGTCCCCAGTCTCTGACCATCTCCTGTACCGCGTCCCCAGTCTCTGACCATCTCCTGTACCGCGTCCCCAGTCTCTGACCATCTCCTGTACCGCGTCCCCAGTCTCTGACCATCTCCTGTACCGCGTCCCCAGTCTCTGACCATCTCCTGTACCGCGTCCCCAGTCTCTGACCATCTCCTGTACCGCGTCCCCAGTCTCTGACCATCTCCTGTACCGCGTCCCCAGTCTCTGACCATCTCCTGTACCGCGTCCCCAGTCTCTGACCATCTCCTGTACCGCGTCCCCAGTCTCTGACCATCTCCTGTACCGCGTCCCCAGTCTCTGACCATCTCCTGTACCGCGTCCCCAGTCTCTGACCATCTCCTGTACCGCGTCCCCAGTCTCTGACCATCTCCTGTACCGCGTCCCCAGTCTCTGACCATCTCCTGTACCGCGTCCCCAGTCTCTGACCATCTCCTGTACCGCGTCCCCAGACTCTGACCATCTCCTGTACCGCGTCCCCAGACTCTGACCATCTCCTGTACCGCGTCCCCAGACTCTGACCATCTCCTGTACCGCGTCCCCAGACTCTGACCATCTCCTGTACCGCGTCCCCAGTCTCTGACCATCTCCTGTACCGCGTCCCCAGACTCTGACCATCTCCTGTACCGCGTCCCCAGACTCTGACCATCTCCTGTACCGCGTCCCCAGACTCTGACCATCTCCTGTACCGCGTCCCCAGACTCTGACCATCTCCTGTACCGCGTCCCCAGACTCTGACCATCTCCTGTACCGCGTCCCCAGACTCTGACCATCTCCTGTACCGCGTCCCCAGACTCTGACCATCTCCTGTACCGCGTCCCCAGACTCTGACCATCTCCTGTACCGCGTCCCCAGACTCTGACCATCTCCTGTACCGCGTCCCCAGACTCTGACCATCTCCTGTACCGCGTCCCCAGACTCTGACCATCTCCTGTACCGCGTCCCCAGACTCTGACCATCTCCTGTACCGCGTCCCCAGACTCTGACCATCTCCTGTACCGCGTCCCCAGACTCTGACCACCTCCTTTACCATGTCCCCAGTCTCTGACCACCTCCTTTACCATGTCCCCAGTCTCTGACCACCTCCTGTATAAAAATATTTTTTTAAAACAGTCATTTTCGGTATCAGTGCTGTTGTTTCGGTATCGGTTTCGGTTTTCGGCCTAGTGTATTTTTCATTTTCGGTATCGGTTTCGGCACCAAAAAACCCATTCGGTGCATCCCTAGTGCAAACCAATCAATAATCGCTAATTGATCTTTTTACCAAAAATATGTAGAAGAATACGTATCGGCCTAAACTGAGGAAAAAAAATTTTTTTGATATATTTTTGGGGGATATTATAGCAAAAATTTAAAAATATTGAATTATTTTCAAAATTGTCACTCCATTTTTGTTTATAGCGCAAAAAATAACCGCAGAGGTGATCAAATACCACCAAAAGAAAGCTCTATTTGTGGGAAAAAAAGGACGCCAATTTTTTTTGGGAGCCATGTCGCACAACCGCGCAATTGTCAGTTAAAGCGACGCAGTGCCGAATCGCAAAAAGGAGCCTGGTCCTTTGGCTGCAAATTGGTCCGGGGCTTAAATGGTTAAAGTGGCGTTCCACAGGAAAAAAAAAAAAAATCATTAAAATACATAAATAAAAAACATTTGGAAAAAAAAATATATATATTTAACTCGCCTCTAAATGCCTGTTGGTAGGGGGTCCCTCTTAGTCTGCCTCCTTCAGTGCCTGGACTGGTGACATCACTTCCCCTCGGCGCAGGAAGGGCTCAGCTCTGCCCCCTCCCTCCTGTCAGTCATCTGGGACACGTGAACAGTCCCAGATGACTGCGTGGCCAATCACGCACGTGGTGCCGCTCGCGCAGTGGGTGCCCGGCTGTGAAGCCACAGCTGGGTGCCCACAGTTTAGAATGCCGGCACCTCAAAGCAGAAGGGGGGAACAAGCGGGTCCAGTGATCCCCTGCATCACTGGACCCTGGGACAGGTAAGTGTCCGATTATTAAACGTCAGCAGCTGCAGTATTTGTAGCTGCTGACTTTTTTTTTTTTTTTTTTTTTTTTTTAGGGGGAACTCTTCTTTAAGTTTCAGTTCAGTGAGTAAAATAAGTATGTGATCCCAAGCAAAGCATGTCAAAACATGACTCAGTACTTGGTGGAGAAACCATTGTTGGCAAGCCCAAAGGCAAGACGCTTTTTGTAGTTGGTTACCAGGTTTACAGGAGGGATTTTGGTCCACTCTTTACAGATCTTATCTAAATCTGTAAGGTTTCTTGGCAAATCGAAGTTTCAGCTCCCTCCATACATTTTCTATAGGATTAAGGTCTGGAGACTGGTTAGGCCACTCCATGACTTTAAAGCGGAGGTCCACCCTAAAATGGACCTTCCGCTCATCGGATTCCTCCCCCCCTCCGGCGCCACAATTGGCACCTTTCAGGGGGGAGGGGGGTGCAGTTACCTGGATAATCCAGGTAACTGCACCCACTTCCGGGCTAGCTCTCTGCGGAAAGGGGCGTACATTACGCCCCTTTCCGCAAGTGCCCGCCCCCTTCCGCAAGTGCCCCGCTGCCTGCTGGGAAACACACAGATCCCAGAGGCAGCGGGGACCGTCCTCATTGCGCAGCGCGGCTCGCGCATGCGCAGTAGGGAACCGGGAAATGAAGCCGAAAGGCTCCATTTCCTGATTCCCATACCCAAGATGGCGGCGGCAGCACTCGAGTGTCGATCTAGAGATCGGCTTCGGGTGCCGACATCGCGGGCGCGCTGGACAGGTAAGTGTCACTATTTTAAAAGTCAGCAGCTGCAGTGTTTGTAGCTGCTGACTTTAAAAAAAAAAAAAAAAAAAAAAAAAAACGCGGAGTCCCGGCGGACTCCCGCTTTAATGTGCTTCTTCTTGAGCCATCTCTTTTGTTGCCTTGGCGGTATGTTTTTGGTCATTGTCATGCTGGAAGACCTATCTAAAGTGAATTCTGGCTGAGGGAAAAAGGTTCTCATCTAAGATTTTACAATACATGGCCCCGTAGATCGGCCATGCAACAATGTTTATAAGGAAAAGGCTTTTGCACAGCCATCACTATATGGACTTTAAATTGTCACCATTTATTTTTAATGAATTGTATTATTTGATGAAGTATTGACAGCAGCGGCTAAACTATATTGCCATTTATTACCTACGTGCGAGTGCTTTACATCATCATTTCTTGTACACACATTTGTTTGCGCGTTTTCAAGCTTGAGCATTTTAGTTTTATACAATATAAAGCTAGCTACTAGGAAAAGGAGATGGATGTTAAGTGTGGAATGAACGTTTTTAGGCATGTTTCAGGTACTTCCATTGAAGTCTATTCGGGGGGGGGGGGGAGAATAAAGTGTGATCACGGTTCTATACTTTTTGGAGCGCTGAACACCACCACCACCACCACCACCACCACTTTGCTTACAATTGAACAGGCACAAAAAAGAACATGGAAACCTTATTGCTGAGTGTTGAAATACTTAAGGAACTTGCCCAGATGAGAATGGGCGCTACCTTACTGCCAGTCCTCTAATGTAAGCAAACACCGGGTGTTTCTAAGCTGTTAAGCAGACCATACACAAGTAGAATTTTATTCAAAAATTTTTCTTTCAAGAACATTTATTTAATTTTCTAATAGTGGGGTCAAATTGGTGTTCATTTTCAAGTGTATTGATAAGAAAATTTGAATTTTTCTTGAATTACTTTATTTATAACTGTATAAGTAGCCATGGGCTCGTTTACACCAAAACTGAGGGCAGGAGCCTTGGGCTACTCCCTTCATTAGTCAAACTTCTGTAATGAGGCAGTGGGGGCGTGGCTTACCAGCGATGTCTGCGTCTATGGCCACACACAGCCCGGCTCAGGACCCAACAGCAGCATGCACCTGACTTGCTACAGGAGGCACCCGACAGAGGGAGGAGCTGACAGAGCCAGTGGGGACTGTGAGAACAGGAGGAAAGCGGCCTTTCTGTGCAATATTGTTGCACAGAGCAAGTAAAAATGAACCCCTTTTTTTATTTAAAAAAAAAAAAAAAATTGCCTTTAGTACCACTTTAAAATGAATAGGATGCATAGCACTGTAATATGCATTGTTGCACATGTGTTACTGCAACACAAGCAGGTATTAACCACTTTCATACCGGACAATTATGCTTGCTTAAGACCAGACCACTTTTTGCAATTCGGCACTGCGTCGCTTTAACTGACAATTGCACGGTCGTGCGACGTGGCTCCCAAACAAAAATCGACATATTTTTTTTCCCACAAATAGAGCTTTCTTTTGGTGGTATTTGATCACCCCTGCGGTTTTTATTTTTTGCCCTATAAACAAAAATAGAGCGACAATTTTGAAAAAAAAAAAAAAAAAAAAAAAAAAAAAAAAAGCATTATTTTTAACTTTTTGTTATAATAAATATCCCCCAAAAATATATTTAAAAAAAACATTTTTTCCCTCAGTTTAGGCCGAAAAAAACAAAAACAAAAAAAAAAAAGAAATCGCAATAAGCGATTATTGATTGGTTTGCACAAAAGTTACAGCGTTTACAAAATAGGGGATAGTTTTATGGCATTTTTATGAATCATTTTTTTACTAGTAATGGCAGAGATCAGCGTTTTTTATTGTGACTGCGACATTATGGCGGACACAGCGGACATTTTTGACATATTTTTGGGACCATTGTCATTTATACAGCAATCAGTGCTATACAAATGCACTGATTCCTGTGTAAATTACACTGGCAGTGAAGGGGTTAACCAGGGGGTGGCAGCTTAGGGGTTAAGTGTTCCTAGGGGCATGTTACTAACTGTGGGGGCTGGGCTTTGGAGCAGAGATCAGTATTCACTAACACAATCACATGGAGCAGAGATCAGTGTCACTTGTTGCTAGGCAGAATGGGGAGATGCGGTTTATAACGGCATCTCCCCGTTCGACGATCACGGGTATCCCCTCAACGATCGAGTCCGTGGGACCCGTGACCGGACTCACAGGGGTCCCGACCGGCACGCGAGCATGCCGCCGGTGACGCGCATGCGATGGCAGGGCGGCATATAGAAATGGACGTACCTGTACACCAATATGCCTGCCCATGCCTTTCTGCCGACGTACATCGGTGTGCGCCAGTCGGGAATTGGTTAATGGTCCCCTAAAACTGAACTTTAAGCAGATATGAATGACAAAAATTGATGCAGCTCTGTAATCATTAAATCTATTTGTTTAAATGCAAGCAGGGTAAGTGCCTGAATTTGACATGATATGAGTATCTAGCAATCCCTGTACAACAGGGCTGGAAGGGGAGAAGAAGAAGCAGAACAAGGAGCTAATCAGTTCATGTGCTAACAAGAAACATGCTGATAGGATGAGAAATCAGTCACAGAAAGGATGAGCTCATCACTGTGCCGCTTCTCCTTTCACTGTCCAGTCACAGGCTGGGGTGGGTCCAAGCCAGAGGAAGTGGGTTGAGTGGTTCTGCCACCAGATGTTGACTGGAAACATCTAGTGGCAGAAAAAATACTGCAGAGAAATCTCTTGACTGAGATAAATTATGCAGTGAAAGCTGGTTTTGTTATACTATCTTTAATGGACTATTGTTACATTTTGTCGTTGTTTTTGAGTTCTGATTGAAAGTGTATATAAAGCCAAAACGTTTTTCTTAGTTTTGGATAGAGAAGGGAAAGGTTAAAAACCTGTCATTGTCTAACTGGGGACTTTTCCAATCACTTCCTGTCCCAGAGATGCAACAGGAAGTGAGAGGAATCTCTCCGAAGTGAGGGAAATCCACCTCTTATACATACCGGTGAATTCTGAATTTCTGAATAGGTGTTCACCTCCCCTTTCTCCTAACTTGTTTTGGTGACAAAGGTTATCAGAACTGATACGGAGTGAATCTCCTTAGTGGCAACACAAACAGCTATACAAATTTTACAGAGGGTCTAACCTTCCTGCTCCATTTACAACTTTTGCCTTAAAGGGGTTGTAAACCCTCGAGGTTTTACCGTTCTGTAGTGCAGCAGCCTCCCAGAGCCCCCCACATTTTTCTTACCTGAACCTGATCGTTCCATCAACGGGCGTGAGCACAGAAGCTCCAGCTGTGTCTCGG
The DNA here is from genome assembly GCF_037356315.1 of Lithobates pipiens. NCBI lineage: Eukaryota > Metazoa > Chordata > Amphibia > Anura > Ranidae > Lithobates > Lithobates pipiens. Next base: position 53,982,699 of record NW_027507790.1, on the reverse strand, counting down.
GTCCTCATTAGATAGATTAATAGCAGCGCAGCCATTGGCTCCTGCTGCTGTCAATCAAATCCAGTGACATGGAAGCCGGGGGCGGGGCCGAGTCCTGCTGCCTGTGTCAATGGACGCAGCAGCAGGACTTGTGAGCGCACCCACAGGGGTGTCCCCATGGAATGCAGGTCTCCGAGAGGGCACTCGATGCCTGGGGGATCCCAGAAGAGGAGGATCGGGGCCACAAAACACTTGTACAGAAGGAGGCAAGTATAACATGTTGGTTTTATTTATTTTAAATAGCAAACCTTTACAACCCCTTTAACAAACATGTTAAGATAAACTATGACCTATGCCGTGTGAAATATGTAGTCAGGACTTCTGCCCCGTATATGTATTCCAGCTCAGTGACTCAAGATGTATTGAACCGAGAAGACTATCATGGCAGACAATCAGCATTGAGAAACAGAGGTCAGAGATGGATGAGAAGTCAACAATAAAAGGATAAAATTTACACAACAAAGAATTTTGCTATGAAGCAGAAAAAAAAAAAAAAAAAAAATGAACATTTATGCTGTAAATTAAACTAAGCAAGCAGTAAAAGAAAATTGACAGTATAGTATAGTGTAGTATAGTATAGTGAGGAAAAGGGTGAAAAGAAAAATTAAATAGAAAACCAATATTTAAACCACGGGAACTCATTAAAATCTAATAATAGGGCACTCCGTATAGAGGAGAGCGATATTCAAATTATACACACCAAACGACGTTCAATTTCCAGCCACAATACGCTTCGTTGTAATCAGGAATTGATTAAATAACAACCTTGGCTAAGTAATTATGATCCCACATGGAAAGAGTCGCTTGTTCTCATTTCTGAGGTCTTTTCACTCCAGGTAATGTGGAAACACCGTACGGGAGGAAACAGGGCAAGGACGAGGCTCCTGTAGAAGTCCATAAAGTATTGACACCAGCATAAGCTGGCGTGGAATAAAGGCTACTTTCACGATTGGTTTGCACCAAAACTGCCTGTAAAACGCCTATGCATTGAAGGAGGTGCGTTTTTTGAAGGGCATGACTCAAACGCTTAGCGAGTTAGTTTTTGAGGTGGTTCCTATTAATTTCAATGGGGAGGAATGTTTTTGGTGCAGTTTCTTTAACTCTCCAAAAATGCGGCAAGCAGGATTTTTTACACCACAGCAGAAGTGCAATGCCCCCGTGTGTAAACATACATTGAAATTTAAAGCAAAGCATTTTTCTTGAGCTTTTCAGGCGCTTTTAACCACTTCAGCTCCGGAAGATACCGGGACATTTTTTGCGATTGGGCACTTAGTCGCTTTTGCTGACAATTGCGTGGCCATACGACGTTGCACCCAAATTGTTTCCCACAAATAGAGCTTTCTTTTGGTGGTATTTGATCACCTCTGTGTTTTTTTTTTTTGTTTTTTTTTTTTGCGCTATAAACATTTAAAAAAAAAAAAAAAAGGGGAGGAGAGACAATTTTGAAAAAAAAAAAAAAAAAAAAAACTAATATTTTGTACTTTTTGCTTTAATAAATATTCCCTTTTGTTTTTTTAAAAAGCATTATTTTTCTCAGTTTAAGCCGATATGTATTTTTTTTACCAAAAAATATGTAGAAGAATACACAAATCGCAATAAGCGTATATCGATTGGTTTCCGCAAAAGTTATAGCATCTACAAAATAGGGGATAGATTTATAAAAATTGTATTATTTTTTTCTTTTTTTTTTTTTACACTAGTAATGGCGCAATCTGCGATTTTTATCATGACTGCAACATTATGGCGGACACATCGGACAATTCTGACCATTAGCATTTATACAGCTATCAGTGCTATAAAAATGCATTGATTACTGTAAAAATGTCACTGGCAGGGAGGGGGTAACACTAGGGGGTGATCAAGGGGTTAACTGTGTTCCCTGGGAGGTGATTCTAATTGAAGGGGGAGGGGACCGACTAGAGGAAGTGATGCATTGTGGTTTCTAGTTAATAGGAACACACAATCTGTCATTCCTCTCAAAACAATACACGGATTTGTGTGTTTAAACACACACTTCCGTGTTATGTCTCCCCTGCTCATGATCACTCATGGCCGGCAGTCATCGCGACCGTCGGCCATAAGCATCGGCTCCCCCGCTCTGCAGCAGGCGCACGCACACCTGCTATCCCGGTCCCGCGAGCCGACGTATAGCTACGACGCAGTATAATGATGGCGGCTTGTCGGCAAGCTGGTAATAACACAAAAGCACTTCAAAAACTCCTCGGTGTGAAAGCAGCCAAAGTGTCATCTTTACAGGCCTTAATTACCCTGGCATCAAACATCTTCATATGAGCTATAAGAGCTTATGCGTTTTTTTTATTCAGCCAATAGAGAAAAATATCATCTGTTTTATCATTTGATGCTGTGTTTTTCAGTTGCTTTTTTTTTTTTTTTTTTTTTTTTTTACTTTTTGTTCAAGGGGTTAAGGGTTAGGGTTTAGGCTGGGTTCACATATGAGCACACCGCGGCTCACAGCAGGAGTCCGATGCATCCTCATTCACCGTTTCAGGTCTGATTTCAGCCTGAATTCGGACCTGAAATAGACAGGGCTCCTGTGCAAATCACACCGGAGCTGCTGCAGAGATATGTGAACCGGCTCCGCGAATGGGGTGCGGGGCATTTAAATCCAATTCGCACTAGTGAGAACCCAGCCTTAAGGTTAGAGATTAATTTATTTACTTCTTATTTATGTATTTTGTTAGGTTAGTAGGGGTTAAAGTGATTTTTATTTTATTTTTTCCCTAAAAAAAAACAAACGATGGTTTACAAACATGCCTATACTTACCTACTCTGTGCAATGGTTTTGCACAGAGCAGCCCAAATTCTCTTATTCTTCGGTCCCCCAGGTCCCCCTCTTCATCAGGTGGCCCCACAGAAATCCGCTTCCCCTGGGGGCACCCGCGCAGGCTCCCTACTGAGTCCCGTTGCTGCGTCCATTGACACATACAGTAGCTGCGCCCCCCATGTCACTGAATTTGATTGACAGCAGCAGGAGCCAATGGCTCCTGCTGCTATGAATCTGTCCAACGAGGAGAGAGACAATGGCTGGAGCCGCTGCTCTCATGCACATCGCTGGATCGGATGGGTTCAGGTAAGAAAAAAGGGGGGAGTCTGGAGAGAGCTGCAGCACGGAAGGTTTTTCACCTTAATGCATTAATGTGAAAAACCTTGAGGCTTTACAACCACTTTAATATTGGGGTGAGGGGTTAAAATTAGTGTTGAGGGTTGGGATTTTGTATTTAATATTTATTTTCATGTAAATTATTTCTTATGAGCAAAAGGCTCAAATCAAGCGTTTCTAGGGAACAAAAAAATGTTTAAAAAAAAAAAAAAAAAAAAAAAAAAAAATTACCAATCTGCTCGATTCACACTCCCTAGAGAATAATTGAATTTTTCTCCTCCAGCATTTTGGAGCTTCGAGCCTCAAGCTGCAAAGCGCTGAGGTGTGAATGAGGCCTAAGAGATGGAAGATCCATCTGCGTTTGCTAGATATATCAACAGTATTGGGACGCCTGCCATTACACGCACATGAACTTTAATGGCATCCCAGTCTTAGTCCGTAGGGTTCAATATGGAGTTGGCCCACCCTTTGCAGATAGAGATCTGAGAAGGCTGTCCACAAGGTTTAGGAGTGTTTATGGGAATGTTTGACCATTCTTCCAGAAGCACATCTTGATATCATGGAATACTTTCAAGTGTAGAGGAGGGGTTTGGGGTTTTATAGACCCCTGATCCCTTTATAAAGAGTACCTGCCAATTTTTTTTTAATGAAATGTACAGAATATCGGCAGACATTATCGGCATTATCAGCCTGAGAGGTGGCCGAAATGAAATTATGAAAAAGTATTTCATTTATTTCCTATACAGCCAAATCTGAAAGGTGCTCTTGGGTTACTGCACTTCCCACATCCCCACTGTTCTCTGTAACGCTGTACTGAATAACCCTGGCATAGTGTAAAGGTTGAATACAGCATTTAATGACTCTTTATGGAATTACTGAAGAGAATAAAGGGGCTCATTGTTTTATGTGGAGTTTACAACCCTGTATAGTTAAGTTATGGTACTCTTTCAGCAATGTTGAAAACCACATAACAATGAAGTAGCATACACAAAACTAGCATTAGAAAAACAAAAAACGCCAGCAATAACAAGGACAGTTCTCATTGTGTTTGAGGCACCTTCATACTAATGCAATCTGAGGCAGAACCTTTGACATTATTTTTGTTGCCGTTCTAACCTATGTGTCCTTATGATGCCATGTCTTATATAGGGACAAAAAGTACGGCTGCATTCACATTTGAGCTCAGCTTCTTTGGTCATTTTGCAGGCATTTTTGAGCAATTTTTTTTTTTTTTTTTTTAAGGAGCCTGAGGCTTGCGTTTTTTTTTTAGTTGGTACCAAAGGAAGATTATTGGGGCCAAAAAGATTTGAAAATTCAAGGGACACTACGCTCAGATATGAACACGCACAACTGAAAACCAGGGGATTTTTTGTTGTGGAGTTTTTTGAGCCACAAGCTAAAATGTGTCTTAAAGCTGGATACACACTATACAATTCTCTTTAGATTTTCCAAAACCATATAATATGAGGTCAAACCTTAAACAGTTTACATTTGTATGCAATCAGGCAGGCCCTTGCACTACATGGTCTTGGTAAATCTGAAAGTAAGCAAACAAAAGTTATATGATATGTATACAGCGAAAGAGTAATTTCATCTATTAAGTTCTAGACAGAAATAAAACATGACAAATTTTAACTCTACACTAAAAAAAAAAAAAAAAAAAAAAAGCCACAATGACTTTGCGTTTATATCGGTCATGTGCTACAACACAAAACAGATAAAAGCGAACGTATAATATATTGCAGAAAAATACTATACTAGATGTGGTGGCTGCATATTTGTGCTTATTTTCACCTGGTGATCCAGCCAGTATGATTGTTGTTTTTCAACCACCTTTACCAGATTATACTATCCATCAAAAGTGGCAGTTATAGAGTTAAGACAAGCCATTTGAAACAGGGGTGTTTACAATGATCAGCTTCTATTCATTTGGATAAAACAGTTATCCTTAAAGAAAAGTGTTTTTGTAACTGCTTATAAAGAGTTAGCTTCAATTTGTTAGTCAGGTTCATATAAATCTGTTAAGGTATCTAACCTTAGGAGTATAGCTTTCCTGTGCACCCCTGGACAAAACGAGTAGTTATCCTGTGCAGTGCGGGCAAAGACCCACTACAAGGGAATTTTTTTTTCCTGGAGTTCTGCTTCAATCACTTAATGACCAGCAACATACCCGTATTTCACTGGACTTTGCAGGTATCATCCAGGTATAACCACTGAGACACAGGCACCATCCTGGTACTGCTTTTTAGAGCCAGAGGTTGGCTCTCTTGTAATAGCAATCAGAGCAGCTATGTAGCTGCTTGACTGCTATTTCAGCAGCAGGAGAGGATGTCCAACCTCCCCAACTCCCGTGGCTTGCTTGGGCTCTCCCGTCCCACCAGGAGACCTGGGCGACTAGTCGGCATGTCCACTGGCCAGCCAGCCAGATATTGGGATTGGCTTTGATCAGCTGTTTGGTATGGTAAGATGGAAGCAGTGACATCACTTCTGGTTTACCCAGATGTCAACGGCGCCGTTTTTTTAAAATTAAAGCATTCAAAAACACAGATCTTGGTGTTTTGAATGGTTTTAAGGACTCTGTGCAGGGACAGACCTGTCAGAGTCTGCTCTCCCCTATGGGGGGGGGGGGGAAGCAGATGATTACGGATCGCCTGTCCATTTTCATCCAATCCACCAGACAGATGGAAAATAGAACATCCATCTGTCTGGATTTTGTGGAGTGGGCGGATCGGATGTCAGCGGACATGCCACCGATGACATCCGTCGCTCCATAGAGCTCTATGGAGCCACCGTTCAGATCCGCCTGAAAAAAAACTGACAGGTAGATCTGAATGGTCTGCATGTGTGAAAGGGGCCAAAGGACAGAGAAAGGGTTTTGGGTCTTATAGACCCCAGATCCCTCCATAAAGAGTACCTGCCACAAAGGAGGTTTACATTCCTTGTGACAGCAATAATAAAAAAAAAAAAAAAAAAAAAAAAAAAATGTAAAAAAGCAACACTGTAAAAAAATAAAAATCAATCATTTTTTTTTTTTTTTTTTTTTTAATTAAGTTCCCCTGTCCCCTCACACATGCAAACAGCAATCGTCCAACACATGTGCATTATTGCTGCGAATGTCAGATCATGGGCAGTAATTCTAGCATTAGACCTCATCTGTAAATCTAGTAATTTTAAGGTTTTTAAAGAGTCATATTTTTTTTTTTTTTGCATTAAAAAAAAGGTGTATTTTTTTCCAAAAAAATTGTGTTGGAAAAACCGCTGTGCAAATACCATGGGACATAAAAAACTGTAAGCCCTTGTACACACGGTTGGAGACTCCGACGGAATGTGTCCTATCGGACTGTTTTGTTGGATAATCAGACTGTGTGTGGTCTCCATCGGACTGTTTCCGTCGGTATATCCGACGGACCAACTTTTCCAACTTGTTCGTAAAATTTTCCGACAAAATGCTCCGATCGGACATACTCCAATCATGTGTAGCCTACTCCAACGGACAAAGTGCCACGCATGCTCAGATCAAATTGATAGACCAAAGCTATTGGCTACTAGCCTGAACGTAGTCCCGTCATAACGAAATAACGTCATCACGTTATGTACAATCGGATTTTCCGACAACTTAGTCCGACCGTGTGTATGCAACAGTTTCGGACAAAATCCAACGGCTTTGGTTGTCAGAATGTCCGACCGTGTGTACAAGGGCTTACACCCACCAATTTATTCTCTATGGCTTCTGCTAATTCAGCCACCACATTTAAGGATTGGCAAGTTGCAGTAAAATACATTTTGTTTTTTGGGTTTAGATATGCTTTATCAATATACATCAGAACTTTGTGCAAAAGTGAAAAATCTAACTGTTAGCAACTATCTAAATATAAAATCCAAATTCAATTGCTATGTAATGCAAAACAAAGAACCTGCTTGTTTGCAATTTTCTTTTTTTGAGCAAGGCCCTGTCCCCAGCACTAAAAGTCTAAGGGATTTATTTGAATGGCCTGCTGCACCCCTCTAAAACCGCAGCTTCAGGGAAATGGCTTTTGCACTCTGATTTTCAGCACCTGCAAATGCAATGAGTGCTTAGATGTGTGGGGGTGCCATTAAGAATGAATAGCAGCCCCGCACGTGTGCAAAAGAGCAGCGTGTTGTGGTTGTGGGAAGAGGTACGATTCCCACACCTGCAACCACCCGTACAAGTGTGAACCAAAGAGTATAATTGGACCCCGTCTCCAGGAGCTTAGAGTCTATGGGTATAATGGAACACTGTTCCCAGGGCCTTGCCATCCAGAAGTAAGCGGGGGTCCCTGTACCCATGAGCTTACAATCTAGGAGGTAGAATAGGTCTCTATACCAATGACTTTACAATCTAGAGGTGTGCGTCTTTTGCAAACAAACCATGGAGGGTTTGAGCCTAGTAAAACCTTTCAAAAGCAACCCTTATTTTGTCTTGTCCCCCAGGGCCACACACATCTCAGGACAACAGAAGCACACTTTTTTTTGTAGATTATCTGACATAATTCAAGTTAACATTAAATCAAAGGGAATCCAATGGGTCACAACCTAGAGGTGTAATAGGTCCCTATACCAATGAGCTTACGATCTAGAGGTGTAAAAGATTCCTATACACATGAGCTTAAAATGTAGAGGTGTAATAGATCTCAATACCAATGAGCTTATAATCTAGAGTAAGGATGAGCTCAGACGTGTTTGCATACTCCACGTGCAGCGCTCGCCAGGAAGTTGGCGCAGCGCTGCGCTAATCACAGGCAGTGAGCCATTGCCCCGATGCGCGGCTGCAGAGATCGGGCAATGTCTCACTGCCTGCGATTAGCGCTGTGCCGACTCCCTGGCAGGCTCTGCACGTGGAGTATGCGAACACGCCAGAGCTCATCCCTAATCTAGAGGTGTAATAGGTCCCTGCAGCCACGAGCTCGCGATCCTAGGAGGTGTAATAGGTCCCTGCAGCCACGAGCTCGCGATCCTAGGAGGTGTAATAGGTCCCTGCAGCCACGAGCTCGCGATCCTAGGAGGTGTAATAGGTCCCTGCAGCCACGAGCTCGCGATCCTAGGAGGTGTAATAGGTCCCTGTAGCCACGAGCTCACAATCTAGAGGTGTAATAGATCCCTAGACCCAAGTATTTTAAAGCTAGCAGTAGTTAAATAGGAATATTTTGCAAACTATTTTTTCCCATTTTCTCTTTTAAAATACAAACACACAATCTCTGTTTTATCACAATTAATTTTCAAGGCTTCCTCCTCTAACAATGCAGGTATAAGGTCCCCTGACTTGCAGCAGCAGCCCCATGCTCTCTGCTCCTCACCAGCTGGAGATAATACTAGAGACAGCGTGCTTACCTCCTTCTCAGATGTCAGTCCTCAGGGTGTCCACGCTCTATTATTTCTGTCTGACTTCCACAACACAGAGATCCTATTCCTAATAAGCATAACAATCCTCACCATTTGTACTCCACACTGCTTCCGGGTCTCCGGTCACATGACCACCAGTGACGTATAGGTCGTCTAATTCTGGTTCAGATCGTCAGAAAGGTACAGATCGGTATACATTAGAATGGGATTGCTTAGGAGAGGGGGAGGGGAGGAGCGGCAGATGTCACACGATGGATTACATGGAAGGGTGAAAGGACTCAGCACGGTGTGCTCGATTGCCAGAAGCAGGTTACAGTGCTTTAGGTTTGTTGTATCGGTGGAGAAGTCCACAGGTCGGAATAGCAGGTGTGTTAGACCCCCATACACACCATTAGATTTTCTGCAGATTTTTGTCTTCAGATTTACCAAAACCATGTAGTGCAAGGGACTGCCTGATTGCATACACATTGAAACTCCTAAGGTTTGACCTCCATATTATATGGTTTTGGTAAATCTGAAGACAAAAATCTGCAGAAAATCTAATAGTGTGTATGGGGCACTGTAGGCAACAGAGAGAAGATGGGGTGCACTGTGGGCACCAGATGGAATATGGCGTGTACTGTGGATGCCAGAGGGAAGATTGGGTGCCAAAGAGAAGATAATGGTGCACTGTGGGCACCAGAGGGATGATGGGGTGCACTGTGGGCACCAGAGGGATGATGGGGTGCACTGTGGGCACCAGAGGGAAGACGGCATGTACTGTGGGTGCCAGATGGAATATGGCATGTACTGTGGGTGCCAGAGGGAAGATGGGGTGCCAAAGAGAAGATAATGGTGCACTGTGGGGTGCAATAGAGAAGATGGGGCGCACTGTGGGCACCAGAGGGAAGATGGGGGGCACTGTGGGCACCAGGGGTAAGATGGGGCGCACTGTGGGCACCAGGGGTAAGATGGGGCGCACTGTGGGCACCAGGGGTAAGATGGGGCGCACTGTGGGCACCAGAGGGAAGATGGGGCGCACTGTGGGTGCCAGATGCCATATGGGGTGTATTGTGGGTGACAGAGGGAATATGGGTTGCCAAGATGATGGGCACTGTAGGCACTAGAGGGAAGATGGGGTGCCAAAGAGAAGATGAGGTGCAGTGTGGGCACCAGAGGGAAGATGGAGTGCACTGTGGGGTGCCAAAGAGAAGATGAGGTGTACTGTAGGTACCAGAGGGAAGATGATGTGCCCTGTGGGGTGCCAAAGAGAAGATGTGGTGTACTGTATGTACCAGAGGGAAGATGAGGTGCCCTGTGGGGTGCCAAAGAGAAGATGTGTGTACTGTAGGTACCAGAGGGAAGATGAGGTGTACTGTAGGTACCAGAGGGAAAATGAGCTGCCCTGTGGGGTGCCAAAGAGAATATGGGGTGTATTGTGGGTGCCATTTGAAAGATGGGGTGCCAAAGAGAAGATGAGGTGCACGGTGGTGTGCCAGAGGGAAGATGGCGTACGCTGTGGGGTATACAAGACTGTAAAATTTAACAGAGCACATGGGGTTCACTGTGGGTTATAGGTATGCAAAAAAGGACATGTGATGTATAGGAATGTGCATGGGAGGGCTATTGACTTCACCCCAGGGTGCAGAGAGAGACATGGGTATGTTGCTGGGTGAAGAAAAAGAGGACATGGGTTGCACTGTAGGGGATCAGAATAGAACATGGTGTATCAAAGTGTACATGGAAGGCATGGGGTATACTTGAGGTGCAGGAGATTTCTAACATTTCAGCGAGGAGAGGCAGAACGGGGAGATGTAAACAAGGCATTTCCCTGTTCTGCCTACCAACATGATAGGGATCTACTGCTCCCTGCCATCAGGAGCTGTGATCTCTGTCGTGTTGTAGTGAGCCCATCCCCCACAGTTAGAATCACTCCCTAGGACACAATTAACCCCCCTTGTGTTTAACCCCTTCCCCGCTAGTGTCATTTACACAGTAATCAGTGGCTATTTGTAGCTCTGATCGCCGTATAAATGACAATGGTCCCAAAATAATGTCGAATGTGTCTGCCATAATGACGCAGTCCCAATAAATTGCAGATCACCGCCATTGCTAGTAAAAAAAAAAAAAAAAAATTTATAAAAAAAAATGCCATAAATCTATCCCCTATTTTGTAGACGCTATAACTTTTGCGCAAACCAATCAATATACACTTATTGCGATTTTTATTTCAAACACAAATATGTAGAAGAATATATATCAGCCTAAACTGTGGAAGAAATTTAATTTTTTTATATATATTTTTTTGGGATATTTAATATAGCAAAAAGTTTTTTTTCAAAATTGTCGCTTTTTTATTTTATTTATAGCACAAAAAATAAAAACCACAGATGTGATCAAATACCACCAAAAGAAAGCTCTATTTGTGGGAAAAAAAGAACGTCAATTTTGTTTGGGCACATTGTTGCTCAACCGCGCAATTGTCCGCTAAAGCGACCCAGTACAGAATTGCATAAAATGCTCTGATCAGGAAGGTGGTAAAGTGGTTAAACCAGTGGGTACAAGGTGCTTTGTGGTTAGTATTCGGCTGAGCCCAACATGCCCCAAAAGCAGCCAGCTATGTTGAGTGCATGTGGCCTTGTATGGTACAGGAGGGGGTTGGGTGATCTCTCCTTGCCACTTTCCTAGCTGGCCCTGTTGTATGTGCTAAAAAAGGATGAAAGGCTGTGGTTTGGATTGGTGAAGGCAGCTCGCAGCCTTTTGAAAATAGAGCGGAGTGTGGAGTTCCCCTTTAAAAGCAAACGTTAGCCCATGGAAATCCAAGGGGTTAGAGGTGGGAGATAAGAGCATTGCAGAATAGAGTGGGGAGTTCCCCTTTAAAAGCAAAAGCTAGCCCAAAGAAATTATATGCATTAGAGGGGGAAGGTTAAATGTCACATGTTGGCAACGTAACATACTAACATAACCTGTGTGAAAATCTCCTTAAAAAAATACATAGGGGTGAAGCAGCATAACAAAAAAAAAGTGTCAAGTTTAAAGGTGCGGTGCAGACTTTGGGCGTGCAGTGAACAAATGCATGTGAGCAAGCGCAACAGCCGCTTGCGCATTGCACAGTGCATACGTTGATCTCACGCAGTACTAAATGTACTTGTGGGCACAGCAGGCTTTCTCTGAAAAAGTTACTTTCTCATTCTATTTTGGGCATATTTGTTACTTGCGAAGTTGTTACTAAACTTCCTCATATCACCCCATAATATTGGCACTTCCATCTTCTGTCAATATTGATTTGGAGATGCCGCGTGACATGTCCATAGTGGCGCAAAGATTGCATTCTCTCATGCGCCTAGAACGCTATAGTAAATGGGGGATTCGCACTCTGTTACCGGCGCATTCGTAAATATGAAAATGTGCGCTGTGCCTCGCCGTAAGCATCTACGGATGGCGCACGTCTTTCATAAATCACCCCCTCAGGTTGGACTTAATGGACTTGTGTCTTTTTACAATCTTACCTACTAAGTAACTATCATTCACTTGTGCAGCAGAGCCACTTTTCAAAAAGATTCCTAGTGCCTGTGCATGTGTTCTGCACAACTATTCATTGCTATCGACTCAGAGTGAGTTCATTTTCAGAAATCCATGGAAATAAATAGGGTGTGAAAAGAGCATGCGTGGGTCATGCCGGAAACATTTTGATCAACAAGCTCTGCAGTCTAGTTGACGATGTACTTACCAGTCCCTGATCCAGTGATGTAAAATTGGAGGGGCAGGGGACTTAATAGATGAGCGTAAATGCACCAAAGGTGCACTACACTGACCTTTACATAAACCAAATTTCATTGTATATATTGCAGGATGTAAAAATATTTTTGCATGTTATGGTTTCATATGCTTCTTCTTTCATGGCATATTTGTTTTGTTTGTTTCATTTTGTATTAAAGCATTTTAACACAAATTTGTTTTTCTTGGCTTTTTTTTCCCACTGTAAAAACCCTCAGGGCTAGCTCTTGGGAGTAAGTCTGTTGTTGTCAATGGCTACTTAACCTCCAGTGCTTCTATTTGCCATTTATGATTGTGCCCGCATATACAGTTTTGTAATACTTCTCAGGCTAGGAAGCATTGGCAATTTATAATGAGTTCCCATCCAGGGTTGCCACTTGCCATGTTTTGACCAGGACAGTGCAGTTTTAGACTGGGTTTCACACTGGGGCAATGTCAGACATTGCATGTGATTAGCAGCGCACTGCTGTGCAAATCACATGCAATGTCTGTGCAATGCAAATTCAACCATACAGATTGCATGGCTGAATTTTCATCGCATTCGCACCAAAATGGTGCAGGACCCTTTTTTTGTTTCGCACTGGAATCGGATTGCATGGGAGTTCACACCCATGTGATCAGATTCCTGCATGACTCCACTATGCAACCCGATCTGGGGGTATCATTGACTTTCTGTTGACACCCGCAACGGTTCGCATAGGGCAGTGTGAACTTTCTGCAAGTCTTATGTGATGCTGGAATCAGCACTGGAATCACGCTGCACTTAGAAACCACTGTCTGTATTGTTTTAATAAAACAAACCTGCTTTCAATAACCCTCACCCATTTCATGCCACGCCCTGCAACATCCCTGTCCCTCCTGTTAAGTATTTTCAGTCTAAGGGTGGCAACCCTATGGTTCCCTGCTCTTTTACTGCCTGCAATGTATCAGCCCTATCATATTTTCAAGGCTTCACATTGGGTATGATGACATCTGTACTGTATTTTGAACAATGGGCCATGTTCAAGACAAGAAACTGGTCACCTAATGCATAGGCAGCCATCTGGGGCAACTGTCCCCCATAAAAACCGTGTAGGCAAATCAGAGTTCTAGTTAACAAATGCATACTGACACTGCAAAATTTGGCCTGGGCATATAGTCATCAATGACACCTTGTCACGAAAGGTTAATCTGTAGACCTATATTTTGCACACAATGCATTCTAGCTTGGTTGGTGTAGAGCCTGTGAAAAGGTGCTTAATGCTTATTGTTGAAATCCTTGCACCCACTCCATTTTAGCATGTTCTATGCACAGCGATCTAACAATGGGTAGAAAGTAAGAGAAAACAAAGTGCTGTTTTACTTACCCACTCTTATTGTAGCCTGTTCTGTACAGAACAACCTAGAGTGGAGTGCGTTAAAGGTTACCAAGTAGGATGCAGTAAGGCAAAGTGCTGTCCTCCTTGCACCTACTCCATTTCAATATTTTTTTTTTTTGTACAGAAAAAAAAGAATAAACATAGCATGAAAAAGCATTTAGTGTGCTCATTAACTACATGGCTTATAACATGAATCATATACAAGATATTCGAGTAAAACATATAAGTGTGAGGTATGACAGAAAACATTCCAATTACTCAAGAGGAGGTAAGCAAAAGTTCCCTAAAGTAAACATCTTTAAGGCTACTTTCACACTGGGGCGGGCGTCAGTGGCAAAGTGGCGCTATTTTTTGCGCCGCTATTCGACCACTAGCGGGACGATTTTAACCCCCGCTAGCAGCCGCAAAAGTGTTCAAAGCGGCGCTGCCCCATTGATTTTATTGAGCAAAGGCGCTTTAGGAGCGGTGTATACACGGCTCATACAGCGCTGCAAAGATGCGGCTTGCAGGACCTTTTTTTACCGTCCTGCAAGCTCACCGCTCCAGTGTGAAAGCACTCGGGCTTTCACACTGGAGAGACAGGAGAGGCTCTTTGCAGGCGCTATTTTTAGCGCCGTAAAGCACCTCAGTGTGAAAGCAATCTTATGCCCCATACACACAATCAGATTTTCGGAAAACAAATGTTGGATGTGAGCTTGTTGGCTGAAAGTCCGACCGTGTGTATGCTCCATTAAACATTTGTTGTCGTACCATAAAGAACGGAAAAGAGGAATCAAAAAGAAAACACTACATCCCAATATTGAGTAAAGGCAGTAAGGGATTAGAGGTAACAAACCTCGGGACTTTAATGGTGTTAGTATTAAATGTATTGGAAATTAATAATTTATCAACAATATTGAATAAAACGTGTTCATTTTATTACAAACATTTAAAAACATGAGACCACCTCGAATTTATACATGTTTCGCTCAGTGGAACTTCTTCAGGAGACTTGGGGTATGGCATCTAGTATGCTACAGAACACAAAATAAATACTCATGTTTCATAAAATGTACACGTTTTATTCAATACTCTTGGTAAATTATTAATTTACAATACATTTAATACTAACACTGTTAAAGTCCCGAGGTTTGTTACCTCTAGTGCCTTACTGCCTTTGTTGTCGTACTTTCCGCCAACAAATGTTGGCTAGCAAGTTCTCAAATTTTCCACCAACAACACTTTGTTCCCAGAATTTCTGATCGTGCGCACAAAAGTTCACGTGTGCTCGGAAACAAGCAGAAAGAGCCGTACTGGATATTGAACTTTCTGTTTTCTCAGCTCGTCGTAGGTCTTGTACGTCACCATGTTCCCACATTAGTAATTGTTGGCCGACATTTGTGTGACCGTGTGTATGCAAGACAAGTTGGAGCCAACATCCTTCGAACAAAAATCCACAGTTTTGTTGTCGGAAAGTCCAATCGTGTGTACGGGGCATAAGTCTTATCTATCATAGAAGTGATATACAGTGGGTAAAGAAAAGAATCAACTCCCTTTTAAAATAATCACATTTTGAAGGCAGACAAAGTTTTTGTTTTATCTAGCTGTATATACTCAGTGCACCTTATAACATCCAAGTGAAAAATATAACACCAACATGTCAGAACAAAATAAAAAAAAACAGAATCACCGAGTTGGAAAAAGTATCACCCCCTCCTAAAAATAATTGTAAACTCAATCAGGTGTAGCTAATCACCTTCTCAGTGGCACACAAAGCCATTTGAATTTCAACTGTGATCAGCTGTGGTCTTTTTGATTATCTGTTGGGCAACTGAAGCAAACAATTAACCATAAGTGGCAAGGCACTGCCAAAGGATCTCCAGGATAAAGTTGTGGACAGGCACAAGTCAGGAGATGGATACAAAAACACTTCAAAGACTTTATCAATGCCTAGAAACATAGTAAAGGCTATTAATAAAAGGGGTTCTAAAGTCAGAAGATTTTTATCATTCTATGCACCCCCAACAGACCATGTTTTGGGAGTTTCCAGGTCCACGAATGTCTAAGCCATCCGCGACACTCCTCCTGATTGGCCGAGACACAGCAGCCACACCATTGGCTCATGCGGCTGGCAATCAAAGTCAGTCAGCCAATCAGGGGAAATAGGGTTTGGGGCTTCACGTCTGAATGGCCATACAGAGCTGTGACTCGGCTCCAGTGCCCCCATAGGAAGCTGCTGACTGGGGGCTCTTGATAGGAGGGAGGGGCCAAGAGCAGCAAAGTGAGAACCCCCGAGAAGAGGAGGCAAAGCAAAACCAACTGCACAGAGGAAGTAAGTATAACATGTTTGTTATTTAAAAAAAAAACAAGACTTTACAATCACTTTCAAGCACCCGTGCAAGATAAAGGAAAACCTGCCAAACATGGCCCGTTGCTGGGTATTTGAGGACAGGGTTGAGAACCACTGTCCTAGATCAACTTTACCTATACTTCTCTTTGAAGGTTTTATTCACTCAGGTGTGCGTGCATTTAGGTACAATGAGTTTAGGCATACCTCCCATAGGACACACCCCCTGCCATGCCCCCCTTAAAGAAGCATTTTAGACATCTCAAGTCTCCCAGAAGGCTCCTGCACACCCGCAAGTACCTCCCAATCTCCCGGGAATGATCAGTGTGGTGGCTGTCCCTCCTGCTGCTCACCGATCATCTCCAGCTTCTCTGTGTACTCCTCCCCCGTCCCCCTCCGTGTCCTTCTCTGCTCCCCCGTCCCCCACTCTCCCGCCAGCTGTGGGAGGAACTAGTAATAGGACACAGTGAGCGAGACTGCTCCTGTGATTACTGAGCAGAGTAAACTGTTTACTCTGCTCATTTTATGAATGGACAGGAGCCTCTGTCTCCTGTTCATTTACCTCTTAGTGCTGGGGAACCTGTGTCCTCAGTCCCTTTGTCTGTCTCAAAGGGGAGATGTCAGGGGTCTGTTTAGACCCCTGACATCTCACCAAAGTCACCCCAAAAATAAAATATTGTAAAACAATTCCAAAAAATAAAAAAGTGTAAAAAGATGTAAAAAAGCATTCTGAAAAAAAAAGCGAAAAACATATTAAAATGTAAAAAAAAAATTATTAAAATTAAAAAAAACTACTGACACTGTCCACTGCCATTCACCCCCTTCCCCAGAAGTACTGCGAAAGTGATTTAAATGTTTTCCTGCGGGGAGGAGGGGCTTTTGTGGGGCAAGTGCCACCTCCCTAAAACGAGTTTGCCACCACCCTGAAATGAGTTTTTGCAGGTTGGGATGTCTGGCATTGTGCAAAAAAAAAAAAAAGATTGGTACTACTATTCCTTTATATTGGCTTTTAAAATTTACGAATGCAGCAATTTAGAAATTGGATGAAAGCTTTAGCACCGTAAAACACTTTTTGATAGATAAGTAATGCATTATAGATATAAAACTCAGACCAAAATGAGAGACAAATGAGGAGGAAAGAGTGACTTTGTTCCAAATGAGGGACAGTCCCTTGAAATCAGGGACAGTTGAGACCAGCTATGGTTTAGGGCACCCCATTTAATTTGGTTTTGGATTTTTAATGGGCTTTTTCATGCTCCACGATCACACAAATGAAGTGCTTGGACAGTGGCTGGCGCATTTGGGATATCATTAAGAATGAATGGCACCGCAGCGCACCTACTGGAACATGCATGATCATGTGCTGCAGGAACATGTGCAATAGCACATACGTTTCAGCGTTGCACCAGTGTAAACAGGGCCTAACTCTACGAATTTGCTACATA
Source organism: Lithobates pipiens (assembly GCF_037356315.1). Lineage (NCBI taxonomy): Eukaryota > Metazoa > Chordata > Amphibia > Anura > Ranidae > Lithobates > Lithobates pipiens. Next base: position 53,965,293 of record NW_027507790.1, on the reverse strand, counting down.
CTGACAAAAAGTTCATGTTTTTTATTAGATTTTACATGATTTAAGAAGCTTGATATCCAATGAACACAGGAAAATCAGGTAAAATAAAACTGCAACAAGCAAACCATTTTTTACTGTAAGCTAAAGACTGCTGTGATTTTCAACAGCTCAAAACAGTGGAACCCATATAGCGCTGTAACACTCCTATGAGCAGCTAACCATGTAAATGTTAAATGCTGCAGGTTTGGAAATCTTTTCAGAAAAAGCAAGCTGAGGTGGTAAATGGAAGTGATGGCTGCATGCATAACATTTGCAGATTAAAATTGTTATCCCTCTTAGATTATAATGACTACTTTCTTGGGGTCATTTACAGAAATGGAAATAGTAGGGGGTTGAATACTATTGTTAGAACTTGGAGACCCATCAATGACCTGATAACATGTAGGTTTATGCTTTGTCTGAACAAACACCATCGCACACAGATGGCTGAATAAAACACAAAGACTAAACTGAACGAGTGCTTTCCAGAAACTAAACAACTCTTTCATTCCTGCACACTGTAGGACATTGATTTACTGTATACTATGCCTTGGAAAAGTATTCACCCCCCCCCCCCTTGGCATTTATCCTGTTTTGTTGCCTCACAACCTGGAATTAACATGGATTGTTTGAGGGTTTGCATCATTTAATTTACAGAACATGCCCACAACTTTGAAGATTTTTTTTTTATTATTGTGACGCAAACCACAAACACAACAAAATAACAGAAAAAGTCAATGTGCATAACTATTCACCCCCCTAAAGCCAATACTTTATAGAGCCACCTATTGCGGCTATCACAGCTCCAAGTCACTTTGGATAAGTCTCGATGAGCTTGTCACATCTTACCACTGCAATTTTTGCCCATTTCCCCTTGCAAAACTGCTCCAGCTCCTTCAAATTGGATGGTTTGCGATTGTGAACAGCAATCTTTAAGTCTGACCACAGATTTTCTATTGGATTGAGGTCTGTGCTTTGACTAGGCCATTCCAACACATTTGCATGTTTCCCCTTAAACCACTCAAGTGTTGCTTTAGCAGTGCGTTTGGGGTCATTGTCCTGCTGAAAGGTGAAACTCTGTTCTGGCCTCAAATCACACAGAGTGGTACAGGTTTTTCTCAAGAATATCCCTGCATTTAGCACCATCCATCTTTCCCTCAACTCTGACCAGTTTCCCAGTCCCGACTGCTGAAAACTATCCCCACAGCATGATGCTGCCACCACCTTGTTTCACTGTGGGGATGGTGCACTTTGGGTGATGTGATGTGTTGGGTTTGCGCCAGACATAGCCTTTTCTTTGATGACCAAAAAGTTACATTTTTAGTCTCATCAAACCAGAGCACCTTCCTCCATACATTTTGGAGAGTCTCCCACATGCCTTTTCGCAAACTCAAAACGTGCCATTTTGTTTTTTTGCTGAAAGTAATGGCTTTCTTCTGGCCACGCTGAACTCTATGGTCATCCTATGTACAGATACTCCAGTCTCTGCTGTAGAACTCTGCAGCTTCTCCAGGGTTACTTTAGTTCTGTGTACTGCCTTTCTGATTAATGCCCTCCTTGCCCGGTCCGTGAGTTTTGGTGGCAGGTTTGCTGTTGTGCCATGTTCTTTCCATTTCTTATGATAGACTTGATGGTGCTCCTAGGGATCATCAAAGATTTGGAATTTTTTTATAACCTAACCCTGACTTGTACTTCTCAACAACATTGTTCCTTACTCATTTTCTTGGTCTTCATGGCAATGTTTGGTTAGCGGTGCCTCTTGCTTAGGTGTTGCAGCCTCTGGGGCCTTTCAAAAAGGTGTATATATATGTAGTGACAGATCACGTGACACTTAGATTGCACACAGGTGGACATCATTTTACTAATTATGTGACTGAAGGTAATTGGTTGCACCAGAGCTTTTTATGGGCTTCATAACAAAGGGGGTGAGTACATAAGCACATGACAATAATCCATTTTTTATTTCTGAAAAATAGTTTTATGTATATATTTTTCTAATTTTACTTCACCAACTTAGACTATTGTGTTCTGATCCAGCACATATACAAAAGCAAGTCTTTTTGGGTATGTCTCTACCAGCTTTACACATCTTTAGTGAAATTTTTGCCCATTCTTCTTTGTAAAATAGCTCAAGCTCTGTCAGGTTGGATGGAGAACATATGTGAACAGCAATTTTCAAGTCTTGACACAGAATCTCAATTTCAATGTAGGTCTGGACTTTGGCTGGGCCATTCTAACACATGAATTTGCTTTGATCTTATGCTCTGATCTAAACCCAGGGTTGGCAACCCATCGATCACGGGCTCCCCGTCGACGGTGGGTAGGTGCCAGGTAGAACAGGTCTATGCCGCCGACCCCACTACTGCTAGCTGCCGGTCCATCTCTTTCCGCCCTCAGCCTCCTCCATTGCACCTTTGATTCTTCTCTCTCTCTCTCCCCTCCAGCCTCCTCTAGCACTGTCAACAGCAGAGAGCGAGAGGCAGCACAGCCCAGGACGGAGAGCGGGGGAAGAGCTGGCAAAGTTAACTTTTCATGTTAACCCGCAGGTGATTGGTTGCTAGGTCCTAAGTAACCAATTGCCAGCCTGTTAATATTAAAAGTCACTTTGCTTGCTCCTGCTCCCGCCCCCTGTACAGAACTGTGCTGCTTCTCAGACTCCTGTGTACACAAGTAGGATGCTATGGGAGGGAAGACCACCCCCATGGCAGTTTCCTCTACCACCCTTCACATCACCCCCCCCCCCATCCCTGCATTCTGAATGCAACGCACTCCTGATCCCTACATTCTGAGCGCAACGCACTCCTGGTCCCTGATCTCTGCATTCTGAACGCAACGTGCTCCTGATCCATGCATTCTGAGTGCAGCAATCTCCTGGTCCCTGCATTCTTAGTGCAGAGCACTCCTGGTCCTTGCATTCTGAGTGCAGCGCACTCCTGGTCCCTGCATTCTGAATGTAGCACACGCCTGGTCCCTGATCTCTGCATTCTGAGCATAATGCATTCCTGATGCCTGATCCCTGCATTCTGAGCACACCACACTCCTGATTCCTGCATTCTGAGCATGACGCATCCCTGATTCCTGCATTCTGAGCACAACGCACCCCTAATTCTTGCATTCTGAGCACAGCACACCCCTGATTCCTGCATTCTGAACACAACGCACCCCTGATCCCAGAATTCTGAGTGTAATTCACTCCTTAACCCTGCATTCTGAGCGCATTGCACTCCTGATCCCTGCATTTTGAGCATAATGCACTCCTGATCCCTGCATTCTGAGCGTAACACACTCCTAAACCCTGCACTCTCTTGTAATACTTTATTTGTGTCCACTACGTTGGGGAACTATTTTGGGGTTAAAAATGTATCATCACCCAGAGTAGATAACAAAGGCAGTGTGTTTTGAACACTGTGCAGGAAACACACATGGAACATGCCCTTCTGGCACTACATTCTGATGTGAATCAGCCCTAACAGCAGTGCCCGGTGATCTTTGACTTCATCTGTGTTGTTCAAGTAGATCTCCATCCTTCTTGATCTAAATCATTCCATTGTAGCTCTGGCTATATGTTTAGGGTCATTGTCCTGTTGGAAGGTGGACCTCTGCCCCAGTCTCAAGTCTTTTGCAGACTCTAACAGCTTACCTGTCCCTAATGAAGAAAAGCATCCCCACAACATGATGCTGCCAGCACCATGTTTCACAGTAGGGATGGTGCGTTAAGGGTGATGTGCAGTGTTAGTTTTCCACCACACATAGCGTTTTGCTTTTAGGTCAAAAAGTTCCATTTTTGTCTTATCTCACCAGAGAACCTTCTTCCACTTGTTTGCTGTGTCCCTCACATGGCTTCTGGCAAACTTTCTTTCAACAATGGCTTTCTTTTTGCCACTCTTCCATAAAAGCCAGATTTGTGGAGTGCACGACTAATAGTTGCCCTGTGAACAGACTCTCACCTGAGCTGTGGATCTCTGCAGCTCCTCCAGAGTTACCATGGGCTTCTTAGCTGCTTCTCTGATTAATCATCTCCTTGCTTGTACTGTCAGTTTAGGTGGATGGCCATGTGTTGGTAGGTTTGCAGTTGTGCCATACTCTTTCCATTTTCAGATGATGGATTGAACAGCGCTGTGTGAGATGTTCAAAGCTTGGAATATTTTTTTTTTATAACCTAACCCTCAGGGGTCAAGTCCTGGGAAAAAAAGTGTGGGAACTCCCACCCAAGATCCATTCCCCCACAAAAAAAAAAAAAAAAAAAAGGTACGCTCATATGCATATATACTGCACAGAAAATACAGTACAACATTTATTGTAAAGTGCCAGTTTACAAAAACAAAATAACGTGTCAAACAAAACAATCAACACAATGGGTGATGATCTTTCCCTCGCAGGGAATTTCTACCACAAATACACCCTGTTCCAAATTCTTTTACACAGCCCATTAGAAAATATCCCACAAACAGGAATAAGTATTGGCAGAGTATTGAAGAGTATTGGCAGGGTATTGCAGAGTATTGATAGGGTATTGCAGAGTATTGGCAGGGTATGTATTGAAGAGTATTGGCAGGGTATTGCAGAGTATTGATAGGGTATTGCAGAGTATTGGCAGGTTATGTATTGAAGAGTATTGGCAGAGTATTGCAGAGCATCGGCAGGGTATGTATTGGCAGGGTATTGCAGAGTATTGATAGGGTATTGCAGAGTATTGGCAGGGTATTGCAGAATATTGATAGGGTATGTATTGTAGAGTATTGATAGGGTATTGCAGAGTATTGGCAGGGTATTGCAGAGTATTGGCAGGGTATTGCAGAGTATTGGCAGGGTATGTATTGGCAGGGTATTGCAGAGTATTGATAGGGTATTGGCAGGGTATTGCAGAGTATTGGCACAGTATTGCAGAGTATTGATAGGTTATTGCAGAGTATTGGCAGGTTATTGCAGAGTATTGGCAGGGTATGTATTGTAGAGTATTGGCAGAGTATTGTAGAGTATTGGCAGGGTATGTATTGGCAGGGTATTGCAGAGTATTGGCAGGGTATGTATTGCAGAGTATTGATAGGGTGTGTATTGTAGAGTATTGATAGGGTATTGCATAGTATTGGCAGGGTATTGCAGACTATTGGCAGGGTATTGCAGAGTATTGGCAGGGTATTGCAGAGTATTGGCAGGGTATGTATTGCAGAGTATTGGCAGGGTATTGCAGAGTATTGATAGGGTATTTATTGCAGAGTATTGGTAGGGTATTGCAGAGTATTGGCAGGGTATGTATTGGCAGGGTATTGCAGAGTATTGATAGGGTATTGCAGAGTATTGGCAGGGTATGTATTGAAGAGTATTGGCAGAGTATTGCAGAGCATCGGCAGGGTATGTATTGGCAGGGTATTGCAGAGTATTGATAGGGTATTGCAGAGTATTGGCAGGGTATTGCAGAGTATTGATAGGGTATGTATTGTAGAGTATTGATAGGGTATTGCAGAGTATTGGCAGGGTATTGCAGAGTATTGGCAGGGTATTGCAGAGTATTGGCAGGGTATGTATTGGCAGGGTATTGCAGAGTATTGATAGGGTATTGCAGAGTATTGGCAGGGTATTGCAGAGTATTGGCACAGTATTGCAGAGTATTGATAGGTTATTGCAGAGTATTGGCAGGTTATTGCAGAGTATTGGCAGGGTAAGTATTGTAGAGTATTGGCAGGGTATGTATTGGCAGGGTATTGCAGAGTATTGGCAGGGTATGTATTGCAGAGTATTGATAGGGTGTGTATTGTAGAGTATTGATAGGGTATTGCATAGTATTGGCAGGGTATTGCAGACTATTGGCAGGGTATTGCAGAGTATTGGCAGGGTATTGCAGAGTATTGGCAGGGTATGTATTGCAGAGTATTGGCAGGGTATTGCAGAGTATTGATAGGGTATTTATTGCAGAGTATTGGTAGGGTATTGCAGAGTATTGATAGGGTATGTATTGCAGGGTATTGCAGAGTATTGATAGGGTATTGCAGAGTATTGATAGGGTATGTATTGCTGAGTATTGGCAGGGTATTGCAGAGTATTGGCGGGGTATGTATTGCAGAGTATTGCAGAGTATTGGCAGGATATTGAAGAGTATTGGAAGAATATTGAAGAGCATTGATAGGGTATTGCAGGGTGTGTATTGGCAGAGTATTGGCAGGGTATTGCAGAGTATTGGCAGGGTATGTATTGCAGAGTATTGGCAGAGTATTGCAGAGTATTGACAGGGTATTGCAGAGTATTGGCAGGGTATTTATTGGCAGAGTATTGGCAGGGTATTGCAGAGTATTGATAGGGTATTGCAGGGTGTGTATTGGCAGGGTATTGCAGAGTATTGGCACAGTATTGCAGAGTATTGATGGGGTATTGCAGAGTATTGGCAGGGTATTGCAGAGTATTGGCAGGGTATTGAAGAGTATTGGCAGAGTATTGGCAGAGTATTGGCAGGGTATTGCAGAGTATTGGCAGGGTATGTATTGCAGAGTATTGGCAGAGTATTGCAGAGTATTGACAGGGTATTGCAGAGTATTGGCAGGGTATTTATTGGCAGAGTATTGGCAGGGTATTGCAGAGTATTGCAGAGTATTGGCACAGTATTGCAGAGTATTGATAGGGTATTGCAGAGTATTGGCAGGGTGTTGCAGAATATTGGCAGGGTATGTATTGCAGAGTATTGGCAGGATATTGAAGAGTATTGGCAGGATATTGAAGAGTATTGGCAGGATATTGAAGAGTATTGGCAGGGTATTGCAGAGTATTGGCAGGGTATGTATTGGCAGAGTATTGGCAGGGTATTGCAGAGTATTGACAGAGTATTGCAGAGTATTGATAGGGTACTGCAGAGTATTGGCAGGGTATTGCAGAGTATTGTCAGGGTATGTATTGCAGAGTATTGGCGGGGTATTGCAGAGTATTGATAGGGTAGTGCAGAGTATTGATAGGGTAGTGCAGAGTATTGATAGGGTATTGTAGAGTATTGGCAGGGTATTGCAGAGTATTGATACTGATAGGGTATTGCAGAGTATTGATAGGGTATTGCAGAGTATTGGCAGGGTATTGCAGAGTATTGATAGGGTACTGCAGAGTATTGGCAGGGTATTGCAGAGTATTGGCAGGGTATGTATTGCAGAGTATTGGCGGGGTATTGCAGAGTATTGGCGGGGTATTGCAGAGTATTGGCGGCGTATTGCAGAGTATTGATAGGGTAGTGCAGAGTATTGATAGGGTATTGCAGAGTATTGATAGGGTATTGCAGAGTATTGGCAGGGTATTGCAGAGTATTGATACTGATAGGGTATTGCAGAGTATTGATAGGGTATTGCAGAGTATTGGCAGGGTATTGCAGAGTATTGATAGGGTATTGCAGAGTATTGGCAGGGTATTGCAGAGTATTGATACTGATAGGGTATTGCAGAGTATTGATGAGTATTGGCAGGGTATTGCAGAGTATTGATGAGTATTGGCAGGGTATTGCAGAGTATTGATGAGTATTGGCAGGGTATTGCAGAGTATGGATGAGTATTGGCAGGGTATTGCAGAGTATGGATGAGTATTGGCAATTTGGCAGGGTATTGCAGAATGCAACTTACTTACACACTAGTGACTGACCTCCTGGTATTTATTCTCTTCCCTTCTGTTCTGGGGGGAGAAGAAGTAAACTTGAAAAGTGCAGCGGCTGTGGCAACAGGAGGCATTGGGTAGAGGGGAGCGGGAGGACAGTCCGGCGCGCAGCGTGTGTCACACTGACTGACGGTCTCGTGCCAGTGCATGCCCACGTGCACGGCCGAAGTCATGTGACCGGTTGCTAGATGCGGAGCGGCCCCTGCCTAGCAACCAGTCACTCGGCGGCTGAGAAGCGGCGCGGACTACGCGCTGCATAGCCTCAGCCCGGCTCAGACAGCTAATGGGAACCGCGTTCCCGCTGTGGAAATAGTACGGGAACGCCGTTCCCATGCGTTCCCGCAGCACTCGAGCCCTGCTAACCCTGCTTTAAACTTCTCCACAACTTTATCCCTGACCTGTCTGGTGTGTTCCTTAGCCTTCATGATGCTGTTTGTTCACAGAAAATCTATATTTATACTGAGATTAAATTACACACAGATGGACTCTATTTATTAATTACATAGTTAGTCAGGTTGAATAAAGACACCAGTCCATCTTGTTCAACCTGAATGAGTGAGAGTTCATGTCTACAATTGTCCCTATCATTGTGCTTTATTAAGATGCTCATCTATTATATTATTATTTATGGTACCCATATAACACTGTCCGTTTACACAGCTCTCCACACATACATTGCACACTCACATCAGTCCTTACCCTCAAGGAGCCCACAATCCAAGATCCCCAACACACAGTCATATACTAGGGTCAATTTCGGACAGAAGCCAATTAACCTACCAGCGTGTCTTTTTGGAGTGTGGGAGGAAACTGGAGTACCCAGAGGAAACCCACACAGGCACAGGGAGAACAGGTGGTGTCATGGTTGGGATTTGAAGCAGCAACCCGTTTTACTGCTAGGTGAGAGTGCTAACCACTACACCACTGTGCCGCCAATTAGGTGACTTCTGAAGGCAAATGGTTCCACTAGATTTTAGTTAGGGGTTTCAGTGTAAAGGGTGCTGAATACAAATGTATGCCACACTTCTCAGATATTTATTTGTAAAAAAAGTTTGAAAACTGTTTATCATTTTTCTTCCACTTCACAATTATGTGGCACTTTGTGTTGGTCTATCACATAAAATCCCAATAAAATATATTTAAGTTTTTTGATAGCAACATGATAAAACGTGGACGATTTCAAGGGGTGTGAATACTTTTTCAAGGCACTGTATAATTCCCTGACTATGTGTGTGTGTGTGTATACATACAGTGCCTTGCAAAGGTATTCAGCCCCCCCCCCCCTCCTCCCGGCTTTTTACCTATTTTGCCACATCACAGCCTGGAAAATTTCAAGGGGTATGAATACTTTTTCAAGGCACTGTAAAGACTCAAGAACCAAAGTGCAGTAAGGCCCCAATTGTGTGTTGTTCTAATGTGTGTTTTTTTTTTTTGTTTTTTTTCTAATGTGACAGCATAGGGCAGCCCATTCATGCTAAAGAAGCTTCTGCACCTTATCGGGTGCAGAGATTGGTGCAATTTTTTGCTGTGTGTGTTTTTTTTTAGAGTGCCATTAAGAATTAGTGCCACCACAAGCACTATGTGCATATTGATGCGTTTTGCGAATGCATGGAGAAACACATGTTACTGCACACGTTCCTGGAACACTCAAGTATGTATGGGGCCTAACTGTTCTGGTTGCTGAAAACTGAAGAGGGAAATTAGTGAAATCTGATTTGTTGCCATAGACTGATTGAAATCTGACCTGTTCAGCAAGTACCAGCTGAATTTCAATCTGTGTCTGCCCTTCCCTGTTCAACAGAAGCCGATTGTTAGATCAACTTCTATCAAATAGACAGGTTGGAAAACTTTTGAGAATCAGCGGCTGCAGTCGCTGATCAGTGTATTCTGACATCCTGACATCTGGTGTGGATGGAAGAATCCGTTTTTTTAAAATCAGCCAGTGGACCATCAATGGCCAACTTTACAGTGCTGAGAGGCAGTGGGATCTCTCATGGAAAATGACGAAAACCTGACTGTCCTAGCTTGTGTTATTTGATCAACAAGATATGTCATATTCCTGATGTGACTGGGTGTGGCAGCTGTCATACTGTAGTCCAGGATCACCTCCACCCACTTGTATAAAGTGACTGTCTTTATTGGGATATGCAAACAGTCCAAAACAGTGGGAAAAACAGGGGTTTTCCATTGGCTTCATAGAACACAGTGGGGACGTTTTCACAGCTCAGCAATCTTAATCTCATTTCATTTGCTCACTCTCTTACAGCCAGGTACCAACTGTTTCCTCCCCATTTTTTGGGGTCTGAGGCATCTGGGATAACACCTTCAGGACCAAAGTCCCTGTAATCAAGGTATGGAGGTTTTCTCCTCTCAAAACTAATATCAACCTCCTAAGTTTCTGGATCCTATTAACCCCCTTAGCGGTAATCCCGAGTCTGGCTTGGGTTAGGAATTTACTGATAGGAGCGGTAACCCCGAGCCAGACTCGGGATCGCTTTGCTGGATGCAGGGGAGGACACAGGGAGAGTTACTTACCTTGTCCCCTGGATCCAGCAATGTCCTCCGTGCTGTGTGATCGAGCTGTCCTCCGCTCGATTCACAGTGCCGAATGCCGCCGAGCTCCGTTCCCTGCGGTGTTACGGCGCACGGGAGCGGAGAACGGCTGCAAATTCAAAAACGTAAAAGTACACAAAACACACACAGCGCTGTAATCTTATAGATTACAGTGCTGTATTACAAAATTACACACCCCCTTTGTCCCTAGTGGTCTGTTCAATGCCCTGCATGCACTTTTATATTATAAATACAGTTTTTTCTGCCTGAAATTTGGAGATTGTCCATAGCAACCAACAACTGTCCCTTTTTCAGTGTTTTAGGATTTGATTACATTATTGAATAGTTTTTATTATTCTATTCTATTCTATTATTCTATTTTATTATTATTATATTATAAACTTTATCATACCCGGGATGTCTGCTAGACTCTGGTTTGAACATATTTAAGAGAGCTATTCCTAAGAATTACAGGACTACAATATAAGACACCAAATTTCCATGCAAAATAATTGTACCGCTTTCAGCACCTAAATCCAGACTGAATCATACCGCCAGGGAGGTTAAGGATTTAGCAATCTGGACTACCCCATAGCCCGTCACCCTGCATGGGACCACAACACAAATAGTGGGGGAATACAGCTGCCATTCAGCATCCAGGACCCAACCCTGGTGTCCTGTACAGAACTGCCTTCCCACTACCCATGCCTCGATGTAGAGGTGCCAGAGGCAACATGGGACACTATTCTCTGTAGCCTAGAAAGGGCATCTGCATTTTGGTGTTGTTTTCCAGGCCTGTGTTCTACCACAAACTTAAACTCTTGTAGTGCCCGGGACCAACTGGCTACCTGGGCATTTATGTGTCTCTTCTATCTCATCCAGGTAATTTGGGCATAGTGGGTCACCAGATGGAACTTCTTACCAAGGAGAAAATAGTCCAGAGCCCACTTAATGGTGATCCACCCCTGCTTAAATATAAATTAGTAAGCTGCCAGCACAAAGATCTGTGATACCAAACCCAAAATTAAGTTTAACTGAAAAGTGCAGCGCTACATAAAAACAATAAATTACTATTTATTTATATATTATATACAAAATATGATTAACATGAATAATGAAACTGAAAAAAAAATGAAAATGAAATAAAAAGTCAATAAAAAAACATGTGTCCCTTATGCCGCATACACACGATCAAACAATCCGGTGGAAAAGTCCGGCAAACTCAAGTCCGCCAAACAATCCCCCCGTGTGTAGCCTCCGGCATACTTTTTTGACCCGAAAGTACGGCGGACTTAGAATGCCGTGTTGCACACCAATCTTCCCGCCGGACTCGCATTTCGGCGGACAATCCGGCAGTGTGTATGCCAGTCCGCCGTACTTTTGAAATGAGCAGACTTTTCCCGCCCGGAAGAAAAGTCCGCCCATTTTGAGCGGGTCTCCAGGTAGGCGGGGCCCGCGAAGGAGACGTCGCTGGCCCCGCCGCCTGGTATGGACTTAAAGGGGAACCCCAACGCCGAAAAAAAGCGGCGTGGGGGTCCCCCCCAAGTCCACAACAGACCCTTGTCCGAGCACGCTACCCGAGCCGTACCAGGCCGCGTGCCCTCAACATGGGGGGTGCCTTGGGGAAGGGGGGGGCGCGCGGCCCCCCCACCCCAAAGCACCTTGTCCCCATGTTGATGAGGACAAGGGCCTCTTCCCGACAACCCTGGCCGTTGGTTGTCGGGGTCTGCGGGCGGGGGGCTTATCGGAATCCGGGAGCCCCCTTTAATAAGGGGGCCCCGGATACCGGCCCCCCACCCTATGTGAATGAGTATGGGGTACAATGTACCCCTACCCATTCACCTGTAAAATAAAAGTACAAAAAAAAACACAACACACAAGATAAAATACTTTATTGCACAGCTCCGGGGGTCTTCTGTCTTCGGGGGTCTTCTCACCGGACTCCTCCGCTATCTTCTTGTAGCTCTTTTGCTAGCGGAGGAGTCCGGCTTTCTTCCTCGCCGCCGGCCTCTTCTTCCGACTTCGGGGGTCTTGTCCCCCTCTTCGGTTCTTCTGCCGGGCCACCGCGCCTTCTTATAGCTCTTTTACAGGCGGTGGCCCGGTCTTCTGTCGCCGCCGCCGCCTTCCGTTCTTCTTCTTCTTCTTCTTCTTCTTCTCCAGGAGATGTTGACTCGACGATCTCTCCGGCCGCAATGCCAGGGACGCGCTGCACTGCCACTTATATAGGGACAAGGGGCGGTGTCACATGGGTTTATGTCACATGGGTTGGTCACATGAGTTGATGTCACGTGGCGACAGTCCCAGCATCCTCCAGGACTGTGACATCGTAAGGGGGCGGGGTCACCATGTGACACCAACTCATGTGACATAAACCCATGTGACACCGCCCCTTGTCCTTATATAAGTGGCAGCGCAGCGCGTCCCTGGCATTGCAGCCGGAGAGATCGTCGAGTCAACATCTCCTGGAGAAGAAGAAGAAGAAGAAGAACGGAAGGCGGCGGCGGCGACAGAAGACTGGGCCACCGCCTGTAAAAGAGCTATAAGAAGGCGCGGTGGCCCAGCAGAAGAAACGAAGAGGGGGACAAGACCCCCGAAGTCGGAAGAAGAGGCCGGCGGCGAGGAAGAAAGCCGGACTCCTCCGCTAGCAAAAGAGCTACAAGAAGATAGCGGAGGAGTCCGGTGAGAAGACCCCCGAAGACAGAAGACCCCCGGAGCTGTGCAATAAAGTATTTTATCTTGTGTGTTGTGTTTTTTTTTGTACTTTTATTTTACAGGTGAATGGGTAGGGGTACATTGTACCCCATACTCATTCACATAGGGTGGGGGGCCGGTATCCGGGGGCCCCCTTATTAAAGGGGGCTCCCGGATTCCGATAAGCCCCCCGCCCGCAGACCCCGACAACCAACGGCCAGGGCTGTCGGGAAGAGGCCCTTGTCCTCATCAACATGGGGACAAGGTGCTTTGGGGTGGGGGGGCCTGGTACGGCTCGGGGGGGGGGGGCGCTCGCTCGCCCCCCCTTTCCTGGCCGGCCGGGTAGCGTGCTCGGACAAGGGTCTGTTGTGGACTTGGGGGGGACCCCCATGCCGATTTTTTTCGGCGTTGGGGTTCCCCTTTAAGTCCATACCAGGCGGCGGGGCCAGCGACGTCTCCTTCACGGGCCCCGCCTACCTGGAGACGCACTCGAAATGAGCGGACTTTCCTCCACGTGTGTGGGCGAGTCCGTTCATTTCAAAAGTAGGGCGGATAGTACGGCGGACTTAGTACGCCGTATTAGTCCGCTCAAAAAGTGCCGTGTGTGGGCAAGTAGCCCGTTCGGAAAGTCCGACGGACAGTCTGGCGGAAGTCCGCCAGACTAAGTACGTCGGACATACTGCTACGTGTGTACGCGGCTTTATAATGTCCATATATGCAAGAAAGAACATCAGACTTCCACTCCTGGTAAGAATGGTGTCCAAGCACAAATAAGGGTCAATAATTCATATATGAACCACCGCAAGTGAAGGAAGAGCCCATTAAATCACTTCAGCTCCATACACACTCATGCATTATGTTAGTAGTGAAAGCCTGCGGTAATTTACCTGTGTTCTTAATGCCGCCTACACACGATCAAACAATCGGGTGGAAAAGTCCGGCAAACTCAAGTCTGCCGGACAATCCCCCCGTGTGTAGCCTCCGGCAGACTTTTTTGACCCGAAAGTACGGCGGACTTAGAAAGTAGTTTTGCACTCCAATCTTCCCGCCGGACTCGCATTTCGGCGGACAATCCGGCCGTGTGTATGCCAGTCCGTCGTACTTTTGAAATGAACGGACTTTTCCCGCCCAGAGAAAAGTCGGCTCATTTCGAGCGGGTCTCCAGGTAGGCGGGGCCTGCGAAGGAGACGTCGCTGGCCCCGCCACCTGGTATGGACTTAAAGGGGAACCCCAACGCCAAAAAAATCGGCGTGGGGGTTCCCCCCAGGTCCACATCAGACCCTTGTCCGAGCACGCTACCCGGCAACCAACAGCCAGGGTTGTCGGGAAGAGGCCCTTGTCCTCATCAACATGGGGACAAGGTGCTTTGGGGTGGGGGGGCCGCGCGGCCCCCCCTTCCCCAAGGCACCCCCCATGTTGAGGGCACGCGGCCTGGTACGGCTCAGGAGGGGGGGCGCTCGCTCGTCCCCCCCTTTCCTGGCCAGGTAGCATGCTCGAACAAGGGTCTGATGTGGACCTGGGGGGAACCCCCACGCCGATTTTTCCGGCTTTGGGGTTCCCCTTTAAGTCCATACCAGGTGGCGGGGCCAACGACGTCTCCTTCGCGGGCCCCGCCTACCTGGAGACCTGCTCAAAATGAGCAGACTTTCCTCTGCATGTGTGGGCGAGTCCATTCATTTCAAAAGTAGGGCAGATAGTACAGCGGACTTAGTACGCCGTATTAGTCCGCTGAAAAAGTGCCGTGTGTGGGCAAGTAGCCCGTTCGGAAAGTCGGACGGACAGTCTGGCAGGAAGTCCGCCAGACTAAGTCCGTCGGATAGTCCGCTACGTGTGTACGCGGCATTACAGACACTGTAAATAGCTGTTGTTAAAGAGCGGGTGGTCTCCGATGTCCTTAACAACCAGTACAACAACAAGGGGATATAAATACTTATCTCACCAGTCTTTAGCTTTTTTAGTCCCTAGTAGCTTCTAATCTGTCATGCACTTGGACATCAAACTACCAAGTGGCTGTTGGATGCCTAACCTGGTAGAAAAATCAAACCCAGTCTGCATTAGAGAAACATAATTTAGACCTTACACAATTCTATACATTCCGACCACAAAATCCGTCTGATTTTTTCTGGCAGATTTTGGCTGAAACTTGTCTTGCATACACATAGTCGCACAAGGTTGTCGGAAAATCCGATCATTCAAATTTTGTGTGTTGGAAATTCTGATGGAAAATGTCCGATGGAGCATACACACGGTCAGAATTTCCGACACGGAGCTCCCATCGAACATTTTCCATCAGAAAATCCGACTGTGTGCACTGGTGCACTCACACTGAAAAACATGGTAAAATGAGGCAAAACACGGCTATCTGTCGTTTATGAGCGTTTTTGAGCCTCAAGCTCTTCAGCGAGCATAGTTTTGCTAGTTTTGCAATCGAGGCAAAACGCTAATGCAAAAAGGCAGCAAAACTTGTGTTTTTAACGTGGCATTCTACAGCTACCACTACTGCCATTTTTATAATCCATTGTAGAAAAAGAAGCCCTAACATTCTTAAGGCAAATGGAAAATTAATTAATCCCTGTTTTATAGACTTCTACAGGATTAGACATGAAGGGGATGATTTACTAAAACTGGAGAGTGCAAATTGGTGCAGCTCTGCATAGAATACAGTCAGCTTCCAGCTTTTATTATCGAGGCTTAATTGAACAAGCTGAAGTTAAAAGCTATGTACAGCTGCATAAGATTCTGAGTGCACCAGTTTTAGTAAATCAACAGTGAAATGTCCTTAGTTAATGCCTACATTGTCCACGGATTTCATCCCTTATTAGTACCAAACACTACTCAAGATGGCCAGATAGGGCTACCGAATCCTAACTGCCATGCAGTCTTGCAATACATGTCAATGTCATGACAAATCTGCTATCACATGGATTCCACCACTAGCCAGTGTAATATCCTGATTTTGGTTGTTAGAAGCTTACTATTAATATTATAGTAATATAATATATATTATATTATAATATATATTTTATAATATATTGTATTATATTATAATATATTACAGATGCACCTATGGACTGTCAGTTTGCTATACCATTAATAGATTATTACAATAAATGGCCAGTAATTGCATTTGCTTTATCTGCTACTGTAACTACATTTCTCTCCACAGTCTTCAACAGGGAAGGTAACCCTAAGGAGATTGTGTCTGACAATATACCACAATTTGAGTTGTTCCAGAGAGAGAGAAATTTTGTGCATAGAAAATCCTCAATCTGTTACCCCAAGCCAATGGAGAGATCAAGAGGTTCAACAGAAGCATTAATGAAGCGCTTCAGAGTGCAAATCTTAGAGGGAAATTTTGTAAAGTTTTTACTAATTACATATCTACAAAGCAGCTAGATGTACATCAAGCATCACCAGCTAAACTAATACATGGAAGGAAAATATGCGCTGAACTACATGTTGTAGGCATACAACTTTCACAAAGTCCAGGGCCTTCTAAATCATTAATTGCTAACACTATTAAAAATCAACAAGAGAAAAGTAAGGTATGTGCTGATCAGAAACATAGTGCCAGAGAAGTAAACTTTCAATCTGGACCTCTAGTCAGAAACCTGACTTCTTGAAAAGGGGACAATCCAAATTTTCAAATCCACAGAGTGACAAGTCACTGAGAACCTTACATCCATGAACAGTTTGATGGATGCATATGTAATATCAGTCATCTTGCATGTCTAGACATGTGTCAGTTTCAGTTACTACATTTTCCAAAGAGTATAACCACAATGTCACTATATTTCAAAATAAATTTCCCAGTACATATTTCTGATTCACATTTTAGAGTCCTTTTGAGGACTCTAAAATGAGTCCAATTTTTTATTTTTTTATTTTTTATTTCTAGGACTCACAGATTAATGATGCAATGAAATTAAAGTACATCATGTAGCCAGTAACCAAAGACGTGTATGGGCTCACATGTAGGTATTGTGGAGTACATATGAAAACAAAGTTAGCATATTCAGTCACATTGGAAGATACTTTTCCCATAAAAAATGTTATCAGTTGTGTAAATAATGAAATGATTTATGTGATTCATGCTCTGAATGCAATTTACAACATGTTGTGTGCACCACCAGCTATCTCCTCATCAGGACTGGAGAACACTAATGTCCTAGCCAGAGTCCTGCTGTGTATTTCTAATGTGTCCTGTCAGTTACGGGACATACATGGTGGCAAGATGTATTTTGTTCCCTCTATGAAGTTCAAAGGCTATTTAACAATCCTTGGGGTAGAGATGTATACAGGATGCAGTTGCAATGGGAAGCCCTGTGATTCCTAGACTGCAGACAAGAACTCCACAGGGACTTTTCACAAGTGGAATACAGTTATTTTTTAAAATAATAAAATAAACGTGGTGGTTTAGTTTTCCCTCTGTGCTTTATAATTATATCATTTTTGTTATATGTTTCTCAAAAAGTCTGTGATTTCCATTCATCTATTTTAATTGTAATCATGTGTTGTGAATTGGATTGTTTCCCCACCTATTCAGGGATGATAGTTTAATGATGTCTTTGGGTGCCACAAACAGCTACAACTAAGGCTGAGAAGGCAGGGTTGTGTCAGTGACTGTGCTTTCTCTGTTATGTGCTTTCTTAATAAAGGATTATTGGCAGAGAAATGAGTCTTGGCAAATGTGCACCTTGTCTTCTACATGCCCCAGAAGAGGGGTTGTTCCATGCACTGGTGGCATCTTGGATGTGGGGCATATTGGGGCATATTAAGAAGTTGATCCATGTATTGCTTTTTGTCCAGTCATCTTGTACCTTTAAGGAATGACTTTTCAGAATTCTCATTTGATAGAGGACATTTCCTATTCCTACTGATAATAATCAAGCTGGAGGTGAGGAACGAGGCATGTACTGGCCATTGGGACTATCGGGAGTTTCCTGGTGGGCCGATAGCTCAGTGGGCCAGTCAGGTGCATTCCTGGAGCTGCTCCTCACTTATAGGAATGATCGCTATTTCATTCCTATCACCAAGGAGCAGCTGCCGACACTTATTGGAGTGAGGATTAGACTTTCTGCTCCCTTCAACCTGGGAAGATAGACAGCCAGCAGGCTTTCCTTCCTCTCTCCCCTTATCACTTGTCACTTATCACATGACTGGAGAGAGGAAGAGAAGCTGACTTCATTCTGGAAAACTGTGAGTACACGTGGGATGGGAAGAAGAGGGGTGATGCCTGATGTAAGATTACACTGATAGGGACCACTCTGATGTAAGGGGGTACTGATGGGGACTACTCTGATGTAAGGGGTGCTGATGGGGACCACTCTGATGTGAAGGGTGTGCTGATGGGGACCACTCCGATGTGAAGGGGGTGCTGATGGGGACCACTTTGATGTAAAGGGGTGCTGATGGGAGCCACTCTGATGTAAAGGGGTGCTGATGGGAACCACTCTGATGTAAAGGGGTGCTGATGGTGCCACACTGTCAGGGAACTCACCATGTGAATGTCCATCCCCGTGTAGCAGCGGTTCACTTTCGTTCTAGGCGCCATGCGCGGTGTCCCCGTCAGAGGCGTACGAGTTCCGGAACGAACGGACGCACGCCAATCTGAGCACGTGGACGCACTCACGCCAACCAAACGTATGTACGTACTCACGCACGCACGCCCACTTCCACCAATCCTGGCACATCTCACCCTATATAAACAGGATCCTGGCCTGATACCAGTGCTGGATCGTCTTCAGCTATTCCTGAGACACCTGATCGTTGTTTGTGCCTGTGACCTTGTTCCTGATCACCCAGCGCGTTCGGCTATTCTTTTGGATACTCCTTGTTTACTATTTCCTGGACTATTACTGACCTCGGTTTGGACTTTCTACTTCGGCTTGCTTCCTGATTTTGTACCTCACTGCCAGCACGTTACCAGACCCTTGCTCGTCCTTGACTACGCACCTGCCTTTCGTTCCTGTACCTCGTTGCCAGCCAGTTGCCGACCTTGCTTGTTCCAGACGTGCAGTGTTTCCTTCACACCTGCTTGGCTTCCGCTGTATTCCTCCGGTGAGGCCTACACTTTTTCCTCCGTGTGGACTCAGCATCTTCAGGCCTTCAACTTCAATCTGCAGGCATCTGCACCCTTTCGCTGCCTTCACATTCCCTGTTCCCACCTCCAGGGGTGTGGAGACCGGAACCGTGCAAGAGGCCACCCTCAACAGTCTGACTCCGCTGTAAGGTACGTGACAGTACGATCCAGCCATAAGGGAGTCCGACAGGGGGGCCTCACCTTTGGAAGCCTTGTGCCAACAGATCTCCGCCCTTACCCAGGCAGTCCAGGGCCTGCAAGATGGTTATCATCAACTTGAGCAAAGAGTGGAGTCATTAACACCAAGCACCGCTGCTTCCTAAGGGGCCACAGCATCCCGGTCTTCTGGTCCGGCAACTTCAGCATCTGCACCTGCAGTAGTGGTGCCACCCCCCGAGCCTCGAGTTCCCACTCCAGAGAGGTTTTCCGGAGATCGCAGCAAATTCCGTGCCTTCAGAAATGCCTGCCAATTATATTTTCTGCTACAGCCTCGTACCTTCTCCTTGGAGAGCACAAAGGTGGGATTCATCGTTTCCTTACTTCAGGGGGAACCCCAAACCTGGGCTCACCGCTTATTAGAACAGGTCAGCCCTCTGCTTGATACTATGGACTCTTTCTTGAACGAGATGGCTAAGTTGTATGATGACCCTCAGCGTGCCACAACTGCTGAGGCCAGTCTCCATGCTCTCCAGCAGGGTCGCAGACCCGTAGAGGACTACGTAACGGACTTCAGGCGGTGGAGTTCTGATACTCAGTGGAACGACGCCACCCTACGTTACCAGTTCCGCATTGGACTTTCTGAGCCTCTAAAAGATGAATTGGCCCGTATCGGAGTTCCCAGTTCTTTGGAGGACCTAATACAAGTATCAATTCAAAACGGAGATCTGAGAGAATCGGCCAAATTCGTCCCACATGGATGTTACCTAAGGTCCCGAATCATCCTCCCATTTCTACACCTGCTACCACTTCTGAAGCTCCAGAGCCAATGCAAATAAGCTTGCTTCGTTCACCGTTATCTCCGGAAGAAAAGCAATGCCGACGCCAGAACAATCTCTGTCTCTATTGTGGAGAAGCTGGTCATTATGCAGATACATGCCCAAACAAGACCCGTAAGTTCAAACCCTCATCTCTTGAACCCAATACATTGCCTTTGACAAAATCTATTCACATCGCTGTTCCCATTTCCTTACAGCTTACAGAAGGAACACTCCAGGTTCAAGCTATAGTTGATTCTGGCGCCTGTAGCTGCTTCATTGATCATGCTCTCATTCTTCAACACAATATACCATTGATACCCAAGCAACGTCAACTCTCCATACGGTTAGCGGATGGATCAAACATCAGATTTGGCCCCATTACCCATGAGACTCAACCGTCATCTGCCAACATATTACCCGATCATCAGGAACTACTCCGCCTGGATGTCATTTCTTCACCACTATTTCCAATCATTTTGGGAATGCCCTGACTACAAGCCCATAATCCCCAAATAAACTGGGTGACTGGTGAGGTGGTTTTTCAGTCCGCTTACTGCCTTCAGAATTGCCTTAAGATCTCACACCATCTGGTCCCAGTCATTGCCTGGTCAGGGCCTATATCTGAGACCCAGAGACTGGTCCCAGCCACATATCATAGTTTCCTAGATGTTTTTGACAAACGAAAGGCTGACACTCTTCCTCCTCATCGGGTTTACGATTGCCCAATTGAATTATTGCCAGGAGCCGAAATTCCTTTTCGGAAGGATATTTCCCTTATCGGAACCGGAACTTCTGGTCCTCAAAGAATATATCGACGAGAATCTCAAGAAAGGATTTATCTGACATTCCTCTTCTCCAGCTGGTGCCGGAATATTCTTCGTCGAAAAGAAGGATCATTCGCTCCGCCCGTGTGTCGACTACAGGGATTTGAATAAGGTAACGATTAAAAATCGCTATCCCCTTCAATTGATCCCGGAATTATTCCAGAGACTTCGGTCGGCGAGAATATTTACAAAGCTGGATTTACAAGGGGCCTATAATTTGATCAGAATCCGTGAAGGGGATGAATGGAAAACGGCTTTTCGGACACGCTTTGGCCACTTTGAGTACCTGGTCATGCCATTCGGATTCTGCAACGCACCAGCTACTTTTCAGCATTTTGTTAATGATATTTTCAGGGACTTTTTGGATTTGTTCGTAATTGTTTATTTGGATGATATCTTGATATTTTCAAACTCTCTAGAAGCACATCGTGACCATGTAAAACAGGTTCTTCTCAGACTAAGGCAAAATGGACTCTATGCTAAAGCCGAGAAATGTGAGTTTGAACGTCAGACCATTCACTTTCTCGGTCTGGTGATATCAACTGAGGGAGTGGAAATGGATCCTCAGAAGGTTTCAGCCATTTTGTCCTGGCCACCTCCAACTCACAAGAAAGGGGTGCAACGTTCCATTGGGTTCTCTAATTTCTATAGAAAGTTTATCAAGAATTTCTCCAGTGTTATAGCACCTATCACACAACTCACACGAAAACAAAGTCAGTTTCAATGGACTGTGCAGCTCAAGCTGCGTTTGATAAATTAAAAGGACTGTTCACATCTGCCCCAATACTTAAACATCCTGACCCTGCTCTGCCTTATACTCTGGAAGTGGATGCCTCAGAGAATGCTGTAGGAGCCATTCTGTCCCAACGCCAAGGGCCTAAGTCCTTAATGCACCCTGTAGCTTTCTTTTCCAAAAAACTAGGTGCATCGGAAAGGAACTATGATGTGGGGGATCGGGAACGTCTGACAATAAAATGGGACTTAGAAGAATGGCGGTACCTCCTGAAAGGTACAACATACCCAATATTGATCTTCACAGATCATAAAAATTTGGAATACCTCAGAACGGCCAAACGCCTCAGGCCCCGGCAAGCGAGATGGGCTCTTTTCTTCTCTTGCTTTAGTTTCCATATAACTTACAGACCAGGATCCAAAAACAGTAAACCTGATGCGTTATCCCGCATGTTCACAGAAACTGAAGTCTCATCCCCTCCGGACACTATCCTGCAAGCTGGAAATTTTTTACGAACACAATCTAGTTTCTTATCACAGGTTCGTCAGTCTTCCCGAGGAACATCAGTCTCTCCAGATACAAACCTCCAAGAGAAGGATGGTCTCTTCTGGCAAGGAGACAAACTCTTCATCCCTCAAAATCTCCACACTTCTGTTCTACAGGTCTGCCATGACTATCCCCTGGCAGGTCACTTTGGGGGTCACAAGACTATGAATTTAGTTCAAAGACACTTCTGGTGGCCAAATCTTGCAAAGGACTGTAGGAACTGTATTGCCCCGTACACACGAGAGGGATTAAGTCTGACAGACCTCCAAAGGAGTTCCGCCGGAGTTCCGACGGAGTTCTGGCGGACTTTTCGACCGAACGGACTTGACCACACACCATCACACCAAACTCCGACGGAGTCGAACGTGATGACGTACGACTGGATTCGACGTAGGAAGTTCATAGCCAGTAGCCAATAGCTGCCCTAGCGTCGGTTTTAGTCCGTCGGAGTAGCACACACACGAGCGAATTTTTCGAAGGGGACCGGGTCCGGCGGAGTTCCGTCGGGAAAATTTGAAGCATGCTTCATTTCTAAAGTCCGTCAGACTTTTGCGAAGCTAAAGTCCGTTGCAGCCCACACACGATCGGATAGTCTGACGGACTCGGTCTGACGGACTTTGGATGTTGAAAAGTCCGCTCGTGTGTACGGGGCTTAAGTCAACTCTTTTCCAACCTGCCTCAGGAATAAAAATAGCAAAAATAAAGCTTGGGGATTTTTGAAACCATTACCCATCCCTGAAAGACCGTGGGATAAAATCGCAATGGATTTTATTGTTGAGCTCCCTCCATCTGAAGGGTTCTCTTCTATCTTTGTGGTGGTGGATCGTTTTTCTAAAATGGCACACTTCATTCCCATGAAGGGAACTCCGTCTGCGACTGAGACAGCCATAATATTCATTAAAGAAGTTGTTAGGCTCCATGGAATTCTCAGTGATATTGTCTCTGACCGTCGAGTTCAGTTCACGTCAAAATTCTGGAAGTCGTTGTGTGAAGCTCTAGGTATCAAACTAAATTTTTCCTCAGCCTATCATCCCCAAACGAACGGGCAGACAGAACGTACTTATCAGACGTTGGAGCAGTACGTTGTTTCACTTCCTTTTCCCAGGAGGATTGGGCCCCATTATTACCCTTGGCAGAATTTGCATTCAACAATTCTACTCACTCTGCCACAAACCAGTCACCATTCTTTTCTAATTATGGTTTTCATCCTTTTTCATCCTTCTTTTCTGCCAACGTTTATACTGGATTCTCCTGTACCAGCTGTCCAGGATAGGCTAAATTTCTTTGTTACCAACAACCAGGTACTTAAAGAAACCATTTCCAAGGCACAGGAAGACAATAAAAGATTTTTCGACAAGAAAAAAAGGGGGGAGTTGGATTTAAAGGTCGGTGATTGTGCATGGCTTTCAACCGCAAATTTGAAACTGGCATGTTCCTCTAAAAAATTGGGACCCAGATATTTGGGACCTTTTCCAATTAAAAAGAAAATCAATCCAGTGGCCTATGAACTTGAACTTCCCGGCTCATTCAAGATCCATCCTGTATTCCATGCTTCTTTACTTAAGCCTGATGTGCCCAATTCCTTTCCAGATCGGGAGATAGGCCCTCCAAAAGCTGTGTTGGTAGATGGGGAGGAGGAGTTTGAGATCAAAGCCATTTTGGATTACAGGAAACGTCAAGGACAAAACCAATACTTAATCAAATGGAAAGGCTTTGGTCCTGAAGAGAATTCCTGGGAACCCGAAGTGAACCTTCATGCCCAGAGGCTCATACGGGCCTTTCATCGCTCTCAAAGTTTGGTTCAAAGAGGTATCCGGAGGCTTCCCTCAAGGGGGGGGCACTGTCAGGGAACTCACCATGTGAATGTCCGTCCCTGTGTAGCAGCGGTTCACTTTCGTTCTAGGCGCCATGCGCGGTGTCCCCGTCAGAGGCGTACAAGTTCCGGAACGAACGGACGCACGCCAATCCGAACACGTGGACGCACTCGCGCCAACCGAACGTATGTACGTACTCACGCACGCACGGCCACTTCCACCAATCCTGGCACATCTCACCCTATATAAACAGGATCCTGGCCTGATACCAGTGCTGGATCATCTTCAGCTATTCCTGAGACACCTGATCGTTGTTTGTTCCTGTGACTTTGTTCCTGATCACCCGGCGCGTTCGGCTATTCTTTTGGATACTCCTTGTTTACTATTTCCTGGACTATTACTGACCTCGGTTTGGACTTTCTACTTCGGCTTGCTTCCTGATTTTGTACCTCACTGCCAGCACGTTACCAAACCCTTGCTCGTCCTTGACTACGCACCTGCCTTTCGTTCCTGTACCTCGTTGCCAGCCAGTTGCCGACCTTGCTTGTTCCAGATGTGCAGTGTTTCCTTCACACCTGCTTGGCTTCCTCTGGTGATCGGCCTACACCTCTTCCTCCATGAGGACCCAGCATCTTTAGGCCTTCAACTTCAATCTGCAGGCACCTGCACCCTTTCGCTGCCTTCACATTCCCTGTTCCCACCTCCAGGGGTGTGGAGACTGGAACCGTGCAAGAGGCTACCCTCAACAGTCTGACTCCGCTGTAAGGTACGTGACACACTCTGATGTAAGGGGGTATTGATGGGGACCACTCTGATGTGAAGGGGGTGCTGATGGGGACCACTCTGATGTAAGGGGGTACTGATGGGGACACTCTGATGTAAGGGAGACGCTGTTGGGGACCACTCTGATGTAAGTTGGGTGCTGATGGGGACACTCAAAATTAAAGTGGGCTGATTTGGATTAAGTCCAGGACCAAATTAGACTAAGCCAATATCAAGTGAAGAGCTCCCCACTATGCTGGAGGAAATGTAACCAAAAGGCAACAATGCTGCACATATGGTGGGAGTGCCCGAAAATAAAGGAGTACTGACAGGAGATAGTGAATATTATAAAATAAATAACTAAAGAAAACATTGAATATAATTTTCAGACGTACCTGTTTCAGGATCTTAAAAAATCAAGGAAGCAGACAAGGAAAACAATCACACCGATACTCCTTATGGCGGCAAAAGGGCTGATTCCGAAAAACTGGCGAAACAGTGAAAAGCCAGATCTGAGAGACTGGTTGGATAAAATAGAGTACTATAACAAGATGGCAAATCTGGAAAGCAGAGAAAATTGAAAAATTCGGACTTAAACTCAAAAATGTGAGAAATGGGAAAAATTTAAATATCCAGAAAAGTATAAAGAAAAAAAAAGGATGGGTCATGAAGAAAACATAGGAGAGAACACATGGAACAAGGTTGGGGAGGGGGGGATACAAGGGTAGGGTCGATAGGGGATTAAAATTGGGGGGTAGCGTTTTATGTACGTAAGCTTAAAAATACCTGATTAAGAAAAATAAATAATTTTCCTGGTGCCTCCATGGCAGCATACCTGTGACAAGCTCCGCCTTGGCTCCTCCCTCAGGACTAGTGAATATTATAAAAGAAAAGGTTAGTACAGCCCCCGCATTCTCCTTTTTTTCCTCATACCTCATGGCAGTGAATTCTGGTCGGCGTCCTTACCTCCTGCAGTCGGCAGCTTCCGTCCGGGTTCAAGCCTCTCCCGGACGCAGTTCCTTCTCTTGGGCAGCTAAACGCGCTTATAAGGTTGGAAGTCCCTTCTGTAGGATCTTTTGGGACAAGCAGTTTGTCTCTTAAGTAAGAGCTTTATCTGCAAATTGATCAGGCACCAGCTCGTTCATGGTAACGGAGGCAGCAGCTATTTCTACATTTCTTTTTTTTTCCTCCCCCTTCTCTCTTTTCTTCCTTCCTTTCCTTTCCCTTTTAAGTTTTATATCTTTATCTTTTCCCTTTTCTCTTCCCTCTCTCTTTTGCTCTCTTCCCCTCCCCCAACCTTCCATTTCTTTCTTTCTTTGTTTCTTTTCTTTTGACCTCCCATTTGTTTGTTTCTCTCAGAGAAAAAATCTCCCTCTTAGTCCCTGCCGCCATTCCCGGCTCCATAGGAGCCGCGCGCGCTCAGCGCCGGCGTTTTATTTAACTTCGGCGTTCCCCGCCGTGCTCTGCGCATGCGCCGGCGGTGTGAGGCTTCTAGCTTACTGTTCCGCCGATCGGCGCATGCGCAGTGGATTCGGAGGCCGCGGCGGCCATCTTTGATAAGGGCACAGTGACGTCTATGCCCTCAAAATGTCAAAGACAGGATAGAGGCGTGCCCTGCCTCTCCTGTTCTACTGTTTCTCTCCCTGATGGCCTCAGTGGGACGCCTGTGGCTGCAGGGAGAACTGCTACTCTGAGCTTTTAAAAAAAAAAGAGAAGATGGATCAATTAATTAATTAAATAGTATAAGTTGAAATAAACATTAAATTATTAAATAAAATTAATAAAAATAATTAAATAAATTATATTTTATTTACAAAAAAAAAAAAAAAAAATAATTAATATATATATATATATATATATATATATATATATATATAATTTTACCCCCCCCCAAAAAAAAAAAAGGGACAAGAAGACAGAATGTAGATTTAGACGTATTTTAGATGTATTTATCGAAGTCCCTTTTTCCAGTCAAGGACACGGTTGCTTGATTTTTCTCCTCTAAAAACTCTTTTCTTAGCTGCTGCTTCTGCTAATCCGTTTAGTATGAGCCATTCGCCACCCGCACAAGATCCTACTCTACACCTGAGGTAAGGACCTACGTCCAGGTAAGTTGATACATTTAAAAAAAAAAAAAAAAAAGAGTGCACTCAGGCTGGTACTTTATGTATTTCAGTCCTGTACGCCAGAAGATGTCTAAGAGGACCTCAAGGCGACATGAAGACGATGATGACTCTAGTCACAGCAGAGACAGGTCGTCCTGGCATGGGGATTATAAAAGTGGCAGAACGGCCTACAAGGCGCTATCACTCATGCTCCCCGAGACCTAGATCTCCAAGATGTCAGGCGTGTGGAGCTGCCCCACTTTCAGACAAACTGATCTGTTTGAGATTGCCTCAGGGACGATGCAGCGGACAGAGAATCTGAGGGTCTGCAAATGGCAGACCTACTTAAGAAAGCAGTAAAGGACTCCCTTGCGGAATTGGTAGCCGCAATGACGACGCAACAACCAGCGTCTCCTCCTCAGGAGCAAACGGCTGAGGCTGAGGCTTCCATCCCGGGGCTGTCCACAAGTGGAATTTTTCGTCTGACGCCGGCATCCTCCTCTAAACATCAGGAAGAGAATGCCATCTCAGAGGAATCATCTGATGACCTAGATGCCTCTGGCTTTGCTTTCACCATGGTCCAGCCTTATGTACAGGCAGCTAAACAAGCGATCGGCTGGGAGAGACCAACACCGAGGTTTAAGAAGTCTAAATCGTACTTCCCCTTTCTCAAACACCAGATCTCAGTTTTTCCTCTCATGGACGAGATCAGGGATGTGATTGAGGAAGAGTGGGAAAAGACAGAGAAAATGTTCTCTATTAATCGGTTGGGAAAGTTATTCCCTCTCTCATAGCCTGATTCCGCAATGCTGGAGGGTTCTCCAGTGGTCGATGCAGCAGTGGTAAGGTTGGCAAAGAATGTCACGTTGCCCCTGGAAGACTCAACTTCTTTTAAGGCTTCACTGGACAGAAGGATGGATCTCGATCTCAAGAAAGCGTACCAGATGGCAGACAACGCCTGTAAACCTGTCATAGCCCTGACATCAGTGTCCAATGCGCTACGCGTCTGGACAAATAATATAGAGTCAGCAATCCAACAGGACATCCCAGAGGAGGATATAATCAAGGCCTTGGATGAGCTGAAGTTCTCAGCAGACTTTATTGGTGAAGCCGCCATCGATTCAATTCGTTGCTCCGCAAGGGCAATGCTCCACACAGTTATGGCCAAATGGGCCTTGTGGCTGGAACCGTGGGCAGCAGATATCTCCTCCAAACAGAACTGGTGCAAGATACCATTTGATGGTGAAGCCTTGTTTGGGGGAAAAACTGGACAAGGACATCTCTCGAGTCACTGGTGGAAAATCAGGCCTGCTACCCCAAGACAGGTGATCTAGGCGTTCCAGGACAATCGCACCCAGATTCCAATACTAGAAGAATAAGGATTACCGATAGTCCAGGCAGGGAAAAGGCTTCACGCATAATTGGGAAAGCACACAGTCCACGTTTCTCAAAACCCGAAGACAGAGACCAATGCCTACCCCACAGGATTCTACTAAATCCTTTTGACGCCTGGCCAGCCCAAGCGACTCCTGTGTGGGCCAAGCTAAAACGCTTCTCAAAGATCTGGGAATAAAAGTGCAGGGATTCTTGGGTAGTCTCCACAGTCAAATACGGCCATTTCTGGTCGTTCCTAGACAAACCTCCCAAGGTCTTCTTCTCCCTGACAAGGGTGTCAAGGTTCCCCCCTAAAAAACGGAAGTGCTACAGCAATTTCTTCTCTCCTTGCAGTAACAGCAAGCGGTAGTTCCAGTGCCTCCATCAGAGAGATTTTCGGGTTTTTACTCAACCCTGTTTCCAGTCCCCAAGAGAAATGGAGGGTGGAGACCCGTGATAGACCTAAAAAGTCTAAATCGTTATTTCTTCCTAGTAAGATTCAAAATGGAGTCACTACGAACGATTATTTGTGTAGACCAACCAGGGGGCTGGATGTTGTCAATAGACTTGCAGGACGCTTACCTGCATATACCCATACTCCCTCCTTTCCAGAAGTATCTGAGATTGGCGGTGGGGCAGGTACATCTCTAATTCCAGAGTCTTCCATTGGGCCTCTGCACATCGCCAAGAGTCTTCACAAAGACCCCAATTGCCATCATAGCCCCTCTGAGAGAATTGGGACTTCGGGTATGCCACTACTTGGACGACCTTCTAGTCCTGGCAAAAGACTGTGGAACAGGTGGTATCTATCCCAACCCATACACTTGACGACCTTACTGCTCAGGAGTCTGCATTGGTGGATGAAGAAACAGACACTTCAGAAATCACGCCTGTTAGGGCATGTCGACTGGATCACAATTACTACCAATGCCAGTGCAGCAGGTTGGGGAGCACACTGCAACCGGATCTCAGTGCAGCGTAGATGGTCCTTCCATACAACAGGCCTGGTGTCGAATGTCCTGCAGGTCAGAGCGGCCTACCTTGCGCTACTAGCCCTAAGGTTCGAGATTACAGGGAAACCTGTTCTCCTCCGAATGGACAACAGGGCTGCGGTATCCTATGTACACCGGCAAGGGGGGACACGCAGCAGGTCCCTCCTGAAGGAGGTGGAACCCATAATACTCTGGGCAGAAAGGAATCTAAAGGACCTGAGGGCAGTTTATCTGCCCGGCCATCTCAACTTGAGGGCCGACCGCCTTTCCCGCAAGTTTGCGGATGCCAACAAATGGTCTCTACACCCGGAGATTTTCGACTGGATAGTGAACCAGTGGGGTCCCCTCGAGCTAGACCTATTTGCAACAGCATTCAATACCAAGCTTCCAAGGTGCATCTCAAGGCTTCCTCAACCCCAAGCGGAGGCATTAGATGCCCTCTCAGCCCCCTGGGCATGCAATCGGGCCTATGCCTTCCCTCCACGGCCTTTCATTCCAAGATTCCTGTCAAGGCTTATGATAGAAACCTCGACAGTGATAACGGTCCTACTGTACTGGCCAACACATCCTTGGTTCTCCACAGCAATGTATCTAAGTACCCGACTTCCAGTCAAGGTTCCAATAATACCTCTTCGCCTCTCGCAAGGATGTCACACCCTTCCAGATCCCCGCAGGCTGGATCTTCACATCTGGCAGCTGAAAGGGAAAGGTTCCAATCTCTAGGGTGTTCCAACAAAGTGATCGCAACCCCGCTCAAGGCAAGAAAACCATCCACAAACAAAAGTTCAGGGCCTTCATGATTGGCAGAAGCTGTGATCCAGATTCCCCATCATCCTCTTAAATTCTTGAGTTTTTGCAGGCAGGCCTAGACCTAGGTCTTGCACTAGGTACACTAAAAGTACAGGTATCAGCAATTTCATTGGCAAACCAGTAGAAGATGGGCCGAGGACTCATTAATAATACAATTCTTCAAAGCTGTCAAAAAGATCCGACCGCCAACTAAACAATCTTTTCCCACTTGGGACCTTGCTATTTTCCTAGAGTCCTTAGCCAGTCCACTTTTTTGCCCCTTCGGAGTCAGCATCGCTTTGGAATCTAGCCTAGAAGCTAGCCTTCCTGATAGCTATAACCTCTGGCAGACGGGTTTCAGAGCTCCAAGCTTTAGGAGCAGATCATAATCATATCATATTCTATCCGGACAGAGTAGAACTCAGAACAGTGCGAGGATTTATTCTCAAAGTCGCATCATCCTTAAACATGTCAGAAACTTGGGCACTCCCAACATTTTCAGAACAGGGCTCTGGTTCTCTTCATGAGCTAGACATTGCCTCCACTTTGAAATGCTATCTGCAGGCCACAGCATCATTCAGGGATTCCATCAGGCTGTTTATAATTCCCTGGGGCAAACACCAAGGCAAGGAGGCGTCAGCAAGAACGATTGCCTCATGGATCGTTAGACTCATTCACAAAGTGTACAGGACAAAGGGGCTGGAACCCCCTTTGGCAGTCAGGGCGCTCTCCACCAGAGCAGTTTCTGCCTTTTGAGCGGCAAGAGCGAATGTGTTAATTGAAACTATTTGTGGGGCAGCGACTTGGTCGTCCCGATATACGTTTCTGAAACATTGCAGGGTGGACCCAGGAGCTCTTGCATCAGTGGAGTTTGGCAGACAGGCAGTCACATCAGCCCTCGCTTCTTCTAAATAATAATTCCTTTAAAATAGACTTCTAAGCATCCCACCCATCTCAGCTAGTTATTTGTCACAGGTATGCTGCCATGGAGGCACCAGGAAAACAGAAAATTGTACCATACTTACCGTAATTTTCTTTTCCTGGTGCCTATCCATGGCAGCATACAATCCCACCCTCGGTATTCTATATTACGGAGAATGCGGGGGCTGTACTAACCTTTTCTTTTATAATATTCACTAGTCCTGAGGGAGGAGCCAAGGCGGAGCTTGTCACAGGTATGCTGCCATGGATAGGCACCAGGAAAAGAAAATTACGGTAAGTATGGTACAATTTTCTGTTTTTTAAACTTTTACCACGATGTTGTGAAAACGAGAAGAGACCAAAATTTGAGATGGGAAAGTTGAAATAAGTCTCTCTGGATATTTCGCTGAGGTGGAAAGAAAAAAAAATTCTTAACATTGTTTTTGTCTTTAGTTTTCAATATTGAGAAAAAGACTGAATGATCGCTATTTCATTCCTATCATCAAGGAGCAGCTGCCGACACTTGCTGGAGTGAGGATTAGGCTTTCTGCTCCCTTCAACCTGGGAAGATAGACAGCCGGCAGGCTTTCCTTCCTCTCTCCCCTTATCACTTGTCACTTATCACATGACTGGAGAGAGGAAGAGAAGCTGACTTCATTCTGGAAAACTGTGAGTACACGTGGGATGGGAAGAAGAGGGGTGATGCCTTATGTAAGAGGACACTGATGGGGACCACTCTGATGTAAGGGGGTACTGATGGTGACCACTCTGATGTAAGGGGTGCTGATGGGGATCACTCTGATGTAAGGGGTGCTGATGGGGACCACTCTTATGTAAGGGGGAGCTGATGGGGACCACTCTGATGTGAAGGGTGTGCTGATGGGGACCACTCCGATGTGAAGGGGGTGCTGATGGGGACCACTCTGATGTAAAGGGGTGCTGATGGTGCCACTCTGATGTAAGGGGTTGTTGATGGGGACCACTCTGATGTGAAGGGGTGCTGATAGGGACCACTCTGATGTAAGGGGGTGCTGATGGGGACACTCTGATGTAAGGGAGATGCTGTTGGGGACCACTCTGATGGAAGTTGGGTGCTGATGGGGACACTCAAAATTAAAGTGGGCCGATTTGGATTAAGTCCAAGGCCAAATTTTTGTCCCAGTCCAGCCCTGAGAGGAACCAAAATCACAAAGACATATTCAACGATTTAGAAAGTCCTCTGTGTAATAAAATATTATGTAAAGTAAATAAAATGCATAGTACTGTTTTTGATATAATTCTTAACATTGTTTTTGTCTTTAGTTTTCAATATTGAGAAAAAAACTCTTTTGTATGAGGTGAATATGTGGTGTTTCTTTTGTTAAAAAAAAAAAGAATATGTGGTGTTTATACCAGTGTTAATTTAATCGATGAAAATATTGTCATTGTGGTTTTCGTCAGATGCATGTATTCAGTGACGAAAACTAAACAAAAGTAGAATTTGAATTCAATACACTTTTCGACTCCAAAGTTGCGCTGACTTTGTAGTGCAAGTATGGTGCAACTTTGATTCAAATTTGGATGGCTGCAACTTTGATACGACTTCCGCTCTGACCAGTGATAATGGACAACTGTTGCATTGTATAACATTCAGGTACAACTTTCATGCAACTTTTGAGGGTTAACATTGAAATCTATGGCCCTCAAGTTGCACGAAAGTCGGACAAAAGTAGTGCATGAACTACTCTGAAGTTGCTGCAACTTTAAGGCTCTATTCACACTTGTGCAACATGATAAGTCGTTACCCATGTTTTCCAATGATAACCATTCATATATGTTCAACTTAAAGTTGCAGCAACTTCAAAGTAGTTCATGCACTACTTTGGTCTGACTTTCATGCAACTTGAGGGCCATAGACTTCAATGTCATTTGAAATCAACACTGGTTTATACCTCATACCTCTGGCCTGTAGATTTTTACTTTTGTCACAAGTATACTACTTTCTGTGTTGTACAAGTTAGTACAAGTTAGTTCCAGTTCCTATTCCTGTGATAATAGACTTAAAGTGATTGTAAATGCTCATTTTCTTTTTTTAAATAACAAACATGGTATTCTTACTTGCTCTGTGCAATAGTTTTGCACAGAGCAGCCCTGATCCTCCTCTTCTCAGCTCCCCTGTTAGTGCTCCTGATCCCCCCCATTGATTGCCCCATACCAAGCCGCTTTCTCTGGGAACATTTGCGCATGCTCGCACCTTTGCACAGGTCTGTGTGTCCATTGGCATACAGCCTGGCCCCACCCCTACTGGCTGTACTTTTGAACTTGTTAACAAAGCACTCTATAACTGCCCTGTCTCTCAGACCACAGGCCACCACACCTTTATCTACCCGTTCTTGGAGACTAACCTACCTTTGTACTTTTTTAGGAACTAGGGAGATGGAGTGTTAAGAAGTGACAGATAATTAGTATAATCAGAGAAATCGACAGCAGAACAATGCAAATATTTTTAATAATAGAGCCTGTTAAAAAAAGTCATATCAGATTTTGAGCTTGCAATAGGGAATTTTAAAATGTGTTGCTGTCCCAAATAGCCACTTGCACACAAAATTTTCCACTAATATACAATGTAGGCTGATTTTTTACAAAGTTCACTTTGTCAGGGTTGTTTATTCTAATGTGGAAATCAAAAACACAGAATATGCCTGCCAGGTAATACATCATTGAAAGCAGACACTGTAAGCATGAGACATTTTTAATCTTGTAACATTGTGACAAACGTGTATATATGTATATTCCTGGCACATCATTTACCTTCCAATTTAATTGTTCCAATAATCACATCACTCTGGAAACTGGAAATTGCAAAGCCATCCAATATCAGTCACTGCATGTTTCGCAGCAGTAAGCTTTGAAGTGTCACTGCGGAAAATAGTCAAGGCAAAATATGATTTCCCTACATGTAATCCAATCAGCCTGCGGTAGTCAAGCCTCCAAACATTAGTCCTTGTTGGACAGGGTGCTTTATTGGCTTGTGTACTGAAGACAGAGCATCTAAGGAGAAAATCTGCAATAATTTGTAATGGAATCACTGTTCTTTGCTCTAGTAGCAAACTGTTTAATTCAGGGGCCTGTAAAAATCTACTAAAATAAATTATACTCAAGTCTGTAATAAACCCATGTTGTTGTCATCAATAGATCGCTTTTTAGTTTTCATCTTCCAGTACAAACATAAGTCAAGAGGTTATGGCTCCATTAAGCTTGACATGTGAGATCATCTCATTTCACACATTGGTGATTTTTTCCAGCAAAAAAATCCATGTTATTTGTGTTATGCTATAGTCACTGTGTTAAAGATTATCAATATCATAATGGAAAAGGCATTTAACTCCTTCATGTGAAATTTATAGGGATTATGAAAATTACTCTTACTTTACCCTTCTTAAGCATTGGGGCCTACATTAAAATTTACCAGAGCTTCTTTTTTTGTTCCTACGCAAATCCCCTTTATTGCAGTCTTATTGCAAATGTGCATGCCAGCTATGAACTCATACAGACCTCATTGCCTTCCCACCATCCTCTCTGCACTGGAATCGTTTCTACAATTCCCTGGATGGTATCTAGGCTCCCTGCTGCCTTACCTGCTTTGGTAGTAAAATTCTGACTACCCTTATGTGCTGTCTCTTGCTCTGTTTTACTATGGGGAACCATAAGTGCAAAGTCAGTGGCCCTGGAGGTTTGGCCAGCTTGGGATTCCCTAACACCTGACGCTGTTGCATGGATCACTGTCCCCTATCTGAGTTGCAACTCTCCTTTGAGTGTTCTTTAACCTCTTTAATGGTTAGCCCTTCATCAGTAGGGAAGAATTCTCAGCTTCTGTGTCTGAGAATATAGGCGCATTTGCTCCCACAAATAGCTGACTCAGTATGCTCTGTTGTCCAAAGTCAATCTCTGAATTCCCAGAGGAGGAGGCTTAGAGGACTTAGTAAACAAGGAGTCACAGTCCTCAAGTACTACTCCAAAACTCAAGGATATTATCATGGCCCTTAATAATCCAGTCTGCACAGGAGCTGCCTGCATTGGCTACCCCTAAAGTGACTAGTGTGGGTACCCTAATGATCCTCCAACTTAAGACATTTCCAGTGCATTGTCAGAAACCATGAATCAGACTGAGACAGAAGTACAGTTAAATTGCACTTGTTTAATAATAATAAAAAAAAGGTAAACAGAGTAAACATAGTCAAAACATAGCCAGTGTTCAGGAAACTGAACGGATAGTCAGACAAGCCAAAATGTCAGGATAGTAGAACATCAAGCAGGACTTGGAGCCAGAAGGAATGTCAGCCAAGCAAGTCATTAACAGGAACACAGGAGAGCATCTTGAGATGTGACCAAGGCAAAGACAGAGATCATCTGGACTGGATGGCTTAAGTAGGCAGGACCGATGAGCAGGATCATCAACAGGTGAGTCACTGTGGAGAGATAGGAGCTGGCAATTAGCCAACAGCTGAGCGACCAGATCAGAGAAGGAAGGGCTGTGCCCAGCCTTGACATACATTTCCTATTGCATACAGTTGTTTATAGATATTGGCTTAACCTGGAAATAATATTTCCCCCTCCTAAACATATTGTCCAGCAATACCCTATGGTGGAGGCGTTTATAAAACAAAATAGTCTGTCCCATTTGTGGACTCTCGCCATTTCCTGTCTCAAGGAAACTCTGACTCACTCAGTTAAGGACATACCTGTTTTTAATGACCCAGTGGATAACTGGCTAGGATCCCTTTCTAAAGCCTTATTCTCCTTCATGGGTCGTGCCCTGCAACCCGGCAGCTAAGGGAATACCTTGGCTCTATCCTGACAGATCACTTTGTACTCCAGCAACTGGAATTGATGGTGCTACTCTATTGTGTTAAGGAGCTAGCGCATATTATAAGATAAATATATAGAATGGGTCTCCTCTTGGTACATACCCAAGGCAATTCTTGGCTCAAATTATGGTCTTTGGAGCATCAATACAAGAAAAGCCTCTTGTGTATGGCCTTTGATGGTAAATTACTCTTTGGCAAATTTCTGGACAACTTCATTAAGAAGGCCATCCTAGAAAAAGAAGGCAAAATCTCCTTGCAGTTCCCTCAAGCCTTCAGGCAAAGCCTATAAGTCAGATCCACCGTAAGTCCTGGATACAAATGTCCTCCAAGCCTGTAAGAAATTCCTCCTCATAATGAGGGCGTGCTACCTCTAGTTCGGGGGGGGGGGGGTGGTATCTATTGGCCTCCGCAGCCATTTGGGAAAAGGACATTTCACATGTTTGGGTCCAAAATGCTATATTCAGGGACTAAAAACTGGTATTTCAATTTCTGCCTCGGCCCTGCTTGGTGATTGCCAGACTGTCAAACTGTTCTAGAAAAGCGCCTTTCTCCACTGAACCATAGCCATTGTCTCAGAATAGGGAAGAATTTAGAGTTTCTATTCCAGCCTATTCACAATGCCCAAAGCAAAAGGGGGAATGCTCCTATACTAGATCTAAAGCTTACTAAACCCTTTTCTCCAAGTTCAAAAGCTCAATATGGAATCTTCCCAGTCAATCATTGCTTCCCTCTATCTGGGAGACCTTCTGGCCTCTGCAGACATCAAGAATGCCTACTTGCATGTCCCCATCTTCCTGCCACATCAACACTACATAATGTTTTGCTGTGGGCACACATTACCAAGTTTTTGACAAGAGAAAGTGCATTCAATCATGTGAGCTCGATCAGCTGAATAAAGAGAGAGTGGGTAATTAGAACTCTCTTTCACATCGAGTTTATGTGGAGGGGTCCATTTGTGGCACAAGAACAGTTGAAGTGTTCTTAAATAAGCTCGCTCCTCCCCGCTCTTTCTCCAACCAAAAGTGACATACACCACTGTCTGTGAGCTGTCCTGAGTGTCTTGAAGTGCTGGGTACCACCTGCGTCCCTGGATCCATCAGCTGTCTCTTCACCAGTGAAAAGATTGTCTTTCCCACGAGCAGATGAACCACATTATTAATCCCACATGCACTGACATCTCATACATCTTGTGAGTTACCAATTGTCTTTTATGGAATAAAATGTCTTAATAATGCTGCACTTAGATGGCGCCGCTCTCCTTCCATCTTTACCAAGTTTTGCCCTTTCCTTTAATCTTTCCTTGCTTAACCAAGACCGTAGCCCCTGTTTTTGCTCTGCTTCAGTCTAGAACTATCCCCATAGTAGATACCTGAACAACCTTTTTCTAAAGCTAATGGACCATACAGAGCCTACAGAGTTTCAGTGGAATCCTAAATCTACAGAAATTAACACTGGCACTGTCTCATCACTTGAAGTATCTGGGCTTGATCTTAGAGAATGCCTGTCCAAGGTTCTGCATTCTCTGGACAAGCTCCAGTCTCTTTATTACAATGTTAAAACTCTACAATCCAGGAGACAACCAAACCTCTTGGGTCAGTCTTGGGTCTAATTGTGTACTCGTCAAGGAAGTTCCATACAGGGCTGGTACAAGGATGTTTCACACCCTAGTTGAAACCAAATTTTTCCACCCCTTGTCTGCGCCCCTGATTCCACCCCCTTTGCCCTGCCCATGTATACCCCACATTTTTAATGAAGCACCCATCAAATGCAGCCCACCAGCACCCATCAAATGCAGCCTCAGCAGCACCCATCAATGCAACCTCACCAGCGCCCATCAAATGCAGCCTACCAGCGCCCATCAATGCAGCCTACCAGCGCCCATCAATGCAGCCTACCAGCACCCATCAATGCAGCCTATCAGTGTCCATCAATGAAAGTTTACTTGCTTCCATTCATTCGGGAGTCAAGACACAGACACAGTCCTCCTCCTCTGCCACTGTGCCTCTGACACTATGTGCAAATAGAGCGGCGGCTGCCTGCTGATGCTGAGACTTAGTTGCTTGCTGCAGAGAGAAGAGAGTAGGAACACCAATGGCCAGGCACCATAGGCGGCTGCCTAGTTTGCCTAGTGGTAGCACCAGCCCTGGTTCCATATGTCCAATTTCACTGCTGACCATTGCAGTTTAACATTCTGGCAACATGGTACAAGAGGTTGCAGTCTCTAGATCATCCAATACATCTGACAAACAGGACAAGCAAGGCTTGCCCTGGCATGGGGAGTCACAAGTTTGGTGCTATATTTGGCAAAAAACCCCTCCCAATGGTTTGGAAGGTGCTTACAGTGGATGCAGCCCTATCAGTATTCTCTGACCTAGGTCAATTCAGTAATCCCTTCATCACTAAACCTCTTATCTGCAAGGTAATCTGACCAGGATTCAGTTGGACAATGCAACAACAGTGGTTTACATCAACCATCAGAAAGGCACTAGAAGTCTTGTAGCTCAATGAGAAATCGATCTGATTCTGGCTTTGGCATAGTTTCAAGTTCTAGTATTGACTACCATACACATCCGTTTTACTTCTTTTATATATATTTGTCTCCAGTTGTACAGCAGTCTTCAGAGAGGTACAGGCATTTTCACAAAATATGATATAAAAGGATATCTTTAAAAATGTTAAATACGGGGGGACATGGCTATGTGTTTCAAAGTGTTAACGCCCCTTTCTCAAACCTCTGCGTCAGTCCCCATTAGATACAAAAATCCCTGCCACTCCGCTGTCTGTAACAGCTGCAGTGGCAGGAGGAACACAGCTTCACTAAGGATGGAGTTTCTATAGAGACACTCCAATACCAGTGCGCTTACACATTCTGACACAAATTTTTGAACTTGTTTACAATAGGTACATTTATCTGTCACCTGTATCAACATTTGTCATGGACATTCATTCACAGAGTTCTGTGAATGAATAGACTACAAGTGCCAACAGCCTTTGCGGCTGGCGGCTTGTAGTGCTCTATGAACTAAGAGGGCATTGGGGAGCATCCTCATAGTTCATTGATTCTTCCTGGACTGAAGTAACTGCCTGCCAGTAACACAGGTACAGGTGGACATCTACACTGACAGTCTGCAGGAGCCTGACATTGCATCCGTGATCTGCTAATAAAGGAAAATGGGGAACCTCAAGTTTGTAATGGGGATGTTAATGACATAACTCCAAATGATCTACAATGGCTCAAACTTGACATGGTCCAGAAATGTCTAGACAAAATAAAGGTGAATAAAGCACCTGGACCAGATGGCTTACACCCAATGGCCCTCAAAGAGCTGAGCTCTGTTATAATTTACAATTTTTTAGAAACCCTTTAATGACTAGCAGGGTCCAACTGGATAGGCGTAAGGCCAATGTGTTGCCTATTTTCAAAAAGGGATCAAAGTCCTTACCAAGTAATTACAGAAAACGTATTTTAACTTGCTTTGGTCCAAATGATACTTGAGAGTTAAATAAAGACCCATATAGAAGAGTCAAGCTGCAGTTTCTAAAGGGGAGAGAAAGAGAGAGAATATTTTGCCCCTGTACAAATCATTAGTAGAACCTCATCCATAACATGCAGCACAATTTTGGGCACCAGCTCCCCAAAAGGATATAATTGAACTGCAAAAAGTGCGTAGAATGGAAACCAGACTGATAAGAGACATGTAGGAGCTCAGCTATGAGGAAAGATTAGCTGAACTGAATTTATTTTCTCTTGAGAAGAGGAGATTAAGAAAGGATATGATGTATGTTTAAATAAATAAGTGGTCCATATATTGAGCTTGGTGTAGAGTTATTCACTTTCAGGTCATTACAGGGGGCACTCTTTATGTCTGGAGGAAAAGAGATTGAGGTCCGGTTCACACCATACCTGCACATGAACGAGCTGTGCATTCCTGTGCAATTCACATGTGGTACTGTGCAGTGCGATCTCAGCCCATTCATTTTGATAGGGCTAAAATCACACCGCACAAAAAGGAGTGCATGCACACCTTTTTAAAACACAGTGCAACTGGATAGCATGGTACAAAAGTACCATTTGATCCGATGCGGGCAGGTGCAGTCAAACATACTGCATTTGCAACCTGCATTTGAGGTGTCGTTAACATTATATTGGCACCCGCTGCAGATCACAAATGGAGTGCATTTTGCATGCAATGTGAATCGCACCGCACGTTCCTGTGCAATTCATGTGCAGAACAGACCCTTAACCCTCACATATGCCTGGATATATTCCTAAATGCACAAAATATAACTGGATATTAATGTTTAGAGGTAATAATGACAGGAGTAGTTGATCCAGGGAATATCTGATTGCCTCATGGGGGGGGGGGGGCAGCAATCAGAAAGGTTCCCCCCCCCCCCCCACTGGAATAAACTGGATCATGCTTTATTGGATTTTTTTGCCTTACTCTAGATCTACTGTTGGTATAGGATAGTATAAATGGAAGTTGTATTGGTAGTGGTATTTGGGTGTGTGTGTTTTATTTATTTTTTGGTTGAACTAGATGGACGAGCATCTTATTTTAACCTCACTAACTATGCAACTATATATAAGCATGGCTCAGAAGGGGTTAATTTGTGGTAAGGTTCGGGATTAGCAATTGACCTAAGGATTAATGTTAGGTTTAGGAGACTTTTTATTTGAACTACTGAAAAAAAAGTGTGACCACTGTTATATTGGTATATATAACAAAGACTGCTTTGATACATACATCAATATACACGCAGGCACCCTGGGGTCTATGTACATGACAAAGTAATTGATATTTTTCAGGACCTGCCAGAAATTGCTTGTATATTTCAAACCATAAACTAGTACTTTTTTGGTACCCCGTGGTTTTAGCATTATTTCACTGAAATGGTTTGACATTTCCAGCCGTCACACAGCTTGACATTCAAAAGCTCAGTGTGGTTAAACTGCAAAACATTTGTCCTGAGTATAATTTAGTGACCAAACAAATTGGGATAGATGTACCAGCAGATTTTTCCTTATGTCCTGACAACTTCATTTTACAGTGTACCATTTCCCCTCCAGATTTTCTGTTTCATAAAACTGTCCAGAACTTACTTTGTGGCCTAGCTTTTCAGGACACCCATTCGATTGAAATATATTATTGCTGTAAAAATTGCTAGTGAAACACAATTTATGGGGGTGAAAGTAACAACAGATGTTTCATAAGGCCTCGCACAGTTCTTACGTGTCTAGAAAACTAAGTCCTGAACTGAGACTGAAGATATTCCAGCTAACCACAATACCTTACACACATATATATTGCAGTATTAACTACAATTTGAAAGAACCTACTGCTAAGCATGTACAGTAACAAAATACTTTTCAGTGATGACGTCAACAGATTGTATATTACCATTAGAATGTATTTTTTAAAGGTTTGTGGCCAATAGTGTTATAGTTATAAATTATGCATTTGTTTGCACATCAATAATAATCTCACGATTTACTCAGCTAACAAGAAATATATTGAAAACATGCTTAAAGTGTTACAAAACCTAGGATCCTGCATTTACTATATCTCCTCCCACAGTACACAGAACCTGAAAATGCAATAATCTTGGTAAATAAATATCTTGGTAAATAACTGCTAAATACATTTTTTCATCAGCACTATATAGCAGCCTTGTGACTTCTATAAGTGTCCAGCAGAGCACTGGGTAAAGCTTGTAGGAGAAGTTTTCATTCTCCCCTGACTGTCCTATGAGATCGCAGGACACCTGGCCCTCTGTTTGGACAGTGTTAATTGGCCCTGTGCTAATCGCATGTACTCTCCAAAAGAAAAAAAACTCTCTAGCAATATACTGAGCATGTGCAGCGTGCCCACAATACTCTGTTCTATCAGGAGATGGATTGGGGACTGTGGAGGAAGGGGAGGATCAGAAAAGACAGGATCAAACAGCCTTTTTACACAATGTACAGAATTAACCCCTTAGGCTCCACAGTGATTATAACGAGCATATATTTACTGCATATACAAACTGAATTTACTGTTGTGGGTCTAGTAACACTTTATTGACTATTGTTCTGTTTTTTTTTTCTGTTTTTTTTTTTTTTTTTATATATTATGTGTCTACGTTCCCCTTAAATTTCTCAGATTTTCTGTGATAGGGCTGCAGATTTGATTTTATCCATGACAGGGCTACAGTCTCTAAATGAACCATTCCAAATGAACCATAATCATGGGCATGCCCAAAAAAAGAAAAGTCAGATTGTAAAATCGGTTCTGCCAATAATTTGTCTTTATTCCTGACATCTGATTGTAATGAATTTTCTCAGTTTGGGCTTTTAAATTGGAGTATTTTTTTTCAAAGAAAAAGTCTCCCTACAGAGTTCAAAACAATTTACTATGGTGTGACCAGAATACCTATGTATATATTAGTACATATATACCTTTTTGTAGACGAAAGCAATGTTTTGCTAAGGACATTGAGGTGAATACAGAGTTTTGTTAACTGACAGCATCAGCATTCTCAGCATCCTAAACCAAGGAAGGCATAACATGAACAACAAAAAAAAATAACAAAAAGAAGAAAGAAAATAAAATTTTTTTTGAAGTGCAGCATCCTGGGTTTCCAACTGCAGAGTATAGCAGATTAGAAGAATTTAACTATATTTTTACATATGTTAAAACGCACTAAAACACAATAACTGCATTGCCATTAACTGCAGAAATGATCATGTTTAAAATTAGTATGGTACATGTAAAAATAGTTTTTAGTTTCATATAAATAAACTGTATTTCATCATTGTCTGAAAGAGATAGATAGGCATTGTGGTTGGGGGTTCTTCAACATGGTACTGGCTATGTAGAAGAGTACAAGGACAACTGTTACTTGAGGTGTGATCTGTCCAGTTATAGGTTCCACCACTTCACAATGGTATGACATTGCAATGCTGCAGTGCAAATGACTGTTCTATGATGTATCAATTTAGTGATACCTTACACCTCCAAAAAGCAATTAGACCTTTGAAAACCTGCAAGCCCACTGCTTTTGACAGTCAGCTCATGGAGTCATCATTGAGATACATGGAGATATAACCATCATTAATCCAAAAAGCATTTGAAAGTTTAGATTTCCAGGCAGTCATTAGGACACTATGCAGTTTTGGAATTAGAAAGCAGCTGATGTAATTACAAGGAGGATGAAAGTGGCCTCACTGTAATAACTCAGATTGCACGCAATTGAGTTGCAAGTTTGAAAATGACTTGTTAAGCTATTGCTAGACTTGCCAGGCTTCACAAGTTTGTTGCACAATTGCAGCAAGTCCACATTGCATGACTCCAGATCAGCTTTCTTTGCAAACATTCTGTAAGTCGGCTGCAAGTTCTGGTTCAGTTATGTTGTTCAATAGTCATCCCACCACATGGGGTCACTGTGGCAGAATTTGGAATAGTGTCAACTAGAACTTGTACTTTAAGTGCTCTGCAAGTGTACAACTTGCAAGAGAAAATGTGCAGCAAGTTAACAAGACTTACAATTCAACACTGCCACAAATTTGTGGCAGGTTATCATTGCTATCTGGGAAAATAATGGCATTGTTGTCCAGTAGGCTGCCTCAAGACTATGGGGAAAAGATCTGGATCTCACTTACTTTGCCCCTGACCTAACCACTATCTGATGAAGCAGTGTTTAGAAGAGATAGAAAACTTGCCCTGATCACTTTTGTTCCCCCTCTGAAATAAATGGTGCTTGCAGGGTTTCCTCCTCATCCTGTTCATTAACTTGCCTTCTGATCCTCCTCTTTTAGGGTGGTCTGTTCCTGAATGTATGCCTTAAAGTGGTTGTAAACCCTTACAAACCACTTTGACCTACAGGTAAGCCT
Organism: Lithobates pipiens; assembly: GCF_037356315.1. Lineage (NCBI taxonomy): Eukaryota > Metazoa > Chordata > Amphibia > Anura > Ranidae > Lithobates > Lithobates pipiens. Next base: position 53,921,772 of record NW_027507790.1, on the reverse strand, counting down.
AGATTAAGGTTTACCTGTAGGTCCAAGAAATATCTCCTAAACCTACACGGTTTAGGAGATATTTACTAAAAGACAGTCACAGCTGTCTACGAGGCATGCACTGTAGACAGCAGTGCGCAGGCGCACTATCGCCGTTAGCGGCATGCCGCTGCTAACGGCAATATGCCGTTAGTGGCGGCTTCCATGCGCATGCGTGGGAGTGACGTCATTGCTGCTCCGGCGCTGTGAGTGGCCGGAGCAGCGATACCCGGAATAAGATGGACGCTCCGGACTACAGGGGACAGCGGTGACATCGCTGGCTCCTGTGTCAGGTAAGTGACACATAATGGGCTACTATGCGATGCATAGTAGCCTATTATGCTTTACCTTTGCAGGGAGAAAAAGAGGAAGTAAACCCATCAGGGTTTACTTCCTCTTTAAAGGTCTTGGGTTGGCCTTAGTCTTCAGCTACAAATTTTGCTCATATATTTTCATTATACTGTCTACAATGCTCCACACAAGGACAACCTAAGAGTAAAGCCCCGTACACAGGATCGGATTTTCCAACAGAAAATGTTGGATGTCAGGCTGTTGGTGGAAACTCAGACCGTGTGTATGCTCCATCGGACATTTGTTGTCGGACTTTCCGCCAACAAATGTTGGCTAGTATGTCTTTATATTTTCCGCCAACAAGTGTGTGTTGTCGGATTTTTCAGTTGTGTGTACACAAGTCCGTCAGATAAAAAGTACAAACACGCATGCTTGGAAGCAGAAGCGGTCAGTCTAATGCCCCGTACACACGAGCGGACTTAAGTCCGACAGACTTCCAAAGGAGTTCCGTCGGAGTTCTGCTGGAATTCCGACGGAGTTCTGACAGACTTTTCGGCCGAACGGACTTGGCCACACACAATCACACTAAACTCCGACGGATTCGAACGTGATGACGTACGACCCGACTCAAATAAGGAAGTTCATAGCCAGTAGCCAATAGCTGCCCTAGCGTCGGTTTTAGTCCGTCGGAGTAGCATACACACGAGCGGAGTTTTCGAAGGGGACCGGGTCCGGCGGAGTTCCTTCGGGAAAATTTGAAGCATGTTCCATATTCTAAAGTCCGTCAGACTTTGGTGAATCAAAAGTCCGTTGCAGCCCACACACGATCGGATAGTCTGACGGACTCGGTCCTTCGGACTTTGGATGTTGAAAAGTCCGCTCGTGTGTACGCGGCATTAGCATTCGTAATAGAGGATTAACATTTGTGACATGGAAAATTATGAAATCTCCAAATGCAACGATTTTCTGGTGATACTGCTGGAAATATTACAAACAAATTTTCAAAGGCTTTTTTTTTCTAGTGATATCAAGAATAATATTATTATGTTTTTTTATTTGTGCAAGTTACCACAACACCATTATCCCCTAGTTTATAAGATCAAAGATACAACTATGTTGTTGTCCCTTCTTGTCAATTTTACATTGTATTTTTTTAACCACTTTCAGACCGGACCATTTTGCTGGTAAATGACCAGAGGTCTTTTTACACTTTGGCACTGCGCTGCTTTAACTGGTAATTGCGCGGTCATGCAATGTTGTACCCAAACAAAATTTGCGTCCTTTTCTTCCCACAAATAGAGCTTTCTTTTGATGGTATTTGATTGCCTCTGCGATTTTTATTTTTTGCGATATAAACGTAAAAAGACCGCAAATTTTGAAAAAAAATGATATTTTCTACTTTTTGTTATTAGAAAAATCCAATAAACTCAATTTTAGTCATACATTTAGGCCAAAATGTATTCAGCCACATGTCTTTGGTAAAAAAAAAGTCAATAATTGTATATTTATTGGTTTGCGCAAAAGTTGTCACATCTACAAACTAAGGTACGTTTTCTGGAATTTACGCAGCTTTTAGTTTACGACTGCCTATCTCATTTCTTGAGGTGCTAAAATGACAGGGCAGTACAAAACCCCCCCAAATGACCCCATTTTGGAAAGTAGACCCCCTAAGGAAATTGATAAGAGGCATGTTGAGCCCATTGAATATTTTATTTTTTTGCCTCAAGCGATTGAATAATGACAAAAAAAAAATTTTTTTTTTTTTTTTACACAAAGTTGTCACTAAATGATATATTGCTCACACATGCTATGGGCGTATGTGAAATGACACCCCAAAATAAATTCTGCTGCTTCTCCTGAGTACGGGGATACCACATATGTGGGACTTTTTGGGAGCCTAGCCGCGTACAGGGCCCCGAAAACCAAGCACCGCCTTCAGGCTTTCTAAGGGCGTAAATTTTTGATTTCACGCCTCACTACCTATTACAGTTTTGAAGGCCATAAAATGCCAAGATGGCACAAAACCCCCACAAATGACCCCATTTTAGAAAGTAGACACCCCAAGCTATTTGCTGAGAGGCATGTTGAGTCCATGGAATATTTTATATTTTGCCACAAGTTGCGGGAAAATTACAAACTTTTTTTTTTTTTTTTTTTTTTTCACAAAGTTGTCACTAAATGATATATTGCTCATGCATGCCATGGGCATATGTGAAATGACACCCCAAAATAAATTCTGCTGCTTCTCCTGAGTACGGGGATACCACATATGTGGGACTTTTTGGGAGCCTAGCCGCGTACGGGGCCCCGAAAACCAAGCACCGCCTTCAGGCTTTCTAAGGGCGTAATTTTTTGAGTTCACTTCTCACTACCTATTACAGTTTTGAAGGCCATAAAATGCCAAGATGGCACAAAACCCCCACAAATGACCCCATTTTAGAAAGTAGACACCCCAAGCTATTTGCTGAGAGGCATGTTGAGTCCATGGAATATTTTATATTTTGCCACAAGTTGCGGGAAAATTACAAACTTTTTTTTTTTTTCACAAAGTTGTCACTAAATGATATATTGCTCACGCATGCCATGGGCATATGTGAAATGACACCCCAAAATAAATTCTGCTGCTTCTCCTGAGTACGGGGATACCACATATGTGGGACTTTTTGGGAGCCTAGCCGCGTACGGGGCCCCAAAAACCAAGCACCGCCTTCAGGCTTTCTAAGGGCGTTACAGTTTTGAAGGCCATAAAATGCCAAGATGGCACAAACCCCCCCCCCCCAAATGACCCCATTTTAGAAAGTAGACACCCCTAAATTTAGGGGTACACTAGTGAGACTAGGTAATAAATGGCGGGTGCCCTGAAACTATAAAAAAATAACTAACCAACCAGCGTCACCTGTAACAGTTATATGGTGATCACTGGTGAAAGGGTTAACTAGGGGGCAATCAGGGGGCTTTATGCGGTAGTATATGGGGGTCCCTGGCGCTATAAAAAGCTGCGGCGAACCTAAATACCTACCTGCCTAACTAGCGTCACCTGTGACACTAATACAGCGATCAGAAAAACGATCGCTTATTAGGCTGGGTTCACACTGGAGCGATGCGGGAACGCCACGAATGCGCGGCGGGTTCCCGCATCGCATGCCTCCCGGCGGCAGTTCACACTGCCCTATGCGAACTGCTGGGAGTGTCAGTGAAATGTTAATGACACCCCCAGATCAGTTCGCATATCGCAGTGCGATCTGCAAACTTGGATCGCATGGTGTGAACACCCATGCGATCCGATTCTGCTGCGGACCAAAAAAAGGGTCCCGTGCGAGTTTGCGGCGGGTGCGGCGGGTGCGACACGAATTCAGCCATACTATCTGTATAGCTGAACTCGAATCGCACAGAGATCGGATGTGATTTGCACTGCAGTGCGGTGCGAATCACATCCGTTCTCATAAACCGCTGCAATGTGAACCCAGCCTTAGTGACACTGGCGACGGGGGGTGATCACGGGGTTAAACCTTTATTGGGGGGGTTAGGGGGGTACCTTAGAACTAAAGGGGGCTAACCCTAACTGCCCTAACAGTTATTAGTCACAAATGACACCTGCCGGGTGATCAGGGGGTTAAACCTTTATTAGGTAATAAATGGCGGGTGCCCTGAAACTATAAAAAAATAACTAACCAACCAGCGTCACCTGTAACAGTTATATGGTGATCACTGGTGAAAGGGTTAACTAGGGGGCAATCAGGGGGCTTTATGCGGTAGTATATGGGGGTCCCTAGCGCTATAAAAAGCTGCGGCGAACCTAAATACCTACCTGCCTAACTAGCGTCACCTGTGACACTAATACGGCGATCAGAAAAATGATCGCTTATTAGGCTGGGTTCACACTGGAGCGATGCGGAAACGCCGCGAATCCGCGGCGGGTTCCCGCATCGCATGCCTCCCGGCGGCAGTTCACACTGCCCTATGCGAACTGCTGGGAGTGTCAGTGAAATGTTACTGACACCCCCAGATCAGTTCGCATATCGCAGTGCGATCTGCAAACTCGGATCGCATGGTGTGAACACCCATGCGATCCGATTCTGCTGCGGGCCAAAAAAAGGGTCCCGTGCGAATTTGCGGCGGGTGCGGCGGGTGTGGCGGGTGCGGCGGGTGCGGCGAATTGCTGAACTCGAATCGCACAGAGATCGGATGTGATTTGCACTGCAGTGCGGTGCGAATCACATTCGTTCTCATAAACCGCTGCAATGTGAACCCAGCCTTAGTGACACTGGCGACGGGGGGTGATCACGGGGTTAAACCTTTATTGGGGGGGTTAGGGGGGTACATTAGAACTAAAGGGGGCTAACCCTAACTGCCCTAACAGTTATTACAGTCACAAATGACACCAATGCAAAAAAAAAAAAAAAAAATGACATTGGTGTCACTGTGACTGGGGGGCAGGGGTAATTGGGGGGGTGATCGGGGGGTAAAGGGGGGGTGTGAGTGTGCCTGGCATGTTCTACTGTGTGTGGGATGTGTTGGTGCAACTCACTGATCCGCTCTCCTCCGTGTCGGAACGAAAAATACCGACACGGAGGAGAGAATACATCACTTCCTCTCCTGTGTTTACATTACAGGAGAGGAAGTGATGTCACCGGGGATTTCCATTCGTCGGGAGCGATCGCGAGGGGGTGGCCATGAATGAATGGCCGTCCCCTCGTCCGGGATCGCTCCCGAACGAAAACCGACCGCCGCAGGCACCGGGCGGGGGCCCGATCGGGCCCCCGACCCGCGGGAGGCAAAGGACGTACATGTATGTGCTTATGCCTGCCCGTGCCATTCTGCCGACGTACATCGGCGTGCGGCGGTCGGCAAGTGGTTAAATGTAACTGCCTACTCTCAAACTGTCATTTGAAGTAAAACACATAGCCAAGTATTATTCTACACAATTTTTTTTTGTGCAAAAAATAAAAAATTAGACATGCTATCTGCCAATAGAACTTAACCAAAAAGTGCATTCTATACATCCAAAAATATAGAAAATATACCAAATCAAATCATTATTCAACCCAAAAAAATGTCAAAGCAATAACTCCAAGGCCAATAATAAATAACACGTTATTTCCTCCGATTCCGCAACATATCCGGTTGACGAATGGCCATTCAGAAACGAATGCCGCGTACACACGGGCGGACTGTATGGCGTACTTAGTCCGTCTAAACACATTTCAGCGGACAGTCCGCTCGTGTGTGGGCTTCAGCGGACTTTTTCAGCGTGCAGTCCGGCGTACTAAGTATTTCGGATTTTTCGAAATTCTGTCCGTCATACTTTGGTTTCAGCGGACAATCCGCTCGTCAGTATGCTAGTTCGACGGACTAAGAATGGCGCATGCCCAGAAAGGATTTACACGGCGGAAGGGTGCTTTGCTGTGTATTGGACTTCCTATTTCTAGTCCCGTCGTACGTGCTGTACACGTCATCGCGCAAGCTTTCGACGGACTGTTTGTGCATCCGCGTGTGGTCAAGTCCGTTCAGTGGAAAGTATGACGGACTGTTCGTCGGATTGTATGACGGACTAAGTACGCCATACAGTCCGCTCGTGTGTACGCGGCATAAAAAGCATGAAATGAAAAACACGAAAAGAAAAGCATGAATCACCACTCACCAAACTTCTACTAACACAAAATTAGCAGAAGGAGTCCAAAAGGTGGCGCTAAAGAGCTGGAAAACCACATAGTGCGTCTAGTACGTCACTACGTTCATAATTGTTGGCCAACATTTGTGTGACCATGTGTATGCAAGACAAGTTTGAGCCAAAACCCTTCGGACAAAATTCCACGGTTTTGTTGGCGGAAAGTCTGATTGTGTATACGAGGCATTAGAGGCAAGGCAATATAGCCTGACAATGCTTGTGCTACAGTGCTTTTATTTTTGATACACATTATTGTGTGGTTCACAGTTAGGCAAGATATATCTAACTTTACCATATTTTTTGCATAAAAACTAATACCAACCAATGATCTGTGAGACATTGATGCACAATTTGACAATCCCCAGAAAAGTTGCAGTGCTCAGTGGTCCTTTATTTCCACCCTGCACCTTCCCATTCCTGTTACATGGGATGCCAGACTGCCATTACAACAGCAGCTACCAAGGACAACAGATGTTAATACATTATCCTTATCCCACACCCACCTAACAACTGTCCCCCAGCCACCACCATCAAATAATTTTCTGCAGCTATTACCTTTTGTACCACCACCCCCTCCCTTTAGAATGTAAGCTCTATGAGCAGGGCCCTCCTGTACCTTTTTTATTGAACTGTACTGTAATTGTGTTGTCCCCCTATACATTGTAAAGCGCTGCGTAAACTGTTGGCGCTATGTAAATCGTTAATAATAATTAACATAATGAAAATATGAATGTAGGTATATGTAGTGTAATATGTTAACTGTATTTTGGCTTAAGGAATTTCAGCTATGGGGCTGGACTGTAATGTCTGATGAAAAGAAACCCACTGTGCTTGTTATCTTCTGTCACCTTAGCTTAGCTTAGCTTGTGTCCCCTTTGCTTGAAACTATTGACGGTAACATTTAATAAAAGAAATATACAGTCTTTTTAAAAAAAAAAAACTCCTATGACTCTTGGATGACTGTATAATTCTTTGGAGAAAAGACATTCAAGCATTGCAAAATGTTATTTTATTAGATTGTTGCTTGAGTGATACAACTACTGAATGTGTAAGTGGTGAGACCATAAGGGAAAAAAAATAAGATTATTTTAGAGAGGAAGAGAAGGAAAGTCTTCAGTACTGCACACTTACATTTGACCTTGTATTTGAAGGTTGCAGAGAGGTATTTTTGAATCTATGTTGCAGTGCTTTATTGTTGCTATTATATGCAGTTAAAATACCAAGGAAAGGGTGTAATCATTTCTATATTTGTTATTATTAGAGATTAGTGTGGGTATGTCGTCATCTAATTAAAATTCCCATATCCCTTCAATACTGGTAGAGACAGAGAAAAAGGGGGTTCCTTGGGACTTTTAAGGTGCAACATAACAACTCTAGAAAATCTGTTAAAATTACAATATTTATTGAAGAATTTTTTAAAACAGTATATCCATATAAAATTAAGTGCATTCATGACCCATATACTATAGTTATTTGGTCCATAGCAGTGTTACAGTGGTGAATCCCAACATGTTTCACCAGCTGGGCTTCTTTAGGGGATGTACTTTTCACTAAAAGGTCATGATGCCCAAGGTTACTTCCACATAGAAAAATATCTAATCAAGGTTTTCAGATGGTGTACCCAATGTGTTGCCCACGTCGCTCTGGATAGTTATTATTAGACATGTGCATTCGTTTTCGTCTGCATGCATTTTCCTCCGAATTTCGGGTACTTTCATTATTTTTTTAACAAACGATAACGAACTTGCAGAATCCGAAAACTAAAAGATCCAACATAAACAAATGCTTTATTTTCGTTTTCGTTGTGACAACAGTTCGATATGGATAGGAGATTCGACATGACACTGACAATAGCAATCTGTGTCCATCGAACCTGTGGTCAAATGTGCTTAACCTTAGAGCTATTAGTCTACACAGTTATTCTACACAGAGAGAAAAGATTTGACATTATAGAGATAATAACAAAAAAGGTCGAATGTGCCTAAGCTAACTTTATTAGTCCAAGTTTATTAGACATAGAGAGAAAAGATTTGACATGAAGATTCGACAAAGCAGTCGCAGCGAATGGACATTTATTGGCAAATGCTCCGCCCATAGGCTATAGAAGAATTCTAATGTTGGTTGACTAGTAATAATAATTAATAAATATAATTATTACTAGTGTCATACAACATTAGAATTCTACTATAGCTTGTAGGCGGAATATTCGACCAGAAATGTACGATTGCGATGTCATACAGTTTAGCTGCTCCATCGAATCTTCTTAGAACATTCAACAGACACCATAAGCCTTCAATGACAGATTCAACCTTAATTATTTCGGATTTGCAAATAAATGCATTTTTTAACAAAACAAAATAAATAAAAACAAGTTTCGGAACTAACTAAATAAATTTATTTTTCGGACGAAAACTAAATTCCGAAATAAAATATTTCAGTGTGCAGATGTTTAGTTATTAGTAATATTATTAAATTTTCTCACTCTCCAACTGTCAAAAGATCCTTCCTCTAAAATATATATGAAACTATAAGAAAAGAGGACATAGCATTAGGGCTTATTTAAGTAATAACTGTAACAAGAAGATTAAAAAAAAGTCCAGGACAACTAACATACTTTTCTGGTTTCCCTAGGAATAAGGGTGATTGCCCATTTACATAGCTTGAAAAAACAAATACATTGTACTTCTACTGTAAGGGCCGGTTCACACAGCGATGCGATGCGAGGCGACACGGCTCGCCTCGCCTCGCTCCCGCAAGTCGCCCCCGTTCAGTACTATGGAACCGTTCTGAGAGGAGCGACTCGAGTCGCTCCGACTCAGAAAAAAGGTTCCTGTACTACTTCTGGGCGACTTCGGGGGCGACTTGCATTGACTTCTATACAGAAGTCCTCTGCAAGTCGCCGCTGAGATCCCCGCAGGTCGCGGCGAGGCAAGTCGGAGACGCCTCGCCGCGCCTCGCTGTGTGAACCGGCCTTTACAATGAGATATTTACCAATGGAATCTACAGCTGCTGTTTTCAGGTTTCTTTTATATAGTGACTGTTTGTCATTTTGATATAAAGAGTAGGACCCCCTACTATCTCTATTCTGCAGGATCGGCAGGTTCATGGCCTTGTCTGCCACTCCTCCCCCCCCCCCCCCCCCCAATATCAAAGCTCTTCTGTACTGGAGGGTTTTCTATTTAAAGTGTTGGGTATATCCGGTGATCAAAACCTGCATAATTAGCTGCTTGAAAGGTTGATCATGCACAGAGTAGGAAATGGAAAGCAGTGCAAAATAGAAGTAGCCATGTGGCTTAATAATACACAAAATGTAAAACCTAAAATAATACATGCCCTCAGAAATGGGTGGATATCTGCATTACAATGATGCCATGATTTAGGTCAAACTTTTGGTCACATAAATCACTTTTCTCATCTCAAATTCCATCACTAACTTTACTGGCACCAGCTTGATTTTTTAATGCTCAACCCATACATACCACAATGAGGAAGTAACACATCTTGTTATGCCTTTAAACTTTGATCTACTATTAAAATTCTTACAGGATTTGATAAAGCAAAGTAAAAGCAGCTTCCCCTTTACTTTCATTTAGCTCCAGTTTTAATAAACAGATGGAAAAAACACATATCCGGCCCTTTATCAAATGAACTCAGGCACATAAGTGCACACAAGTTTACAAAAGTCTGTACTGCCCCAGAGATAGTTCTTATTTTATGACCTCCCCATAAATAAGACTGGGATAACCCACATGAGCCTCTGTTTTCAGGCAAATTATGCAAATTTGATGTTGAATTTTCTACATATTTTGCATTACAGTTACAAACAACTATTTAACATAGCATATCCTACTTAATTACCAAATAAAATAGCTAAAAATGTGCAATTACCTTGTATCTGTCTGACTTCTGTGTCTTCCACTACTCTTCCTCTCAGTGGCTGATGAGAAAACCGTTTGAAAGTTTCACAATGCACCAGCTGGACTGGTGTAGTTGAGCAATGAGTTTGGAGCTAAAGAAATAACTGCAGTTACAACATGTTCTTATCTTTCTAATTAAAATCATCTCAAAGGGCATTTGGAAGGAAATCATGTTGCCTAAATAGACGATTTCTCTAGGAGTGTGGTTTTAAAACAGTAATACTGTAGAGGATATATTTGAAAGACTGAATGTTCTGTTTGTTACACCAAATCCTGTTGACCTTTCTCCTAGGGAGGGGAAATCAACATAAACATGAGTTCACTGTCTCATTTTTGATTTAGCACAGATTTTAAAGAAAAAGTCTGCTTGAAAATTTGATGTAAAGAGCAAATGATGCACAATCTCACGTTCCTACAAACAATTGACTCCATATGGATTCCATGAATAGGCATCCAAATAACTAACTTGAATTCCAACTTTATTACTGACAATCAATTTGTGTGTTTAATTGACAATAGTGGATGCTACTTGATATGTGTAAAGTCAAATTATTTTGGATACTCTTCCATGGTGTTGCTGGTTTCTCTCTTTCTGTCCAACTCATCACTTTTAGGCCTTTTGCACACAGGCACAAAAAGAAACGTTTGTAGCCCTATAGCTTTTTTTGTAACAGATCTGAACACAGGTTTATTATTGTCTATGGGCAATATACACAGCTGTGCAAAGATCAGTAATGCATTGATGAGTTAAGAGGCATAAAATAAAAGTAGAAAATGTTATATTTGAATGCAGTTATTTACACACATACATGTGTATATGCAAGTATATATGAGTGCATGTTTATGCACCTGTAAGCACATTTATGCAACTTCCTTACAGAACATAACTTGTGTTTTTTTCATTCAGAATATTTTGCCAGCACGATCCTACGTATAAACCAAAAACAACAGTAAATTAATATACCTATCTGCAAGAAGTACAAGATGTTTTATCTACCCTTACATAGTTTAAACAAGAAAAAAATTATATATTATATATGCATATATGGGAGACAGGTTGATTTCCCTGTTAGTGACTGGTAGTTGGGGTAGGTACCTGGTAGAAGCAGTGGCAAACCATTAACTGGTAATAGCAGCAGTAAATCTTGCACAGAACAGTCAAAGCAGGTTTTCCCTGCACATTTATTTATCCAGGTAGCAAACAAACACAATTTTATTGCAAGAGGACTTTGTCTAGCATGTCCATAACATAAAATAAACAACAAATCTGCTTGTCTAATCGACTGATTAAACTCAGAAACTAACAGGCAAAACATGTACTATTTTATATTTCTATCAGTACTCAGCCTTTTCACCAAATAGCAGTCGCAAAGCTTCGAGGGCCCTCAGCATCAGTCAGCTCACATACATAAAAAGGCCCATGGACAGCTGAGGCTAATTAATGGGGTCCCCACTACCAAGTAAAATGTTATGTGTACCCAGGAACGGAGGCTTAATTACACCCCAAGCTCAATAAGGGCTCCAGGGGCCAAAACAGTACTTATGAAGATCCGATAAAACAAAAAGTTTGCTTTCTCCATATCAGTAAATATATAGTGCTACCCCTGAAGGAGCTGCTATAAATTTACTGGTTTATTGCCACACAGTGCAGAGGCAGCCAGGCACACAGCAATGGTCCATTCACTCCAGCCCATTAAAAGTCCAGGGGTTTGTTTTTTGTAGATTATTTGCTGGTAAGAACTTGGGAGAGGATTAGGGGTGAAATGAGATATTCCTAAATGATTGACAAATAGCAGTCCAAAGACAATCTTCTCCTTAACTGAATATAAATATGGAATAGTCTATTCCCTCACATCTGGGGACCATGAGGTAGGATGCAGAACAGGTATAGTTAATCAAGTTCAAGGCTGAGGACTATGAAGTAGCTTTAAGAGGCAGCCCAGAAAGGAGGCTTTACTCACAGTCCAGGTATAGGATCAGCCCATAGGTGCAGCCCCCTGTAGAGCAATCCAGCACCCAGTCCACAGGCTTAAGGGAGAAGAGACAATCTCCTCAGGGCTCCACACTATTTACCATTTCTCCCAGCCATCAACTGGGCACACCTCCCCAGGGATTGGATGAACCCTGCTCAATATTCCGGACGGTCATTTTAAAACTCTCCCTCTCTAAACTCTAGAAACTTCTTCCAGAGGCAGGGGTAAGCAACCAAACTCACAGGCAGTGCAGCCCTGATCAGAAAAACGAAACAAGCATTGTTTAACAATTTCTGGCTACAGAAGAAGCCAAAAACGAAATGTGTCTAGCAACCTAACTAGGACAATGCTATTATCTATATACTGTATATTTGCAGCAGGCTTTTCCCAAAAACATTACCATGGTTTAATGACCTATGTTTGTCACTGTATTTTAAAAACAGCAGTTTTGTATATTTTGAAATACTGTAGTAAAACCACCGTAGTTAAATATATATGGCTCATTTTCATATGTTCACCTTAGCATCTCTGATTAAAATAATATGCAATGTATGTAGTCTAAAGCTTAAAGTAGAACTAAAGGCAAAACTTTTTTCATTCTGGATAAAGTAAGGGAGGATTATAACCCCTGACATGTTTTTATTTTGCCCTCCATTAAGAAGATTTCTCTTTCTTTCCTGTTCCACAGCCAAAACAGGAGGTGAGAAATAATCCCTCCAAAGTAAGGGTATCCCTTGTTGTCACCAGGTCGTTTTTATTTTTGTGTGCTATAAATAAAAAAGAAAACAATTTTGAAAAAAAAAACAATATTTCTTACTTTCTGCTATTGAACATAGCCAATAAAAAAATTGAAAAAATAAAACGTCTTCATCAATTTAGGCCAATATTTATTCTGCTACATATTTTTGGTAAAAGAAAATCTCAATAAGCTTCTATTGGTTGGTTTGCACAAAAGTTATAGGGGCTAAAAAATAAGGGATACATTTATGGATTTTTTTTCTCACTAGTAATGGTCGAGATCAGTGACTTATAGCGAGACTGCAACATTGTGGAGGACAAATTGGACACTAAGGGGGTCATTTACTATAGTGCCACGGTGCTAATTACCGCGAAATCGGTATTCACTATATCGCTGGTAAAAAAAATGCTCCCAAAATCGAATTTACTATAGTTTCCTGAAAACAAGTAGCGCCCAAACCCTTACGCTGCTAAAACCTGGAGTGGTGCACATGGAAATAATGTTTAGAGCTAAATTGCCTAAATGGTACTGAAATATGCGGTATATTGTTTAAAGATAATCTGCTTTTAAACTGTGTGAAAAAGCTATTTCTACACTGAAATATCTTTAAAAGTCTGAGAAGAGATAAATTCCCCAATCCCCATCTCTGTACAACTAGGTGCCAACATAACTGAGCATGGTCAGACCTACAAATAGCTCTCATTTTAGCTCCAATGCCTTTTTCACAGGGCGCTATAGTAAATACCAAAATGAGCGCTGTGTTAAAGAGCGTTTTTTGGGAGTGAAAATCGGTGCTATTATAGTGCAATGCAAGTTTCAGCCATTGATGGTTAATGGTACAATTGTAACTTCCCCAAATAAATCCTTTTAATGTTGAGATGAACTGTATCTTTCTATGAAATACATTTTCCTTGCAAAATTGTTGCTTCTACTTAATCTATTTTGTTTTTAAGAATGATAGAATGTGGAATGTTTTGATGTTTTGGTAAAATATATTTTTCTCTGTCACTTTCACTTGTTACTCTCCATCCCACAACAATCTTTACCCAAACTCACATAGGTGTCTTTACAAACCACAAACAATACAAAGGGGGTTATTCACGTAAGGCAAATCCACTTTGCACTGCAAATGCACTTGAAAGTGCACTGAAAGTGCACTTGGAAGTGCAGTCGCTCTAAATCTATGGCAGGGGTGCCCAACCAGTGGCCCGGCAGGTTGGCAAGCCCAGATCGCGGGTTGCCGACCTGCCATCCCAAAGAATCAGTGTTATGAATGAAGCTGTAGAGGAAGCAAGTGGCTGCAGAGCGCATAAACTGATGCTTCCTGAATAGTTCCGACTCCTGTCACGGGTGGAGTGATGAGTGATGGAGTGACCAAATGAATCTGCCTGGGACAGCAACAGCCAGAAATAGCTGAATGAAAGACTGTTATTAAAAGTAAGTTTATTACTATAATCACAGTCTATTTATGGGAATATCTGTCTGCAGTGGTTACTGGGCTACTTTCAAACTGATCCACAGGTGCAACACAGTGTACCTGTGGTTGACCTGGACCGAGCCATAGACTTCTGTTATTACCTGCAGGTTTGGTGCACTTTCAGAAAGTGCACCATACCTGCAGGATATAATAGGATTCTATGGCAAAGTGCAGCTTATCCACAGGAAAGCCACAGTTGCACTACACTGCACCCAAGGTGCTGATAAACCACAGCAAATCAATGTGAAAGCAGCCTTGATCGGTCCAACCCAATCGGACCCTCCATTCACCTCTGTGGAGTGGTAGATGTAAATAAACTTGTATTCATTTACACCTGCCTACCTCCAATCCGATCCGAAAAAAAAAAAAAAATAATTAAAAAAAAAATCTGATTGGAGGGCCCATAGAGTAGAGCGGACTGTGTCCATTCTGCATATGCGGAGTCAATACAGACCTGTCAAATGCCCGCTCTGCTCATTGTGGCCCGCGACCAGTTACCATGTTGCTTAAGTGGTCCTCTCTCTTGAAAAGGTTGGGCACCCCTGATCTAAGGGCTAGATCTGAAATGCGTGGAAGCTCTCCTGATTTTATCGTCCAATCATGTGCAAGCTAAAATGCTGTTTTTTATTTCCCTTGCATGTCCCCCTCGGATCTACAGCAGTGCAAAGTGGATTTTCCTTTAGTAAATAACCCCCATAGTTACATAGTAGGTGAGGTTGAAAAAAAGACACAAGTCCATCAAGTCCAACCCATGTGTGCGATTATATGTCAGTATTACATTGTATATGCCTGTATGTTGTGGTCATTCAGGTGCTTATCTAATATTTTCTTTAAACTATCGATGCTCCCCGCTGAAACCACCGACTGTGGAAGGGAATTCCACATCCTTGCCGCTCTTACAGTATAGAACCCTCTACGTAATTTAAGGTTAAACCTATTTTCTTCTAATTTTAATGAGTCGCCACGAGTCTCATTAAACTCCCTTCTGCAAAAAAAGTTTTATCCCTATTGCGGGATCACCAGTATGGTATTTGTATATTGAAATCATATCCCGTCTCTCCTCCAGGGAGAATAAGTTCAGTGCTCACAACCTTTCATCATAACTAATATCCTCTAGATCTTTATTAGCTTTGTTTATTATCTCTCTTTTTAATGCATGCCAATATTCTGTTTGCTTTGTTAGTAAACAGGCACTGCATGCCATTGCTGAGCCTATCATCTACTAGGACCCCCAGGTCCTTTTCCATCTTAGATTTCCCCAGAGGTTCTCCCCCAGTGTATAGATTGCATTCATATGTTTGCCACCCGAATGCATGATTTTAAATTTTTCTACATTGAACCTCATTTGCCATGTAGTTGCCCACCCCATTAATTTGTTCAGATCTTTTTGCAAGGTTTCCATATCCTGTGGAGGTTATTCCCCTGCTTAGCTTAGTATTGTCCGCAAATACAGAGATTGAACTGTTTATCCCATCCTCCAGGTCGTTTATGAGCAAATTAAATAGGATTGGTCCCAGCACAGAACCCTGGGGGACCCCACTACCCACCCCTGACCATTCTGAGTACTCCTCATTTATCACCACCCTCTGAACTCGCCCTTGTAGCCAGTTTTCAATCCATATACTCACCCTATGGTCCTTATTTTGTACAGTAAACGTTTATGGGGAACTGTGTCAAATGCTTTTGCAAAATCCAGGTACACCACGCAGAGGCGGCTCTCTAATTAGGCATATTAGGCGGTCGCCTTAGGCTCCGCACTGGGAGGGGCCTCGCGGCTGCCTGATCTGTCTAATTAGAGAGCCACCTCTGAGGCTGACAGCTCCGGATCACAGAGAGAGACACTCAGCAGGGCTGGCCGCTGGCGTTAGTATAAGGCCACCTTAGGGCGGCAGGAGAGGGGGGCACTGAAGCTGATGGTCCTTCAAGTGCTTATGCCGGCAGCGCCCTTCTCAGCAAAGCAGACATCAGACCGGTAACATGCAGCGCCGGGAACTGCAAGCTTCAGCTTCCACACTAACTTTCATGAGCTTCCGCGGCCCCTCCTCCTCCCACATGAAAGGCAGATGATGGCCTTTCATTTCAGCACATCGATCAGTTGCTGCTTCTATCCAAGAGAATCTCCTCCCACGTGGGCGGCACCAGAACTGCCTCCATTCCAGCAAACTGGTTGGTGAACTGGAAGTAAGTGAGAGGAAGGGGGAGGGGCCGAGTGAGACCGGGGGAGGGGCCAGCAGACACAGTAGGAGGAATGGCATGGATCCTAAGAGGAGGGTAGAGGTAAGGTGCTGTATCATGTCGGACTGTACTGATTACACAGCCTGCTGCATGTACATAATAGGGACCATCTAGAGATAGAGGAGGGATAGATTGGGCAGAGAAGGGGATATAAGGACAGAGCAAGGGAATAAGAGAGATGATGACAGTTAGGCCGCGTACACACGCGGGGACTGTTCGCCCAACTTTGTCCGTCAAACAGTTTCGGCAAACAGTCCGCTCAAAATTAGCATGGACGGACATGGCCACACACGACGGACGAACAGTTTGCTGAAACCGTGCGCGATGACGTGAACGGCACGTACGACGGGACGAAAAATACGACGTCCTATACACTGCATTATAACTTTCGGCGTGTAAATCCTTTCTGAGCATGCGCGGAACTTAGTTTGACGAACAAGCCTGCACACGAGGGGACTGTTCGCTGAAACAAGGTTTCAGCGGACAGTTTTTCGGAATTTCCGAAAAACCTTGTTCAGCGGACTGTTCGCTGAAACTGTCCGCTGAAAGCCCACACACGAGCGGACTGTTTGCCGAAACACTGTTCAGCGGACAAAGTTGGGCGAACAGTCCCCGCGTGTGTACGCGGCCTTAGAGAATACATGGGGGCAGACAGAGCAAAGGTGATGGGACAAAACAAGACATCAATGAGGCCCCTTTCACGTGGGACAGACTCTGCTTTGCTCAGCAGGGAGTCTGTCTGCTGACTACCCTCCGAGCAGAGCAAGAGGTTAACAGGTCTGTATTTGCTTCACTTATGCCAAGTGGACACACACACAGCCCATACTGCTCTATGTGCAGTCAGACTGTCTGTTTATACCCAACTGACATTCATCCTGATCAGCCCAGACAGAGGGTAATGGATCCCCCTTCAGTTTGTTTTTGTTGGGTCGGATTGAAGGTAGGTGGGTGTAAGTGGCAAAAGTCCATTTACATCCACCGCTCCATAGAAGAGAATGGAGGGTCCGATCAGGTCTGCCTGAAAATATTACAGGTGGACCCGATTGGATCCTTCATGTGAAAGTGCCTAAAGTGCAATGTGATAGATGTCAAGAATTATATATATACAGACGCACACACATACTCCAATTGTTCTGTCACAATCTTGTGCATATCCACTGCAAGCTGCCATCACCAAAACAAAGCACATACCATTTGCTTACCAAAAAATGTGATTCCTTAAATTTTTGAAGTTACATGCACTTGTCATCTGCGGAATATTTACAGCCACTTCACTCAAAAAGTGACAAGGCAGTTATAATAACTTTCTCCCAGGAGCGTCCTTTCACCACTCTGCCTGGTTAGGTACCAACCACAGCAACCCCGTGTATGCAAAGAATAATAACATATTGTATGCATTATCAGGACATTTATTATCTGCTTTATTAAAGTAATGTACTTACAGCAAATTTACTGGGATAAAGCAACAAATTGTTTACTTGTCCTGGTGTTGCTTTATTCTTTGCATTTACGGGGGTTCCCTGTGGTTGGTACCGGACCAAGATACTATGCCTGCAGTGCTGTTTTTTGAGTGAAGTGGTTGTAAATATCCAGCTGATGACAAGTGCATGTGACCTAATAAGTTTAAGGAGTCTAATTTTTTTGGTAAGCAAATGGTATATGCTTTGTTTTGGTGATGGTACACTGAAGTCCGAGCAAATAGTTTGCAGTGGGTCTTTACACGTTTATCACAGCACAGTTTTGTTGGATTTTTTTGTGTGACATGTATGTTTTATGCTTATTATTTATTGTACCAGCACTTCGGAATGTACATATATTACTTATTCTTGATATCTCTATCACACTATATAACATTTTACTGTGGTACACACTTTTATGATGGATGTTCTTTTCTTTCTTTCCCCAGTGACAGCTTGTCAGAATAGCTAGGATCTGTGAGAGCAGCTCTGTATTATACATTACTGTCCCTATACCATACTCTCCTGCCCCCTGTACTGTGCCCCCTTGCCCTCCCCTTGTACTGTACTCTCCTGCCCCCTGTACTGTGTACACTTACCCTCCCCCTGTACTGTACCCTCCTGCCCCCTGTAGGGTGTCCACTTGCCCTCCCCCTGTACTGTACCCTCCTGCCCCTGTACGGTGTCCACTTCCCCTCCCCCTGTACTGTACCCCCCTCCTGCCCCTGTACTGTGTACACTTACCCTCCCCCTGTACTATACTCTCCTCCCCCCTGTACTGTGCCCACTCACCCTTCCCCTGTACTGTACCCTCCTGCCCCCTGTACTGTGTCCACTTACCCTCCCCCTGTACTGTACCCTCCTGCTGCCTGTACTGTGTCCACTTACCCTCTCCCTGTACTGTACCCCCACCCCCTGTACTGTGTCCAATTACCCTCCCCCTGTACTATACCCTCCTGCCCCCTGTATTGTGCCCACTTACCCTCCTCTGTACTGTTCTTTCCTGCCCCTGTACTGTGTCCACTTACCCTCCCCCTGTACTGTACTCTCCTGCCCCCTGTACTGTGTCCATTTACCCTCCCCCTGTACTGTACCTTCCTGCCGCCTGTACTGTGTCCACTTAACCTCCCCCTGTACTGTACTCTCCTGCCCCCTGTACTGTGTCAACTTACCCACCCCCCTTTACTGTACCCTCCTGCTGCCTGTACTGTGTCCACTTACCCTCCCCCTGTACTGTACCCCCCTTCCCCCTGTACCGTGTACACTTACCCTCCCCCTGTACTGTACACTCCTGCGCCCTGTACTGTGTCCACTTACCCTCCCCCTGTACTGTACCCCCCTGCCCCCTGTACTTTGTCCACTTACCTTCCCCCTGTACTTTGTCCACTTACCCTCCCCCTGCACTGTACTCTCCTGCCCCCTGTACTGTGTCCACTTACCCTCCCCCTGTACTGTACCCTCCTACCGCCTGTACTGTGTCCACTTACCCTCCCCCTGTACTGTACCCTCCTACCGCCTGTACTGTGTCCACTTACCCTCCCCCTGTACTGTACCCTCCTGCCCCCTGTACTTTGTCCACTTACCCTCCCCCCTGTACTGTTCCCTCCTGCCCCCTGTACTGTATCCACTTACCCTCCCCCTGTACTGTACCCCCCTGCCCCCTGTACTTTGTCCACTTACCTTCCCCCTGTACTTTGTCCACTTACCCTCCCCCTGCACTGTACTCTCCTGCCCCCTGTACTGTGTCCACTTACCCTCCCCCTGTACTGTACCCTCCTACCGCCTGTACTGTGTCCACTTACCCTCCCCCTGTACTGTACCCTCCTACCGCCTGTACTGTGTCCACTTACCCTCCCCCTGTACTGTACCCTCCTGCCTCCTGTACTTTGTCCACTTACCCTCCCCCCTGTACTGTTCCCTCCTGCCCCCTGTACTGTGTCCACTTACCCTCCCCCTGTACTGTACCCTCCTGCCCCCTGTACTTTGTCCACTTACCCTCCCCCCTGTACTGTACCCTCCTGCCCCCTGTACTTTGTCCACTTACCCTCCCCCCTGTACTGTTCCCTCCTGCCCCCTGTACTGTATCCACTTACCCTCCCTCTGTACCCTCCTTATACAGTTAATTTTTAGTGCTTGAATTATTTGTCCTATTATGGGCATGAGGGGGGGTCTCATGTTTAAGTTTTGCCTAAGGCCTCACAAAGCCTAGAGCTGCCTCTGACACCACGTCCACGGGCCTTCCTTTATCTTGATGGCAACTCGCCTCTTCATAGAAGGTTAATATATTGGTTTGGCAAAAACGGTTCTTCATGAATCCATGCTGATTACTGCTAATGATACCGTTCTCATTACTAAAATCTTGTATATAGTCCCTTATCGTCCCCTCCAAGAATTTACATAGTATTGATGTTAGGCTAACTGGTCTGTAATTCCCAGGGATGTATTTTGGGCCCTTTTTAAATATTGGTGCTACATTTGGTGCAAGCCATCTGGTCCCGATGATTTCTTAATGTTAAGTTTCCCAAGTCTAATTTTAATTCTGTCCTCTGTTAACCATGGTGGAGCTTCCTATGATGTGTCATGAGGATAAACACTGCAGTTTTGGTTACTGAAGTCCCCCAATTCCCTTGTGAAGACTGAGGAGAAGAATAAAATCAATACCTTTGCCATCTCCCCATCCTTTGTAACCAGATGTCCTTCCTCATTCTTTATGGGGCCAATATGGTCTGTCCTCCCTTTTTTTACTGTTTACATACTTAAAGAATTTCTTGGGATTTTTTGCTCTCCTCCGCTATGTGTCTTTCATGTTCTATCTTAGCCGTCCTTATTGCACCCTTACATTTCTAAATGTGGATGATGATCCCTCAACCTTGTATTTTTTGAAGGCCTTCTCCTTTGCTTTTATATGCATTTTTACATTGGAATTTCTCCTCCGTGTTCTTTATTCCTAAGATTTTATCCCAATTTATGCCTTCTAGCAAGGCTTGTAGTTTGGGGAAGTTGGCTCTTTTGAAATTCAGTGTCTTTGTATTCCCTTTATGTTTGTATTTGTGTGATTTATACTGAAGCCTGGATAGTTAAAATCCCCCATTATGATAACACTTTCCATCCTTGCTGCTAATCCAAATTATGATAGGAGATCTGTCTCCCCTTCGTCCCTCAGGTTAGGGGGCCTATAGCATACTCCCAGTATTATTTTCCTCTTAGCTTCCTCCCCCATGGAGCTCTACCCATAAGGATTCCACCTCCTCCCTAGCTCCCTGTCATGGTACTACTTACAGTGAGACCACTGGCGAGCAGGTGACACGGGATCCCCCAGGGCGTGGAGTCTAAGGGCCAGCCGGTATTCACCAGGGACCCCCTCATGAGGGGCTGGGCTTAGCTGCATGCTGACCCCAGGTCACGACCCCCGGGTTCACCCTGCTCGCTAGGGAAGTACCAGAAGATGCTGTTAGACAAGGACTGATGGATGGATGAAGCAAAGGAGAGCCGGATAGTGATCCACGGTCAGGGCAAGCTGCAGACAACGTAATCAGAACAAGCCGGGTTGGTACACAAGAGAACAGTTCAGAGGTCAGGTAAAACAGGTTACACGAAGGGGGCTCAGAAACAAATGTTGCTCAAGCAACCAGTATCTGGTTTGAAAGGCATTTAAATAGAGAAGCACATGAGGGACTGGACAGGAAGTAGCAGGAAGGAAATATATATTAGGCAACAGGTGAGGGGCAGCCACAGCCATAGCTGCAGAGTGCACAGAGCTGAACATCAGCTAGTGGAACAACAGGTGCCAGCTGACCTACAGCAGAAAAGGTGAGACATAGATCAGCTCCGCAGCTGATCTGTGACACTCCCTTAGTGATTTCATCTCTCACATTCACTTGTGCATTATTCTTGATATATAGGCATACCCTCCCCCTTTTTTACCCTCTCTATCCTTCTGATAAAGGGTATACCCTTGAATGATTGCCAGCCAATCATGAGAGCTGTTGAACCAGGTCTCTGAAATTCAGACAAAATCCAAATCCTCCTCATATAATAGTATCTCTAGTTCACCCATCTTGTCCAGCAGGCTGCTGGCATTGGTGAACAAGCCACGTAGTTTAGACCAGTCGCATATTATCCTCTAATTGGGTGTTCCGAGATTGCAACTAGGACTTGCTACTATACTTACCTTGGGTTTATGTGCTTTGGTCAACCTAGCAATACCATTGCTGATGAAAATTTAAAATGAGTCACAATTTTTTGTGCTTTTTATAATTTCCAAATAATAAAAATTTGAGCCCAAAAAATTTGATATGTGTACCAACATCAGAAATCAAAATGTAATTCCCCAAAATTTTAATTAACCCAGGGTAATATCACTATTCTACACTCACCCACAAAGAACCACCAAATATTACAGAATAAATCAAGAAGAAAAACTCCTGAGTAATGTAATTCCAACACCTGTATGTCCAAAGAAATGCAGTATTTATTTGTATTTATGTGTATTTATGCGTAGGGGGTTTTCACATGTGGCAGCTCTGTGGTTTAAAGGTTAGAACTTCTGCTTAGCATCCCTGAGCGTCTGGGTTTGAATCCCAAACATGCAACTTCATGTAGAGAAGTTGTCCTAGGTCCAAAAACGATGTCTAAATGTAGTATATGTTGGAGGGTTCTTCCACCATTGTAAATCTTGCCAGATACACTATCTACCCAAAAGTATTGGGACAACTGCCTTTACACACACATGAACTTTAATGGCAGCCCAGTCTTAGTCTGTAGGGTTAAAATTTGATTTGGCCCACCCTTTGCAGCTAGAAAAGCTTCTGGAAAAGCTACAAAGGCTGTCCACAAGGTTTAGTGTGTTTTGGGAATGTTTGGCCATTCTTACAGAAGTGCATTTGTGAGCCCAGGTACTGATGTTGAATGAGAAGGCCTGGATCGCAGTCTCTGCTCTAATTCAGCCAAGAGGTGTTCTATCAGGTTGAAGTCAGGACTCTGTGCAGGCCAGTCAAGTTCCTCCACGCCAATCTCGCTCATCCATGTCTTTATGGACCTTGCTTTGTGCACTGGTGTGCAGTCATGATGGAACAGTAAGGGGCCATCCCCAAACTGTTCCCACAAAGTTGGGAGCATTAAATTGTCCAAAATGGCTTGGTATGCTGATGCCTTAAGAGTTCCCTTCACTAGAACTAAGTAGACAAGCCCAACCCCTGAAAAAACAACCCCACATAATAATCCCCCCTCTGCCAAATGATTTGGACCAGTGCACAAAGCAAGGTCCATAAAGACATGGATGAGTTTGGGGTGAAGGAACTTGACTTGCCTGTACAGAGCCCTGAGAAGTAGGTACTCCTGCACTAAAAGGAATCTATAAGTGAAATATATAGGTGCTGCATACACCGCAAGGGTCAAACTAGTACCCAAATATATGAAAGATTCAAATAATAGGTGGTGTTGCGCTCCTAGCAATAGATTTTTGAAATCAGCATACACAGTTATCATACATGCGAATAGAGTTAATGCATATAAAATATGTAATCACCAGTTTTATCTCTCGCAGTAAGGTGCTACCGTGCAAAAAATACACAATGTGCACATACAAGCAAACGTAATTAACAATAGTACTGAGTGCAAAAAATAAATGTGCAAAATACGCAGAATATATAAATAAGTGTAAACGTAGACGTGCAAAATAAGCAAAATGTGCAAATACGCAAAATAAATCACAGGGATAAACATGAGCCCTGACCTCAACACAACAGAACACCTTGGGGATGAATTAGAGCAGAGCCTGTAAGCCGGGCCTTCTCATCCAACATCAGTGCCTGACCTCACAAATGCACTTATGGAAGAATGGTCAAACATTCCCATAGACACACTTCTAAACCTTGCGGACAACCTTCCCAGATAAGTTAAAGCTGATATAGCTGCAAAGGGTGAGCCAAAGAATTTTGAACTTTACAGACTAAGACTGGGATGCCATTACAGTTCATGTGCATATAAAGGCAGGCATCCCAATACTTAGGACAATATATTGTATATTGCTTGTGACACTGAGCAGGGCTATGGACTTAGGGCTGGTTCACACTGCAGAGATGCAGACAACATGTGTGAGGTTGCCCGCTGGCTAAATGGGTAGCAATTCCATATAGGAGCCCTGAGGTTGCTAATGCTTCTGTTGAAGTTTATATGTTCTGCCTATGTGGGTTTCTCACCACAATCCAAAGACATGCTGGCATTTTATTTGTCTCCTATCAATGTAAGAAAGTTAGTTTTGGACTTTAGATTGGAAGCTCATTGCAGCCAGGGGCTGATGTTAATGTTTGTTAGCACTAATCATGCCCAGGGACTTGGACATTTAAATTTGTAGGGTTTACACTGCACAGGTACATATGCTTAGAAAACTGTTGCTTTGTTTATGTGCATGCAAATGGTTTCGATCTTTGGCCTGTAGTTGGAGAATTGGTACACTTAGCCAAGGGCTAACACAGTTGCAAATAGTGTTATGTGTTCCTGCTCATCAGGTGCAATCACTTTAGACATACATGAAGAGACAGATACTGGGGGGCATGTACTTCTATTGGACGTGTGTCAGTGTGCTAACATTTCAACATATCTTATATAAAGGGCTGCAGTAGGTGGGTTCATTTGGCCTGTGCAGAGGGCAGTTTTTTTGCTGTGATTTGTGGGGGAGAAGGAATGATTTTGTACATATTGACAAATGCCCAACTAGGGCTCTTTGATGAAATTCTTGTGCATTTTTTCCATCAAAAGAGGGTTTATGTGGCCATTCTGTCAATGTTGTGTGTGTATTGTTCCTGTCTGACCATGCATTCATGGTTTGGGAGCATCTGCTGACCTTCTACTCGTTGATCTCATTGTTTAATCATGTACAAAGAAATGCAGCTTCCAGCAGAATATACTCACCAATGTATGTATGTGTGTGGATTGTGGGGTGTTGGTGGGTGCCCCTTTTTTAATATTAGGTTGGAATGCTTTGTAAGAATAATGACTGTTAAGTATGTTTCTATAATGCAGATAAAAATGATGCGGGCTGGTGGGTAAGTAGTTGTACTATGAAATGTTACCCGTTATACACTGAAAGTAAAGCTGTGTCCACGCTAAGGTTTAGACAAATTTTAGTTGTACACTCCTATGAGCAGGACCCTTAAAACCCGATTGCTAACTGTTTTGCTAAATGTAGCACCATATATAGAATATTTTTTTATGCTAGTAAATTAATGTACATAATTTTGCTTCTGCTGGCAAAATAAAAGTACATTATTGAGCTTGCTTGTTTTTCTCTTTTCTTTCTTCTTTTTAATTAGCTTTGGGTGTGGTGGTTTTGGGGAAGTGCAATATCTTTCTTTTATATCTTATAATTTCTATATGTATTTGTGCACCAAAAAAACAAATCTCTTTAGCACACCTGCAAGTAAATGATAAAGGTGTAATCTTTGTGGTGCGATTCTTGATGTGTTTTGCGGTTCTTATTTTAACACTGTATATAGTTGGTTGCTAATCCGGGGGCTGGGAAGCCAGCCACCATGTCTTCAGAGTCATCAGCTGTCAGTGGCTTCCCCACTGACAGTAAAAAAAAAAAAAAATTCCAGAAGAAAAACTTAAAAAAAGCTGCATGGGGTCCCCTCCAGGTCTATACCAGGCCCTTCGGGTCTAGTATGGATTTGGAGGGGACACCCCCACACCAAAAGTTTTTTTTTAAAATGGCGTAGGGCTCCCCCCTAGGTTTATACCAGGCCTATGCCATTTTTTTAACTTTTGGCATGGGGGTCCCCACCAAAATCCATACAAGATCCTTATCTGAGCACCTAACCTGGTAGGCCGCAGGTAAAGGGGGGGACTATTTTTGGAAAAAAGGGGGCGGGCTTTCTGTGTGACGTCAATGGATGGTTACGCTCCATGGCTGTGTAAGAGACGCCAGACAACAAAATGGAGATTGACGGCGGTGAGGAAGAACACAGCAGTGGGAGAAGTAGGCTGCACCGGGAAAGGCGACACCAGGAGAAGATGACGACGGGAGACACTGCTTGGGGGAGAAGACTGCTCAGAGCTATTTTATTATAAAGAAATTGTCAAAAAATGGCTATTGTTTGTCACATTTCACTGCTTTTTTTGGTGAATGGGTAGGGTTACATTGTACCTGATACCCAGTCACATGGGGGGGGGGCAGGATCTGGGGGCCCCCTTGTTAAATGGGAATCCGATAAGCGCTCTAACCAACCTCACTTCCTTTATAAGCAGGAAGTGGCTTGGTGCCATCTAGAGGTAACTAGTGAGTACTACATACAATCCCAATGATATATTAAAAATAATCCACAATACAATGCACCCCATAATATACAATCAGAATAAATATAACAGTTATAGGTTGGTCATACTTAATAATAGCCAAATACCAAGTTATTATTACTTCCATTTCTCAACAAAACCAGAAGTAATCTATATGCCGAGGCCGGAAATCGTCATCAACTCTAAAGGTAAACATTATCATCTCTATTTCTTGTATAAGCAGGAAGTGGCCAAATGCCATCTAGAGTAAATAAAAGAGTACTACATTTGCATTTATTTATATAGTCCCTAAAGGAACAAACCATGGCATATTTTGGTTAACTTTCCCCAAAAAATTCAAAAATTAATAAGATAAAAATAAATAAAAATAAAATAAAAAAGAATAAAAATAAAAGTAAAATAAAAATAAAATAAAATAAAAATAAATGTGAAATTGAAAACGAAAATTAAAAATTACTAAGGATACAATTTATGTCTAAGTCCACATTTACAGTTATTCACTATAAGGTCATCACAGAGGACAGGGGGGCACTCTTTACATTTGGAGGAAAATAGATTTAATCTCCATATACGGAAAGGTTTCTTCACATTAAGAGCTGTGAAAATTTGGAATAGACTCCCTCAAGAGTTGGTTCTGTCCTTTTATTGGTTGAACTTGATGAATTTGTGTCTTTTTTTCAACCAAATTAACTGTGTAACTATGTAACTATTATAATTTTCCTTTACAAAACAAAATGCAGGTAAAAGCATACAAATGCTGTAAGTGAGGAAAAAGTCAATGCAAGCTGCTAAGAAAATATTACATATACGAACGCCAGTGTGTATGAGCACTAAGAGTTTTTGCTGCGTGTATTTTTAAGAAAGACATGACTTGGCATAGTCTGCTTTCAGAGTATAGCTGATTGTCTGGTCTTCTTTAGCACTAGACTTCAATATCATGGGGCTTTGGTTAGGAGGTAAACCATGTCTGGCAGAGCTTTGAAAAGATGCATAAGAGGATAGAGAAAAGTAGCAAGCAGGGATTAACTTGCAGATGCTTGCTTTATTAATCCCATGTTTTGCAATCTCTTGAGCAAACACCTTCGACAACGAGAAGGAAAATATGAGGATTTATTTAAACCTACCAGTTACAGTCATTTGAATGGCAGATATTTTCTCATTTCAGTTTATCATACAATATACAGTACACATAGATATTTTTCAATAATTCTCTTATGTGATACCACCAAATAAAAAATAAACCTATAAAATGTTATATAGAAAAAGAAAATTCAATCCATTAGTACTTTTTCCAAATGATGTACTGTATGTCAATTAACATTGGGTAGTATTTTAGAACATTCAAGGACTCCTATTTAAAAATGTCTCTTTTTTGCACTGTTCTTCTAGGCATAATGCATACAAATACATACAATAACATACAGTGCCTTGCGAAAGTATTAGGCCCCCTTGAACTTTTCAAGCTTTTGCCACATTTCAGGCTTCAAACATAAAGATATAATTTTTTTATTTTTTGTGAAAAATCACCAACAAGTGGGACACAATTGTGAAGTGGAACGAAATCTATTGGATTTTTGAAACTTTTTTAACTAATAAAAAAATGAAAAGTGGGGCGTGCAAAATTATTCGGCTCCCTTGCGTTAATACTTTGTAGAGCCACCTTTTGCTGCGATTACAGCTGCAAGTCGCTTGGGGTATGTCTCTATCAGTTTTGCACATCGAGAGACTGAAATTCTTGCCCATTCTTCCTTGCAAAACAGCTCGAGCTCAGTGAGGTTGGATGGAGAGCGTTTGTGAACAGCAGTTTTCAGCTCTTTCCACAGATTCTCGATTGGATTCAGGTCTGGACTTTGACTTGGCCATTCTAACACCTGGATACATTTATTTGTGAACCATTTCTTTGTAGATTTTGCTGTATGTTTGGGATCATTGTCTTGTTGGAAGATAAATCTCCGTCCCAGTTTCAGGTCTTTTGCAGACTCCAACAGGTTTTCATGCAGAATGGTCCTGTATTTTGCTGCATCCATCTTCCCCTCAATTTTTTTTTTTTTTACTTGATATGCTTTTTATTGAAAGTTTTCCAGCAATAAATAACAATATTGTACCTTGTAGAAAAGGGAAAAAAAACAGATTACATATCGAGCAAGCTAGTACGCTAGAGCTGCTATACCCCGCCTGCTCATTAGTACCTGCCCTCAATGCACTTTTCCCCCCACCCTATCCCCCCCAAACCTCCCTCCCATCCGCCCACCCCACCTCGAGCACGCAGCGCCGGCAACAACCGTCCCGGTCGTAACCAGATAGCTATATCCGTATAAAAAGGAAGGAAAAAAAAAGGAAAAAAAGACGAAGAAAAAAAAAATAAATAAATAAGGAAAAGGGAAGAGTGAAGAAGAAGAGAATCCTCCCCACAGTCCACCCCTAAGGCCGCGTACACACGCGCGGACTGTTGGCCCAACTTTGTCCGTCCAACAGTTTGAGCGAACAGTCCGCTCAAACTTAGCATGGACGGACATGGCCACACACGACGGACGAACAGTTTGCTGAAACCGTGCGCGATGACGTGAACGGCACGTACGACGGGACGAAAAATACGACGTCCTATACACTGCAATGCAACCTTCCGACGTGGAAATCCTTTCTGAGCATGCGCGAGACTTAGTTGGCCGAACAAGCCTACACACGAGCGAACAGTCAGCTGAAACAAGGTTTCAGCGGACAGTTTTTCGGAATTTCCGTAAGACCTTGTTCGGCCAACTGTCCGCTGAAACTGTCCGCTGAAGCCCCACACACGAGCGGACTGTCCGCCCAAACACTGTTCAGCGGACAAGGTTGGGCGAACAGTCCGCGCGTGTGTACGCGGCCTAAGAGATTCCGCCTAAGGGGGGGAGGGAGGAATCTCCTCCCTACCACCCACCCAGCGGGTACTGGTCCATTCTTATGTTGACCTCACTCCAAAGGGAACCCCATGTCGCTCAGCCAAGGATTCCATAATATCTCGAATTTTCTTAAATTATTTAGCTTTATAAGCATTGCTCTCTCACACCATATTAAAGAGTTGATTGCATTAACCCATTGTCCAGTTTCCGGGGGATTTTTAGCTTGCCAATTGATTGCTATCAGTCGCCTAGCTTGATATAAGCACTTCAGGACGGATGGCTTAATTGGCAGAGGAATTTTTGTCTCTTCAAATATCCCCAGTAAACAGGCCCTGGCCTCGGGTTTCAGGGTGGTCTTAAAAGCCCTGTTTATTTTAAGGACTATTTCTAACCAATAGCTATACAGTTTTGGGCATTTCCATACCATATGGAAGAGATCACCCGGTGCCCCACATCTAGGGCATTCATCACTAGGTTTCCTACCCATTTTCCATAGCTTCTGGGGGGTGTAGTATGCCCGGTATATAAGGAACAAATGGGACACTCGCTGAGATGGAGATATAGAGGCCAAGTGCCCCTGTTCGAGCGTTTTAGCCCATTGTTCCTGAGATATCGAGCCAACGTCCCCTATCCAGCCCTGCCTACTCTTGGCTGGGCCTTCGCCTTTCAAAAAACTACCTCTAAGCTTTGTATATAACCGCGAAATCTGGCCTTTTGCATGCCTACGGTCCATAAGGCCCTGGAGCTGGGGGATTTCGGTTCGCTCGATAACAAGTGTCCCGTATTGGGCTTGAATTCCGTGTCTCAGCTGTAAATATTTATAGAACGTCCTATTAGGGACATTAAATTCCTGTCTAATCGTTTCAAAGGGTTTCATTACGTTCCCCTCGTAAAGATGCACCATTCTATTAATCCCCTGGCTATCCCATTCCGGAGATCTATCTACCTTGTTTAATTCGGACAGATGGCGATTGCGCCATAGAGGGGTATAAGTAGTTACTCCCACGTATCCCAACTTTTGCTTTGCTTGCTGCCATACCTTCCTCATTAGGATATTGGTAGGGCATCTATGAAGAAATGAGTTAGCCTCCAGGGCTTCGGGTACCAATTTATGGGGTGCTCCTAGCATCATCAACTTATGGTTTATAGGCCCCCCCTCTTGGAGCCCCGCCCCTGCAAAATGCTGAAGTTGGGCAGCCAGGAAATATGCGCCCAGATGGGGTATGGCCAACCCTCCCTCCGTGACGGGGAGCTGCAGCGTATGCAACCCTATCCGGGCATGCCCCTTTTTCCAGAATAATTCCCGGATAAGCGAATCCATAGTTTGGAACCATTTCTGGTTAATCCAAATTGGGGAATTATGTAAAATGTAAAGTATTTGGGGTTGCCAGAGCATTTTTACTAGGCTGCAGCGTCCCGCCACCGAGAGAGGGAGGCCACACCACCTGTTAAGTTTCGTCTTCATTTTCAGCAGTAATGGTGCTAAATTCTCGTTAGCATATTGGCTTACATCCCCAGATATCCAGATACCCAGATACTTCAGCTTAGTCACCGTCTCCAAGCCTACTATCGTTGAGGGCACCCCCTGTTCCCCATGCCTGGACAGTGGTAGAAGGGCTGATTTGCCCCAGTTGATCTCTAAGCCCGATTGTTGACCAAACTCGCCCATCAGATGGACCACTCTATTCAGGGTGGAGTCCACATCTCCAATAAAAAATAGGACATCGTCCGCGAATAGAGCAATTTTTTCCTCATCACTACCCCGCCGAAATCCCTGTATATCCGGGCAGGATCTTACCAGAGCCGCCAGGGGCTCCATAGCCAATACAAATAGGAGGGGGGACAACGGGCACCCCTGCCTTGTACCTCTCTCCAGTTGGAATATTTCAGAGACTTCAGTGCCCATCTTAATTTTGGCCCTAGGTTTATTGTACATTAGTTTTATCCACTGGATAAATAAAGGGCCGAATCCAAACCTCTCTAGGACCCTCCACAGATAGCCCCATTCCAAACTGTCAAAGGCCTTAGTGGCATCTAGTGCTAAAATAGCACCCACCCCCTCGTTATCTCTGGGTATTTGAACGTTAAGGAAAACTCTTCTAATATTGGTACTGGTTGCCCTACCCGGGATAAAGCCCGACTGGTCTGGATGTATGAGTTTATGGATATATGTATTTAACCGAATTGCTAGTGCCTTGGCTAGTATTTTAATATCCGAGCATAACAGGGATATCGGCCGGTATGATGGAACTTCCTGGCAGTCCTTCCCCTCCTTCAAAATTAAGATAATATTGGCCTCCAGCATCGAGGCGGGAAGTTCCCCCGTCTCCAGTGCATAGTTCAATGTCGCCAAGAGTTCCGGTAGCAGCGCATCCCCATAACGTTTGTAGATTTCTACTGGTAGGCCATCTGGCCCTGGAGATTTATCGTTGGGCATTGCGGCTACTGCGTTTTTTAATTCTTCCAGCGTAAGTGGTAACTCAAGGGATAGTTTGTCCTCCATTGATAATGTTGGGATTGCTGGCTGAAGTAAAAAGTCAGTGGCTAGATTACCTTGTCCCTGGATGACGGATTTATATAAGTTTTTATAGTAGTCATGAAGTACCCTCATGATCGCGGGGGGGCTGGAGACAAGATCGCCTGTTGGAGACTTAATTACCTGGGCTACTGTTGGCGCACCATTAGTTTGAACCAGGAGGGAGAGGGCTCTGCCTACCCTTTCTCCTTCGCCAAAGTAATGCTGACGCTGAAATATCCGCCTATTCTCTGCTTTTTTTAGAAGAGCTATTTTATA
Source organism: Lithobates pipiens (assembly GCF_037356315.1). Classification (NCBI taxonomy): domain Eukaryota; kingdom Metazoa; phylum Chordata; class Amphibia; order Anura; family Ranidae; genus Lithobates; species Lithobates pipiens. The sequence continues at coordinate 53,890,029 of NW_027507790.1, read as the reverse complement.
GACTTGTTGACTGGCCAACCATTCCCGCTGGCTTACAATCGATGGAGCTTCTATATACAGTGGTGTGAAAAAATGTTTGCCCCCTTCCTCATTTCCTGTTCCTTTGCATGTTTGTCACACTTAAGTGTTTCGGAACATCAAACCAATTTAAACAATAGTCAAGGACAACACAAGTAAACACAAAATGCAATTTGTAAATTAAGGTGTTTATTATTAAAGGTGAAAAAAATTCCAAACCATCATGGCCCTGTGTGAAAAAGTGATTGCCCCCTAAACCTAATAACTGGTTGGGCCACCCTTAGCAGCAACAACTGCAACCAAGCGTTTGCGATAACGTGCAATGAGGCTTTTACAGCGTCCTGGAGGAATTTTGGCCCACTCATCTTTGCAGAATTGTCCTAATTCAGTTACATTAGAGGGTTTTCGAGCATGAACGGCCTTTTTAAGGTCATACCACAACATCTCAATAGGATTCAGGTCAGGACTTTGGCTAGGCCACTCCAAAGTCTTCATTTTGTTTTTCTTCAGCCATTCGGTGGTGGACTTGCTGGTGTGTTTAGGATCATTGTCCTGCTGCAGAACCCAAGTTCGTTTCAGCTTGAGTACACGAACAGATGGTCGGACATTCTCCTTCAGGATCTCTTGGTAGACAGCAGAATTCATAGTTCCTTTTATCACGGCAAGTCTTCCAGGTCCTGAAGCAGCAAAACAGCCCCAGACCATCACACTACCACCACCATATTTTACTGTTGGTATAATGTTCTTTTTATGAAATGCAGTGTTCCTTCTACGCCAGATATACTTGGACACACACCTTCCAAAGAGTTCCACTTTTGTCTCATCGGTCCACAGAATGTTGTCCCAAAAGTCTTGGGGATCATCAAGATGTGTTGTGGAGAAATTGAGACGAGCTTTGATGTTCTTTTTGCTCAGCAGTGGTTTTCTCCTTGGAACTCTGCCATGCAGGCCATTTTTGCCCAGTCTTTTCCTGATGGTGGAGGCATGAACGCTGACCTTAACTGAGGCAAGTGAGGCCTGCAGTTCCTTGGACGTTGTTGTGGGGTCTTTTGTGACCTCTTGGATGAGTCGTCGCTGCGCTCTTGAGGTAATTTTGGGCGGCCGGCCACTCCTGGGAAGGTTCACCACTGTTCCATGTCTTCGCCATTTGTGGATAATGGCTCTCACTGTGGTTCGCTGGATTCCCAAAGCTTTGGAAATGGCTTTATAACCCTTTCCAGACTGATAGATCTCAATTACTTTCTTTCTCAATTGTTCCTGAATTTCTTTGGGTCTCGGCATGATGTGTAGCTTTTAAGGATCTTCTGGTGGACCTTACTGTGTCAAGCAGCTCCTATTTAAGTGATGCCTTGATTGTGAACAGGTGTGGCAATAATCAGGCCTGGGTGTGGCTAGAGAAATTGAACTCAGGTGTGGACAACCACAGTTATAGTATGTTTTAACAAGGGGGGCAATCACTTTTTCACACAGGGCCATGATGGTTTGGATTTTTTTTCACCTTTAATAATAAATACCTTCATTTACAAATTGCATTTTGTGTTTACTTGTGTTGTCCTTGACTATTGTTTAAATTGGTTTGATGTTCCGAAACACTTAAGTGTGACAAACATGCAAAGGAACAGGAAATGAGGAAGGGGGCAAACACTTTTTCACACCACTGTATGCTTGCTCTGCCTGGGCGACCTTGTTTCTCATTACTAGGTCCTGTTCTCGAGCTTTCCTCTTAATAATTGCGACTTGTTGTATTAGTGTGCCCCTGATGTAGGCTTTTAGGGAGTCCCAGACTATACCCGGAGGGGCAGAGCCCCTATTTATTTGAAGAAATTCCCCTATCTTGTCCTGGGGGGGGCTTGGGCCGCCCATTAATACCAGCCAACCCGGATTTATCCTCCACTCCCTTGGACCTGGTCTAGCGCCCAAAGACAGTATCATGGACAAGGGGGAATGGTCTGAGACCCCCCTTGCTCCGTATTCTATCTCCTGAACCACCTCCGCAGCTTCTTTATTGCCCAGCACCATATCGATTCTTGATAGTGTGCAATAGGTGCTGGAGAAGCAAGAATACTGTCTTGCTTGAGGGTGACGTGTTCGCCATAGATCATTTAATCCTATTTCAGAGACAAAGCCCTGCAAGCGCCCTATTTTGGTCACCACTGGAGCAGGAAATCTGTCCATATGCGAGTCCAGCGTTTCATTAAAATCGCCTGCTACTATCCATGGGACATCTGGCTTATCTAAACAGAACGCCATCAGTTTAACCATTACCTCCAGTTTGAAGGGAGGGGGTATATAAATGTTGGCTAAGATACATTGTCGCCCGCTCAGCAGGCCGTATAAAAAAACAAATCTTCCCTCTTTGTCAATAGAGGACTACTTACACAGAAAATGCGTGTCCCTCTTAACGAGAACGCTCACCCCTCTAGAGTATGATGTATAAAAGGAGTGGTAGTATGCCGAAAACTTCCGGTTACTTAACAGTGGGGCTGTGCTAGGGGTTAGATGCGTCTCTTGAAGAAAGAGCAGGCCGGGGCCTCCCCTTGCTGTTTCCAGCAAGACTGCTGCCCTCTTTTTTGGATCTCCCAACCCCCTCACATTCCATGATATGATATGTACACTACCCATAGGTGTTAATACTTTCTAATCTGGGCGGGGGAAGGGGGGAGGGAGAGGAGGGGGCCCGCCCTCCCACGACGGGCCCACCGCCCCACCCCCCCCGATTCCGTTGTACCAGCTATGCGTGCCCGAGGTGCCCCCCTTAACCCTACTACCCGCCCATTCTCCCCCCCCTCCTCCCCCCCCCACCCCCCCCCCCCCGCCCATCTGGGAAACCCCTGGGGGTCACTATTGTGGCCCGATTTACCATACTCTCCAAAACCCTGGACGCCCGTCTCCACTCCCCCCCCCCACTCCCCCCTCTCTCCCAAATTACCTGAGGACCCATCCCCCCTCGACCTCTCCACTTTCAATGCGGCATAGGCCCGAACTGGCCTGCGCTAACCCACCACCTTCCCAGGGAAAAAAAAAAAAAAAGGAGGGGGGGGGAGGGGCGGAAAATATTCAATACCAGCCCCCTCAATACTTAACTATTAAACATTTCTGATAATATTTATACTATATTGTGCCATTCATACCCTCTCCCTGTCTCTCCCCGCTTTACTGATCAGTGGAAAGTTACCTTGTAATAACATACCTCATACCGCCATAATAAACATTCCACATTTCTAGTGAATAAAATTATTTCAAGTGCAACTATCCTACAATATTGTTCAATACTCTCTTACTTCCAAAGGAAAAAAAAAAAAAAAGGGGGGCGGGGGGTATTCAATACCAGCCCCTCCAAGACTTAGCTATGTAACATTTATAGTAATATTTATATTATGTTATTCTATTCATACCAACACCCTTACTCACCCCTCTTTACTAATAAGTACTAAATAGCCTTATAGTAGCGTGTCTCACACTAGATCTAACTATCATAATAGACATTCCACATTTCTACTCAATAAAATTATTTCTCGTGCAAATACTATACAATGCTCACATGTGGGAACAAGAAAAAAAAAAAAAAAAGATAACGGGCGCACTCCCCTCGACCCCCCAAGGGAAGAAGGCCCCCCAGGAGCCGGACCTCCAGGCCCGGTGGCGGAAAAGTAACTAGAGATCCTTTTTATGTTCCTCCAGCCACCTTTCCGCCTCCTCTGGAGTGCCAAAAAAGAAAGTTGATCCCAAAGCAGTTATACGTAGCCGGGCAGGATACAGCAGAGCATAGTTTATCTTGTATTTTTGGAGAGTTCGCTTAATAGAGATAAACTCGGCTCTCTGTTTCTGTAGGTCTGGTGAAAAGTCTGGGTAGAACGAAACCCTAGATCCCTTATAAAAGACATCGTTCAATTCCCTGGTCCTTCGTAGCAAAATAATCCGGTCATTATAATTCACCAGTCTCAGTATCAGGGGCCTAGTACGGCCCTCTGGTGGGTGCGTGCCTATGGGAACTCTATGGGCCCTTTCAATGGCGAAAAGGGTGGTAAAAGAGGTGTCGCCCAGAAGTTCCCTGAACCAATTTTCCAGAAAGTTTATAGGGTTAGGCCCCTCGCTTCCCTCTGGTAGACCAATCAGACGAACGTTATTCCTATGGTTTCTATTTTCCATCGCATCTAATTTCACTGTCTGTATGGCCATTTGTTTCTGTAGCCCAATAATTTTTTGCTGTAGTGGGGAAAAGTCATCCTCAATCGTGCTTAATCTTCCTTCCAGGACCGTGGTTCGTTCCATTGTGTTGCTCAGTAATTGGCCCATGGAGTGCAGTTCAGTTTTAATACTGCTTAACTGGTTGTCGAGGCCACCTATAGACACCTTGCATTCGTTAACTGCTTGCAATATATCGCGCAGTGTAGGTTCGCCATCCTCTATCAGAGGGGATTCCAATGGGGCTATTATGTTATGCACTATCTTACTTGCTGCTATAGCTGCGTCATGCATGTTACTACCACTGGGTGATCGGCTTGGATTAGATGTTAATTGAGTAATACTTCTCCTTTCCGAGATACCCCCCTGTGTCCTTGGCTGCCCTGCTGGCTGGTGGGGCCCTTTTCTGGTAGGAGAGATTGCATGGGCAAAGCGTTCCAGTTTTGCTGCCGCTGTAGCAGATCCCTGGTTTGCTTTTTCTTTGGCTGCCCGGGTTTTTTGATTCCCGTCACCAATCAGCCCGTCCTCGTTAGCCCGCTTGCTAAGCATAGTAAGCAGCTAGGAGTAGTAGTTCACAATAGGCCTCCCTTAGGATAGGAATAGTAGTGGTATTAGTAAATTGCAGCAAAGTCACTCCCACACACAAAAAAAAAAAAAAAAAAAAAAACATTTTTTTTAGTATGAGTAGGTATGGTATAAGTCCGTACGGTATAGCAAGAGTAATACAGTGGCCTCAGATCAAGAGGACAACAAGCTAACCATACAAGCTGACCATGTAAGCAGGGGAGAGGAGATTGATCCACCGACAATTTATCTGATTCTCAGCGCTGTATTGAGTTTGCGCAGGTAGTTAACACAGTTCATCACTCTGAAAACACAGCAATGCAATCATATGGAGTGAAAAAAAAAAAAAAAGAGAGGGGGGGGAGAGGGCTTCCCCCAACTCCCTCTTGCAAGCAGGGCCGTCGAGCCGTTCAGTGGGCCCCGATAACGCCAAGAGCCTGGCAACCTCTACCTCCCAGCAGGCAGGTTTGGTGGGGCAATAGCTCTAGACCATTATATTAGTCATTTATATACCAACCCCCGGCTTCTGCACCCCACAACTCACTCCCGCATTACCCTTAGCCTAGGTAGGTGCCATAGGCTTCTTCACAAGTGTCTACGGGCCGCCACCTGGTTCTTCTTAGTACAGACTGCTCGCACTGCCGAGTTGCTGTAGCCGGTCTCACGGTGTCCCGCCGGGTCTGCTGGGAAGGTTCCTTCGGGTTCCCGCTGGCTCCTTCGGCTCACTCCTGATGCCACGATACTGATAAGTGAGGTCCTAAGCTTGCGCTGGTACGAGTTCCCGCGAGAACTCCCGCTACTATCGCCAAGCTCTGCAGCGTTCAGCGTTCAGCGTGATGATTTCCACGGACTCCAAAGTAAGGAGGCTAGAGCCGCTGTATTGGGCTATATTAGGCTCGGGACCCGGCTAGGCACCGCTTCTACGAACAGGCTGACTTCTTCGCATGGAGGGGGAGTGAGGGGAGACTAGGTCCGGGCGTCCAGCATTCGCGTTCTCTCACTCACTCACTCCCACATCCGACCACGCCCCCTATCTTCCCCTCAATTTTAACCATCTTCCCTGTCCCTGCTGAAGAAAAGCAGGCCCAAACCATGATGCTGCCACCACCATGTTTGACAGTGGGGATGGTGTGTTGAGGGTGATGAGCTGTGTTGCTTTTACGCCAAACATATCGTTTTGCATTGTGGGCAAAAAATTCGATTTTGGTTTCATCTGACCAGAGCACCTTCTTCCACATGTTTGGTGTGTCTCCCAGGTGGCTTGTGGCAAACCTTAGACGAGACTTTTTATGGATATCTTTGAGAAATGGCTTTCTTCTTGCCACTCTTCCATAAAGGCCAGATTTGTGCAGTGTACGACTGATTGTTGTCCTATGGACAGACTCTCCCACTTCAGCTGTAGTTCTCTGCAGTTCATCCAGAGTGATCATGAGCCTCTTGGCTGCATCTCTGATCAGTCTTCTCCTTGTCTGAGCTGAAAGTTTAGAGGGACAGCCAGGTCTTGGTAGATTTGCAGTGGTCTGATACTCCTTTCATTTCAAAATGATCGCTTGCACAGTGCTCCTTGGGATGTTTAAAGCTTGGGAAATCTTTTTGTATCCAAATCTGGCTTTAAACTTCTCCACAACAGTATTACGGACCTGCCTGGTGTGTTCCTTGGTCTTCATGATGCTCTCTGCGCTTTCAGCAGAACCCTGAGACTATCACAGAGCAGGTGCATTTATACAGAGACTTGATTACACACAGGTGGATTCTATTTATCACCATCAGTCATTTAGGACAACATTGGATCATTCATAGATCCTCGCTGAACTTCTGGAGTGAGTTTGCTGCACTGAAAGTAAAGGGGCCGAATAATTTTGCACGCACCACTTTTCAGTTTTTATTTGCTAAAAAAGTTTAATTTATCCAATAGATTTCGTTCCACTTCACAATTGTGTCCCACTTGTTGGTGATTCTTCACAAAAAATTAAAATTTTATATCTTTATGTTTGAAGCCTGAAATGTGGCAAAAGGTTGAAAAGTTCAAGGGGGCCGAATACTTTCGCAAGGCACTGTATACTATATGAATGGGAGATCCAGCAAATAGACTAAAGAAAAAAAATGGAAAAATTTATTAAAAAGATAGAAAGGCTGAAATTCTAGACAAAAAAGGCAAAATATCTAAATTTAAAAGCTCAGAGAGTTCCAGTTATTTACTGTCCCTAAACTGCATAAAAAAGAGACCAATCACCGGTAATTATCAGTGGAATTAATTCCATTGCATGCTCATTTAGGGGAGTATTTAGATACATTCCTCCAGCCCTTAGCAAGGGAACTTGTGTCACTGCAAAAGGTGGATGTAAGTGACTCCACGATACTGGTAACATTGGACATAGAGTCGCTATAATACCATTATTAAACAAAAACAGTCACAAATATAATTCCTCCTAGAGAGATTGAACATGGCTATGTCAAATAATTATTTTTTAGTACCAAGGTGAGTTTTTTAACCAAATAAAGGTCTGGCTATGGGGGCTAAGTATGCCACAGTATAGCCAACCTTTTCCCTAATAAGTGGGATAAGGAAGAAGTCTTTTCCAAAAATTGGCCACAGCTTAAATTTTACCAATGATATTTTGATTATTTGGGAGGAGAGAACTCAAATTTTTTCTTCATCAATTAAATAATAAATCCTATGAGATAAAGCTCACTGGTAAATATACAATTAGATTTAGAAATCTTTAAAGCCTAGCTCCACTTTTGTTAAGAAAAAAAATCCCCTCTGGGTGATTTAAGTACATTGCAAGGATTATAACAACATTGTTGCAGATCCCTACCTTTTGTTATTCTGTGGTCCTGTGGGAAAATGAATCTATTGGGAGTGGTTTCATAATTATCAATCAGCTGTGCACCTGCTGGGCACTAAGGATGAAATCGGCTGGGCCTGCATCCCTTTAGCCATGTTCTTATTGGTAGCATCTCACCAAAAATGACTTTTTTCCAGAGGATGCCTGAAATCGAACTTGTATCTTAGTGCAGACTTCTGGGAAAATCAGTGAGCCAATCACACAAGCAGGCCATTATGTTTCTGGGATGTATTCTGTGTACAGAACAACTTCAAGTAGCCATATTGCATTGCATTTTCAGGAAATTACTGCGGCTGCAGATTGAAAAGGAAAGTAATTTTTAATAACATTCAAATACAATATGACTTATGTCGCAATTGTATACACTATATTATTTTTTCTTTATTTGTATTTTTTTCGACACGAAAGTGGAGTTACCTTTTCAAAATAACAACAGACTGGGTACACAAACGCACTTCAAATATGTATATAAGAATGGATATATATCCACTCTTAGTTGCCATCATTCAGGATGGATTAGGGCCATACCAAACAGCCAATTTGTCTGAATTAAATAAAACTGCAACGATAACAAGGACTTCATCTCTTAAACATATATCAGGATGACTGGGGGTTGGGACTTTGAATGAAGCAGGCAGGTGTAAAACATTTAAATTTATTGGAAAATCAATGGTAAGTTGCATGAGGGTAATCATGAGTACACCAAGAAGACCAATATATTCCATTCAATGGATAAACATACAGCAATAACAATTGACCACTAAAAATACAAATCAAATATTACAAGTGATCATTAAGTAAGTAAAACATATAGTTGGCATCAAACATGGCATATAGTAGCTCTATACATTTTGTGGATTCATCCACTCTTCAGGAGCATGCACGTGGAAAACTGAATGCTGTAGTATAATAACAATATCTGTAAGGTCTGACCCTGTCACGGAAAGCAGAGATTAAAATAAAGTAATTAGAAGTAATATTGGCTAGGATAAACCCCCCAAAGCCACTCTCAAAAGTACTTACATTATCTGTATCTATGCAGTAGCAATGTGCCAAAATGAATCAGAATAACCCCATACGGGTATCACTGATGGGAGCTGAGGTGGTTAAGGCAGACCGGGACTGGACAAAGATGGTTTCCAAGAAAGGAAATTCCAAAAATTAATAATGGTCAACAGTGACCATATGTGCTAAAAGTGCACACTTTGTGGATCACTCAACACTGAAGTGTCTATTAGGTAATTTGATCTTACTTTTTCACCATTTGATTTATGCTGCACTTCTATTTTACTTCATCTAGGTAATTTGATCTTACTTTTTCAACATTTGATTTATGCTGCACTTCTATTTTATTTCATCTAACCCCTTTGGTTGATATGGTTTCTTAATTATTTTTTTTTATATTCTATGTATTTCACCTTTCCAATCATTCTAACTTTCTACTCTCACTAAGTTAACCTTACCTATACACTCATTAGCATCTCATTATCCTATCCTTTACCAAGTTTAGGACAGATGACCTATTGTACCACATAATACCATCCTCCAACTTATTTTACAATCCTTCTTTTACTTTTAGCACATATGACTGTTGACCATTATTAATTTTTGGAATTTCCTTTCTTGGAAACCATCTTTGTCCAGTCCTGGTCTGCCTTAACCACCTCTCAGCTCATCAAATGCAAAAACTTTATATATCCTGACAATGGGCATCAAATGCAAAAATAAATTGTATGTCCTGTAAAAAGTAAAATTCTGTCAATGGAGTCAGTACATACATGTCAGTAAGTTTGCTATGGCCAGCTGTAAAATTCTATCAGTACTGTGGAATCAGTACATACATTATGTATGTACTGACTCTACACCAGTCACTCACCACTAGGGATGAGCCCAATGTTCGAGTCAAACGTAAGTTCGACACAAATATAGGATGTTCGTTCAGTGAATACCGAACAATATGGGGTGTTCAGATCCAGGCCCCCCCCATGTGAATGGGCATGGGGTATATTGTACCCCTACCCATTCACCCAAAAAAGTGTAAAAAAAGTAAAAAAAGACAATATACAATTTTGGACAACTCGGGCGGTTGGATGGATGTACATCACGGGACACTTTCTTTTTTTTTCTTTTTTAGTAAATGAATTGTCAAAAACTGTCTTTTGTGGTTTTTACTTTTTGACACTTTTCTGGTGAATGAGTAGGGTTACAATGTACCCATACACATTCACATGGGGGGGAAACCCCCAGACCCCCACAGCCAATGGCCATAATTGTGGGGATGAGGCCCTTGTAAATCGTGTCCATGACCGCTAGTTTTCTCAGACCCTGCGTGTCACGGATTGGAGTAAAGGGCTAATGACATCCACCCTTTACCACATGATCACTCTGTCGTGTGACAGAGTGATCAGTTGTAAACAAACCAGAACATGTCCGATTTGGCTTCTCCATTCTCCTCACACCAAATGGTACAGCATGTGAGGAGAGGACAGAGCTGGAAGTGCCCACAGTGCCGATCTGTGCCCATCCCTGGCTCATCGATCCATTCCTGGCTCATCCATCCACATTCATGCTCAGCCATGCTCCATCCCTGGCTAATCCATCCACATTCATGCTCATCCATGCTCCAGCGTTCTTCCTTAAGAATAATCACTGAGATCACTAAATGACTCATACTGAAATGATAGTAGAAATTTTTTCATTATGGAGATATACAGTATCTTCGGCTAGCCTGGCATTGGTGAACTTGATGTCCTGTTGAGCAGGATAAGCAAAGTTTACTAAGAAGTAGGACAGACAAAGTGTACTTAAAAGTATCCTGGCAAACCAAAGTGAAATATAGAGTGCTAATAGTATCCAGGTCAACAAGGTGGATCTGGTGACGGTTCAGCAGGGTGTAAGTGTTCCTACAAATGTGGACACTGGTAAGGCAATTTTGCTTGCATACAGTCTCTTTGAAATGGACAATTGCCCGCTCACCTATCCTGCGACCCAGGGATCGTGCAAGGTGTCCTGGCAGACAGATTCTCTGACAGGCCCGAATGGCCACTTAGTAACCAGAACAGCTTACACCCTCAGGAGATGCATCAGGGTCCCTCTCAGGTGGGATGTCCATCATCGTCCGACTCCTGGAGCTGTGACCGGATCACCACACCTGATGACTACAGCAGCCCCTCTCGTCCCATCCATCTACCTCTGAATCATGGTGGAACTCAACTTTCTCCCAGGCACCCTCTTCTGTGTGAATCCTTTCTCACCAGAGAGCATGCTGGGCTCTGTAGTTCCCTGCCCCATAAGAGGCTGTGGGACTGCTTTAGTTGGGGACTACATCTCCCAGAATCCTGTGCTGCTGGTGGAGTCTTTCCTGCAAGTTGCTCTCCTCCCTGCCAATGAGGATGCAAGGGGAGGGAGAAGATAGGGCCGCCGTGACTATGCGAGCACCGTTTGCATTATGCAGAATGCCAGCAAGGACAGGGAGGGGAGAGAAATCCCCCGTAGGAGATGACAGGGACGCTCTCCCTCCCAGGAGAGCCTGTGTTGTTCTGGTGGCCCAAGCAAGATGGGGGGCCATGGGGCACCCACTAAAAATGCAAAAGAAGGGTGTTTAATTGGGGTGGCACATGGGGGGGCATAGTATAATGTTACATAGTTACATAGTAGATGAGGTTGAAAAAAGACCATGAAGTCTTTTCTTTGTCCATCAAGTCCAACCTATGTGTGCTTAGCTTAGTATCATCTGCAAATACAGAGAATTAACTGTTTACCCCATCCTCCAGGTCTTTTATGAACAAATTAAATAGGATTGGTCCCAGCACAGAACCCTGGGGGACCCCACTACCCACCCCTGGCCATTCCAAGTGCTCCAATTTATCACCACCCTCTGAACTCGCACTTGTAGCCAGTTTTCAATCCATGTACTCACCCTATGGTCCATGCCAACAAGCCTTACTTTGCACAGTAAACGTTTATGGGGAACTGTGTCAAATGCTTTGGTAAAATCCACGTCTATGGGCCTTCCTTTATCTAGATGACAACTCACCTCTTCATAGAAGGTTAATAGATTGGTTTGGCAAGAACAATTCTTCATGAATCCATGCTGATGATACCATTCTCATTACTAAAATATTGTATATAGTCCATTATCATCCCCTTCAAAAGCTTGCATACTATTGATGTTAGGCTAACTAGTCTGTAATTCTTAGGGATGTATTTTGGGCCCTTTTTAAATATTGGTGCTACATTGGCTTTTCTCCAATCAGCTGGTACCATTCCAGTCAGTCTACTGTCAGTAAAAATTAGGAACAATGGTCCGGCAATTATTTGACTGAGTTCCCTAAGTACCCTCGGGTGCCAGCCACCTGGTCCCAGTGATTTATTAATTACTTGCCGACCGCCGCATGCCAATTTACGTTGGTGCGTCTGGGTCCTGTGAACTAGATGTTCGCCGGCGGCCCGTGATTGCAGCGAGGAGAGGCAGATAAAGCGACGCAGTGCCGAATAGGAGATCGGAGAGATTGAGAAGATTGTTATAGGATATCTGTCTCCCCCTCCTCCCTCAGGTTAGGGGCTCTATAGCATACTCCCAGTATTATTTTACCCTTAGGTTCATCCCTTTCTCTACCCATAAGGATTCCACCTCCTCCTTAGGTCCCTTAGTGATGTCATCTCTCACATTCTTCTTGATATGTAGGCATATTCCTCCCCCTTTTTTACCCTCTCTATCCCCTCTCTATACCCTTGAATAGTTACCAGCCAATAATGAGAGCTGTTGAACCAGGTCTCTGAAATTCCCACAAAATCCAAATCCTCCTTGTACAGCTGTATCTCTAGTTCACCCATCTTTTTCGCCAGGCTCCTGGCATTGGTGAACATGCCACGTAGTTGAGTCCTGTCGCATACTATCCTCTTATTGGGTGTTCCGAGATTGCAACTAGGACTTGTTACTATACTTACCTTGGGTTTATGTGCTTTAGTCAACCTACCACTAATGCCCCCAATACTACCCTCTGGAATATGTTCCGCACTGACTACCTATACCAGATGGGAGACATCAATCACAAAAGTGCTTGTGCAAACAGATCTGAAAAGGAATGTGAAGTCACCTTGTGAAGTCACCAACAGAAAGGATGTACTCTTACCCCAGAGTGTGGCGCTCTTCAAACCTCCATGCAGCTCTGCTTTGGACCAAAACAGTGTCACAGGTCCAGTCAGTCCAGGGCAGAGAATGAGAACATGCACAGAGACAGCCAACGGAGGATAAGAAGAGGTGACAACGCTGCTTCGAGTCCCCAGAGATTCGCCACAGACAGCAAACAATGCACTTCGCTGCTATTAGGAGATCCCTTGATGTCAGTGCGCACAACGCAGAGATTCCCTGTGGCCACAAATAAAGATCCTACTAAACTCAGTTTCTATGGAATAGATTTCTCAATATGAGACCAGGTGGTTCTACCAGTTATGCCCCGTACACACGATCAGACTATCCGGCAGACTTGGTTTGGCTGACCAGAGTCCGCCGGACAATCCGCCCGTGTGTGGGTTCCGGCGGACTTTTTTTCCCAAAAGTCCAGCGGACTTAGAAAGACGTTTTGACTCAAAATTGTCCGCCGGACTCGGCAGTCTGGCGGACAATTCGGCCGTCTGTGCGCTAGTCTGCCATACTTTTGAAATGAACGGACTTGCCCACACAGAGAAAAGTCCCTTCATTTTGAACACGGCTCCAGGTAGAGGGGACTAGCGCAGGAGGTCAATGTCGCCCACTCCGTCGATGAGATTGACACGTCGCTGGCCCCGTCACCTGGCTGGCCTCGTCCCCACCCCCTTTCCTGACCGGCCGGGCTGCGTGCTTGGATAAGGGTCTGATATGGACCTTGGGGGGGACCCCACACCGTTTTTTCGGTCGTAGGGCTTCCCCTTTTAGTCCATACCAGGTGACGGGGCCAGCGACGTGTCAATCTCGCCGATGGAGGTGGCAACATTGACCTCCTGCTCTAGTCCCGTCTACCTGAAGCCGCGTTCAAAATGAACAGACTTTTCTCCGTGTGTGGGCAAGTCCATTCATTTCAACAGTCCGGTGGACTCCCGCCATAGTCCAGTGGTTTGTCCGTTGGACCTAGTCCGCTGGCAAAGTCCGGTCGTGTGTGAGCAGGTCCGCTCATTCGAAAAGTCCGGTGGACCTCCGCTGCAAAGTCTGGCGGTTTGTCCACCGGGCTAAGTCCGCCGGATAGTCTGATCGTGTGTACATGTCATAAGAGACACTTAGTCCAGCAGGTCTTAACATAGACATTGATTTAAAGTGCTTCCATAATGATTTTTAATTATTCAATATTGTTTTTTTTAGCATGAAGCATGTCCTTTTACCAACTTTTGAGAACCCTTTAAATATGAGAGATTTAACCTATGAAGGTGATTTAGGGATTGATTTTCAATTTTTAGAGTGTAATTTCTAAAAATGAACACTAACAATTATGGACCCAGGATGGGTATGTTGTTTTCCTTAGACCTTTGTAAAGCTTTTGACTCCCTATCATGGGACTATCTGTTTTATGTACTTAAAGTTTACTGATTTGGTACCAGATGTGGAGCAGCAGAGGGAACGTTCTTCCACATGTTCTGGAGCTGCCCGATGGTGGCCGCCTTTTGGGCTGATGTGTTTGACACCATTGATGACCGTTTGGGCTTCTCTCTGCCCCGGTCTCCGGAGCTGGCTCTTCTCGGCATTCAGGACGAGGATCAGAGGCCACGCTATTCCAAACTCCTGATTGCCTTTTTGCTTTATTATGCCAAGAAGGCCATTCTCCTTCGCTGGACCTCTGCTTCCCCCCCGACGCTGACCCTGTGGGAGGACAATTCCTCTCCGAAACTCGGGCAGTCACCTGCGGAGTCCCTCAAGGCTCTCCATTGTCACCCGTTCTCTTCAACATTTACATTCGCCCACTCCTTCAAATCATCAGATGCTCAGATCTCTGCTTCCACTCTTACGCTGACGACACACAACTTTATTTCCGGATCAATGGAAAAAAAGATCACCAACAACAACTTGAAAACTGCCTCAAATCAATAGAGGACTGGATGACCACCAACTCCCTCCAGCTGAACCAATCAAAGACAGAGCTTCTTATCTTACACCCAAATCATAAGCCCGCAACCAAAACCTCCTGGTCTCCACCAACCGTCTTTGGGCAGACTATCTCCCCAAAGACCAAAACGAAGAGTCTCGGGGTTATTTTAGACGCACAAATGTCAATGGATGCGCAAATAGGATCTGTAGTCAGTCGATCTCACCATCTACTGCGCATGCTTCGCAGACTCATCCCTTTTATCCCAAAGAATGACAAAGCAGTGGTAGTTGGAACAATCATTAATTCAGGACTGGACTACGCAAACTCGCTTTACATAGGATTACCACAATATCAACTTGCGCGATTACAACTGATCCAAAACACGGCGGCAAGGCTGATAACAGGAAAAAAACCCTGGGAATCCATTTCTCCTTCACTGAGGAGCTTACATTGGCTAACCGTAAAAAATCGGATCACGTTCAAGACCCTTTGCCTCACCCACAAATGCGTGCATAGAGAAGCTCCGCAATACCTAATGGAGAAAATAAATCATTACACACCAAACCGCAGTCTTCGATCAGCCAACAAAAACCTCCTCCTCGTGCCCAAAGCCCGGTATAAATCCAAGGGTGATCGGAGATTCGCTGTCCAAGGGCCTCTGCTATGGAATGCTCTACCAATCAACATCCGCCTGGAAGAAAATCACCTGGCTTTTAGGAAAAAACTCAAGACCTTCCTCTTTTAGCAGATGATCAAAGCTCGCCACAGCGCCTAGAGGCGATTCAGTTCGCATTGTGCGCTATATAAGTATTTCATTCATTCATTCATTCATTAATAAGGCCCTCCCGTTGTACAAAATGACATATATTAGTAGGAAGTGCCCTAGGAAGTTCGATGGCATATGGCTGCCCTGGACGGGTGGAGACAGGGCGGGGATATAGATACAGGAACTCTCACCGTCAGATCTGTGGGTCGGGCCTTCTCCCCCCCTGCCCCGCCCCCCCCCTCCTCCTTCTCCCCCCTCTTTTTCTTTTTCTTTTTCCTTCTCTTGTCCTTCCCCCCCCCCCGTGCTTTTGCCCCTTCCTCCTCCTCCCTTTTCTTTTTCCCTTGGTCTTCCCTATTTCTACATGCACCCCCCTCTGTGAGATTTGATGAGGGCATGGTGGCTATCATACTGCATTATCTCTTGTATGATCTCTGGCTAGCCACTGCCTTCGCAGGGTAATGTCGGGGACGGTTGTTGTATAATATATATTGCATTCCATGTGGGTCGTACTATATTCTGATTTCCTTTTTCTTTGTTGTGTGTTTGTACACCACCTGTTTTATGTTTTATTTTGTATTTTTCTGTTTTCTGAATTGTAACTTGTGTCTCTAATATCAATAAAGCGAACTTTATTCACCGTGAAAGTTTACTGATTTGGCCCAAAGTTTTTGATGGTTTTGCGGAACCTTTATAGCGTGCCCACTGCTAGGATACTGGTGAAGGGATATAGTTCACATCAAATAGATAATCATAGGGGAATCCAACAAGGGTGCCCTCTATCTCCCATCTTATTTATACTGGCCCTGGAATCCCTGGCTATCATTTTTCCACTATTTCGGGTCTCTCTATCAATCATACGAAATTGGTTGCCCTTAATCTCTCCTTGGATGCGGACACGGTTATACACTTACAAAACAAATTTCCTTTTAAATGGCAGATGAAGGCCCTTCCATATTTAAGAATTTTTCTGACTACTGACTACTATAGATATTATACTGCACTACTCCCTTGGAAGCTGCAAAGTGTGTTGCTTACCTTTGTGTTAACTTGTTCTGTTCCTCCCATGCAAGAATTCACATCAGCAGACAGTCTTTGAAAACTTAAGTAACTTTATTGTCTGAAACTTTAGTGATGTTCCAGCGGAAGTAGAGGGTATGAGTTGCCTCTAATAATTTGGATCCTGACTCTGTTACTCTGTACTTTCCATGCACTGCCTTTGATCTCTCCCATCGACAGTCCATGATTGCCAGAACTGAGGTCTCTGAACCCTCAGGCCTTCAATCCCTCTCCTGCTATCCAGCACTGGGGTTACTGAACCCCAGGCCTTCAAGCCTACTCCTATTGCACACTACATCTTTGCTCCTTCTTCCTCTAGCTCCCAGGAACTCCTCCCAGGAAGCATGTGACCTCCAGCTTATATACCAGTCCTGCCCCTGCCAACACAAATTAATGATTGGTCCAGAGCTCTCCATACAAGCTGCCTGCCACTCCAGTCCCAAGTCCAGCCTCCCTTCCAGAACATTTCCTGAAAGGCTGAGGGGACCTCTCTGAGCCAGAGTGTAGATGGCCACACCTCCCTGCATTCTATCACTCCCACCTCCCAAAATAAACAACCAGGCCTAAAAAGTGGAAATCACAACCATCCCCAGTTGTGGAAAAGGGAATCCACAAACCGGACAACAGTCCTACCTTACCTCCCTTAACACAAGGCATTTCATATACTCTTAGGTGTGGTGTGTGTAGCATAAAAGTAACATGAGTGAAATATATACAAATGATCACACATAAGTTCTGTACATCATATATCACATTACCTAACTATAGGTCCCTATAGCTTCAATCAATACAAGTAGAACCAAAGCACTGTCCCGAGGGAGAAATGCTTTGATTGCCACAGGTCTTTACCTGTGATCTTCATTCAGGATAGACAACTGTCACAATCGAAGGTTCCTGAAACAAAAAGCATGGCACATGACATCCTAATCTACATGCTAACTAATAATTTGACATTTAAATATGGAAATAAGTTGGCATGTGTGACTCTGTCAGAACTGTCATCCCCTCAAAAGAAGTCTAGAGGACTCCTGCAGGATACAGTCTGAATAGACACGCCGAGAAATATATAAAGTCCATGAGCCAAACTACTTTCTGATTGGCTTCAATGGAAATCCTGAACTTTTTCCCAACAAACAACAGAGGGGAACTAACAGGCCGCACGCTTTAGTGTCCATAACTTTGGCTAGTTAGGCACCTGAAGCTGCAGCCCTGTATTGGCAAAGGGGACAACCCACCGTAACCCAGCTGCGCACTTGCAGTCCATAGGTTTTCCAGCATTAATGTGATTGTCTCTTAAGGGCATCTCCCTCCCCTCTCACCGAGATGGAATAGCTCCGGGTGTGCTGACCTTGCTTAATGACCAAACCACAGTCTCTGTAGATTGCCCTCCCGAGCTTCCACTTGCGATGAATGTCTTGGAACCTGACCCACATCTCATGGTCAGATGTCCTTTGAGGTTTGGGGATGTGCAA
Organism: Lithobates pipiens; assembly: GCF_037356315.1. Classification (NCBI taxonomy): domain Eukaryota; kingdom Metazoa; phylum Chordata; class Amphibia; order Anura; family Ranidae; genus Lithobates; species Lithobates pipiens. Next base: position 53,872,061 of record NW_027507790.1, on the reverse strand, counting down.
ATAGTCCCAGACTAAGTCATTCTCCCACTGTTCCTGGAAAGCCTCAACAGTTTACATGACTTTATCTGGCACGTATATATAGTCAAATCCCCACTCCTGAGCAACCTTCCTTTGGACGGTCCCGCTGGAATCACGACAGCCGTGGCAATTCCTTGGGCCTTCCCTGTCCAGGTAGTACACACGAATCTGGGGCTCGAATAGCCCTTTTTTGATAGGTGGGTGCCATATTGTGAGGAGTGTCTGATGAACATTTAATAGGGGGTACTGGGGGTCTTGGTAAAATGGCTGTGCTCTACAGAGCCCCGTTGGAAGCACTAACAGAAATGGAGCTCTCCATTAACCACTCATCCTCCCCACTAGAACCATCTTCTTCAGAAGAGGACCAAACAAATAAATGTTCCATCGAACCATATCTGTACAGCACCTCTGGTGATCCCCAGTCTATAGCCCGGCCCTTGCCTACCCTGTCCGGCTCACCTGAGGGATCCTCCTCCTGCACTTGTGGCTCCTTCCGGATGGGCTTGGCAAGGAGTTACATGGAGCCGGCTCTTCAGGGTGATCTTCCAGAGACTGCCCACTAACAACAACAGTCTCCAGATCCCTGCCCAGGCCACAGGCTTCCCCATCAGGTCCTACCTGAACCTCCGGAACCTCCGATTCCCCTGAACCATACTGGAACGCCTCTGCTGCGGTCTCAGGTGTTGTGCGGCCCTCTCCAGCCTTCCGGGTCATCCGGGCTTGAGGCAGGCAAAGTCCAGTGGTGGAGTTGGCAAAATAGTATTTCACCTCCTGCTGTACGGTTCCCAGGCGTGTATGCTGCACACTGCAATGGCCGCACAGATCCCAGGCGCTGACTTCCATCGTAGGTCTCCAGCATCCGGGGCAGAGCATGCAGAGCCTCTCCAATCCGCCGATGACTCCGAGCGCCAATCCACCAGTAAGCTCCAGACGAATGCCGGTGTCCACGAGAACCTAGTCCTGCACATTAGTAGACTGCTGCATGGTGGGTGCGCTCCGAACATTCCACGCCATCTTACTCCGTGGTGTGAGCAGCACATGGCACGCAGGACGCTGGAGTATCTCTTCTTTCTGGGTGTGACTCCGCCCCTTGACTTGTTGGTCCAGTTGGTCCACACCTCCCATGGTGTCCATGTTTTCCACGAGCTACAGCAACATCCACAACTCCCATAACATTTCCAATTGTGCAGCAGTATAGTCTTATGCAAAACAGTGGTGGTGTTAGCGCTATTCCCACGCCAGACACCTCTGCAAATAATGACACAGTGCCGCTTGTGATGGTCATGTATAACTACATGGGTTACAGTCACTGAGTTACAGGGGTCTGTCTCTGGGTTGCTATGGGTAAGAGCAAAGAAAATCTCGGTGGGACCTCCATGTAGCGCAATACTCCCTTGGGAGCTGCAAAGTGTGTTATTTACCTTTGTGTTAACTTGTTCCATTCCTCCCATGCAAGAATTCACATCAGCAGACAGTCTTTGAAAACTTTAGTAACTTTATTGTCTGAAACTTTAGTGATGTTCCAGCGAAGTAGAGGGTATGATTTGTCTCTAATAATTTGATTCCTGACTCTGTTACTCTGTACTTTCCATTAATGAACCGACCAACACCCCTCTGAAAGATGATGTGGGTTATGGATATTAAAAGTCCCAGGCCTCACCGCCTACCTTGACTCCTGCAATCCTTCTAGAAAATGTCCTTGACGGATAAGCACCGCTGGGTTGCACTCCCTTTGCTCTCTCCCATCGACAGTCCATGATTGCCACAGAAGGTCAATCCCAGTTTCCTCCTTCCTCTTTTCAGCTACTTCTTCCTCCGCATGGTCCGGTACATCCCAGGCTAGTATGCCCAGTTTTCTACTCCAAACCACAGGGCTCTGTGTGGGTTATCCAGCACTGAGGTCTCTGAACCCTCAGGCCTTCAATCCTTCTCCTACCATCCAGCACTGGGGTCTCTGAACCACCAGGCCTTCAAGCCTACTCCTCCTGCACACTACATCTTTTCTCCTTCTTGCTCTAGCTCCCAGGAACTCCTCCCAGGAAGCATGTGACCTCCAGCTTATATGCGAGTCCTGCCCTTGCCAACACAAATTAATGATTGGTCCAGAGCTCTCCATACAAGCTGCCTGCCTCTCCAGTCCCAAGTCCAGCCTCCCTTCCAGAACATTTCCTGAAAGGCTGAGGGGATCTCTCTGAGCCAGAGTGTAGGTGGCCACACCTCCCTCTATTCTATCACTCCCACCTCCCAAAATAAACAACCAGGCCTAAAAAGTGTAAGGCCCTGGCCAAATTCACCTATCACTACCTATAAAAAAAAAACTATCTAGAACCAACCAAAATGGGTGGGTGCTACATATACGCTGTATCAGGCAAACTATCCCCCATTATATAGAAGGATGATAGCAGATCTTCAATGATGGGAAAGCAACCCCTTGTCATGGTTCGGTAGACTGTACATGATTAAGATGAATCTTTTGCTGAGGTTGTTATACCTATTCAGAACATTGCCTATCTCGATATGCATGCCAAATTTACACAAGTTCCAAAATAAAGTGTAGCGCTGGCTCCTGAAGAGCACGCGCTATGCTTTTTGAAAGTTAAGGTTACACCTGAACTGCAGTTTGGTTCAGGTACAATTGTTCTAAATTTGAACATCAGCATCAGTCTGACTGGACTATAGGATGTTCAGCCTGGCCACAGGGGTCACTGTCTCTTCTGGCAGGCATGGAACCACAGTCTAGTTGGGTACTTTAATTTTACTCTGTTTCGGAAGCCCCCCCAGTGGGAGTGTCACTCTTGCTGTGCTTTCTGGGAGAGGGTACTTAAGATGTGGATGTCACGTGGTTCGGGGGTTCCGGTCCAGAAGGATGTTCTGACTCCATGATCCTGGTCCTCCAGACCAGCCCCCAGGAAGGCTATGGCCTGGGGTGCGGATCCACCTGACTTATTGTCTCGGGGCTGGCTAGCCTGAGGCAAGAAAACTAAAGCAGGATTCCGAGGTGGTCCAGTGCCGTCTCCGGTAGTTGGAGAGGCCCAGTAACTTCAACCTATCCAGGGGAGGACTCTTAAGAAGAAGGCCACGTATGGGTTGGCTTCTTAGCAAGAGCCTGGAAGGGCTGAAGTACCAAGTGAATCCTGTCTTGTGGGTATCACCAAGCTGGCTGAAAGATCCAGATATCACATGAGTGTTCCATAAGTATTAGTTTCCTGAAGTCTACAACAACGTCTGTGGCAAAGACGTATTCCTGTAAGTTCTATAACAACGTCTGTAGCAGAGACTTGTTCCTGAGTAAAGCACCTTGTTGGCTGCTAGGCCTTGTGAGAGAGGGACTATCCAACTTGAGTGAACATCCAATCGTGAATGGCTATTCTCTGGATTTAGTCAAAGTAAGCAAGTCCTTCAGTATTGACTTTGACACTAAGAGTACCTGAACTTCCTTCCTAACCTCTGATCCTATTTTGAGAGGCTGTTCGTTGTCTACGCTATCTATCATGGGAACCCCTAGACACAGATTGAGGAGGAGAAGGTAACAGTAAGCCCAATCAAACCAGCAGTTCCTTCAGGGGTTAGTGCTACAAAAGTTTTGAAATTTATATGGGGGAATAAGAGATCTTAAGTGAACAGACGCACCTTATATACGCCCAAGCTAAGAGGTGGCCTGGGAGTCCCGTACTTAGTTAAATACTTCCATACAGCACAACTGGCACAACAAATCAATTTCCATTCTTTATCACTTAACCCACTTGGATGAAATTGGAATACTTCTGGATTAACATCTACAATTTAATTTATTCACTTATGCCCCGTACACACGAGAGGGATTAAGTCTGACAGACTTCCGACGGAGTTCTAGCGGAGTTCCGCCGGAGTTCTGGCGGACTTTTCGACCGAACGGACTTGACCACACACCATCACACCAAACTCCGACGGAGTCGAACGTGATGACGTACGACTGGATTCGACGTAGGAAGTTCATAGACAGTAGCCAATAGCTGCCCTAGCGTCGGTTTTAGTCCGTCGGAGTAGCACACACACGAGCAAATTTTTCGAAGGGGACCGGGTCCGGCGGAGTTCCGTCGGGAAAATTTGAAGCATGCTTCATTTCTAAAGTCCGTCAGACTTTTGCGAAGCTAAAGTCCGTTGCAGCCCACACACGAGCGGATAGTCCGCCGGACTCAGTCCGTCGGAGTTTGGATGTCGAAAAGTCCGCTCGTGTGTACGGGGCATTACACAGGGAATCTACTCAAATCACCACAGCAAGCTCATTTGGGACGACCAGTTGATGGAACACCAAGACAGGCAGGAAATCTCATAGACTTTATTTTTACGGCAGCTAGGATAGCTAGGATAGCAATAGCTAGGTCATGGAGAACACCTACGATCCACTTTGACTTGGTGAAAAACAAGTTATCATGGATCATGGTAAACGTAAATTAAATACTTGTCTGACCCCTTGTGAGTAGCCAGGATTCAGAGGAGTCATGAGCTCATACTATGGAGCGCACTTCCTTCTTTGGTATTCTATTTTCTTTTTCTATTCTTTTCCCCCTCTTTTCTTTTGTTTACCCCTTTTCCTTATACTATCCCTGCAGTGTCAGGGAGATGAATGTTATGAACTATATAACAATGAGTATATCATTAAAGAAAAGGTTAGCATACCCTGTCCAAAGGCTGGATTTTAAGGTCTGTACTTCTAGACCACACTGATCCAATGATGAATGGGACAGGGGATGCTGGCCTCATGGCTATGTTACCATGATCTTCCCTCTCCTTCCTCCTATCAAGTGAGGGGGAGTGATGGGGAAACATTAAGATACGTATAGTTGCCTCCAGGGTGAAGAATCGTGGTTTTGTTGTATAATATTTCATTTTCTTTTTTTCCTATCCCTGATATGGAGTAACAAGTATGCAGATCATAAGATGCTAAAAATTCTTCCCAAAATATTCTCTGTACTGCGATACAGATATATGATAGGTTATTCAATCTCTTAACTTTCTAATTGTCTTGTAAACTTCAATAAAAAAACATTTAAACAGAAAAATTAACACAAAATTGTAGCTCATAAAAACAATTATAGAAAATATAATGAGTTTTATATATTTATAATTTGAGGGATTTAACCTATGAGGGTGATATAGGGATACATTTTTCATTTTTAGAGTGTGATTAAAAAAAATTAACACTAATACTAGATTAGTATTAAATCTAATTATAGAAAGTATAATGAGGTTTTTATATACATATTTTTTGTTATTTTACTATATACTGAAGGTAGGTTATTTTGAAAGAGCATGATGTATTTCACATATGTATTTTTTTCAAATAACAGTTTTTATTTGTCATCTCAGCAGAGAATAGTACAAGAACAGAACAAAGTCAGTTCCAAGTAATACTGAAACATGAGTAAAGCAAGTTCAAGCAATGCAGTAACAATTAGCACAATCTTCATGCTAGATCATACCATGAACTGTTGGGTAACATATGGAGTTTGCCACAGCTGAGATATAAGCTTATAACGTAAAAGTAAGAGTGTGAGAAAAGAGGAAAAAGAAGGGTAGGGAGAAGAGGGTATTTGGGGAAAAGGGGGGATAAAAGAATGGTAGGGAAATAGTACATTAGCTCATCCACCGGCTCAAGAGAGGTCCTCCCGAAGATGCCACAGCTCCCAGACCTTATCATGTATTTCTAGCCTATCCTGTATTCCAGCAGTCATTTTTTTCATTAGCTCCATGTCTTTTATTCTGGCATACAGAGCGTCTTGGGAAGGTGGGGAGCTCCGCTTCCAGTTGAAGGCAACCAGACAGCGTGCAGCAGTAAAGATTTGTCTGAGTAGTTTCTTGTGCGGTTTGGAAATTTGTAGTGGTGATACACTTAGCAGGAAGAATGTTGGCGTCAAAGAAACCAGCACCTCAAAAAGGCGGGACAGGGGGTGCTGCGTCAAATGCCAAAAGGGTATTATCAGGGGGCAACTTCAGTAGATATGGTAAAGATTACCTCTATCACTTTGACATCACCAGCATCGGTCAGAGCTAGACGGATAGATGGTGTGGAGAACGTCTGGAGTCAAGTACCAAAAGTAAAGGATTTTATAGGCATTTTCCTTGTAAAGCGTACAAATGGAGCTCTTAGACGCCTGGGTCCAGATCGCCCGCCACGTCATCTCAGGGATTTCTTCACCTAGTATCTTTTCCCAATGGAGCATATAGACATCTTAGGCATAGAATAGGCACTGAGTAACTGATATATGTCAGAGATCAGGCCCTGTAGTGTGGATGCTCCAAGATTATGCGCTCGAAAGGGGAAGGCGCTTAAAGTTGTAAATTTGGAGCAATGGTTTGGGCATAGTGGCGTATTTGCAAGTATCCATAGAACACCTGGCCAGGTAACTCATGTTTGTTCTGAAGTTCAGCAAATGTTAGTATCTTACGAGTTCTAGGGTCTACAAAGTGTCCAAAGTGGAATAAGTTCCGTGTCGCCCAAGGCGAGCACATCTGGTGGGTGAGACCAGCAGGCAGCCTGGGGTTAAAGGTAAAGGCGGTTAGGAGTGATTTTGCAGAACAGAGCCCTTGTTTGCGAGATAGTTTGCACCAGAGCGTTCTGAGTTGAGAAATGGATCCCAGGAGCCTACCCGGGTCCACCTCTGCATTTGCGTTCCAGAGCAAACTGTTCGGGTGTGTGGGTGGCAGCCATATTTTTTCAATCTCCGTCCACTTATTATAAGATCATTGGGGGAACCAGGAGATTATAGCACGCAGTTGGGTTTCTTGGTAATATTTTATCAGGTTAGGTAACGTAGTCCCCATTGGATCTGGACCCCATTAATACTGAACAGGGAAACCTATGTCTCTTCCACAACGAAGCGTATCAGATCCACTTGGAGTATTCTCAAGTGTGCATAGGGGACAGGGGAATGGTCATCTTGACCGAAGCCACACGCCCCAAGAGGAATATGTGTTGGGACTTCCACATTACTTTTGTAATAGTTCCCGTATAGCGCAAAAAGGGGGGGGGTTTGCTTGGTATAGGGTGGCGAACAACGGTGTAAGGTGAACCCCTAGGTATTTCATGGCTGAGGTCTTGTCAGGAACCATGAAACAGACTGAGACAGAAGTACAATCAAATCACACTTGTTTATTAATAATAAAAATAAAAAGGTAAATAGAAAAAAGCATAATCAAGCATAGCCAGAGTCCCGTAGCCAGATCGTGTAGTCAGCCAGTCCAAAGTTCATAAACCAGATCGGGTAATCAGCCAGTCCAGAAGTCAGGGATCCAAGGAGAGCAACTGCAAGCAGGATAAGAAGCCAGGAGGGATGTCAGCAAGCCAGTCTTGAAACAAACAGCAGGAGATGGTTCCTTGTGATGTGACCAACGTGAAGGCAATGGAGAAATGAGCTGGAAGGCTTTAAATAGGCAGGTCAGACGAGCATCATCGGGAACAGCTGGTAACTGTGGAGAGAGAAGAGAGCTGGCAATTAGCCAACAGCTGAGCGGCCAGCCCAGAGGAGGAAGGGCTAAGCCAGACCCTGACAGCTCCAGTTATAAGGGAAACTTGTTTGCAGGTGGTAGACTTCTCCAGCAGGGATGTTGGAGGGCCTTCGATTTGGATGCATTCATTTTATAATGAGAAGGACCTATAGGTGTCCAGCTCAGCATGCAGATTAGGCAAGGAAATCCTGGGCTGAGTCATGGTAAGTATGATGTCATCTGCAAACAGTGACAGCTTAAACTCTTTTCCCCTGACCAGTATTTACCGAATGTCTGGGTTTCCATGGATAGGTGCTGTCAAGGGTTCAACATATAGCGCAAACAGTAGGGATGAGAGCAAGCACCTCTGATTGGTGCCCTTAGTATCTGGGAAGGAGGAGGATAGAGCGAAGTTGGGGGGATTCCACTCTGCTGCAGGTATTGAGCTATGCGATCAGCGAGATGGGGGGGTGTTGAGGGATCCCGGGGTTATTATATAACGCTAAGTAGAACTCCTTAAAGGAACGGGCAATGTCTCGGGGGTGGGATAGTCTACAGCTCGATCCATTTTTAATTTAGTGTGAGATAGTCGTGTGACTGCAGTCAGATAGTTTTCTAGCTAATAGGGGGTGGGCTTTATTACCCTTGTTATAGTATAATTGTTTCAGCCTAGTCAGGGCTTTTTCCACTTCTAGTCCTAGCGCCAGGTCTTTGAGTGTCGTTTTGAGACAGGTGATTTTTTTAAGTAAGGGTAGGGATGGAGATAACTGTAGCTGAGTTTTGAGGGCCCTAAGTTCCCTTTCAGTTTGTAACTTGGTAGCCCTAGTGTCTTTTTTCATGGCAGAGGTGAATGCGATGCAGCGGCCCCAGTGGACTGCCTTATGGGCTTCCCAGAGGACCTCAGGGGTGTTGTTTTCAAGAAAATGCAGTTTTAATGTGGACTCCAGTTCAAATTTGGATGGGAAGTGCTGCAACAGGAAGTTATTCAGCTGCCAGTGGCAAGGCTTGCGATTCGGGGCTCCTAAGTCCAGTGTAAGTAAGATGGGGCATGGTCGTACCAGGTGATTAGGAGTATCTGCACAGACTTGGTAATCCGTAGTGTGGTACTATTAACAAACAAGTAGTCAATACGCGTGTGCATGCAATGAGGGGCAGAATAAGACGTATACTGCCGGTCGCCAAGGTGGAGAACCCGACAGGAGTCAAAAAGAGCATATCGTCTGGTAAGTTGACGAAAGTATTTTTCGAGTCCCTAGAGGCTCGGGCAGGCAAATCCCGTGGGTTCACCATGTGGTGATCCAGGACCACAGAGTGAGATAGATTGAAATCTCCACCTACAATTAGGAATTTGTTTGCGAAAGAGACGTGCAAATACCTTAGTTAAGAAGCGGATCTGGTACACTTTCGGGGCATACGCTTGCGGTGGTTAAACGCCTGGTAGGCCCGAGGATAGCATCTGGATGCAAATGCGAAGGAGTCTCCCTTGTTAAAATGGGTTTTCTGAATCAGGATAATATCTGCCTGAACTCCCTATGCACCAGGTGTCTCTTTCTGTTAGAGTTTATGCCATGAATTCAGTGACATTACATTAGCCATGGCGCTGGATAAAAGAAAACATAAAAGCACTTATCTGAGCCATCTGGGGAATAAATGTGGTACCAGAGTCGGAAGAGAGCCATCTTCAGGAGGAAGGCCAGGTGGTTGTACGGAACCATAAGGTGAGCCAGTGGATGGGGGACGGAAAGAAGAAAGTAGCTAAGAAAAATAAGAACAATTAGATCAATACTTAATATATTAAGTGCAGTATACATTGTTAACAGATTCTATGAGACCTGTGAGGCACAGGTCTAACTAAGTTCCTATATGTCCTCCCAAAGAACCACAATAACAGATTCAAAAATAAACAGTGAGATGTTTAAAGGAACTCTAGGTGGTAGATCAAGGGGGGTTTAGTGAACAATAGTGTGACTATTCTAATATCTCGTTCGAGATACGCCCAAAATTCACCAAAAAGTGAAGGCAGGGGCCTAAGGGGGCCAGTAGCAAGTTAGTAAGGTGAGCCTTGTGTGTCATCCAATTGGAGACCCGGTCTACGGGGGAAAGTCCCGTGGTAGTCAGCCTTTTTTTGGTTTGGAAGCTTTTCAGGGGTATACGATCCCCGGGAGCATTTGGAAGAGGAAACTTTCTGCCATACTTCAGGCGGTGGCGGTGAGGTGGCAACTAAGTCCCAGGTCTGAAGCTGGGGGACAGGAATCCCCAGAGTGCCACAAAAGGCATCCAGGTCTTCGAGGTAGCTTGTCCTTGATGTCTTGCTGTAAGACTGAAAGGAAATCCCCAACGGTAGATGATGTCCATATCCTGAAGTATGTAGAAAAGGGGTTGGAGGAGCCTGCGGTGATCCAGGAGAGGTCCGGGTATAGCTGTACAGGCGTATTATCAAACACGACTCTGTGGATGGAGTGAGCTTTGCGCATGTTGTCTTCCTTCAAGGGGGAGGTGTTAACAAATTACATTGCATGGTTTGGAAGCAGGCCCTTTGGGGCACAGAGCTTGATGGGCCCTATTTATCTTGATATGTTTAGTAGGGGGCTCACCCAGAAGGTTATTGAATAGGGCCTGAGGGTGGTTTGCAAATGTTCAGAGCCTTCTGACTCTGGGAGGCCCCTGCCACAAATGTTTTTCCTGCGCCCCTGGTTGTCCAAGTCTTCAACGTGGCGCTGCATATCTCTTAATAGTAAGCGATGGTCTGCACCCTGTAGTTGAGTGCGGTGAACTGCCAGTTTGGTCTCTTGTATCCCTTCCTCAGCCATCTGCACCCTATATTCTAGATGTTTAAAGTTTGCATGTAATGTCTGAATCTCTGCAGGCATGTGGATTTAACATCTTCTATAAGTTGTTTAAAGTCCAATTTAGTCGGTATAGTCTGAAGATAGGCATGCCATGAGGGTGGGACCTGATGGTGGAGACCCACTGTCTCTTGTATGTGCAGGTGAGAGGAGGGGGGGTGATAGCAGAGGTCGCATGGTGGTGGCATATTGGGCCTTTAGATTAGGGCCCATTTTAGTTTTTCATGGTTCACATCACAAAAAGGCCTGCGCTGCTGGGGCCCCTATGTGAGATGGAACTGGGGAGCTGACAGTCTCGGCATAGGTGGGAGTGGGAATGGCGGTTCTTCCAGAGGAGCTGGTGTCTCTGGAGTGGGACTACCTCTGAGCTTTAGGGGAGGCAGGGGCCGAGGAGCAGGCTGGATGCAGCTTGAGATCCCTCTGATGCCCAGTGTGTGACGCTACAAAACCCTGGGATTGTGCGGGCCCCTACGGGGTGGAAAGTCCTCCGAGTCTACCAAGAGAGAGGGAGAGCTGGGTCCTCCAGCTTGGGGACCGGGGTCTGATGCTGTGCGCAGCAGCTGTGGGAAGGCATCTGTACACTGAGTGTACGAGGCAGGGAGCTGGCCTAGTACAGATGGCTGGGTCCCATGTGGTGCTGCTGCCATGTAGGCAGGAAGATGGGGAAGACTCACTGAGTCCACCGGTGCTGGATGGTTGCCTGATGTTGTCCATGGGTGTTCGGGTGTGCTCTGGTGCAGAGCTGGAGCCTGCCATGTCGGCTGCAGAGGCATCCGCGTACATGTGGTGGAGGTGATCGGCGCCATGTTGTCTGTCCCACCAGGAGGCATGTGAGGCGATGTAAAATAGCCGTGGAAGGTCGTAGAAGACCCGGGAGGAGGTTGGGAGGATCCCCGTGCTTTAGAGGATCGGGTCCTCTTAGATTCACCCATGTAAAAAGTTCCCTGAAAAGGCCTTGCAGCTGTGGGCTGTGAGAGAGCTAGGAGCTCAAGCGTCCATGCAGGTCGACTTCTGGTCACACTCCCCCACATATTTATTTTTATAGTAAAAGTTTGAAGCATTTGATGCACTGTATATAAATGTATGAAGGGCTCCAACACACGCAGTACTTACATTGCATGGATTACCTATTGAATTGTCCTGATGATGCCTACTTTTGAAATGCATTGAGGTCAGGTCACTACTGTTACTCCTGGGTTGTCGGTGACGTACCGTCCATAATAGGTGGAAAGTTCGCCGAGTACCTTTGGAGAACGGTGGGGCAGAATGCTGATGAGCTGGTTGGCTTGGTTTTAATTTGGTGAACTTTAATAAATGTGCTGCACTATCGAGGACATGTACAGGAGGGCATAAAAATGCTGAACCTTTTTCACCTTCCCTGCTGATATTGCTTATAGGCTGAGGATGTCTTTATGGCCATATGAGTCTGGTCTATGGTTCCTTTTACCACACGTGGTGGAGCATTTTATTTTGGAGTGAAGAAGCAGTCACTGATATTTAAAGATACAATGTATGGGACTATTCCACATATATATGGACAGTGATTGAACTGCACAATAGTTATTTGTTGCAATAGTAGAAATTATTTATGAACACTGATATAAGGCTGTTCAGTTGAAAAAATAGTTTGGAGTACTTTGGTATATTGTTTGCTATACATCTTTGTTAGAGAACTGTCCAAAGAAGGATTGGCACACCTGCTAATGCCTAGTGGAACTGGAGATTGGTACATAGAAAATCGCCAATGCTAATGCACATGCGCGTATGGGCATGAACGGCCGTGAGGATCCATGTGCCAGTGGCTTTTTCAAACCCAGCAGCATAAGCCAATAGTTGCTGGAGGATCTTCAGCTCCCCCTGTGTATTCCTATGTACTTGTTCTTGATGTTATTGGATTTCCTTTTACCAACCCAGCTGGCCTCTGACCTGCCTTGTCTGCATTCTTGGCTTTGATCCTTGGCTTGCTCCATTGACCTCACTTCTGACTGCTGATCCCTGTATGACCTTTGGCTTGCTCTTGGACTCCGCTGCTGCCTTATTACCAGTGTGTGACCTCTGACCTCTGACTCTACTTCCAGCCTTACTCCTGGCTGACATTCCATGTATGACAACTGGCCTGGCTCCTGGCCCTGCTGCTGGCTTTCCCTTCTGCCAAGTCTCATCTGGTACATCTGATGGACTCCTGCCCAGCACTGCATCCCGCTTGTCCAGCCGCCATCCAGCAGACATCCCTGCATCACTCAGCTTGCCGCAACTGGCAGCCCCTGCTTCTTTGAGCATAGCACTCCCTGCAACAACCTCCAGGGGTTCCCTGCACTCAGCCGCCAGGCAAGCCCTCTCAGCACTTTGGCCTCCGCCCAGGTATGTGACAATTGTGTATCTTTTATAGTATCACAAAAAGTTTTTTTCAAATTTTTTTCAAATTTTTTACGTTTGTGAGCACAAGTATAATAGTAGCACCTAATTTTATATTTTTAAATATACAAAGGCCCAGCCAAGCACATTTAAACAGGAGATAGATCCTCTTTAGCGGAGAATGTTAAGCACTTGGGTTTTGAAGGGTTTTTCTGTACTGTTGGAGAACTAGCTTACTGCCAATACTACTTCCATAAAAATATCAATGTGACACTGCTGCGCCTCTCTAATTGGAAACTATTGCTTTCAAACAATATAAACAATATGTGAATGTAGGACCAATAATCATCCAATGTTCAATACACTCTTATCATGAATAACACATAAATCATATATGTATAATCAATATACAAAAAAAACAAATCGACATTAAAAAAAAAACAAAAAAAAACTGTTATTGATATATTACACCATAAAACTGTGTCAAAATGCAAATCATTTTCACTTGCAGTGCATGTTGGTTTTCTAATAGATAGTTTGTTAGTTTATTGTTTGCAGCCACTTGCCAGTTAATTTTATATTTTCAATCATAGGTAGTGTGGGATTGAATTTATACACTCTTTTGTTCACTAAGGCCGCGTACACACGAGCGGACCATCCGCTCGTGTGTGGGCTTCAGCGGACTTTTTCAGCGGACAGTCTGGCGGACTAAGTCTTTCGAAATTTCCGTAATATTGTCCGTCCAAACTTGGTTTCATCGGACAGTCCGCTCGTGAGTAGGCTAGTTCGACGGACTAAGTATGGCGCATGCTCAGAAAGGATTTACACGGCCGAAGGTTGCATTGCAGTGTATTGGACGTCTAATTTCTAGTCCCGTCGTACGTGCCGTACACGTCATCGCGCAAGCTTTCAGCGGACTGTTTGTTCGTCGTGTGTGGTCAAGTCCATTCATTCAAAAGTAGGACGGACTGTCTGTCGGATTGTCTGACGGACTTAGTTGGCCAGACAATCCGCCCGTGTGTACGCGGCCTTATACTCCTACCAGTGGATTGTATTGGTAGGGGGCTGGTGTTTTTTTTTTTGCTCTATACTATTTGCTCAGAAGCTAAAGAAGCTGGACTGTCTTTTAAAAGAACATGTTCTACCAAGGAAGATCCCGTACATACAGTAGTACTAAGTAGTAGTAACTTCTCAATTAATCTTAAATTGAATATCTAACTAATTTACTTTTTGTGGACATACAATGTTTTTATTGGGCACACTGTTTTTTTTTTATTACAGGCTACCAAGTGGACTGTTAAAAAAAAAAACCCTTTAAGCAATGTATTTAATTATATTAATACTGCAATTGTAGTTGACAATTACAGTATTTTATTCTGTGGAGGCACATTGCCATCTTCAGGTTGCAGTGGCACTTGCAGGTTGAAAGATTTGTTTATTTTTTTTCTGATTGAAGCTTCTCGGCCTGCACGTGGTCACAACACTGTTTTTCAACCTTTTTTCAGTCACGGTGCCCTTTAACCACTTCCCGACCGCCGCACGACGATGTACGTCGACAGAATGGCACGGGCAGGCATAAGGGCTTACATGTACGTCCTTGCCTTCCCGCGGGTCGGGGGCCCGATCGGGCCCCCGCCCGGTGCCTGCGGCGGTCGGTATTCGTTCGGGAGCGATCCGGGATGAGGGGGCGGCCATTCATTCATGGCCACCCCCTCGCGATTGCTCCCGACGAATAGAAATCTTTCGTCACATCACTTCCTCTCCTGTAATGTAAACACAGGAGAGGAAGTGATGTAATCTCTCCTCCGTGTCGGTATTTTTCGTTCCGACACCGAGGAAAGAGGATCGGTGAGTTGCACCAACACGACACTACACAGTAGAACATGCCAGGCACACTCACACCCCCCCGATCACCCCCCCAATTACCCCTGCCCCCCAGTCACAGTGACACCAATGTCATTTTTTTTTTTTTGCATTGGTGTCATTTGTGACTGTAATAACTGTTAGGGCAGTTAGGGTTAGCCCCCTTTAGTTCTAATGTACCCCCCTAACCCCCCCAATAAAGGTTTAACCCCGTGATCACCCCCCGTCGCCAGTGTCACTAAGGCTGGGTTCACATTGCAGCGGTTTATGAGAACGAATGTGATTCGCACCGCACTGCAGTGCAAATCACATCCGATCTCTGTGCGATTCGAGTTCAGCTATACAGATAGTATGGCTGAATTCGCATCGCACCCGCTGCAAATTCGCACGGGACCCTTTTTTTGGCCCGCAGCAGAATCGGATCGCATGGGTGTTCACACCATGCGATCCGAGTTTGCAGATCGCACTGCGATATGCGAACTGATCTGGGGGTGTCATTAACATTTCACTGACACTCCCAGCAGTTCGCATAGGGCAGTGTGAACTGCCGCCGGGAGGCATGCGATGCGGGAACCCGCCGCGGATTCGTGACGTTCCCGCATCGCTCCAGTGTGAACCGAGCCTAATAAGCGATCGTTTTTCTGATCGCTGTATTAGTGTCACAGGTGACGCTAGTTAGGCAGGTAGGTATTTAGGTTCGCTGCAGCTTTTTATAGCGCCAGGGACCCCCATATACTACCGCATAAAGCCCCCTGATTGCCCCCTAGTTAACCCTTTCACCAGTGATCACCATATAACTGTTACAGGTGACGCTGGTTGGTTAGTTATTTTTTATAGTTTCAGGACACCCGCCATTTATTACCTAATAAAGGTTTAACCCCCTGATCACCCGGCGGGTGTCATTTGTGACTGTAATAACTGTTAGGGCAGTTAGGGTTAGCCCCCTTTAGTTCTAAGGTACCCCCCTAACCCCCCCAATAAAGGTTTAACCCCGTGATCACCCCCTGTCGCCAGTGTCACTAAGGCTGGGTTCACATTGCAGCGGTTTATGAGAACGGATGTGATTCGCACCGCACTGCAGTGCAAATCACATCCGATCTGTGTGCGATTCGAGTTCAGCCATACAGATAGTATGGCTGAATTCGTGTCGCACCCGCCGCAAACTCGCACGGGACCCTTTTTTTGGTCCGCAGCAGAATCGGATCGCATGGGTGTTCACACCATGCGATCCGAGTTTGCAGATCGCACTGCGATATGCGAACTGATCTGGGGGTGTCATTAACATTTCACTGACACTCCCAGCAGTTCGCATAGGGCAGTGTGAACTGCCGCCGGGAGGCATGTGATGCGGGAACCCGCCGTGGATTCGTGGCGTTCCCGCATCGCTCCAGTGTGAACCCAGCCTAATAAGCGATCGTTTTTCTGATCGCTGTATTAGTGTCACAGGTGACGCTAGTTAGGCAGGTAGGTATTTAGGTTCGCGCAGCTTTTTATAGCGCCAGGGACCCCCATATACTACCGCATAAAGCCCCCTGATTGCCCCCTAGTTAACCCTTTCACCAGTGATCACCATATAACTGTTACAGGTGACGCTGGTTGGTTAGTTATTTTTTTATAGTTTCAGGGCACCCGCCATTTATTACCTAGTCTCACTAGTGTACCCCTAAATTTAGGGGTGTCTACTTTCCAAAATGGGGTCATTTGGGGGGGGTTTGTGCCATCTTGGCATTTTATGGCCTTCAAAACTGTAACGCCCTTAGAAAGCCTGAAGGCGGTGCTTGGTTTTCGGGGCCCTGTACGCGGCTAGGCTCCCAAAAAGTCCCACATATGTGGTATCCCCATACTCAGGAGAAGCAGCAGAATTTATTTTGGGGTGTCATTTCACATATGCCCATGGCATGCGTGAGCAATATATCATTTAGTGACAACTTTGTGAAGAAAAAAAAAAAAAGTTTGTAATTTTCTCGCAACTTGTGGCAAAATATAAAATATTCCATGGACTCAACATGCCTCTCAGCAAATAGCTTGGGGTGTCTACTTTCTAAAATGGGGTCATTTGTGGGGGTTTTGTGCCATCTTGGCATTTTATGGCCTTCAAAACTGTAATAGGTAGTGAGGAGTGAAGTCAAATATTTACGCCCTTAGAAAACCTGAAGGCGGTTCTTGGTTTTCGGGGCCCCGTACGCGGCTAGGCTCCCAAAAAGTCCCACATATGTGGTATCCCCGTACTCAGGAGAAGCAGCAGAATTTATTTTGGGGTGTCATTTCACATATGCCCATAGCATGTGTGAGCAATATATCATTTAGTGACAACTTTGTGAAAAAAAAATAAAAAAAAATTAAAGTTTGTAATTTTCCCGCAACTTGTGGCAAAATATAAAATATTCCATGGACTCAAAATGCCTCTCAGCAAATAGCTTGGGGTGTCTACTTTCTAAAATGGGGTCATTTGTGGGGGTTTTGTGCCATCTTGGCATTTTATGGACTTCAAAACTGTAATAGGTAGTGAGAAGTGAAATCAAAAATTTACGCCCTTAGAAAGCCTGAAGGCGGTGCTTGGTTTTCGGGGCCCCGTACGCGGCTAGGCTCCCAAAAAGTCCCACATATGTGGTATCCCCGTACTCAGGAGAAGCAGCAGAATTTATTTTGGGGTGTCATTTCACATGTGCCCATAGCATGTGTGAGCAATATATCATTTAGTGACAACTTTGTGTAAAAAAAAAAAAAATTTTGAGGCAAAAAAATAAAATATTCAATGGGCTCAACATGCCACTTATCAATTTCCTTAGGGGGTCTACTTTCCAAAATGGGGTCATTTGGGGGGGTTTTGTACTGCCCTGCCATTTTAGCACCTCAAGAAATGAGATAGGCAGTCGTAAACTAAAAGCTGCGTAAATTCCAGAAAACGTACCTTAGTTTGTAGATGTGACAACTTTTGCGCAAACCAATAAATATACAATTATTGACTTTTTTTTTACCAAAGACATGTGGCTGAATACATTTTGGCCTAAATGTATGACTAAAATTGAGTTTATTGGATTTTTCTAATAACAAAAAGTAGAAAATATCATTTTTTTTCAAAATTTGCGGCCTTTTTACGTTTATATCGCAAAAAATAAAAACCGCAGAGGCAATCAAATACCATCAAAAGAAAGCTCTATTTGTGGGAAGAAAAGGACGCAAATTTTGTTTGGGTACAACATTGCATGACCGCGCAATTACCAGTTAAAGCAGCGCAGTGCCAAATTGTAAAAAGACCTCTGGTCATTTACCAGCAAAATGGTCCGGTCTGAAAGTGGTTAACCACTTAAGCCCCGGACCAATTGCCAGCCTAAGGACCAGAGATCTTTTTACAATTTGGCACTGCTCTGCTTTAACTGGTAATTGCGCGGTCATGCAATGTTGTACCCAAACGAAATTTGCGTCCTTTTCTTCCCACAAATAGAGCTTTATTTTGATGCTATTGGATTGCCTCTGCCATTTTAATTTTTTACGATATAAATGGAAAAAGACTGAAAATTTTGGAAAAAAAAGATATTTTCTACTTTTTGTTATAAGAAAAATCGAATAAACTCAATTTTAGTCATACATTTAGGCCAAAATGTATTCAGCCACATGTCTTTAGTAAAAAAAATGTCAATAAGCGCATATTTATTGGTTTGCGCAAAAGTTATAGCGTCTACAAACTAGAGTACATTTTCTGGAATTTACACAGCTTTTAATTTATGACTGCCTATCTCGTTTTTTGAGGTGCTAAAATGGCAGGGCATTTGACCCCAATGACCCCATTTTGGAAAGTAGACACCCCAAGGACATTGCTGAGAGGCATGTTGAGCCCATTGAATATTTTTTTTGTCCCAAGTGATTGAATAATGACAAAAAAAAAAAAGTTTACAAAAAGTTGTCACTAAATGATATATTGCTCACACATGCCATAGTTATATGTGGAATTGCCCCCCAAAATATATTCTGCTGCTTCTCCTGAGTACGGGGATACCACATGTGGGGGACTTTTTGGGAGGCTAGCCGCGTACGGGACCCCGAAACCAAGCACCGCCAGGATTTAAATATAAAACGCTACCAAAAAAAACTGTAAGCGATCACAGAGATCAGGCCTGACTCTGCAAACGCTGCAGTTATGTGTTTAGTGTTTTGTAAGTGACAGTGATCGATCAATACTGCACTTGGGTGGGCTGGGCGGAGGGGCAAAACGCAGGTGCTAGCAGGTATCTGGGCTGATCCTGCTAACAATGCGTTTTTTTGGAACCTTAAACTGCTGGGGATGCTAGTATAGATCTGATCAGATATTGATCTGTTCAGATACTATACCACTACGGGAGGTGTATGCTTTGCGCGTGGGTGTTAGCGGTACTGGCACTAACCTAGCACTGCCTGGGGCGACGCAGACCCTGACCCTAAATTGATATCACTCGCCGGGTGATCAGGGGGTTAAACCTTTATTGGGTAATAAATGGTGGGTGCCCTGATGCTATAAAAAGCAAACTAACTAACCAGAGTCATCCGTAACACTTATGCAGTGATCACTGGTGAAAGGGTTAACTAGGGGCAATCGGGGGGTTAAAATCTTTATTCGGTAGTATATGGGGGTCCCTGACGCTATATAAAAACCTGACGGGGAACCTAAATAACTAACTGGCTAACCAGCGTCACCAGTGGCACTTATACGGTGATTGCTGGTGAAAGGGTTAACTAGGGGCAATCAGGGGGTTAAAACCATTATTGGGTAGTATATGGGGGTACCTAGCGCTATAAAAACCTGGCGGTGAACCTAAAAAATAACTAGCTACCTAGCGGCACCAGTGACACTAATGCAGCGATCAGAAAAACGATCGCTTAGTGATACTGGCAAAAGGGGGTGACAGGGTTCCATGGGGATGGGCAATCAAGGGGTTAAACCTTTATTTGGGGGGGTAGGGGGCTACCCTGGACCTAAGACTAACTGCCCTGACACTTTTTACAGTCACAACTGACACTAAATGCAGTGATCAGTAAATAAATGATCACTGCAATCAGTGACACTGTGACGGGGGGGGGGGTGATCAGGGGGTGACTAGGGGTTAAAGTGTGCCTATGTGTACCTACATGTCAGTGTAGTGTTGGTACACTTACTATGATGTCTTCTCTCCTCGATGTCTGGTCAAAAAGACCGCCTCGAGGAGAGTGACATCACTTCCTCCTGCCTGTGTTTACACTACACAGACAGGGGAAGCTTCTCTTTCGCCAGGAGTGATCGCGAGGGGATGGCCAGAAACCAACAGCCGTTCCCTCATCCCGGATCACTCCTGAAGCGAAACGGACTGCGGCAGCCAGCGGGAGGGGGTCCGATAGGACCCCCCACCCGCTGGAAGGCAGGCACGTACGGGTACGTGCTTGTGCCTGTCCGTGCCATTGTGCCAACGTATAATTACATGCGGCGGTCCTAAAGTGATTAAAAATATTCCTAGTTTCAAGGCACTCCAGTCTAAGGACTTGTTCATATGTGAGATTGGGGAACAGTAAAACCATGTGATTGAGTCACATTTTTATAACCCCCCCATCAGCCATCCTGCTAGCTGCAGAGGCAGTGGCCAGGGTTGTACACATGCTGTGATGCTTCGTGGCTTTGGCAGGAACTATAATCCTGTCACAGTCAGTGGGTGGTAGTATAGATACATATATACAGCACACACATACATACATATACATACTTTACCTGGGCCAGGTAGATGATAAGCCTGGAGCAAGCAATCCAGTCACTGAGGTCTCCCAGTGCTTACATTAGGCTCTCCTGCAAGCCCAATAGAATTGCTCTCACAGTCCCACAGACAATACCAGTCCTTACAGGCCAGGCCCCCAAGGCACAAGCCCAGAAAGTGAAAATCCAGCCCATTACACACGACCAGCAAGTCACAGGCTAAGCCTTTCTCAATCAGGATTAGTTTTGTCATCTGTGATCTCCCACATATATATATTGTTTTTGTTTAAAAACTATTTTTATTGGGTACAAAGAAATGGTACAAAAATCTTTTGTCATATGCCATAAAAAGTACAATAAAGGTAATTTACACATAAAGATTAACAAAATATATTCTGTGATTATTGATAGAAATATATTTTAATATATACCGGTATACATATATTATATTGTTCTTCAATCAACACTACTTGGTAAAGTTAATCAGGGTTGAAAAATAGATTGGCATGGTTAAGCCATGGGTCACATTTTTTAATGTAAAAATGGTTAGTATTTTGTAGTGTGTGGAATATTTTTTCCATAAGATTAATATTATTGAGTCTGGTTTTCAAATGTGTTAGAGGGACTGAGGAGGATTTCCAGTGGTTGGCTATCAACCAGTGTATTGCAACACATATTGTGTGTATCAGTCTCATATTATGGATGGAAAGTCCAATGATAGGGGAAAATAGGAAACGGTTATGGAGAGTGAGGTTTATTCTACTATCTGAAAATTTGGAAGCAAATTTTTCTAGTTGCTTCCATATCTGAATAACCTTTTCACAATTCCAAAAAATGTGTGAGAAAGAACCTGTGGAATTGCAACCTCTGAAGCATGTCTGAGGAGTATCTCGGAAAATGGCATGAATTGTAATCAGAGCATAATACCAACTTGTAAATATTTTAATTGCAGTCTCTTTAGGTCCAGTTCACACCGCTGCGGGTGAGAGATCCGGATGTGATTCGCACCGCACTGCAGTGCAAATCACATCCGAACTCTGTAGCGATGCGAGTTCAGCCATACAGATAGTATGGCTGAATTCGCATCGCTCCCGCCGCAAACTCGCACGGAACCCTTTTTTTGGTCCGCAGCAGAATCGGATCGCATGGGTGTTCACACCATGCGATCCGATTCCTGTGCGAGTGTGCAGATCGCACTGCGATATGCGGATGGATCTGGGGGTGTCATTAACATTTCATTGACACTCCCAGCAGTCCGCATAGGGCAGTGTGAACTGCCAGCGGGAGGCATGCGATGCGGGAAAACGCCGCGGATTTGCGGCGTTCCCGCATCGCTATGGTGTGAACCCAGCCTTAATCGTGATCGATCTTGTGCATTTGTGTAAATTGTTGATGCAATTGTCCCAGTTTTCAGTTATAAAGGAGAAAACTAATTTTTGCTCCCATTTGTGCATGTAGGGGAGTTTGATTTGTTCTATGTTAATAAATAGATTAGAGTAAATTTCTGATATCAGACCCGTTCTCCTAGGTGACTTTAGACATATGTTTTCGAAGAATGATGGTGGGTGTGAGTTTACTGTTTGGAAATATGTGCTTAATAAATTCCTCCAGATTAGACATTTTTAACTCTGAATTGGAGATCTGATGTCTAGCGCATATATTGTTTTAAGGTTTGTTGTTGTGCTTCTGCCTAGTTGTGCATGTCTGGGAGTTCGGTGTGATTTACTAGATATATGCACAATGTTTGATTTAGCCAAGGGTTTATACTGTACTTTAATAGCCTTCATTTATTTTTTCTAAAAAGAGTAGTTTTGCTTAGTTTTTTATATTATAGCAGAGTTTGTTCCAGATCTTTTTCAAACTGTTCAACTGATTCACTTTTCATGCTGTTACAGAATTCGTATTTTGCAAGTCGTTTCTTTTTCTTTTGATGTTAACTAATCACTGTAATAAGCACTGAATTACTTTTGCCTGCTGAAATGTCTACCCTTACCTTTTGTTTTTCTCTCTTCAACCCACATGAACAAATAAAAGCCTGTTTTTGTTTAAATACATTTTTATTGAAGAAATTGTTGAACATACAGTGAAATTACCATATTTCTGAACATTACATTATACAGGCAGGGATTAGAAACCACGGGCCTCAAAAAGCCAACCTGACAGCCCCCCCCCCCCCCCCCCAAATATGCACAGTTTACTTTGCTTCAGTTATGAATGAACACAGTGAGTGATCGGTAACGATCACTCATTGTGTTTATTCAGAAAAGGAAGGGGCTGGTAAATGTGACATACTTACTGGACCCTTCCCCCACTTTCCATCCTGAAGGATCCTATTGTGTGCTTGCAGCTGCTGGTGGGAAAGAGAGGAGGGAAGCTGACAGCACTGTGGGGGTGAAGGGGTGGCACACGTGGGGGCCCAGGTAGCAGGGGGAAATGTATGGTGCAGGTAGGCTGATCAGTGCGGCGGGGGGTTAATTACTGGAACTGATGTCCTGTATGGCTCTCAATGCAGTAGCTGAAAGCTGACAGGAAGGAGAGGAGAAGAAGCCAGCTTTTAGCTGCTGCATTAAGAGCCATACAAGGGATTGGTTCTAGTAATTGTACCCCCACTGTGCCAAACAC
Organism: Lithobates pipiens; assembly: GCF_037356315.1. NCBI lineage: Eukaryota > Metazoa > Chordata > Amphibia > Anura > Ranidae > Lithobates > Lithobates pipiens. The sequence goes on along the minus strand of NW_027507790.1, from coordinate 53,849,195 downwards.
CCTCCTGTCCACATTCAATTCATCCAGCTGCCTGGGGCCCCCTGCTGGCCTGGGCTCTATATAGAAGGACCGGTGATACCCCTTTATCTGCAGCCCTGAATATAGGTGTATCAAGAGTAATTCCACTTTTGTTGAGTAAAATAAAATCCCTTCTGGGGGATCTATGTACATTGCAGGGATTTTAGATTTTAACAAACTTTGCTGCAAATTCCTACCTTTTGTTATTCAGAAGGAATAGCTGTTTGTTTGTCTGTGTCCATGTGCCTAGTGAATCTGTATGGAAGTAGTTTTATAATTCTCAATCAGCTCAAGCACCTGCAGAACTCTAATGAGGAAAGTTGCAGGGTCTTCGCACCCCTTTAGACGTTTCCCTTTGACAGTATTTTACCAGAAAATGCAATGCAGGGGATGCACAAAATCTGAGCTGTATCTTGCAGTGCAGACTTCTGGGAAAATCCAATCACATAAGTAGGAAATTACATTTCTGGAGGGCATTCTGTACACCACCTTTGTACAGAATGCCTCCAGGAAGCCATATTGCATTGCATTTTACAGAAAATTACAGCGCTGCAGATTGAAAAGGAAAGGTCATTTTAAATAACATTCAGTTACAATATGTCTTGTGTTGCAATTGTATACACTATATTATTTATTTCTTGCTATTTTTTTCCCAGGAAAGTGGAGTTACCCCTTAACAGAAGAGTGGAAATACAGAACAATATAGATGGAAGACCCAACCTACAGCAAACATCTTGCTACCATTGTGCGATGTACTTGACAGAGCATGACCTGCATTTGCAGGCTATTTATTTAGCTGAGGTAGTTAGATCTGAGTCACGTGGCCCACTAAGTAAGTAGGACTAATTAATGGAGGTAGATAGGGGCGGATGGCATGGATGGTGCACAGGTATCTTGCAGATTAAGGCATATAGGGTGTTGACGTCAAAGTCACTCAGCCAGGACAGAAGGCAAATCAATAAGATGAAAGTATTGAGAAGAAAGAGAAGAGAGGGGTCTAGGTGAAGAAACAAAGGTGGGGTAAATGGGGGTGGTTCCAGGTTTCTCACTGGCCTGATGGTTTGGCATACAAAAGGACTAGAAAGGTCAAAGATACAACTATAAGCTGTCAAAATTGTTAGGTAATGTTCAAATCTGTTCACATTTTTGCACTGAATCATTAAAGATTATGGCCCTTTTTCATTCAGTAGAATCAAAGACATCTTTTGTTTCACCTGCTCAACCTTGGGGTTGGAGAACCACCACACCTTGGCAATAACATTATTTTTTTACTTTTATTTTTACTTTTCCATCCCTATGAAAAGTGTTTCCTTAGCTTGCTTCACGATGGTTGGTTGTGTACCCGTAAGCTTCATTTTCTTTTAAGGCAGTTAACTTATATTTACGGTTTCTTGTCCTGCAAAGATCTCCAGCTTCAGGCACCATGGAATGTTCTAATGTAAGGTTTCTGTGTTTGAGATCTGCAAATAGGTCACAAGAGTCATGCTGCTGCAGAATTTATATAGTCACTGTCTAACAGATAGTTAAAGAAATAATGTTATAAGTCACTCGAATCCTCTGGAGCTCCATACCCCAATCTCTCAGGCTCTCTTCTACTGCTTTAGGCAGTCTCTGAAAACAAATTTCTTCAGTGAAGTCTATACCACCTCTTCCTAAAAACTGAACTTTAACCTTCTCCAGCAACTTATCTCCCCACAGTTATTACCTTTTTTATCACTTGCCTTTTAGATTGTAAGTTCTTTACAAGAAGGGCCCTCCTAATTCTTTTGTCCTAAATTGTATTTTTCTAAAACTGTTTTGTCTCCCTTTATTTTGTACAGTGCTGTGCAAACTGTTGAAACTATTTAAATCCTGTATTAGGCCTGATTCACACTAGGGTGATTCTAGATGTGACTTGAGTCACACAGAATCACATGACAAGAAAAATCACATTGTTTTCAATGATGCTCGTTCACATCAATGCGACTCAGCGTGAAACAATTTTGGAAGAGGGATTTGTACTACTTAGAATATATATACTTACATTAAATATACAAACCTTATCAAAGCTGCATCCAAGTAGCACTACAGAATTGCACTAAAAGTAAGATCAAAATCGTATGGCAGCAGTGTGACCCTAGCCTTATAATAATAATAACATGGCAATACTCTGTACATATATAGAGGAGCCCATCCATATGGGTGAAAAAAGTGCTGCTCACCCCAAATTATGTAACAAATCCAAAAACAGAGACAAAAAACTCCCAGGGGCTTTTAGGCAGCAAAAAATACAAAATAAGTCAATTGGATATATGAAAAATATATATATTTTATTTATACAAAATTACATAAAGTTTAAATAAGTGCAATTATTAAAAACATGAGCTCTGGTATATGTACCCTTTATATTACACAGGATGTCCTAACGGCATAGATAAACAACATTATATACATGAAAATGTATCAACTTGATACACTGCTCAAAAAACCCCAACATGTTTCAAATATTCCTCAGGGGGATAAGCACATCGTTAATGGAGAGGTTACAGGTGACCAGCGCATACTAAAAAACACCCAAGCAGGTGGGTTTCAGAATGATCACCCAACAAGGAGACACACCGTGGCCCAAATTAAGCCTACGAGAGATCACATCTGCTGAGTGGGAGGAAAGTGAGACAGGGCCCACACATGCACCTTAACCACTTAAGGGCGGGAAGAGTTTACCCCTTAATGACAGGCAATTTTTTGCGATACCGCACTGTGTCGCTTTAACTGACAATTGCGCGGACGTACAATGCTGTACAGAAACAAAATTGACATCCTTTTTTTCCTACAAATAGAGCTTTCTTTTGGTGGTATTTGATCACCTCTGCGGTTTTTATTGTTTGCACTATAAACAAAAAAAGAGGGACAATTTTGAAAATCAAAAACAATATTTTTTACTTTTTGCTATAATAAATATCCAAAAAACACATAAAAAAAAAAAGACTTTCTTCATCAGTTTAGGCCAATATGTATTCTTGTACATATTTTTGGTAAAAAAGATCACAATAAGCGTACATTGATTGGTTTGCGCAAAAGTTATAGCGTCTACAAAATTTATTTTTTGCTGCCTATATACTGTACATATTGACTTGTAACGGTGCCACCTAGTGTTGATCGCATTATGTTACAATTTATACTAGTGACAAACCTCTAAAGCAGTATGGATGCTAAGGAAAATTAAAGACGGGCAATTACTATTTCATAGCGATCCCAGAGTTGCTCAGTCATAGCTCGATTTACCTTGACAATAGTGTTTTGTGCTGGCTACACATTTACCATCTTCTCTAGCTCCTCATACCAGTGTACATTCTGAAGATCATGCCACACCAAAGATTTGTAGCTGCATAGACACGTATTATAGCCAGCTACAAATCACTATAGAAAATGAGAGAGATTTATAGCTGCTAGAAATCTCAGCTAAAAAAATGTTTGTGTAACATAACTCAAATTCTGAAAATGGTTGTATTGGCTACAGCAGGGGACTGTCTGAAATTCCAGATGACATCCCTGAGCATTAAACAAGATTCTGGATACCACATACCACCTAATTAATGCAGCAAGAAAGCTTAATGTAATGTGCAAAGTGCAGTGACCATAGCAACCAATCATATTTCATTTTACTTGTCAGTTTAGCAGATGATGCCTGATTGGGATTGTAGTATTTTGTGCATTATTAATTCTATATGGGCCCTGTTTCTTGAAAACACAATAGCATTTATGGCACCTTAAAGAGACCCAGATCATTAATTTCAACAACAATATTCTCAGAAGATTATATGTGCATATGACATATTTTACGCATGTTATTTACCTGTTGCCTCCCTTGTGTAGACAACCAAGTAGACTTATACTCTGTACACACGGTCCGAAATTCCGACGGAAAAGGTCCGATCGGATTATATTGTCGGAAATTCCGATCGTGTGTGGGCTCTATCGGACTTTTTCTGTCGGAAATTCCGATGGGAAAAATTTGAGAGCAGGATCTCGAATTTTCGACAAAAAAATCCGTTCTGACTTTTTCCGATCGCTTGTAGAGAATTCCGATAGGAGAAAGTTTCACGCATGCTCAGATCAAATTACGAGACCAAAGCTATTGGCTACTAGCCTCAATATAGTCCCGTCGTAACGAACGAATGTCATCACGTTCCGAACGATCGCATTTTCCAACAACTTTGTCCGACCGTGTGTATGCAACACCAGTTTCGGACAAAATCCGTCTGAAAAAATCTGACGGATTTTGTGGTCGAATGTCCGACCGTGTGTACAGGGTATAAGGCTGGCCAATGGCCATACATTATTGGATTTCCTTTAGGTTGACCTTTAACCACTTCAGTACAGGGCACTTATACACCTTCCCGCCCAGGCCAATTTTCAGCTTTCAGCGCTGTCGCACTTTGAATGACAATTGCGCGGTCATGCTACACTGTACCCAAACTACATTTTTATCATTTTGTTCCTACAAACTGAGCTTTCTTTTGGTGATATTTGATCACCTCTGGGATTTTTATTTTCTGCTAAACAAATAAAAAAATTACTGAAATTTTTGAAAAATAAATGTTTTTTTTGTTTCTGTTACTTTGTAAATAAGTAAGTTTTCTCCTTCACTGATGGGCACTGACAAGTAGGCACTTATTGGCACCGATGAGGTGGCACCAATGAGGTTGCACTGATGAGGTGACACTGATGATTGGCACTAATATGCGGCCTATCAGTGGCACTGCATATCATTGCCACTGATAGGGGCACTGATATGCAGCACAGATGGGCACACATAGGTGGCACTGATGGGCACTGAAAGGCGGCACGGATGACCCATGATAGGCAGCACGGATGGGCACTGATAGGCAGTACGGATGGACATTAAAAGGCGGCACTGATAGGTGGCACAGATGGGCATGGCTGGGCATTGATAGGTGGCACAGATATATAGTAATTGATGGTATGGATGGATGTCAATCAGTGCCAAATAATAAAGCCTGCCAATCAGTGATGCCCATTTTGGGCACTGATTGGCATCCATTGTGGGCACTGATTGCATCCCTGGTGGTCTAGGGTGGCACACCTGGTCGTGACATATCTGGTGGTCCTAGTGGCGTCCCTGGTGGTCCAGTGTGGGCATCCTCGGGGGGGCTGCACTGATAATAAATCAGCACAGACCCCCCTGTGAGAGGAGCAGCTGATTGGCTCTCCTCTACTCGCGTCTAACAGATGCGAGTGAGGAAAAGCCGATCAATGGCTCTTCCTGTTTACACTGTGATCAGCCGTGATTAGACATGGCTGATCACGTGGTAAAGAGTCTCCGTCAGAGACTCTTTTCCGAGATTAAGCAAAAGAAAGAGGTACTAGTGCGCAGAACCTATTAGCTAAATAAATCGCCAGGAAGCTGCCAACATAAAAAGGTGATCTTAGCACAGTAAAGTGAATAATTGTAAATGGTATGTGGCACTACCTCACTGAGTAAAGTATTTTTGTCAGTTTTTCAGGCGGACCTGAACGGATGCTCCATAGAGGTCTATGGAGCGGGTCGGATGTCAGCGGTGACAAGTCCACTGACATCCGACCCGCTCCGATCCAAAAAAGTGTGACGGAGGAAAAAACAATTTTTCCATCCGTCATCGGATCGGATGACGACGGACACTGTGGTCCGACGTCACCCGATCTCCCATAGGGGAGAGTGGCGCTGTGACAGGTCCGTCCCTGCGCAGTGTGCAGAGACAGACCTGTCATCTTCCTGCTTCCCCGCTGAGCAAGCGGATATCCACGGGGCGGATCAGCACTGGTCCTCCCTGTGTGAAAGGACCCTAAGCTGTGCATGGCAGGTTAGTGTATGCTCTTGGCTTGCCTCAGTGCAAAGAGAAATTAACTCCTGTGGGCACATGCAAGAGCCATGTCACCTCCAGTTAGCACTCCAAGGACAAGGAGGATGTACTACACATAGTGAACATTTGGTGTGGCCTCACTGTGTTGACAGTTACAGTGGCATGCTTAAAGCGTAGCTAAACCTAAAAACAAAAATGTAATTTATTTTAGCTTAACAATATTTGGATGTATCATTGGATGTATCATTCAATCAATGGATGTATCATTGGACTGTATTCTTTTTCTTTTTTTTTCAGATTTTATTTTCATCTGGTGATCAGGCTGTCATCCTGGCTCCTTTCTCAAACCAATAAATCAACCAAATTGGTCCTGGTCCTGCAGAACAAGGCGTTACCAAAGTCCCTCTTCTGTGTTAAATAGAGCACTACTTCATCTATGTTTATTGGTTTGAACAAGGAGCCAATAGTAGCTCTGAAACGTGTTAGCATAGCAACATGGCCCGCTGGGTGGTGTCACATCTGGCTCCTGTGCTCCAGGGTGGTTCTTCCTATTCACAGGATCAGCTGAACCTGCTTTCCTGTTGACAGACATGCTGGCAGTTGCTACATCCAGGCAGACCAGCCACATCACAACCATATAGTGGTTGTAGATAAGCTCTCTCTGTTTTTATCCTTGGAATTTGCATTTGGACGTTAATTTTATTCAATGATATACCCACTAATATTGCACTTACTTGACACCTCCTTGTGTTTCTTCTTTTGACAATGGGGTAGGCACTTTTTAGCTGGGCAAACTGGCAGTTTGTTAATGCAAGACATAAAGCATTGTGACGCACAAAAGTACTTGATATTGCTATAGTGTGTTCCCAGTTAGACTGTTAGATGAATGTAGTTATCACACAAAAAATATGCAAATAAAAATAATTTTTACCAATCAGTGAAATGACAAAGTCCCCAAAATAATTAATGGTTTAAGCAATAGCTATATAAGTAAATTCCCAAACATCCAGGAGCCCCTGGAAGACGTCAGTTGTGACGAAACGGCATAGGGAGGAGCGACTTGCTGACGTCACCGCGTACTGCGCTGGACCCGGAAGACATGGCAGCATCTAATTGAGCTGGCCAGCTTGTTGATTTTAATAGAGCGCTTATGAGAAAGAATACGTTTGTAAGTGCAATTCTTTATTTTATTTTAATAAATAATTGTGTGTATGAATTACACTATGGAGGCATTCTTGTTTTTCACATGGGGGAGGAATATTGCCTAGAAAACTCCGGTACCATCTGTGACGTTTCTGTGGGAGCCACTCTCTAGATTCTTAAAGTGAACCCCTGTCTGTGAAAGGATTACATGCCTGTGTAGATCTCCCTAAAAAGAGATCTTAACCACTACAATACAGGGCACTTTCACCCCCTTCCTTCCCAGCCCAATTTTCAGCTTTCAGCGCTCTAGCGCTTTCAGTGACAATTGCGCGGTCATGCTACACTGTACCCAAATGAAATTGTTATCATTTTGTTCGCACAAATAGAGCTTTATTTTGGTGTTATTTATTCACGACTCCGTTTTTTTTTTTTTGCGATATAAGCGCAAAAATAGCGGAAATTTGGAAAAAAAACAATATTTTATTTTTTCTATTTGAAAAGAAATCCAATAAAATATCATAAATTTAAGCCAAAATGTATTCTGCTACATGTTTTTGGTAAAAAAATTCCGTTAAGTGTATAATAATTGGTTTGTGTGATCACGGACATATGTACGCAAATGATCATGTATATATGTGTGCAGGTGATCACGTACATATGTGTGCAGATAATCATTGGGACATGTGATTTTAGTGGGACATATGTGGGGGACATGTTTTTATTATTAGGGACATGTGTTTTTATTATTTGGGGACATGTATGTTTTGGGGACATGTGTGTTTTGGGGACATATGTGGGGACTGTGTTTGTACTGTGTGGTGTGTTGTGTGTTTACACTACACTGATGATCAGTGAGTAAAAAGCTGTAAAAACCAGCCCATACTCACTGATCATCAGCCGGCTGCAGCGTTCTGCTCTCCTCTCCTCAGAGGTGACTTCCGTGTGAGGAGAGGAGAGCCGATTGCCTAGCAACCGGCTGTTTGTTTACATCACATGACGGCCGTGATTGGACACGGCCGTCATGTGATCAGGAGGGCCAATCACAGAGCCCTCCTGCCGATCTGAGATGTGCCGTGTCCGGGTGACACGAGCACATCGGGATCGCGCCGCTGCGCGAGCGCGCGCGCGCACGATCCCGCTACTCCTGAAGGACGTTCCTGAACGGCCTATCAGGAGTAGACGGCTCCCACCCGGCCGTATATATGCATTGGCCGGGTGGGAAGTGGTTAAAATCTGGTAAGCGACAGTGTGAATAGAGGTAGTGGATCTCTTTCTTGGAGTGGGCCATCACTTTTCGGGTGTATATTTGCTATGTGATGTCACGAAGAACAGACTTTTAAGGATACAAGCACATTCGGAGGACTTTTTAATTTTATTTGACCGGATGTTTGGGAATTTACTTATATAGCTATTGCTTAAACCATTCATTATTTTGTGGACTGTGTCATTTCACTGATTGGTCAAAATTATTTTTATTTTCATATTTTTTTGTGTGATAATTCATGTAAAAAACATTTTTTCAGCGCAGCTAACAAGTTTGGAATGGTATGCTAGTGTGGGTATCTCACATAATTTAGTTGCAGCAGTTAAAGTGGTTGTAAACCCTTACAACACACTTTGACCTACAGGTAAGCCTAGATTAAGGCTTACCTGTAGGTCCAAGAAATATCTCCTAAACCTACACGGTTTAGGAGATATTTGCCGAAAGACAGGTACCGCTGTCTGAGCGCGCCGCGGTCAACGGCGATATGCCGTGAGTGGCGGCTCCCGTGCGCATGCGCGGGAGTGACGTCATTGCGGCTTCGCCGAATGACAGCGGCGGAGCGGAAAGACCCACTGAGAAGATGGATGCGACGGACTACAGGGGACAGCGGTGACTTCGCTGGCTCCTGTGTCAGGTAAGTGACACATAATGGACTACTATGCGATGCATTATGTCCATTATGCTTTACCTTTGCAGGGAATGAAAGAGGAAGTAAACCCATCAGGGTTTACTTCCTCTTTAAATGAGTGTTTATTATTTTTAGGACAGCGCAGTATCACAATACTACAACAGATGAATGTAGTTATTGGCTCTAGTATAGTGAGTGGAGTGCTTGCTTTCAGTTAAGTTGTTAGATAAATTTAGTTTGGCTCTACCGTAGTGCGTGGAGTGAATGTTAATTATTTTTATCAGCTCATGGTTCCTGAGCTGATAGTTTGCTTGCTTCCCCTTTCCTCTAGAAGATGCTTCCAGAGTATAGGGAGGGAGATTCAAATGATCAGCTGAATATTTATCATACCCTGGCCAATCCTGGAAGGGGGCATCCAGAAGGTGGCTGGGGTGTGATAAATATGCAGGGGGCCTGAACAGATTGTTCTTTCCTCGTCAGGGGGGTACCAGTACTCCTGGGGATTCTTCCCATAGTAGAAGAATCGATGAGGCAACAGTTTGGGCCCTAGCCAAATTGCTGAGGAGGCATACCTGCTGAAGGACAGTGCTTCAGAGTCCTATTCTGGAGAAGGAGTTTTTTTTATCTTCCTCATGAGAGATGGAGGCTACAAGTGGAGGCTGTGTGACAGACAGCTCCTAGGACACTGTGAGTAAGGATTTTGCTGGGAACTATTAGTTGTGCAACTGCCAGAAGGGAAAAGTGGCCAGAGATTGCCCCATGGTCTACAGCAGTGAAGCCTTAGACATTCCAACCATGCCCTGCTACCTCCAAAAAGCTAATATTGAGAGACTAAAGGGAAGTTTGTCTTCCTGTGCTGTTTCCAAACATTTTGGAGTGACTCCAGACCCCTTCCTACTGTTAAAGTTCTGCACGGCTGAATCCTAAAAATACATCCCTTAGACTGAGATTAAATTTTCAGTGTGCTAGTGTAATTGGTGGCCTCTGTACTAATTAGGGAGAATCTGTTTCCAGCAGCCCCTTCCAGGGCGAGTGCTACATTTATAATTAAAATATATTGCTAAAGTAAAGCAGAAGTTAAGTACAAAATTCACTGGCAAAGCCTAGTCTGTGAAGAATCTGTGGTTTGGGCAGGCCACAGACCAATAAATTGTAAAACTCAGTCACAACCTTTGTACAATGTGAAAATAGAACTGCCGTGTGTCAAAATGATAACAGAAAAACAAAAACAAAAAATCATGCTGTTAACTACTTATGTGATATCTCAAGATTATTATTAGCTAACTCTGCAAACAGTTTTTGATTATCTTGGTCACTCTCTACCTACACCAATCTACCTGATCCTTAAGGCTACGTCTGTGTTTCCTATCCCCAGGCCAGCTGTCCTGTGTCAACCCCTAAGTCCCCAGTTGACTGTATCACACTAGCAAAATCAGATGTCACAGCCATTCAATGTGCATCAGTACACCTAGAATTGACAACCAGGAAAGTAAGAGAAACCAACATCCTGCTTTCATAGCACTATATAGACATATGGTTTGGGAATTTCTCATTCTACTGCTGTTGCTACAAACAGTTTATTCAGTGCTCATGGCAGGCATGTGTGTTAGTAAAGTAAATATGGAGTTAGGCTTTAATACCTTAGTGCAATATCTGGCCTCGGCATCCAATAGGAAGGTACCAGTACAGAAGGATACAAGCACGTTCTTGACTAGGATGATGTAGATAATAATTGCCTCACAAAACACTGATGTTTTTGGGATCCTGTGTGCCCAGAAGATAAAGTGAATTAGCATCAAGAGATACCTAATTTATAGGCCTGGAGCAATCTCACAAATTGCATCAAGGAACTAAGAAACCTCTTTCTAAATAGAAATGGTTTTGTAATTTATTTTTTTCTTTTGGTTTTGCATAAAAAGATGTTACAAAATAGAGCCTTTTGGGGCATACTTCAGACTTGTCAAGACACATTAAAATCACACCAAACAAAAAGTGGATAAACAGTTACTCATAACCATTCACTCGCAAGCTTTTATAGTATAAAAGTATGAGACCCATTGACAATGATACAGCATTAAAGCTACCTCATTATTGTTGTGTATGTTCATATAACCATGTCCATTAAATCAGTATGGTAAGTCACAAATCATGACTAATATCAGTCCACTCCTTTAAATAAAGCAGGAATGGATTTAGGAGAGAACAATCAATTAACTGTATACTACAGGGCGCCTTCCCAAGAGACCCATCAAACCTGCTTGAGGTTAGGCCAAATTTATCTGGGGCAGCATCAATATATAGTATTATATGTATGGGCCGATGGTTGAAATGTGGATGAAAAAAGGAGACTGAATATCAATGCAATGTAGGTGAGCTGGTGTTTTGGGAAGTAAGCCAGGAATCCCACACCCTGTAAAATGTACAGTACATAAGCACCATTTAGATTCATAGATCTTCTTATAGAGTGGCAGAGTTGTGATGCTTAGGGTTTTCCAAAAATAAAGCTTTGGTGGTTGTGCTGTGAAGAGTTAAGGAACAGACCACGTCTAGAATTTCAAAAAATAGTATTTAAATTTCAGGACATCTCCAAAATATAAGTATAAAAGCCACTGGTTCCTAGAGGCATCACCAACATTAAGAGTATTAGGAAAGATACTATTTCACCACCCTGGCTGGGATTCTGAATACTTGACACAGTATTTTAAATGATAGCGTGTGTCTATAGAAGAAGTCAGATGTAGAAAGGAATATTCCCACATGTTTCCCTAATCATTTTTGTCCAGAGTGGGACAGAGAGGGCAGAAGGTGCTATTGACATGAAATTTTCACCACATGCTGGTAGTAACCCCTGCTATTCATATACACAAAGAAACCAAAACAAATAAGTTCAAAAATTAAGATATATATACAGCCATTAATGTCTGCAACAAAAGTGAGTACACCCCTAAGTGAAAATGTCCAAATGGGGCCCAAGTAGCCATTTTCCCTCCCCTGTGTCATGTGACTCGTTAGTGTTACAAAGTCTCAGGTGTGAATGGAGAGCAAGTGTGTTAAATTGAGTGTTACCACTCTTATTCTTTCATGCTGGTTACTGGAAGTTCAACATGACACCTCATGGCAAATAACTCTCTGAGGATCTAAAAAAATCACTTTTGAGTCCTGATTAGAATTTTCCTGCCTATGTTATGCCCCTTGCTACCATAAAAGTACAATTGCAATAATAATGTGAACCTACGTAATCATGTGTATAAAAACCTTCAATTGCGTCATTATAAAGCAGAATAGTTATTGGGAAAGATGCAGAGTGTATCTTTTGTGTCTGTTCCCTACTGTAGTAGTTATTATTAATTTGGAACCACTAATCAATATGAGGATAGAAGTTGCCTATCTATAAATTTCCATGTCAGATGGCGAGCCAGCAAGGAGTCGAACCTAAAATTTTCTGATGGCAAGCTTTGCCTAGGAGGGGATTTACAGGTGACCCTGAGAATCCAAAATGAGACTAAAATTTCCGATAAATCAGCCAGCTGAGGTAAGCCTTTTGCTTACATTTGAGTTATCAGACTTCTTTGATCGGTAAGGCATTTTCGGGACAAAGGGTACCTATTTTACTCTCCTTAATCGAACTGAATTGATTGGTGGTTTTATGTTGTCACTGTCGACTGTCCATCGGAGTGTTATAGATAAGAAAGGGAAGAATAGTGCTGTTCACAGGTATATGTAGTACATCTGCTAGATAAAGTAGTTTAGAGGTAAGAGGGTATAGGCACATGTAGAGAAGATTGGCCAGTTATTATGGGCATTAAATTAAGTAAGTTCCAGCTACAGCACCTACTTATATACACAGCCATTTTTACTAGGGAACGTGCACATTAGGATTGTGCATTGTAACTTTCTGTTTGGGCTGACAACATTCAGTGGAACTTACTAAAACTGGAGCAGACGGAATCTAAAGCAGCATAGTACCCAATCAGCTTTTAGCCTCAACTAAATTAAAACAAAAAGCTGACTGGCTTGCATTTACAACTGCTCCAGATTTTATCTTTTCCCCTCAATGTGTCCTTTATTGCACTGAAATTCCAAGCATCGCAGTTAGATCATCCTGCTTAACTACAGATCTTCTCCTATCTCTCACTCTCTTTGTACTATCTACTGTATGTTCATACTTAAATTCTTCCGTAGCAAAACAATGTTGCCTTGACTCCCAAAACCAGTCCACACACTGTGTATAGACAAAGAACTCTTGGTAGGTTTACTTTTAAGGGCATGTCTACGTTAATGGGAACTGCCTCCCAGCAGCTGCACCTTCAAGAATTTTTCAAGACTGGAGGGCGTGAATTTGGGTAATACCTGGATCTTAACAGCCATCTTCTCAGGGAGTCGCATATCACCTGCACAGATTCTGCAATGCCATATCTTCTCAGGCTCATTTATGTGGCCACTTAAAGTGCAATTGCAGGCAAATAATGAAAGTTTTCAGTGAGCTACTAATGTTGGCAGCTATGCTAAGGTCAGCACATTAAAGGGTTTGTAAAACCTCAAGGCTCCTCTTCATATCGGTAAACCCCCTTGTGTTCACCTTGCGGGCGCGCTCCCAAGTCCAACATTTGCGTCTATAGACACAGAATGCCGGACTGGGCCCCGCCCCCCTGGCACCCGCTTCATTGGATTTGCTTGAGAGCAACGGGAGCCAATGGCTGCGCTGTTATCAATCTATCCAATCAAGAGCCGAGAACCCCAGGCAGAGAGGTACAGCACGTCTCTGCTGAGGGAACGAAGGGCTCAGGTGAGTAAAATGGGAGGGGAGGGGGCTGGGGGGCTGTTCAGTGTCAGAAGTTTTTTTCACCTTAAAGCATAGGATGCATTAAGATGAAAAAAAAACCTTTAACTCAGTTTACCTCAATCTGAAATCTATGTAATCTCTTGCAGAATTAATAACACAGTCCTCTATACAGATTCAGGAGTACGTCCTATTACCATTGCATTTCAGGATCTCAGGGCAGAACAGCAAACTTTAGATGAAAAACTGAAATACTGGTATGTTATACTACCCTGTAAACAAAGGTTTCATTGTCATTTCTGATTGTGCAGTACCTTTATCAAGTATGGGTTAGAATGGAGGCCCCTGTTCTGTGCATATGCTGTCCCCACAGTTCATTACTAGCTGCCACAAAGTTTGCAGCTCATCAGAATTAATGGATCCTCAGATGACCTTCCTCTGCTGGTCATATAATTTTGTGTATGTAGCAATGATGTTACTTCGAGAAAGTCAGGCCTGCTTGCCGCAGTCTTAGCTGACAGTGTAACAGAGAATGGGTATTAGGTAACACAGGATGCACATTTATGAATTAATGGATTGACCTGGATTTCATACATTTTGAATATCTTTCCAGACCCTTTGTATACTATTATTAACTGATTAACTTTGTCATGAATTTATTATAGCAGTTATTTTTTATTGTTTTGAATACTGTATATTACGAATAACTTCATTTTTGTGTGGTATATGAATTTATCAATTCAAATTGTTCAAATTGTTCCATTATTCTAATGTTTTCAGTAAATAGTGAAATGTGAATTATTAAATACAGTATATGTCACAGTTTGTGTTTTTTTGTGGTATGAAACTTTCTTTTTTTTCCTTACTGGTGGGGCAAGTGCTTTATCAATGGCTGCCAACATATTATAAAGATCTTAAAATTATTAAGCACAGTAGGCTTGATTCTGAGTATATTTCTTTATTGTTTTACCCTTGTTGACGGGTAGCCTTAACTCACCAGCAATTACAAGAGATATTCGGATGTTCGTAATTTCAAGCATTACTTTTATTATTGATTGTTTCTAATATCATGTTTCCCAGAAAATAAGACCTAGCCTGAAAAAGATCTACTGCTATTTTCCAGGGGGCCTGGAATATAAGCCCTACCCCGAAAATAAGCCCTAGTTAAAATGCTTGTAAAATCCTATAATCCACTCTATTACTGTAGTATATAATGTACAATGTGTGTTTCTGTATATAATTGTGCCAAATACCGGTACACGCGCCGCCTGACCTCTCGTTGCTCTCCTCCTCTTCTCTCAGCTGTCAGTGGGGTATCTTGGCTCCTCCCTCTGCAGTGCTGGGAGTGGGGAAGAGAACTCCGACAGGTAATGGAAGGGCAGAGCAGCCCCATAACAAAGGTATTCGGCACAATTATATTATAGAAACACACACATTGTACATATAAGTACATATATATATATATATGTACTTATATACTACTGTAATAGAGAGGATTCTAGAATTTTACAAGCATTTTAACTCGATTCACACTGGGGATTCCTGACAGGCAGGGAGTGAGAGGGGGAGAGAAGACAGAACATTACATGGTAAGGCCTACCCCGAAAATAAGCTCTACTGTTTCTTTTGTTGCCAAAATGAATATAAGACCCAGGCTTATTTTCAGGGGAAACACAGTAGTTGCTAAAGGATTTGAATCTGAAGGATTGCTGTCAGTTCATGCAGGTAGCACAATCTTCTTGCCTGTCATTGTCAAAAAGATATGTGGCTGTCTATGGCCAGACTAATATTTCATTGGGCTTGACTTATGAATGTATAGCTTTTCAAATCTTTTATTGCCTCTTCTTGTTTCATTGTTTGAGATTTTAGTTCAGTGCATAGGTTACAAGGACAATGGAATTCTGGCAGAATCAAAAGTTTTTTTTTCTGTATTGGCAGAAAAATTTCTCAGCCTAAAAAAAACCCCAAAAAACATGCGGCCCCGAGTACTGGCGAATTTAAATATATTACATTTTTGTTCTTAGGGTTAGATATACTTTAACCTCTGTCACAGAATTCATGGCACCAAGGGATTGTTTTGTATAACAAGAACATGATTTCTCTGCACGCTTTCATAAATTTCTTTAAAATTGATACTATATAACAGAGTAAAAATATTGCTTTCTACAATAACCTGTAACAACAAAAGAAACTCATGTTTTAGCTTTTGTACTTTTGTCCTAGCAGGGGGCTTGCCCTTTTTGCTCCTAAGCTCAGCACAAAACTTATATTATTATGACTGTTTGTCCTATTCTCTTTTAAGAAATCTCACAGTAAAAGTTGCTTTCTGAGTTCTTCATAACCTGTATCTTTCACTGTGGTATTTGCCAGTGGAGTTGAGTCTGTCCTTGAGGTTGAAAAAGCAGAGTAGTAAACCAACAATATTTAAGTGGCTCCTGTGGGGTGTAGCGTTAGTGCCGGTTCACACAGGGGCGACACGACTTGCAGCGTGACTCACAGACGTGACCTGCACACGACTTCAGCAGGGACTTGCAAAACGACTTCTGTATAGAAGCCAATGCAAGTCACCTGAAGTTGCCCCAAAAATAGTACAGGAAGCTTTTTCTAAGTCAGAGCGTCTTGAGTCGCTCCTATTAGAGCGGTTCCATTGCACAGAACGGGACGTGACTTGTCGTTTTTTTGCTAAGTCGCCTGGCAAGTCGCCCCTGTGTGAACCGGCTCTTAGCTCACTCGCATGGTCACTCAGAGGCATACACCATCCAAATCAGCATATTTATGCAGTGGGTACAGCCATGTTAACAAACTTTAAAAAAAATTCTGGGGTATGTCCCTGATACTAGTTTGAAATGAGAAAGCGGCTTGTAGAACTATTGAAATGTCTGTAACATTACACAACAAGTCCAGCTGATTGTGACTAACTGCTACTATCTTAATATTCAAGAAGATTGTCTATGTTAATTACATGAAGAAATCTGCTGGGCCTGCATCCCTTTAGATGGGTTCCTACTGAAAGTATCTCCCAAAAAAATAATTTTTGTTGCAAGGGATGCCTGAAATCTGACTTGTATCTTAGGCAGACTTCTGGGAAAATTGGTGAGCCAATCACACAAGCAGCAAATTACGTTTCTGGGGAGTGATCAGATCACACTCTGTATACAGAAAACTCCAGGTAGCCATATTGCAAAGTATTCCCAGAAAATTTGATTGGCTGCAGATTGAAAAGGAAAGGTAATTTTTAATAACATCCAATTACAAAAAGATAAGTGAGCCAATCATATGCATTATATTATTTTTTCCTTTATTCTCTATTTTTTCCCCCAACGAGTTACTCTGTAAAGATTTGGAATGGCTCAGCCAGAGCCCAGACCTGAATCCAAATGAAAATCTGTGGGATGATCTGAAGATGGCTGTGCACAGGAGATGCCCTCGCAATCTGAAAGATCTGGAGTGTTTTTGGAAGAAGAGTGGGCAAATATTGCCAAGTCAAGATGTGCCATGCTGATAGACTCATACCCAAAAAGACTGAGTATTGTAATAAAATCAAAAGGTGCTTCAACAAAGTATTAGTGTAAGGGTGTGCACACTTATACAACCATATTATTTTAGTGCTTTATTTTTACTTTCCTCCACCTAAAAGATTTCAGTTTGTTGTTCAACTGATTTGTACAGTTTGTAGGTCACATTAAAGGTGGAAAAAGTGCTGAAATTATTTATCTTTGTCTCATTGTTTTACCATCACAGAAACCCGACATTTTAACAGGGGTGTGTAGACTTTTTATATCCACTGTACATGTATTGTTCTTAGGGAGCATGCTTGCTGAGGTGCTCCAGCTAGTGACATGAGCCACTGTAGCAAAGGAAGTACAGGTAGGAAAATTAAAAATCCATTCCTGTCATTTACACAAATGACTGAAAGCAATATGTGTTTAGAAAAAAGATATCATATACCGTATATACTCGAGTATAGGCCGACCCGAATATAAGCCGAGGCCCCCAATTTACCCCCAAAAAAACTGGCAAACTTATTGACTCGTGTATAAGCCGAGGGTGAGACATGCCTGTCCATCCCTGTGTGTGTGTCCGTCCATCCCTGTGTGTCCGTCCATCCCTGTGTGTCCGTCCATCCCTGTGTGTCCGTCCATCCCTGTGTGTCCGTCCATCCATCCCTGTGTGTGTGTGTGTCCATCCATCCATCCATCCATCCCTGTGTGTGTGTGTCTCCATCCATCCATCCATCCATCCCTGTGTGTGTGTGTCTCCATCCATCCATCCATCCATCCATCCCTGTGTGTGTGTGTCTCCATCCATCCATCCATCCATCCCTGTGTGTGTCTCCATCCATGTGTGTGTGTGTGTGTGTGTGTGTGTGTGTGTGTGTGTGTGTGTGTGTGTGTGTGTGTGTGTCCAGCCTACCTTTGTCCCGAGCCTCCGTCCCGTGCCTTGCCTCCTTGCCTCCGTCCCGTGCCGTGCCTTGCCTCCTTGCATCCGTCCCGTGTCGTGCCTTGCCTTGCCCCCGTCCCGTCCCATCCCGTGCCGTGCCGTCCCGTGCCCTCTTCGTCGGCGGCCATTGTAAAGTTCAAAAGCTGCGCCGCCGCCTTCGCCTGTGATAGGCGGAACACTGAATTTCCCAGCAGCCTGTGTTCCGCCTATCACAGACGTCGTATCATCCTCGTCCGTAGTACGAGGATGATACGACGTCCGTGATAGGCGGAACACAGGCTGCTGGGAAATTCAGTGTTCCGCCTATCACAGGCGAAGGCGGAGCCGGAGGCGCGGCTTTTGAATAGAATGGCCGCTGTCTGTCTGCTCGACACGCTGATCGAGCGGGCAGACAGCGATGACTCGAGTATAAGCCGAGGGGGGCACTTTCAGCCTCAAAAAAGAGGCTGAAAATCTCGGCTTATACTCGAGTATATACGGTAAGTATGGCTATGCTTTGAGGTTCATAATACATCAACCCCTTCATTACCACTGTATGTTTGAGTGCCGAAGTGGTGAACTGTTATTTCCTCAGTACCGTTTATAAATGTCATTGGAGAAAGCACCGATGGGCAGCCAGTGTACCCATTAATGGCTGTGAACCAAGTTTGCATCACAGACACAATGTGGAGTTACTATAACTGGAGAGTGCAAACTCTTAGCTCTGCATGATAGCCAATCAGCTTCTGACTTCAGCTTGTTCAATTAAGCTTTGACAAAAAGAAAAATGGAAGCCAATTGGTTTCTGTGAAGATATGCAGCAGATATTGGACTCTCCAGTTTTAGAAAATCAACCTCAACGTACCAATTTAAAGCGAATGTAAACCTGAAAAAAAAATTGTGATGTCATAATGTAGAGTATACGATTTCTTATTATTTGAGCCCAGTCTTGCCACAAATAGTTAATCCAGCTCTGAGCAATCCTATTTTATTGTTAAGTGAAATAAATCTTGACAAACAGAGAAAAACTTTGTCAAATCCTTTCCCTTGCTGTGAGTGACAGGTGATTTACATATCTCATGCACTAGCCCAAGAGACATGCATTATTTTTTAATTCCCTCCCACTCCTTTCTTTTGCTGCTCTGCAAGGATTGGCTGTTCCACACCTCAGCATGATTTGGCACGCTGAAGTCATGTGGGGACTTTTCTGGGTTTTGACTGGATGTTATTGATCATAGCAGAGGTTCAGTGTAAGAAATGCACAGGAGAAAATGCATGTTGATAAGGGGAGTGTAGAGGTGGGCGGGGAGACTGCTGACATCATGACTCCACCCACTGAGCCCTGGAAAACAGACCCACCCATAAAATCTGCAGTTTTTCGGGTCTTATAGCAGACAGAGGGGAGACATTTGACAGATAAGTATACATGCAGGAGGCGTGTATATCCTTCTAGATAACCAATATTGCAGTCGTTTAGAAAGGATGAGAGTGGGTTTACATCCACTTTAATCTGAGTAGTTGTGTACCATGTGATCTCTGTGTTGACCAGTCACAGGGATCACAAATGTAAGGATATTATTGTTAACATTGTTGATCACCTCCCCTTCCATGTACAATGGAGGAAAGAGAAGAAATAGTGGTAATCAATCAAAGGGGAATTAGGGGTCCTCTTCTCTGGTTCCTGTCTTTGGCTGACTCTGTTCCCTTGTGCATGCTCCAGACTGGCTACATGGACAATTCTTTTTACTTCCATTGAAGCTGACAGCCCAGGCGGCAAGCCACTCCCCTGCTCCTTCTTCCATCGCCTGATTGACAGTGGCTGGAGGCTGTTCTGTCACTCTCTACTATGCATGTGAAGGACATAGGGGATGGGCTCCGTACTTTTCTATTTTCAGGAGATATTATTGTTATTATCTGACTGAGATCACAATTTACATCGGTGTTGTAGTGGACTGCTTCTTTCCTCTCATGATTGCACAGCGTGAAATCTGCCAATGGTGGGCTTCCGCCCCTAGAACCAGTTGGAGGGGCAGGGTTTCAATGTCTGAGAAGCTTCAGCCTTCTGTGAGAAGACTTCGCCTCCCTTGATTTTAAAGGGGCCCTCTCACCACAGTACAATTGGTAAAGTCTGATGGCCAAATTTTGTTGACATGGTTCCCCCATTACCACATACATGACTGATGCTTCCCCCTAAGCTTTGCATTATATGCGTTAATATTTATGTGATTCTATTGCCTTTATGTGCTCCACGATGACAGAATATCAATTTAGGTCCTCCTACAAGAGCAACAGATGGTTGTATATCTCTTCATGAGAAAACAAGTCCTTCCTGTGAGATGGATTTGCAGCAAGGGGCACAATATGATATTAAACATCCAAGAAGCAAACAAACAAGGACACAAGACAATATAAAAAGTTGTACTTTGCAGAGGTTGTGTGGAGGCAGAAACCCAGATATGATGATTGACGTGTTCTCTTGTGTACTCTGCATCACCACAAAATATTGGCTTCCTGACATACACAAATAAGGTCAGATATGAAATAATGTTTCTTTCTTATTTCTCCCAGTGAGTGGCATTTCTGCTTACAGAAAGCTGAGGCAGTGGCTCTTGGATAATGGAAAAGTACTATGCTCTTCATTACCTGGGAAGTAGTACAGCAGACCTGGGGCACGGTGAGCAGGGACAGTAGCTTATATTTGAGCACACATATTAAAGCAAAACTAAAGTCTGCAATATTTACCTTTGCTTCAACGGTCTGATTCTCATAAGGCCCCTCACCGGCACTGACAGTTTCTATCAATTTCTTTCGGGTGCTTATCTTTAGCTGTCTTCATTGGCCAGCACGGTATGATAAAACTTCCACACATGAGCAAGAACTTAGTGATACTGGCACACAGGCACTGTGTCAGGAGCAAGCACAGCTCAGGGCTTGTTCACACTTCTGCAAAGATTGGCGGTGATCTGTTTAAACTTAAAGTGATTGTAAACAATCACCTTGTAAAACAATCCATTAAGTTTAAAATAGAAATGAAAGACAAAACATTTTCCTACGGATATTAAAAAACAATTGTAAATACCTTTTTCCCCTTTATTTATAGTGGTCCCAGCTGCATAAGAGCTATGGGGAAGGAGAAACAGCAGCACACTGAGCTTACAGCCCCAAAAACAGGTGGATGTATGCATTATTGGCAAAGGAGTGCTCCTGGTGATGTCTAAAGTACCTGGTGCCTAATTGTCAAGGTTAGCCAGATGTCACTGGGGCTCTCCTGTAAGGTGGTGCACATGTAGCTGTTGTACTGTTGTAAAGCGCTGCGTAAACTGCGCTATATAAATCCTGTATAATAATAATAATAATAATAATAATGTAGCTGTCTCTTTAATACTGTTTGCAAATTATGGCTAATGGGCTGTTAGCTAAGGATCTCTATCACATTAACTGTGGGGGCGGTTACGGATTAAACTGTAGCTCCACTCACCAATTCTGACATGCAACAGGTCCAGTCCCATACACTTGGAGGTCAGTCAGCCCAGCTGTCTCAGTCCTCATGATCAGGTTCTCTCTGGTTCTAAGGCACAGCAACTCTTCCTGTGGTTCAGTCACTCACAGGTTCTTTCCTCAGCATAGGTAAGCACAGAACAAGTCTGCACACACTGTTTTCCCCACACTGTCTGCCTGGTGTCCTGCGTGACCCCAGCAACAGGGCTGCACTCATTGGATCGCCACACTGTTCTGCCCTGATCTCTGCAGATTTGCCTGGAAAAAGTTTGTGTCTATTCTTCTGTTGTGGGAGGGAATTGTGGGCGCTGTAGTTCTGCAGCCATTCTCTTGTACTGTACAACTGCCCTTTCCGGACTACATCTCTCATGAGCCATTGCAGAAGGTGCATCCAGGTGGGAGGGGGAGATGGGTGCTCACACACACACACAGCCAGGAGTGGTGGGGGGGGGGGGGATTGAACACACACACACAGAAGTGCTCAGCTCGCTCCACACAGCAGCACAGAAGTAATGAGCCAGCTGATGGGCCCACAGACTGGCCCTTGTCTCATTAACACAGTGGGGGGGGGGGGGGAGCAGGCGGAGGTTATCAAACAGAGAGCTGGCTGGCACACGGCTACACCCTGGCCTGACGGAGTCCGCTTTACTCAGCATGGGATCGATCCGCTGATCCCTGTTGAGCAGGCTGATGACAGGCCTGTCTCTGCACACTATGCAGAGGCGGACCCGTCAGAGCCCCACTCTCCTCTATGGGGAGATCAGATAAAAACGTACTGCCTGTCCATTTTTCTCCGATTCACCAGACGGATGGAAAATAGGGTCTTCATCCATCTGGATTTCACGGACAGGATTGGATCAGATAGCAGCGGGTGTCAGCGGACATGTCACCACTGACATCAGCTGTCCCATAGCAGTGAATGGAGGCTCTGATCAGGTCCGCCTGAAAAACCAACAAGCGGACCTAATCAGAAAGCCCATGTGAAAGGGGCCCAAAATTGGCCCAAATTATTAGATGTAGTCTAAAAATAATTAAAATACAATGTGAAAATCAGCAATGTGTCTACATTTTTCCATCCCACAAAGCGGCTCCATTGCAGCTTTGTTTCTGCACACCACAGCTGTGCTGTGGTGCATATAAATGTTGGGACCACAGAAAGAATAGGGATTGTTGCCCTCATCACCCTGGAATGCTTTCTAGTTCATTCTTTTCTTTTGGGTACCAAGCTGTTTGGAGGTAGTGAGTGCTGTTGCTGGGCAGATTGTGGGCTATCAACAAGCTATCCCATGGATTGGCGACCTTTACCCTTTAAACAGGGGTCAAGTCCTGGGGGGAAAAGTGTGGGAACTCCCACCCAAGATCCACTCCCCCACCAAAAAAAAAAAAATGATACGCTCATATACATAAACACTTCAAAAGCGGTATTTTTCATCCAATTTTCGTATAGTGTGTATGAAGTTTAATGCCCCGTACACACGTTCCGATTATCGTAAGACCGATCGTTCACATTTTGTTGTATACAACTAAGATTGAATACAACAGTGCAAAATGTGTGTAAGACTTTTGTCGTACGATTCTGGAAAAATCTTCCGTCGTGCGTAGCTACGTATTTTAAATGATGTCAAAAACGTGTGACCTGTGTGTCCTTCTGGTTTATTTTCATGTTTCCGATCATGCGTGGTGTTTGTCTAATGACTTTTATCGGACGCATACTGTACTGACTACACGACTGTCGTACGATGGGCTGTCATCCGACCAAAGTTTTCCTGTTTGTTCCTTCGGATTTAGTTGGACGGACTGTCGTGATTGGCTGTCGAAAGCTGCGTACTAACGATCAGATTATCGAACGATCTGTCCGAAAGCGACTTTTGTGGTCCGATAATCGGAACGTGTGTACGGGGCATAACTGTTAGTACATAAAAAAAAAACAATCCTTAATAAACATATATACGGTAATTCTCTTAATAATCAGCATTCATTCAATTGTGCTTCCATGCAAATGTGAACAACATGGTCAGATCTTTATTGGGGAATTTTATTTTGTATATAGAGTGTTTATGTGGTGAGTTTACACTTTTCATTGAACAGAGTTTGGATAACACAGGGTTAAACAGAAAGGTCATAAATTAACTGCACATTATCTGGACAGAATGCTTGGGGAGATAGTGATGTGTTCCTGCTTAGGAGATGTATGTTAGCTTAGGGGGCTGCAAACGCTGCAGGGCTCCAACACACACTCGCTGATATTCCAACCCTTCACATATTTCCACATAAACTTCCCTCCTAGCATTAAACTTTGCCAGGTATTATGCTCAGCTTACCACCCCAAACTGATGTTCCTCCCTCAGCTCACCTCTCTCCCAGCATGTCCTGTGAGCAGAATAGCTGTGCTCCTCCTCTGGGTTCTCTCATCATATGGCACTGAAGATAGAGGAGGGGGGGATTCAGCGGTACACACAAAGCAAGTATGCAGGAGACTGGGGGGGAGGATGAGGGGACAGAAAATCAGGAGGGGCCGGCAGGGAGGTCTGACTAAATACAATCTCTTAGCAGCAGGGACCTGATCTACCCGTCAGCTAGCTGTGATTGACAGGTAGATCGAAGAGGAAGCTGTCATGGGGACACCTACTAGCAATGCCTGAATGGTCAGTCCACCCCTGGTGTGCGACACTTACTATTGCGAGCTGTTTCGGCGGCTGCTGGTGTAGCACCTGCCACACAGCTCACATACTTCAAAGTCTTGCAGGACACAGCTGCTAACGGGAACTGAGTTCCTTGTTTTGGAAAAAGTACATGGGTCCCCCAAAAAGTGTCAAAAGTATTACTTAGTATACGATTTGTTCGCCGCAATGTCGCAGTCCCACTATAAAGCCTCGTACATACAA
Source organism: Lithobates pipiens (assembly GCF_037356315.1). Classification (NCBI taxonomy): domain Eukaryota; kingdom Metazoa; phylum Chordata; class Amphibia; order Anura; family Ranidae; genus Lithobates; species Lithobates pipiens. The sequence continues at coordinate 53,824,717 of NW_027507790.1, read as the reverse complement.
TTGGATTATTGGCGAACAGCATCAGCCTTTTATCAGAAGAGTGTGTGCCACAAACTTGTCTTGCATACTAATGGCACACAATTGTCGGCCAACAAACACAAATGTAGTGACGTACTACGTGGAATTTCAGCTCCTGATTACCACCCTTTGGGCACCTTCTGCTAATGTTGTGTTTGGTGAGCATGGATCCCGAGCATATGTGTTTGTATTTTGGAATTTTTTGTGATGGACTTGTGTGCAGGTAATACGATAAACTGACAACAGGCTGTTGTCCGCCGAAAATTTACTAGCCTGCCATCCAAAATGTATTGGCCGAAAGTTGGACAATTGTCTGAAAGAGCATACTAACGGTCAGATTTTAGGCAAACAGTCTGTCATCACACAATCTCCTGCCAACAATTGGATCATGTGTACAAGGCTTAAGGCCCCATACACACTTAGATATTCTGTAGATTTTTGTCTTCAGATTTACCAAAACGATATAATATGAGGTCAAACCTTCAGAGTTTCAATTTTTATGCAACCAGGCATGCCCTGGCACTACATGGTTTTGGTAAATCTAAAGTCAAAAATCTGCAGAAAATCTAATAGTGTGTATGGGGTCTCAGTCCCTGATCGCTGCCATTACTAGTAAAAAAAATTCATTAAAAAAAATTCCATAAAAAGATCCCACAGTTTGTAGACACTATAACTTTTGTGCAAACCCATCAATATAGGCTTATTGTGAATTTTTTAACAAAAATATGTAGCAGAAAACATATTGACCTAAATTGATGAAGAAATTTGATTTTTATATATTTTTTATGGGATATGTTTTATAGCAGAAAGTGAAAAAATATATATATTTTTTTTCTTAATTGTTCCATCGTTTATAGTGCAAAAAATAAAAAACGTAGAGGTGATCAAATACCACCAAAAGAACGCTCTATTTGTGGGGAAAAAAGGATATCAATTTTATTTGGGTACAGCTTTGCACAACCGCGTAATTTCCAGTTAAAGTAACGCATTACCGTATCGCAAAAAATGGTCATAAAACCTTCCGGAACTGGAGTTCAAAAGCATACATTTTTTTTAGATTGCAGCTTACCAATTCTTAGATGCGATGACTGAATTTGTTTTAATTTATAGGCTTTATTTCCTCCTGGTGATCCTGCCAGTAACTCTGTTGTTTTTCAACAGAACAAGCTGTCTTGCAGATGTTGCAGTTAGGCCTCACGCACAATGGGCGTTTTTGCAGTTGCTTCTAGGGGCATCAGGCGTTTTTTAGAGGCAGGACAAAACCCACTGCCAGTGCATCCAGGGGCAGCAGAGTGTTGACAGAAAATAATATTAATAATAATAAATTCTGATGTAGCACCCTGGTGTTTAGCAGGGTTCCTAGTAAACGTAGTTTCCAGGCGGTAGTTGCCCTGGTTAATTGTTAGTAGATCCACTGATTCCTCTCTAGTTCTGGACTTGCTTATATCTTCTGTCGATAGGTGGTGTTATGCTGGTAACATTAGATAGACAAGTGCTTAGCAAGGTCAAGTTATGAACGAATGGGGTGTCTCAGCCAATAGGCAATGGTTTCTTTAAGCCCCTTGGCCTGCTGGGACAGCCTATTTATTTGGGAGGAGTCAGGTGATCAGAGTTCTGTGTCACCCAGACGGCTGTCTGGGTGGACGTATATTATGCTGCCCCAGGATGCTAGGCCAGAAGCCTGAGGGATATCCTGGGGACATCTGGATGCTAGGCTGTCTGAGGGCCTATTCAGAAACAGGAAAAGCAGCGCAGGGTTGGGACTGCAGGATTGGAGTCCAACCGAGAGTTACGGTTCAGCTGGACAGGGAACCAGGTGTGGGCGGAGGTAGAGGGGAAGCTGTCTCCTCTAAGGGACCATCCACCTTGTTACCGGAGACCACTGTGAGTGAGCTGGAGCCAGTACCAGAGCAATCTTCTCACCAGCCGGGGACAGTGAAGAAGTAGGAAAACTTCAGTAAGTGTCAAGCCAGGGACCCAGCGAGACAGCATAGGTGACACTTGAGGAGCATCTATGAGTGCCAAGCCAGGGACTTAGCGGGTTAGCAGGGGTGACGCTTGAGGAGTATCTGTGAGTGCCAAGCCAGGGACCCAGTGAGACAGCATAGGTGACGCTTGAGGAGCATCTGTGAGTGCCAAGCCAGGGACTTAGCGGGTTAGCAGGGGTGACGCTTGAGGAGTATCTGTGAGTGCCAAGCCAAGGACCCAGCAGGGAATACTAAGTCATGGAAGTGAAAGAGCTCAGGGGATCCACTGGCTATTGGGTCTCAGAGTCTATTGAAAGACTAGGAGCTCCGTGAGAGAAGACCCACAGTGAGAGAGTGTAGCGTGCGAGGATAACTGTTCTGTGTTGCCAATGGTTAAGTACAACTAACGTTAGTGACTGTTACAAGATTTGTTGTCATAGGAGACAGCAATCCTACCTATAAAGAATTAGTATCCGGCTGGAAACCTTCCCCTGTATAGCTGCATACCTATAGAAGTCTCAGAGTCTGCCAATTATCATTGCATCTACCTAAGGGTGTCCTGGCCCTAACCCACTCTCCCACAGTTCTGTTAAGAGGCATTAAATCTCTTTTGCACACAAGGAGTGTCTGGCGCCCATCAATACATATTGCATCACACCTATCATGCCTTATAACCCATTCTACAAAGACGGATGTCAGCTACCCGTCTCTGGAGGTCTCCATTAGGCCTTTGGAGGTCCGGGACCTTGCTACAATTATTTTGGCCAATGAAATGATTTAATGCTCAAGCGCTTGATGCCTTTAACCACTTAAGGACCGCCTCACGCCAATATACGTCGGCAGAATGGCACGGCTCTGCACAAGCACATACAAGTACCTTGCCTTTTAAGAGCCCAGCCGTGGGTTGTGCGCGTACCGCCGGCGACACACTCGCTACCCGGTCCTGAGCTCCATGACCGTGGCCACGGGACCCATGGACCCGATCTCCTCCAATGTGTCGTGATCAGGTCACAGACCTGAAGAACAGAGAGAGGTAAGTGTAAACAAACCTCTCCCCGTGCTTCCTAGTGAGGCTGTCACTGATCGTCTGTTCCCTGTCATAGGGAAAGACGATCAGTGATGTCACACGACAAGCCACGCCCCTACAGTAAAAAAAACACATTAGGTCACACTTAACTCCTACACTGCCCCTTAGTGGTTAACTCCTTCACTGCCAGTGACATTTTTACAGTAATCAATGCATTTTTAATCGCACTGATCACTGCCAATGGTCCCAAAAATGTGTCAAAATTGTCCGACGTGTCCACCATAATGTTGCAGTCACAATAAAAATCTCTGATCGCCGCCATTACTAGTGAAAAAAACATTATTAATAAAAATGCCATAAAACCACACCCTATTTTGTAGACGCTATAACTTTTGTGCAAAGCAATCAATAAACGCTTATTGCAATTTTTTTTACCAAAAATATGTAGAAGAATATCGGCCTAAACTGAGGAAAGAAAAAAAATTTTTATATATTTTTTGGGGATATTTATTATAGCAAAAAGTAAAAAATATTGAATTTTTTTCAAAATTGTCACTCTATTTTTGTTTATAGCGCAAAAAATAAAAACCACAGAGGTGATCAAATACCACCAAAAGAAAGCTCTATTTGTGGGGAAAAAAGGACGCCAATTTTGTTTGGGAGCCACGTCGCACGACCGTGCAATAATCAGTTTAATCGACGCAGTGGTCCTTTAGATGCAAATTGGTCTGGGGCTTAAGTGGTTAAACGTTTTTAAACACACCTAAAAATGTTACACACTTTTACAGGCAGCAGGCTTTTTTTCTGCCAAAATGCTGATGCCAAGAGGAAAGCTTTTTAGGAGAGTTTGAAAAATGTCCTATGTGTATTTGGCCTTAAAAGGTTGAGACAAACCATTTACCACTGTCACGGGTGCTTACAATACTTAGCTGTGATAGCCCGAACCAACCCCCCAATCCAGGTGAACAAGGGAAACGGGAAGCTGGAAAATGGTGCCTCCTGCAACCCTTACGGCTACAGTGTCTTCGGTGTGGTGGCTCTCTGGGATGAGGTTCTTCTGTAGTTCTTATGGTAGCGCCAGTATCACGCAGGCCATTGGCTTCCTTTCCATTAACCCATACAGTCTGCCTGTGTTGCTGCCTGTTGTCCTGTTTAGCTGCTTGTACTGGATCAGGCTCATGCAGGATGCCCCAATATTCTTCCTCCTCAACGCAGTGAGCCACAGGCATGGATGTGCGGGGATTCCCTCCTGCTGGCTACCTCCATGCCTGGGACTGCCTGGCTGGATTCAACGGACAGTCTGGCTTTTTGTGCCTTAGCTGTTTACGCCCGAAACACCTGATGGGTTGTGAGTAGTCCTGGGTGTTGAACCTGGGCTGCTGAGAATAAGTGGCCCCTGGAGGTGGTGCTGTGGGGCGGTATGACTGTGGTTGGTAGGCGCCAGCTTTAGGGGGTGCCGCCGATCGATAATCCACCTGAGCTGTTGTCTTGACCGCAGGGCTATCCAGTTTGCAGGCATCTGTGTATTCATCCGCCAGGCAATCTGCTTCAGGCAAGGTGAAAGGTTTTTGGTCCTGGACACACTCTCTGCATTGTCAATTTACACTGCGCTTTTACATATACATTCACATTAGTCCCTACCCTCAAGAAATTACTAACTTACATTCATATACTAGGGCCAATTTAGACAGAAGCCAATTAACCTACCAGCATGTCTTTGGAGTGTGTGAGGAAAATAGAGTACCCTGAGGAAACCCATGCAGGCACAGGGAGAACATGCAAATTCCATGCAGGTAGTGTCATGGTTGGGATTCGAACCAGCAACCCTTTTTACTGATTTCTCCCTAAGTTTGGCCTTGTACTTTTTTCTTCTGCCCCCACGTGGCCAGGCACTTGGTGGCATTAGATGTGAGAAGGACATTTCAAGGTCAAGTTATGGGTATATAGGATATCTCAGCCAATGGGCGGGGGTTTTCTTGAATCCCTTAGCTTGCTGGGAGAACCTATAGAATCAGGTGGAGTCAGGTGATCTATGTTCTGTGCCACCTGGACCGTGGTCTGGGTGGATGTGTGTCGCACAGCCTGGGCTGCTAGACTGGAGATTGGACCTATCCAGGGGGCATCTGGCTTTCAGGCTGTGTGAGGGCCTATCCAGAAGTAAGAGGGCAGCGCAGGGTTGGGACTGCGGCTTGCACCTTTACCAGGGACCACAGTGAGTAATTGAAGCAAGTACCGGAGCAATATTCTCACCGAACGGGCACGATGGGGAATCAGGAAATTTCACATGCAGAAGTGGCACCTTGCTAGGGCTTTTCCCTGTAAGGCTGTCCTCCTATTGAAGTCTCAGAGTCTGCCAATTGAAATTGTAACTACTCGAGGATGTCCTGGCCCTGACCCTCTTTCCCTTGCAAAATATAAAAAGGACTGTTAAAAAAAAACAAAAAAAACCTTTGCATCCAAGAAGTGTCTGGTGCCCAATGACTTTCACCATTTTTGCACCCACTATGCCTCACAACCCACTACATATTAAAGGATGTCAGCAGTCTGTGGCCACAAAGGTTCTCATTAGACTGGGAGAGATAAAAGTCTTTGCTACATGCTTATAAAGTGTTAGCTAAAGTTTAGCTTTAATTTGTTAGTGTATCTCAATCGGCTAGTACATCTTACACTCTCCTGCCTTGGCTCAGACATTTAAAAAATATTTCCCACTTCAGTTTAGGTTTCAAGGGACAGTGTAAAAATAAGAAGTAAAAAAATAAGAAAAGTGTCTCCATCCATCTGCGCTTGCACGCAGAAGCGATGCATACATGAGTTGCGCATGCATATGTAAATGGTATTCGCAACACGCATGTCATGGTATCGCCAGGAATGTTAGAGTGACAGCAAAAATTCTAGCGTCAGACCTCCTCAGTAACTCTAAACAGGCAACCTGTAAAGGTGTTCAAAGCGTCGCCTATGGGGATTTTTAAGTACCAAAGTTTGTTGCCATTCCATGAATCTACTCAGTGTAACATAATTTTTCACATTTAACAAAAAAAATTGGGGTAAATATTGTGTTTTTTAAAAATAATTAACCTCTTGCTGATTGCCCACATACACTTACCACAGGGTGGCAGCTTCTATGCGCAGAATCACGTACATGTACGTGATTCTGCACTTCCGGGTCTGGGGCGCATAAGCACACTGCCGGCGACACGCTCACGCTGTGATTGGCAGGAGCCAATCAGTGCGTCCGGAGGACGCGATGTCTTCCGGGACCCGCTGATCATTTGAGGCACAGGCAAAAAGCACCCCCACACAGTAACCAAGCACTCCCTAGCAACACATTTAACCCTTTGTTTGCCCCTGATGTTAACTCCTTCCCTGTGAGTGTCATTAGTAAATTGACAGTGCATATTTTTTAGCACCGATCACTACATTAGTGTCACTGGTACGATTTACCCTCTGCAATATCGCAGTCCCGCTATAAGTGGCTAATTGCAGCCATTACTAGTAAAAAATAAATAAATAAATACAAATTCCATAAATATATCCCATAGTTTGTAGGCGCTATAACTTTTACGCAAACCAATCAATATACGCTTATTGGAATTTTCTTTACCAAAAACATGTAGCAGAATACATATTGCCTTAATTGATGAAGTAATCAGATTTTTTACATTTTTTTATTGCTTATGTTTTAAAGCATAAAGTAAAAAATATTGTTTTTATTTTTTCAAAAGTGTCTGTATTTTTTTTGTTTATAGCGCAAAATATGAAAACAGCAGGGGTGATAAAATACCACCAAAAGAAAGCTCTATTTGTGTGGGAAAAAAAAGGACATCAATCTTATTTGAGTACAGCGTTGTACGACCGCGCAATTGTCAGTTAAATAATGCAGTGCCGTAAAAGATGACCTGGTCAGGAAAGGAGGGGGGGGGGCGTGAACCTTTCAGAGCTGAAGTGGTTAATTTTTTAACAGAAAATCGCTTTTTTTATTAACAAATCAGCATTACAATAAGTTCAACATTCAACATTAAAGCATATGTAGTATATTGTCAGTCTGAAACATCCATTTGCAGCTTTAATATCTTACAAGTCCATTACATCTTCTTACCAGTATTTCTCAGCCAGTGGATTCCAAACCTTTTCCCCTCCTATGCCCTCCATCAATTTTAATACAGTATTTCATAGCTTCACCCATGAGAGACTATCAGGTATGTATCAGGTGTATTCGTTAAACTAAGTTGCATTTACTCTTCTTTTTGGTACGGTCAGGTGGTATCCCATACGGGGGGGTATGACCCCCAGGCCGAGCAGGGGGGAATCCATAATTTGGTCCCCCCTTCCCTGGATCCCTATCTATGCGCATTCACCCAAGCAGACCAGACCTTGTCAAACTTGGTGGGGCACTGCCTACTCTTGTATGTAAGTTTGTATAAGCGTAGCACTGACTCCACCGCCTTTCTCCAGGATGCAAGGGTAGGGGGTTCGGCTGACTTCCAATGCAGCATTATTTCCCTCCTGGCATAGAACAGCGAGAACGTAATGCAGAGCTTGGTGTATTTGTTCCCCTCCACCTTGCCTAAGTAACTCAGAAGGAGTGTCATGGGTCCAATGGGATCCTAGTTCCCCCTATGTCACTAAGTGTCTCCGCTACTCCCTCCCAGTATGCTCTGAGCCTGGGACAGGACCAGACCATGTGCCAGAATGTCCCTTCCTCTGTCCTACACCTGGGACAATTCGGGTCCAGTTCTGAGTATATTCTAGCCAGTTTATGCGGGGTGAAGTACGCCATGTATAAAAAATTTGAGTTGGATAAATCTCTTTGGCTGCTGTCATAGATGCGATGTAGGTGGAAATGCCATTCATCCTCCCCTAACGCTGGGCTGTCCTCCCTTCATTTGTCCATTGTACGGATGGGTTTGACGTCATGGGGCACCGTCAGGTATAGATATAGGGTGGAGAGGGGTTCCCCCATCGTGCTCGAAGTCAGCAGGCATTCAATTGAGTTTAGTTCCATAGTTATCAAGTCTGAGAATTGGGCCCTCATTGCATGTCTCAGTTGACAGTATTTAAATTCAAAGGATTTGGGCAGGGAGTACTTTCTTTTCATGTTGTTGAAAGGCATGATCTTGCCGTTTGCTATGACATGTTTGAGGGTGGTGATTCCCCATTTGGCCCACTGCGAGGGGTCTGGTATATCGCAGAGGTGGGGCAAGGTAGGGTTACCCCACAGCGCGGTGTGTGGGGATACACAATTCGGGGTAGTATAAATGGCCCTGGCCTCCCGCCACACACTAACAGTCATCTTCATGAGGACCATCAAGGAATGGGGGGCTTTGAGTTCCCTATACACCAGGTTAGTCAAGGCTGTGTAAGAACCCAGGATGGCTGCTTCTAGTCTCACCGCCGGATTCTGTCTGGGCTAGGAGAACCACCAGTGCACTGTGACCAGGACCGCTGCTCTGTAGTATAACAAGAAGTTTGGGGGAGCAAGTCCACCCCCCTATAAGGGAAGATACAGTATCCGTTTGGCCACCCTGGGTGGCCTTCCAGCCCAGATGAATGTGGTCAGCACTCCCTCCAGGTGCCTAAAGAAGGCTCTGGGTATGTTGTGGGAGGGGGTGTTTCGAAAGAAGTAGAGAAACTTGGGGAGAAACACCATTTTAAGCAGGTTAACTCTGCCCACCGTTGTCAGCGGGAGGGAGAGCCAGGCCGTGCATTTGACTGTGAGGTGGGAGAGAGAAGGGGTTGCACATTTTTCTCTATAAATTCCTGTGTGGTGTTGCTAATCCTGATGTTCAGGTAGGTGAACTCCCCCACTCACTGGAGCGGGGATCCGGTATTTTCTCTTGGAAGCGAAGGGGGAAAGCAAGTATGAGGCAGCTGCTTTGGGCCCCACAACAATGACAGGGCCCAGGGCAGCTGCCCCTTTTGCCCTGCCTTAAAAACAGCCCTGGGTGAACCGTGGCATTAAGGTCTCTGCTAAAAACAAAATGTATAATGTTTGGGGGTTCTAGGTAATTTTCTAGTAAAAAATACTGATTTAAACTTGTAAACAAAAAGTGCCAGAAAAAGCCTGGTCATCTAGTGGTTAATAAAAAGACGAGTTCTATACGATTCTGGTAAATGCGGTGGAAGGTCTCCTGCAGACACTAGAAGAAAGAACATTCAATGGCTGCCAGCAGCAAACACGCTGACATTTGCTCTCTCTCATCCCTATAACTATACTCGTACTACACAGGCTCCTCCTCCTCATGTATCAGTTCCATCTCTATACACACTGACAGGTCCTCTTTCATTAGGTGTCAGGTCGTTGTGACAGAGAGCCTCCCGACAAGCATCCTAATTCCACCAATCGATAAAGCGCTGGTTATGAGTGACAGCTACAGTAGCCAATCAACCAGCAGGCAGCGTGCACAAGGCAGCATCTGTGGACTCAAGCAGGGTTGCTCGGCAACGGGAGGCTGGCTCAAGTCTAGCGGTTGTCCCGGGCGCCTTAGCGACGAGTGGGCGGGACCTGCCGGTGATGTCAAGTTATTAGCGCGCGGTCGAACTCCCTCCTCTTTGATTAGTGATGCCCCTCGGAGCTCCGCCTTTCACCGTCAGCCGGCTGTATCTATCGGCGGAGGGGGGGCGGGTCCGTTCTGGGCGGCGCTGACAGGACAATAACAGCGAACCCCGCGGCCGCCGTGTCCGCTAGCGGATCCCACCTGCCAGCTGTGGTGCCGGCCCGTGTGACACTGACAGGACCCCGGGGGGGACGATCCGGCTGTACAGGTAAAGGGGAGATGTGAGTAGTGTGGGCACGGTGTGTGTCATCCTGGGTGATGATGGATCGGAGCCCCCCCCCCCCCATCCTCATGTCCTGTGAGTAGTGCTGCCAGCAGGTCTCAAGATTACAAGCACGATCTGATTTCAGCAGATCAGCCCCCCAAATATAGATAATCACTATAACTGCCCCCCATTATAAAGATAATCGTTATTCTCCTTTGTATTTGATGTCATTAGCAGGAGAAGGCAGGCATGCTTTGTATTCCTGTAATCCCCCATATGTCAGATCTGTGCACACACATGGCCTACACACCACACCTGATCTGATTTATGTGTGTGTGTGTGTGTGTGTATATATATATATATATATATATATATATATATATATATATATATATATATATATATATATATATATATATATATATATATATATATATATATATAAATGTGTGTCTCCACAGATGACACCAACCATCATCATCACCCATTCAGAATGACACACTTCCTTTCTTATGCTGTTCATTCTATGATATTATAATGACTGATCTGAGTTGATATCCATTGTGTGTGCCTAGAAATAAAGCAAAATTAAACCCACAGCAGAAAATGTAATATATTTCAGCTTACCATTCGTTAGATGTGGTGGCTGCATTTGTTTTCTTTTTTTTTTATATGCTTTTTCCCCCTGGTGATCTGATCAGTAACACATATCCTGAATTAGAGTGCCCCCACTCTGGATAAAGAGGCACATGGGGCACCCTTGGACCAGCAGCATTGTTAATCTGAGGGGAAGGGAGTGTTAAAGTGTTACTAAACCCCCAACAGTAAAATCAGTCTGTATATGCAGTAAAGTATGCTTGTTATACTCACTGTGGAACCTAAGGGGTTAATCCTCTGCATTGTGTAAAAAAGGCTGTTTGATCCTGTCTTCTCTGATCTTCCTCTTCTTCCGCTGTCCACAATCCATCTCCTGATAAAACAAAGCCTTTTCAGTCACTCGGCACATGCTCAGTTTGGTGTGTGTTGCTATGGAGTTTTTTTTTTTTTCTTGGGAAGGTGCAAGTGATCAGCATAAGTCCAATCAGCACTGTCGAGACAGAGGGTCAGGGGTCGTGCAGCCTCATAGGACAGTCAGAGTAGGATGAACACTCCTACAAGCTTTAAAGGGGTTGTAAGCCCTCGTGTTTTTTCACCTTAATGCAGGGGTCTCCAAATTATGGCCCTCCAGTTGTTCAGAAACTACAATTCCCAGCATACCTAGTTATGTCTGTGAATGTCAGAGTTTTACAATGCCTCATGGGATGTGTAGTTCCACAACAGCTGGAGGGCCATAGTTTGGAGATCCCTGCATGCATCCTCCTATGCATTACAGTGAAAAAACACGTGGCAGTCACCACTCCCCCCAGCCCCCCTGTTTTACTTACCCGAGCACATTCATCTCTTCGGCGGGGACGCGCTCTCTCTCTGCCCGGGATTCTCGGCTCTTGATTGGATAGATTGATAGCAGGGCAGCCATTGGCTCCTGCTGCTGTCAGTCAAATCCAGTGACGTGGGAGGTGGGGCCGAGTCCGGCATTCGTGCCTCTGGGCGCAAATGCTGGAATAAAGGGAATTGCGCACAAGGTAACCCCCTGGGAGAGTGCTTCTACTAGGGGGGTATCTGATGTGGGGAAGAGACGCCGGGGTACCCCAGAAGAAGATGTTTGGGGCACAGTGGAGGTAAGTATGACATGTTTATTATTTAAAGAAAACAACAAAAAAACCGATCCTTTTACAATCACTTTAACCAGACACTGATAGAAGTCACAAGCCTGCTATTTACTGCTGAAGAGAAAAGGTATTTAGCAGTTTATATTTACTAAAATAATTGCATTTCTATGTTCTGTATATTGTGGGAGACCAGATATTGTGAATGCAGGGTCCTGGGTTTAGTAGCACTTTAAATGTACTAGCAGATTTAGATACACTAACAAATTTAATTCAAAATCCAGCTCACACTTTTATAATCAGTTACAGCAAACAGTTTTTTGTGATCAAGTTTTTTTCTTTTGGCATGAAGATATTACATAAATAAAAGCTTATCATTGTAACCACCCCTGTCAGTGCTAAATGGTTTGTCTCAACCCTGTAACTGCCACATTTGCGGGACAGCTTGTGCTTTTGAAAAACAACAGACTTACTGGCTGGATCACCAGGTAAAAATAAAGAAAGCCTAAAAAAGAAAATGAATGCACATGTGAGGATTGGTAAACTACAATATGATACATGTTTGCGTTTGATTTTAATACCACTTGCAGCTCATGCAACCAAGCATGATCGCCTTTACTGGGAACAACAGTGGGGGGGGGGGGGGGGGAGGGAGATTTATCAAAACTGGAGCAGCTGTGTATGGCAACCAATCAGCTTCTAATTTCAGTTTGATCAGGTAAAGGATAAGTTTGCATTTAAAGAAAAAAAAAATGCGGACATTTTTTCAGAACCAAATGCGCATTTATTATTTATTCCTACAGACATATATAAAGGATTGCACCTGTTATTATTATTATTATTATACAGGTTTTATATAGCGCCAACAGTTTGCTCAGCGCTTTACAACATGAGGGCAGACATTACAGTTACATTACAATTTGGTACAAGAGGAATCAGTGGGCCCTGCTCGTTAGAGCTTACAATCTGTTATCAGAGAATCGCAGGTGCAATGTCAGGATCGTGCAGACACGTCATACAGCTCTCTGCTCATACCTCTGTACAGGCAGACAGTTGCTGTACACTGCAAGAAGTTCCAATGGATCACAAGTGCGCTGACCATTGGACTCATAGTTCATTGAGAACTACAAGTCCATCTGCCACTGTGGCAGACAGGACTTGTTGTCTATTCATTCACAGATCCCTGTGAATGAATGATGAGGCTGTCATGGGGGGGGGGGGGGTAGGTCATGAGAGGCATGCTGGAACATGTAAAATGTTACACCCTAAATACAGGTGTAACACATTCCAAAGGTGAACCTATCCATTAAGCTTTGAAAATGAAAGATAGAAGCGGAGTGTTTGCGGTGCTTAGCAGCTCCACGTTTTGGTCTCTCCGTGCGGGTTCCTGTACAGATGTCTATTCAAATCTCCCCCAAAGTCGCCAAAAGTAGTACAGCAGACTTTTGGGAGTCGCCGCTCTGATTTGGATGGTGCTATTGCCAGTGTTCTGTCAGATAGTGCCCGCTATGGAGAAGTGCCCGTGATGTACTACGCATGCGCTGTACGGAACAGCATAACAGCTGATTTTACGATTGACTGTTGTGACATTGAGACGGCGCCTGCGCACAATAGCCGACGGAAGAAATTTGCTGGCGAGGCATGTTCATGTTGGCGAGGGGTGGATTTGTACATGTTGGGGGTGGATTTTTAAATGATGGGCAGTGCTGCAAAACACATATTTTTTTGCTATTCTTCCTTGGATGCTTGCAGGGCATTTAGTCAACTGAAGGGCGGATTTTTCTATCTGAAAAATGTGTTTTTCAGCACTGGCCTTCATTTAAAAATCTGCCCCCATCTTGTACTTATCAGCCCCTCACCGACATGAACACGCCTCGCCAGCGCCAGGCACGATCTGACAGAAACATTTCTTCCGTTGGATATTGTGCGCAGGCGCCATCTCACCGTCGCAATTGGCTGTTGTGCTGTTCCGTACGGCGCATATGCAGTACATCCCGGGCACTTCTCGATAGCGGGCACTATCCGACAGAACACCAGCAATCACTACCGATTTGGCATGCGATTTGACATGTCAAATCGCACTCCAAATCGGCCCAATGTGAACGTGGGCTCCAGTCTTGATAAGTCACCCTCTACAAGTTTGACTTTGGGCTTATTACCTGGAAAAGGCTTGCCTACATACTGTATATGTCCAGCTTTTACATTTGCAACTAATGCTGGCCATACACCAGTAGAATTTCATTTGAAACGTTTCATTTTTAGGACGTTCGTTCGATTTTTGAATGGTTAGTGGGGTCAAACCAGTGGTAATTTTTAGATATGGATGCCGTCAAAAAAATTGTTTTGTTTTGTTCCGTTCTGTTTCATATTAAAAAAATTGTATTTCGTAATTTGTGTTCGAAATTCAATTCAATTAAAATAAGGAAAGTTCATTATGATGAATTTATCATTATGAGGTGTTCCCACCATCCCTGTGCTGTGCTGACTTCCTGGGGTTTTAACTTTTCGTAACAATTACAAATGTTCGTTATGATGAATTTATCATTATGAGGTGTTCCCACCATCCCTGTGTTGTGGTGACTTCCTGGGGGTTTAACCTTTAGTTTAGTTAACTTTTCGTACAAATAACGAATGCTTGATATGATGAATTTATCATTATGAGGTGTTCCCACCATCTCTGTGCTGTGCTGACTTCCTGGGGTTTTAACTTTTTGTAACAATTACGAATATTCGTTATGAATTTATCATTATGAGGTGTTCCCGCCATCCCTGTGCTGTGCTGACTTCCTGGGGTTTTAACTTTTCATAACAATTACAAATGTTCTTTATGATGAATTTATCATTATGAGGTGTTCCCGCCATCTCTGTGCTGACTTCCTGGGGTTTTAACCTTTGGTTTAGTTAACTTTTTGTAAAAATAACGAATGTTCTTTATGATGAATTTATCATTATGAGGTGTTCCCGCCATCCCTGTGCTGTGCTGACTTCCTGGGGTTTTAACTTTTCGTAACAATTACAAATATTCTTTATGATGAATTTATCATTATGAGGTGTTCTCGCCATCTCTGTGCTGTGCTGACTTCCTGGGGTTTTAACCTTTGGTTTAGTTAACTTTTTGTAAAAATAACGAATGTCTTTATGATGAATTTATCATTATGAGGTGTTCCCACCATCCCTGTGCTGTGCTGACTTCCTGGGGTTTTAACTTTTCATAACAAACGAATTTTCGTTATGAATTTGGATCTGAAATTCATAAACTAAATTTCGTATTTTGTAGAGAATTCGTATGCATAAAAATTCGTATTTCGGATTTGTACGAATTTCCAGAAATTCATACAAATCGAAAAAAAAATCGCACATGTCTAGTAATTTTTGATTGTAGTGACAAGACAAGAAAGAGGAGCAGGATGACGTTTTTTTTTTTTCGAACGCGCACATTTCTAACAGTGTATGTGGCTTTCGCTTAGGAAATGTAATTCACAACAGAATCAGTTGTTAAACACAAACTAAATTTTGATGTAATTTCAAACAACCTTGGTCAAGTCTTTGTTGGCATAATCAAATTTACTGACATGATTTTTGGTATGAATGTTTGTTCAATAATCACCCAGTGTATGACCTCTTCTTATTGGTTAAAATATTGTGTAATCTTCATTTGATCCCTTTTAGCGTATGTATTTTTTTTTTCTTTTATTGACATGTGAAAAAGGCTGGGCATGCTACATTCATCATTAGATCATCCTATTGTTGGTAAAGCACTGGTATGAGGTCATCCATTCCAGCTGGTGAATAATATTCAGCCATATACTCTTTGTTATGACCATGTGGCTATCTGGAAGAGGATCTCAGGATAACCCAGAGGCTAATATGTCTGGGAATGAACTCAGCAGACCATTGACCAAGAACATATTTACTGTTTAGACATCTGGCAATGACGGCTGTGATTAGGAACGTGTTAGAATGACATGTTGTCATTACATACATCATTGGTCTTATGTCACCAATGAAAACATTGCATTTCATTTAATGATTGTTACTAAAAGGCGAATGGAGAAATGATTAATCAATTGTATACCGTTCTGTGATAAAGGTAATACATGAACATTGCAGAGCCATCAAGAGGCTTGGTGTAGGAAATATGTTCAAGCTGGAAAATCGCTGTCTATAAGTTGAAATACAATTTAACCCCTTGCGCTAAATATTTAAAATACGTGAGAAACTTAAAGTGGCTCTTCAGTAATTTTTTCATCTTTCTATTTATTAAATTCGAATTAATTAAATACTCCCCTTGTTTTAACTTTGAATAGTAAATTTTTTCTTTCTGCCAGTAAATACCTTATACAGCCCACTTCTTCTTTCTTGTCTGGTAAAAAGTCCAGGCTTATGACATCATACACCTCTTTCTCGCTCACTCTCGTCAGAATTTTCCAGGAAGGTAGGGGATCAGTCATAAGAGGGCCAATGAGAGCTGCAGAGCTGGAGGTGTGCCTCTGTGTGTCTGTGTACATCCAGGAAGTGAACAGGCAGCAGCCTCAGCTGCACACAGTTAAAATGGATAAAGCCAGACTTGGTGGCGGGAGATTTCTGCAGCATATTTGGAAATTACAGAATCCCAGCATATATAAAATATTATGCAAAGTGGTTGGAGGTAAGCTTCAGAATGGCAAAGATGTTTTTATTACAAATTATGTGAGCAGACGGCAGTTCCTCTTTAAAATCAGAAATGGAAAGTGAAAGTGTCATCGGTTGGACTCGATGGACTTGTGTCTTTTTTCAACCTCGCCTACTATGTAACTATATGTAATTAAATAAAGAGCAGCTGCTGCAGCAGTTTTGCCCTCTAGGGCACAGTAATCACCAGAAAAACTATAAATAATGAGCAGCTCTAGGGTAAAAAAATTAGTTGTGCGCATATATAATCATATACAATCTAGTGCTACTACTTTTTGCAAGGAAATGTTAGTGTTACAAAGTATCCACAAACATCAATGAATAAAATATTGAATCCATAAAGTCCAAACAGCCTGTGTACTTTTTGTTAGTGAGTGCCGTGCTCCACCATAACAAGACCAGTGCTCAATAAATATACAATATATCACTCCACGCCAAAAAAAGGAAATTAAGCTTCCGGAAGACGTCCAATCAGGATAAAATGCATTGAGGCGTGGTTTACATGACGTCACTTCCAGTGATACTACATCCGGTTAGTGTGAAGCAATCCTGCCTTCCGGAAACCAGGGCAGCGGCGGCCATCTTGTCCTATCTCATGCTGTATACACCAAGTTTGGGTTTGTTTAGGTATCTGAACAAGTGAGTGTAATAGCTGCATTTTGTTTTTGTTTTCTAAAAATTGGATGGTTACGCTATGAGCTTTCTGTATTGGCAATTTTTCTGGAGCTGAGGTGTCTGACAGGAAGAAAAGGCTATCTCCAGTGTGGACGGTGGTACTTATCTGAGGGGAATCCCCCAAAGGCACATGGTGACCTAGCTAGCAATAGTGGGTCAAAATAATGCAGTGAGTTTCTGTCCATGTGGGGATATTTGGAGCACGTTTGGGGTGAAACACTTTCTACTTACTGTTTTAAGAGCAAGAGCACTGGCTTAAAGAGTTAACATTGTTCACAGTGGGACTATCAGTGGCCTTCTAAATGAATGCATGGACTTTTCTGTTATTTTATATTTGCACTATTCTATTAATGTATTTAGCATATTTAGCAGCACAGTTTTAATTTATGTTAGTTGATCAGTGCTTAATAAACATATACTGAATGTGACCCCTGACCTCCAGGTGCCATGATGGTGCCTCCACACAGACTTGCACTCACGAAAATATATTGTCCCCATGATGTCAAGTAGCTCAATATGCCTTTTTTATGCTTGAGGTCCTTTCCACCAATCACCATCCAAGAGGTCTCCAGATCTTCCACAGACTCCTCGGCCAAACTGCTCATGTGTGTTGCCTTTGCCAGCACCCAGCTTTTCTAGTGTAATTTATTTGAGGAAAGATGGCCACCACCGCTCTGTGTCACTAGCAGCAGCGTGAGATTCACCGCCAGGAAATGACATCACCAAAAGTGATGTACACTACCAGAAGTACTTCACATTCGGGGTCACATTCGCCTTAATGCGCCTCGACCTGCCTGGACGTCCTCAGGAGCTTTGGGTACTTTTGTTCATGATATACAGTGGATAAAAAAGTCTACACACCCCTGTTAAAATGACGGTTTTCTGTGATGGAAAAAAATTAGATAAAGATAAATAATTTCAGAACTTTTTCCACCTTTGTTGTGACCTATAAACTGTACAACTCAGTTGAACAACAAACTGAAATCTTTTAGGTGGAGGTAAGTAAAAATAAAATAATAAGGTTGCATAAGTGTGGACACCCTTAAACTAATACTTTGTTAAAGCACCTTTTGATTTTATTACAGCACTCAGTGTTTTTGGGTATGAATCTATGAGCATGGCACATCTTGACTTGGCAATATTTGCCCACTCTTTGCAAAAACACTCCAAATCTGGCATCTCCTGTAGACAGCCATCTTCAGATTACCCCACAGATTTTCAATCGGATTCAGGTCTATGCTCTGGCTAGGCCATTCCAAAACTTTAATCTTCTTCTGGTGAAGCCATTCCTTTGTTGGTTTGGGTGAATGCTTTGGGTTGTTGTCATGCTGAAAGATGAAGTTCTTCTTCATGTTCAGCTTTCTAGCAGAAGCCTGAAGGTTTTGTGCCAATATTGACTGGTATTTGGAACTGTTTATAATCCCCCCTACCTTGACTAAGGCCCCTGTTCCACCTAAAGAAAAACAGTCCAAAAGCATGATGCTGCCACCACCATGCTTCACTGTGGGTATGTTGTTCTTTTGGTGATGTGCAGTGTGGTTTTTCCACCAAACATATCTTTTGATATTATGGCCAGCAAAGTTCAACATTGGTTTCATCAGACCATGACACATTTTGCCACATGCTTTTGGGAGACTTAAGATGTGTTTTTGGATGTTTTTCTTCGTAAGAAAAGCCTTCCACCTTGCTACTCTACCCCATAGCCCAGACATATGAAGAATACGGGAGATTGTTGTCACGTGTACCACACAGCCAGTATTAGCCAGATATTTCTGCAGCTCCTTTAATGTTGCTGTAGGCCTCTTGGCAGCCTCCCTGACCAATTTTCTTCTTGTCTTTTCATCAATTTTGAAGGGATGTCCATTTCTTGGTGAATGTCACTATTGTGCCATATTTTCTCCACTTGATGATGACTGTCTTTACTGTGTTGCATGGTATATCTAATGCCTTGGAAAGTCTTTTGTACACTTCTCCTGACTGATACCTATTAATAATGAGATCCCTCTGATGCTTTAGAAGCTCTCTGTGGACCATGGCTTTTGCTGTAGGATGCGACTAAGAAAACGTCAGGAAAGACCTACTAGAACAGCTGAACTTTATTTGGGGTTAATCAAAGGCACTTTAAGTGATGGCATGTGTGTACGGACTCCTATTTAATATGAGTCTGAATGTGATTGCTTAATTCTGAACACAGCTACATCCTCAATTATAAGAGTGTGTGCACACTTATGCAACCACATTATTTTAGCTTTCTATTTTTACTCCCCCCCCTAAAAGATTTAAGTTTGTTTTTCAATTGAGTTTTACAGTTTATAGGTCACATTAAAGGTGGAAAAGGTTCTCAAATGATTTATCTTTGTCTAATATTTTTACATCACAGAAACCTGACATTTTAACAGGGGTGTGTGGGCTTTTTCTATTAATTGTAGGGTTAGCAGATATGTCAGGTTTTAAATGCTGTCTCTGATGCCATAGTGGCGATATCTTTTCTCTACCTCCTTTAACTGGACAGAAAGTGAGGAGAAATCTCAGGTAAACAGACAGCAATAAAATATTGACAGAGTTTCTAAACCTACCCAGTCCCAGGAAAAAAAAAACAAATGACTAAAAATAGAGTAAGCCCCCGTTCACACCTATGCGAATTAGATGTGGCTTACACCGCATCCAATTCCCAGGAAATTTGAAAATACATTAATTTGAATGCATCTGGTTCACAAATGTGCATTGCATTCACACTGCGCATTCCACAAAAAAAGTGTGCATTTTCTGGGCATTGCGGTGCGAATTACAAGCCCATTATCTTCTATGGCAATGCATCTGATTCGCAGATGCATTCCGTTCTGAACACAAATTCTCTCCTTCTCCTCACTACACCTCCAACCCTCTCCACCCCCCCCCCCCCCCCCCACTGATCTGCAGCTAATACGCAGAGTAACCTCTGAACAACTGATTTTTATCTTTGCAGTGAAACCGGAGCTTCAATTCGCAACGCACATGTGTGAACCCGGGCTTAAGGGAGAAGTCCAGCCTAAGCTTGTTTGGCTGGACTTCTATGGATCACAAGCGTGCAATTAGTTTTTAGCAGAGTGGATTCTCTTTTAAATTTGTAATTTTGGACTGATGGGTACCCTTAAAGAGGAAGTAAACCCTGATGGGTTTTACTTCCTCCTTTCTCCTCCTTCCTCCTTATACTCACCTTGTCCCTGTTCCCTTGCAGCGTTCTGCTCCTCTGCAGCTGATTCTGAAATCGACGCTGATCTGATGGAGTGGTGACATCACTCTCCTGGTCATGTGAGGATGCTTGGGTCTAGTTATTGGCTGCCAGGCCTAGGCACCATTGAAGGGGAGCAGGTCACCCCCCCCCCCCCCCAAGGTTGAAAGTGAGGTGTATTCTGGCTGGCTGTAGAGCAGCAAGAAACTTTGAGGTAGCCCAGGTAAGGTAAGTGTAAGCCCTTGTACACATGGTCGGACATTCCGATGGACAATGTCCGATAGGACCGCGTTGTCGGATAATCTGACAGTGTGTGGGCTCCATCGGAAAGTGCCACGCATGCTCAGATCAAATTCCTAGACCAAAGCTATTGGCTAGTAGCCTGAACGTAGTCCCGTCCTAATGAAATAACGTCATCACGTTAAGTACGATCTGATTTTCTGACAACTTTGTCCGACTGTGTGTATGCAACAGATGGATTTGGTTGTCGGAATGTCCGACCGTGTGTACAAGGGCTAAGGTCTCATTCAGATGTGCTTATATGTTTCATAATGCAAAATGCAGGAGCTTGCTGGCAGCAAGATCCTGTGTTTTTAGTTGTCTGTACAGTGTAGGCATGTAACGTTTGTGTAACGTTTTCATGTGTCCAGAAGTACAGTTCACAAGGACTCTATTGGCCACTGCACCTACGCTGCTGAATACCTTCTATTGGAAGGCCCTGCTGTCTAACATCCTTGGTTGCTGGAACGCCTGCTGTTCCTTTCACGTATTGTTCTTGGTTGCTAGGTTTCATTTCAGACGATGGTGGCCAATAGGCTACATTCTCTCTGTAGCCTTGTACACATGTTTACATGTGTACCTTGTAAAAATGCTGACATTTGAAGTCTCTGACATAGACTTGTCCTATTTTTTTTCTTTTACGTTGCTGAATACAGTGCAATATTATGGCCCTAGGCACAACTGTGTGAAAGGACCCATAGACATATACAGCTGCTAACTGCTGCTTAGAAAACTATATGCTGTACATATACTGTACATTTGCATTGTTTTAATGCTCAAGTAAATGAGCCCCAAGTGGGCGCAGGGGGGATTCTTTTGTGCTCTATGTGGGCAAGGGGACAGTGGGGGTTATTTACTAAAGGAAAATCCACTCTGCACTGGAAATGCACTGCAAATGCACTTGGAAGTAAAGTCGCTGTAGATCCGAGGGGGACATGCAAGGAAATTAAAACACAGCATTTTAACTTGCACATGACTGGATGAAAAAATCAGCAGAGCTTCCCTTCATTTCAGATCTACCCCTTAGACTTAGAGCGACTGCACTTTCAAGTGCACTTGCAGTGCAAAGTAGATTTGCCTTTCATAAATAACCCCCAATCTCTCTAGAATTCTAATTGAAATCAGTGGTAAATGTTGCTTGGTATTTTCTCTTCCAAGCGTATTTTTTTCTGAGCTAAATGTTATATATTTTATTTTTGTTCATATATTTTATTTTTGGAACCAAAATGTATATTGTGACCAACTCTGTATTGACAGAATCATATTAACTGCTGTGCAGCCTATTATCCCGCTGCTGTTGTTGGTATGGGGAGTATTAGCCGTAGCATTTAAGTCGTAGTGTAGCTGTAAATTTAGCAGGGAGGTGTTATCTGTCAGATAGTATGTCTATGTAACAACAGGAGGACGGAGATGGTAGGACTCAACATGAAGCTTCACCTTTGTGGATGTCAGAGGTTAGTGAGCACATCTTCTTGTCGCCAAGAAGATAAAAACCTTACGCCGCATTATTTCTTCTAAATTAGAAGCCTAGCATAAGACCTAGCCCTGTAGTATTTTCACACACTTAGATGAGAAGCAAGAGAATTGTAACAGAAATCTTTTGTTCTGTATAGAGAACTGGCAATCACTAAAAGGGCATTTGTTATGTTCATTTTTATTTTGCGCATTATTTTATTGCATTATTGTATAGTGTTGCAGATCCAGTTACCTTGACATAATTAGCATGCGTATCAGAGCGACTTCTATAAGTAAGCAGTAACGGTTTCGGTAATATTTTTTTATTTAAACACTGTTTTATTATTTTCTTTATTATTTATGTAAACATTTATTTTACTAATAAATTGTAACATTATTATAGAGCCAACGGTTTACACATCGCTTTACAATATAAAAGGAGACAATACAGTTACAATACAATAAAATACAAGAGGATTAAGAGGGCCCTGCTCAGAAGAGCTTACAATCTAATAGGGTGGGGCAGGTAGTACAAAAGGTTGTAACTGTGGGGAATGAGTTGATGGAAGTGGTAGGAGATTAGTTGGAGATGTGATAGGCTTTCCTGAAGAGAGGAGTTTTCAGGGATCGCCTGAAAGCAGCAAGAGTAGGAGATAACCGGACCAGTGGAGGTAGCGAGTTCCAGAGGATGGGAGAGGCTCTGGAGAAATCCTGGAGACAAGCATGAGAGGAGGAAACGAGAGAGCTTGAGAGTAGGAGGTCTTGAGAAGAGCAGAGAGGACGATTCGGGTGATATTTGGAGACAAGATTGGTGATGTAGCTCTGGGGAGAGTTGTGAATTGCTTTGTATGTTGTGGTTAGTATTTTGAATTTCATTTGCTGGGTGATTGGGAGCCAGTGTAGGGATTGGAGGAGAGGGTTGGCAGACACCGAGCGGTTGGTAAGGTGGATAAGTCTGGCAGCAGCATTCATGATAGACTGAAGAGGGGATTAGCCTATGGTTAATGAAAAGGGAGTTGCAATTTAACAAGGATTTTAATCCTTCCTGACTCCTGAATGTTTTGGCTTTACATACAACTGTTTTGCTGAAAATGTGCTTGTTTACAGAGCTCAGTAGCTCAAGCTCACATTTTACAGTTGAATCATGGGAGTGATGCATCCAAGGTGTTTCCATTGCACCAGTATCATAGAACATATTGTTTTTTCTAAACAGATGTCTATAACAGTAGTAGCTGTTTGGTTTTAGGTTTTCACTTTGTAATTAAGAGTCATTATGGAGCAATATAGCTCAAGCAAGTAAAATGATGCATCACTCCCACAATTCAATGGTAAAATGTGAGCTTGAGCTACTGAGCTCTGTAAGCAAGCACATTTTCCGCAAAACAGTTATATGTAAAGCCAAAACATTTAGTTTTTTAGTAGAGTCAGGAAGGATTAAAATCCTTGTTAAATTTGTATTCTTGTTGAAGTCCTGGTAACACTTTGTCCTGGTAACCACTGTCGCTGAAACGAGAAGTAATGGAAAATCCTTAAAGTGGTATTAACCCCAAAAGAAAACATTTATTATATTGCAGTTGACCAATTCTGGATGTGATGGCTGCATTTGTTTTCTTTTTTAAGGCTTTCTTTCCTTTGTTTTCACCTGGTGGTCTGGCCAGTAAGTCTGTTTCTCTTCAACAGTGAGCCCCGGTTCACACCGGGACGACTTGTCACCTGACAAGTCGCGTTCCGCTCTGTACTATGGAACCATTCTAATAGGAACAATTTAAGTTGCTCCAACTTAGAAAAAGGTTCCTGTACTACTTTGGGGCGACTTCAGGGCGACTTGCATTGATTTCAATGATGATTGATTTTCAAATCATTTTGCAAGCCGCCGCTGAAGTCGTGTGCAGATCGCCTTACAGAGTCCTGCTGTAAGTCGGGTTGCCCCAAAGAATTTACCACTCACAGAAATGCCAACCCCTACCTTGCCCCACCCCTTATTCTGCCCCTAATCGCACCCTCATAAATTATCTCATGAAATTACACTTAAATGTTTTATGCAGAATTAAGTTACAAAAATAAATATTACCGTATATACTCGAGTATAGGCCGACCCGAATATAAGCCGAGGCCCCCAATTTACCCCCAAAAAAACTGGCAAACTTATTGACTCGTGTATAAGCCGAGGGTGAGACATGCCTGTCCATCCCTGTGTGTGTGTCCGTCCATCCCTGTGTGTCCGTCCATCCCTGTGTGTCCGTCCATCCCTGTGTGTCCGTCCATCCATCCCTGTGTGTGTGTGTGTCCATCCATCCATCCATCCCTGTGTGTGTGTGTCTCCATCCATCCATCCATCCATCCCTGTGTGTGTGTGTCTCCATCCATCCATCCATCCATCCCTGTGTGTGTGTGTCTCCATCCATCCATCCATCCATCCCTGTGTGTGTCTCCATCCATGTGTGTGTGTGTGTGTGTGTGTGTGTGTGTGTGTGTGTGTGTGTCCAGCCTACCTTTGTCCCGAGCCTCCGTCCCGTGCCTTGCCTCCTTGCCTCCGTCCCGTGCCGTGCCTTGCCTCCTTGCATCCGTCCCGTGTCGTGCCTTGCCTTGCCCCCGTCCCGTCCCGTCCCGTGCCGTGCCGTCCCGTGCCCTCTTCGTCGGCGGCCATTGTAAAGTTCAAAAGCTGCGCCGCCGCCTTCGCCTGTGATAGGCGGAACACTGAATTTCCCAGCAGCCTGTGTTCCGCCTATCACAGACGTCGTATCATCCTCGTCCGTAGTACGAGGATGATACGATGTCCGTGATAGGCGGAACACAGGCTGCTGGGAAATTCAGTGTTCCGCCTATCACAGGCGAAGGCGGAGCCGGAGGCGCGGCTTTTGAATAGAATGGCCGCTGTCTGTCTGCTCGTCACGCTGATCGAGCGGGCAGACAGCGATGACTCGAGTATAAGCCGAGGGGGGCACTTTCAGCCTCAAAAAAGAGGCTGAAAATCTCGGCTTATACTCGAGTATATACGGTAACAACAACTTTGACCTGTGCCCATCATTGTAGCTTCACCATGCCCATCATTGAAGCCTCACCTTGCCCATCATTGAAGCCTCACCTTGCCCATCATTGAAGCCTCACCATGCCCATCATTTCAGCCTCACCGTGCCCAACATTTCAGCCTCACCGTGCCCAACATTTCAGCCTCACCATGCCCAACATTTCAGCCTCACCGTGCCCCCATTGCAGCCTCACCGTGCCCAACATTGCAGCCTCATTGTGCCCAACATTGCAGCCTCATTGTGGCCCCATTGCAGCCTCATTGGGGCCCCATTGCAGCCTCACTGTGCCCCCATTTCAGCCTCACTGTGCCAACATTTCAGCCTCACTGTGCCAACATTTCAGCCTCACCGTGCCCCTTGTAGCCTCACTGTGCCCCCATTGCAGCCTCACTGTGCCCCCATTGCAGCCTCACTGTGCCCACATTGCAATCTCACTGTGTCCCTTGCAGCTTCACTGTGCCAACAATGCAGCCTCACTGTGCCAACAATGCAGCCTCACTGTGCCAACAATGCAGCCTCACTGTGCCAACAATGTAGCCTCACCATGCCCAATATTGCCGCCTCACCATGCCCAACATTGCAGCCTCACTGTGTCCCTTGCAGCCTCACTGTGCCCAACATTGCAGCCTCACTGTGCCCAACATTGCAGCCTCACTGTGCCCAACATTGCAGCCTCACTGTGCCCACATTGCAGCTTCACTGTGCCCCTTGCAGCCTGGCGAGCAGAGCAAAGGCAATTTCATGTAAGCTGTAACAGTGTGCTATACTGATCGGTGACCCCGTGGCTCTCCTCTTCCTCCATGCTCTCTTCCACCCGGGCGATCACTGGGAGAATGGCTCCCAATCAACCCCGCCCGCCGGGGCAGCCCAGCTCGCAAGCCCTCATTTTCCACACGCAAAATGCAAGAGGCGAGTGGAAAATTTGAGGGCTTGCCTACAATGATCAGAATTTTTAATGTAAAACCTATATCCCAAAAGGAAAAAAAAAAAAACAGTTTGCAATAACTGCTTGTAAAGTGTTAGCTGGAGTTTGGCTTCAGTTTGTTAGTGTCCTGTGTGTTCCTTCATCGAGAGTGGAGGCATTCTAATACAGGAGGTGTGTTACAAAACATGAAAACAGAGGGGAATAAAAAATGATAAAAAAAAGAAAATGAATGCAGCCCCCACATCTAATGATTACTAAGCTGCAATATATTACATTTTCGCTTTAAAGGCAATGTATGGTCACAGCATACACTTTAATTTTGTAATATCAGCATTGTAATACCAATACAAACAATAGTTATACAGTATAACAACCGGGGAAACTGGCGCTACCTAAAAACAGGTACTCATACCACCTAAAATAGTAAATAATAAATATAAATAACAACTAAGGTTTACACCCGAAAAACCCCAAGACTTTCCTGCTCCTATTGCTATTGAGCCCAGGAAGAGATACAAAAAAAAATAAAAAAATAAAAAAATAAAAAAATAAAAACACAGCTCCGCCCAGAAGATATTAAATCACACAATTTGTATAGTATGTCTCCAAACCAACGCAAATTCTGTACGAGAAGCTAAATATCAAGAAATAATAATGCTAACTGCGATTAATCGCAAAAACGCATCAATGCTGAAATTAGCTACCAAACTCCCCACTAGAATATAACGTGACAACCTTAATTTCAAAAAGAAACCATCCAGTGAAACCCAGAGAGAATTATCATAAAGGTGCCAAGTGTAACAAGCTTAGTATGTGACTCAATGCGATTATAACTTAAAATCGCATATATGCAAAAATATAATTGTGCCAGTAAATAATTTTACCTATTTACCTAAAATCACATAGGTGCAATATTATAATTGTGCCAGTAATTAAATATATCTTTAGTGACAAAAATATATAGCCCAGTAACTAAATGTGAAAAAAATGTACGAATGCTAATGTGACTAAAAAGCATAAACAATACCAGGTGAAAAAATTTATATATATACACGCAAAAGGTTGTATATAATAAACAATCTAATCATATAGCACGACCCCTAGTGGTACAAGTGCAAAGATACTCTAAATGATAAAATTAATAACATTCATGAATATTTGAAAAATAAAAATTAAAATTAAAAATAAAATAAAAATAAGAAATAACTGAAATAAAAAAAAAATATATATAATATTAATGAAAAATAATAAAACCAAAAAATAGTCCAAAATAAATGTTCAATAGTGCAAATCCAAAAAAATGTTCATCAAGTGACTTTAGTGCTTCCTGTGTAATCTTCACCGTGACTTCCGTGCTCCCCCACCAGGAACCCCACTCACCAAAAGAAAGTACCCCTGCAGGGGTTGTTCGCCTTCAGAATCAATCTCCCGATGTCCGGCTCTTTACCTCGTAATCGGTGACTGAACGTATCCAAACGGGAATTCCATATATCCTCATAAGAAAAAAATTGGAGTCTCCATAGTGTAATCCGTAAAAAATTGATTTATTTTCACAAAAATGATAAAAAACATATAGGAACAGCCATAAAAAACAAAACAAAAAACAAAAACGAAAAACAAAAAGATAAAAATTCTATATATGACCACAACTCTCATATAATGAGAAAAACTGTGGAAACGCAGTCCACCAAAGGGATTAATATATTAGTTCCTCCGAATATTCCGGTATTGCTCCAGAAAGTAACATATGATTAAACAAAAAATGAAAGAAAAAACGCTAATTTGCTCTCTGTCCCGGGGGAACCAGAAAAACCTCCTACAAATAGAGACCTCTGAATGGGATAGAGACCTCCCTTCAGGGCAACATACCGGGATTTACCCTTGTGAAGGTGGTAGCTCTAATGCTGCACTCCCCCTTGGGATAGAGTCCTTATCGCGTAATTTTCAAAATCCCCGCAGATGCCGTACGGTGGATACGCAGTTTGCGCTCCACCTGCGTTCCAACCACCGTCGGCAATCCGGAAGTGACGTAATCAGCGTAACTCCGTCGAACGCGTTTCGTCATTGACGTCTTTCGTCAATGACGAAACGCGTTCGACGGAGTTACGCTGATTATGTCACTGAAGGCGAACAACCCCTGCAGGGGTACTTTCTTTTGGTGAGTGGGGTTCCTGGTGGGGGAGCACGGAAGTCACGTTGAAGATTACACAGGAAGCACTAAAGTCACTTGATGAACATTTTTTTGGATTTGCACTATTGAACATTTATTTTGGACTATTTTTTGGTTTTATTATTTTTCATTAATATTATATATTTTTATATTTTTATTTCAGTTATTTCTTATTTTTATTTTATTTTTAATTTTTATTTTTATTTTTATTTTTCAAATATTCATGAATGTTATTAATTTTATCATTTAGAGTATCTTTGCACTTGTACCACTAGGGGTTGTGCTATATGATTAGATTGTTTATTATATACAACCTTTTGCGTGTATATATATACATTTTTTTCACCTGGTATTGTTTATGCTTTTTAGTCACATTAGCATTCGTACATTTTTTTCACATTTAGTTACTGGGCTATATATTTTTGTCACTAAAGATATATTTAATTACTGGCACAATTATATTATTGCACCTATGTGATTTTAGGTAAATAGGTAAAATTATTTACTGGCACAATTATATTTTTGCATATATGCGATTTTAAGTTATAATCGCATTGAGTCACATACTAAGCTTGTTACACTTGGCACCTTTATGATAATTCTCTCTGGGTTTCACTGGATGGTTTCTTTTTGAAATTAAGGTTGTCACGTTATATTCTAGTGGGGAGTTTGGTAGCTAATTTCAGCATTGATGCGTTTTTGCGATTAATCGCAGTTAGCATTATTATTTCTTGATATTTAGCTTCTCTTACAGAATTTGCGTTGGTTTGGAGACATACTATACAAATTGTGTGATTTAATATCTTCTGGGCGGAGCTGTGTTTTTTTTTTTTTTTTTTTTTTTTGTATCTCTTCCTGGGCTCAATAGCAATAGGAGCAGGAAAGTCTTGGGGTTTTTCGGGTGTAAACCTTAGTTGTTATTTATATTTATTATTTACTATTTTAGGTGGTATGAGTACCTGTTTTTAGGTAGCGCCAGTTTCCCCGGTTGTTATATTATTTCCACTCTTGAAAGAAACCCTTGCAAGGGGATTCTCTTTTTGTGGGGGGGCAGCAATCTAGAATCATTCACATACAGGTATACAAGATATATATAGGATTTATATCTAGCCGGTTTAGGCTTGTGTTTACCCACTCCTGGTGCTGAATAGCGCGGTTCTTCCATCTTTAATAGTTATACAGTATTTGACAATCAAATATAAACTTACTTGAAAAATATCTACTGTCTGTCTTTTCCCACAACTTCCTGGATTCCCTGCATGCTTTGCAGCTTCTCCTCTGCTATTTACTTTTAATTTCTCATATTCATTGAATATCAAATATATAATTTTCTAATATCCCATGGTACCTTGCTGCCTGCAAGCAGTGACTCCTGTACTGACCCCGCCTCCTGAAACTCCTCCTCTCTGAACCCCTGTAGTTCAGAAGGCAGGCTCTGTGAAATGTGTGACACAGCACTGCCCATCAACAGGGCATAGAGGTGAATATATACCACAGAATTCAAAGAAGTAAATGTGTGGGAAACTTCAGAAAGTACTTTTATAAACGTCAAGTTATTCTTATATATCTTATATCTTTCAAATTATTAAGAGTAGTCTAGAAAAAAATGAAATACAATGTGGAAATGAATGCTGTGTATCAGAACAAGAAATTAGAGCACATTTTTCATTGGTTACAGTACACCTACAGTATTTTGCTAACAAATATCTAGCAGGAAAATTCTCCTTACTTTGTAGAGATTTTCTTTTACTTCCTATGGGATGAGAAGTAAAGAGAAATCTCAACTTGACACAGGCAGCAAAAAAAAAAAAAGACTGGAGTTTTACTATTCCCCTACACCAGTGATCTCCAAACTGTGGCCCAGGGGCCAGATGCAGCCCTTTGCTTGCTTATATCCGGCCCTTGGGGCACTATTTCATTCACTGATACCAGCAATGGAGCATAATCCCCCCCAGACACCAATGAACCGACACAATTCCTCCCAATGACACCTGTGATGGGGCACAATTCCTTCCAGTGACACCAACGATGGGGCACAATTCCTCCAAATGACACCAACAATGGGGCCCAGTGACATCAATGACGGGGCACAATTCCTCCAAATGACATTATCAGTTGGGGCACAATTTCTTTCAATGACACCAACAATGGGGCCCAATGACATCGACGATGGGGCACAATTCCTCCAAATGACAGTATCAATGGGGCACAATTTCTCTCAATGACACTAACAATGGGGCCCAATGACATCAATGATGGGGCACAATTCCTCTCACTGACACCAACCATGGGGTGCAATTACTTCCAATGAAACAAACAATGCGGCATTATTTTTTCCCAGTGACATCAGGACCTTTTCTACTCCCAATGGCCACAGTCCGTCCCCCCTAATGTTTGAAGGACAGTAAACTGGCCCTTTGTTTAGAAGGTGTGGAGACCCCTGCCCTACTCTGTTGAAACAAAACATCAATACTCTTACAAGCTATTTCGATTCTTACGAATAAAATATTGGCTCACCACCGTATTCATCAATAAAGACCAAGTCAGCTATCATTATTTGAACATATATGCAACCATATGCCTTTCTCCCCATAACTGAATTCTATTCTTTACTCTCAATTGAATATTTCCATCCACCATACCAACCATGCTGACGTTTCCAAGTAGGAGATAGACCTCCAGTGTACCACAAATAGAGCAGATTGGTTGCAAATATGGGCCACAATAGCTTTTTGTTCTATTAACGTAACGAGTATTAGTAAATACTATTGCATTCAAAAGAGTTACCGGATGGTACCTGGTCCCATCACATGTAGCCCACCTTCAGCCTTCCCATACTGGTCTGTGCTTTTGGGGCTGCCCAATGCCATGTGATGTTTTACATACCTGGTGGACATGTCTCGTGGTTTTGGACTAAGGTTTTGATGCTCATTCATGCTTTGTTTGATCGCCCGCTTCCCAGAGATCCTTGGTATGTCTTACTACACCTTAAACCCCCCCCGATTTTACTAAAGCCCAATTCAAATTGGTGACCTACATTTTGTTAGCGGCAAAACAGACTATCGCCAAAGCCTGGAAAAAACAATCCGTCAGCAGATCGATGGGTTCTTTATCCATGAGAAACTCACCAGCATTCTGCTAGACACACAAAAAAGAATTCTCTCAGATATGGACCTCATGGATACAATATGTCCATCCATCCCTGTCTATTGAGAGCTATAACTCATTATAGTAGTCTAGAATTGGGATGCTGGCTTTGGGCATTCCTGGCGTTTACTCCCCCTTTACCCCACCTCTCTTTTCCACCTTACTACTGTGGACATCCTTCCTTTCTCTTTCCTTTTTATCTTATTAGCTTGTTGCAGATGTTGTTATTGATTCAAACTTATTGTCTCTTGATCTGCTTATTGTTTTACGACCCGTGGAAATACTATCTGGCCCATCGATATCTTCTCTAATTCACAGATTACAAGTTTTGTTTATTATTATTCAATGTATACTGTTGGGTGTTTTTACCTTTTAGCTGTCTAATATTTTCTTGGCAATTTCAAAAAGTTCTAAGCCCTTGTATACACGGTCGGAGATTCCGTCGGAATGTTTCCTATCGGACCATTTTGTCGGATATTCCAACTGTGTGTGGTCTGCATCGGACTGTTTCCATAGGAATATCCGACGGACCAAGTTTTCCAAAATTTTCCGACAAAATGCTCCTATCGGACATACTCCAATCATGTGTAGCCTACTCCGACGGACAAAGTGCCACGCATGCTCAGAACAAATTCCTAGACCAAAGCTATTGGCTACTAGCCTGAACGTAGTCCCGTCGTAACGAAATAACGTCATCACGTTATGTACAATCGGATTTTCCGACAACTTTGTCCGACCGCGTGTATGCAACATCACTTCCGGACCTCTTCCGGAATTAATCCGTCGGAATTACTCCAAAGGATTTGGTTGTCGGAATCTCCGACCATGTGTACAAGGGCTTATATGCCAGGTCTTGTACCTTTTTGTAAAATGTATTGAAAGTGAAACAAAACATTAATACAATAAAAGGATTAGCCTGGTGAGTGTGATTTAAGCCTACAGCTAAATAACTATGAAATATTTGTATGCAATATTTTATATTTACCTGACAAAACTGAAAAAAAAAATAGTTTTATTCTGAATAAAAAAAATGCAGAAAACATGATACATCCCCGTAAGTAGAAAAAGTATGTAATTAAAAAAAGTTACTTTGTTTGAACATGCCTTATAAACCTTGGTGCATGAATCATCAGTGTATTGAGAATTATGTGCCTTTAAGATTTACACAAGCGTTTAGCAAACTGCTTTCTCTCTGCAAAGGTCTGTAGGTGCTACAACACGTACCAACTTCCAGCAATTCATCATTTCTCAAACTTTGCTATTTCAGACAACTAATGAACATATGTGCATACATTTTTATCTGGCTTGCCTGGATGATTTTCAGCCCAGCTAGAATGCAGTTATGAATGTAATTAGATGTGTTGTTTTGTGATAAACTGTCACATGCATTTTGTTATTTTGACCTCCCGCAGAGCTCAGCATGGTAATTAAATCTAGTTTCTGTGTATGCTCCTCTCATTGCAGTTTTCGAGCATTGCAGTGGTTAATTTAATTGTCTGTTTTTCTAGTCTGTGTGTAATCATTGTAGCAGGGAGGCAAAACTTCTGGCCAGTTTGTAGCTCGGAGTGACATAACTGCCAAAGGCAGTGCTGGCTAATTGCTTTCTTGCTTCCCATAATATATTTCATATCAGCCGTATCCCCTTGGTGGGTGGATATGTCTTCTGAATGAATATCACCCACTTCACACAGGTTGCTGATTCAGTTGTTGATGCTCTAGTGGGTCTTGCCATTTTCTTTAGCTGTTACTGCCTTGATTCCATCAATACAAATCATCAGATTGTCATCTCTCAGTAATAGGAACGAATACACTTTAGGGGTTTATATATTTTGATATTCTGTTCAATCAAGTTCTTTCAAGGTTTTTAGTCTGTCAAGTGTCAAAAATCCCTGACATTCACTAATCAGTCACTTTTCTGTTAAGCCCTAACATATGTATTCTGATTGTTTATGTTGTTTGTGCATAGTTACATAGGGGAAGGCAGCTCTTCATTCAGCCTTTAAGACCCTGATGTAAAAAAAGTTAGAACCGGTTTGTATTATGTGAATTTGATCAATTTGAAGTGTAGCGTCACCCAAAAGGGGACGTTACGCTGTTTTCCCTCCCACCTCCTCTTTACTACATGGCATTTTTTGGGGGGGGGGGGGGCATGTATCTGTATTTTGACAAGTACCCACTCCCCACCTTCACTCAGATTGCCTTGGCAAACCAAGCAGACAGACATTCTCTTTCCCCCCCACACCCACAGTCTTCTGGGACACATCACAGGTCCCAGAAGACTTGCAGACCATTCATAAGGTGCATGTGCAGAGGGCAGCCGGCTGTGAAGCCACAGGCAGTCACAGCTGGCTGTCCACATTTAAATAGCCAGTGCCGGTGACCGAAACCAGCTGGGTGAGGACAGCACTAGGTCTTGGGACAGGTGAGTGTCTGTTTATTAAAAGTCAGAGGCTACAGTTTTTGTAGTTGCTGACTTTTCATTTTTTACAAAGGTGACTGGGGAACTGATTTAAAGCCCTACTCCAGAATAACCCCCTATCTGATCACTAGATTAAACAAAAAGTGCCTGCATGACTGGGACACTTCCTATTGGATATCCAGCTGTTAGGTTCTCCCAGGATCCAGAAGATGGAGATGCCATCAGAAGGGCATTGGCGATCTAGATCAATAGCCCCCCCCCACCCCAGGCAGGAATCTGCAGCAAATGGGGTACCTGTACACAGTGGCGACTGGTGCTCAAAATTTTTGGGGGGTGCAAAAAAAAAAAAATTCTGAGAACCCATCAATTGTAGCTTCAGTGTACCATCAATCGCAGCCACTGTGCCATCAAACGCAGCCACTGTGCCCATCAATTGCCGCCACTGTGCCATCAAACGCAGCAACTGTACCTATCAAATGCTGCCACTGTGCCATATCAAATGCTCCCACTGTCCCATCAAATGCTGCCACTGTGCAGCATCATATGCAGCCACTGTGACATCATGTGCAGCCACCGTGCCTATCAAATGTAGCCACTGTGCCCATCAAATGTAGCCACTGTGCCCATCAAATGTAGCCACTGTGCCCATCAAATGTAGCCACTGTGCCCATCAAATGCTCCCACTGTGCCCCATCAAACGCAGCCACTATGCCATATCAAATGCTGCCAGTGTGCCCCCCCCCCCCGTCCACCGTCTCTACTTACCTTGTCTCGGTGGCGGTGGGACAGCTCCTCAATGTCTTCTCCTGTCCTCTCTTCCCATCCTCTGCTATGATTGGACACCTGATAGACATCCAATCACAGCGCCTGTCCTTTTAGCCAATCAGTAATCAAAACCAAATTAAAGCCAAATCAAAACCGGTGCACATTATAACATGTTTGTTCTTTTAAAAAAAAATTACTTTAATATCACTTTCATTTTTAAAGAATCTTTTGCTCTGTGTCTCTAGATGTTTCATCAGTTAAGACTTTAGCGTAGGAAAGGTTAACGTTATAAAAAAAGGTATTTTTTTTTTATAGTTTGAAAACACAAGATTGCAATTACAGTTTCTTTACTGTTAGGTAAATATGTAGATTCTGCTAAATCACTAATTGGCTTCTTAAAATTTTTGGTGACTCCACTGACAAGTTTTTTTGTATTCGGATTCCCTGTTTCTCCTACGTGACCATTAAAAGGTGGTCTGTTTCTGTTTTATCGTTCATTTATTTGCAATAAATTGGGCTGCCCCATTCAGCCTAATTTTGCAGAACTAAAAAACAAGGCCTGAAGATACCTGTCTTGCAAAAAAAGTCCCTGGCTGGCTTTACCTGAATGTCGAGTCAGGATTTTGTAAGTATGAAGTTTTCTTTCCTGTGATTGATTACATGACCAACTTCTAGGCAGTTAATTATCTTATCGGCCAGCTTGGGGCATATTCTCTCTCTCTCTACTTTTTAGGAAAAATTAGGAAGAATACTAAGACTCTTCATAGAGGGGCTGGCAGAACTAGCAATATGGGTAGTGTTTTCCTCATATAAAGGGGTAAACTGAAACAAAAATGTATTATATTGCAGTTTATCAGTTCTTAGATGTGCTGGCTGCATTTGTTTATGTTTTTAGGCATTTTTTCTCCCCTTATTTTCCCCTGTTGATCTGGTCAGTAATCTGTTATTTTTTAGCTTCCTTTAACCTCCCTGGTGGTAATCCCGAGTCTGGCTCGGGTTGGGATTTTACTAACAGGAGCGGTAACCCCGAGCCAGACTCGGGATCACATCGCTGGATGCAGGGAGGACACAGGGAGAGTTACTTACCTTGTCCCCTGGATCCAGCGATGTCCTCCGCGCTGTGTGATCGAGCTGTCTCCTCGCTCGATTCACAGTGCCGAATGCCACCGAGCTCTGTTCCCTGCGACGTTACGGCGCACGGGAGCAGAGAACGGCGGCAAATTCAAAAAAGTAAAAAGACACAAAACACACACAGCACTGTAATCTTACAGATTACAGTGCTGTATTAAAAAAGACACACCCCCTTTGTCCCTAGTGGTCTGTGCAATGCCCTGCATGCACTTTTATATTATAAATACTGTTTTTTCTGCCTGAAATTTGGAGATTGTCCATAGCAACCAAAAAGAGTCCCTTTTTCAGTGTTTTAGGATTTGATTACATTATTGAATAATTTTTATTATTATTTATTATATTATAAACTTTATCATACCCGGGATGTCTACTAGACTCTGGTTTGAACAGATTTAAGAGAGTTATTCCTAAGGATTACAGGACTACAATATAAAACGCAAAATTTCCATGCAAAATAATTGTACCGCTTTCAGCACCTAAAACCAGACTGAATCATACCGCCAGGGAGGTTAACAGACCAAGCTGTCCAGGAAAAAGTTTCAGTTGGTATGTTGAGACAAACCATATAAGGGCTCATTCATGTCCATGGGGCACAGACATGCGTCTCCCATGCAGGGCCATCTTTTACCGGCGCGGGGATGTACAGCTGTTGCTTGCATCCCAGTGCCAGTGTCCCATTCATTTCTATTTGGACACATGGCTGCATGGGTGCTGGCACAACAGGCCTAAAAAATAAATGAATGCATTCACAACATTTTAGGATTTAAGGATTTAGAAGCAGCAACAGATTATTTTTCATGGTTTTAAAATTGTTTAAAATGCATGTATAATGCCCCGTACACACGAGCCAAATTTCCATCGGAAAAATCTTGAATGGTTTTTCCAACGAAATTCCGCTCAAGCTTGGCTTGCATACACACGGTCACACAAAAGTTTTGTGAATTTTCGACCGTCAAGAACACGGTGAAGTACAACACTATAACAAGCCGAGAAAATGAAGTTCAATGCTTCCAAGCATGCGTCAAATTGTTTCTGAGCATGAGTCGGAATGCTACAGATGATCGGAATTTCCAATCGGAACTTTTTCTGTTGGAAAAATAGAGAACCTGCTCTCAATCATTTGCTGATGGAAATTCTGCCAGCAAAAGTCCGATGGGGGATTCACACGGTCGGAATTTCTGACCAAAAGCTCACATCAGACTTTTGCTGGCGGAATTTCTGATTGTGTGTACGGGGCATAAGAACAGTGGTGATACAGTCCGCTATTGTTTACTTTTATGTAGTTGAAATGTTTAACTTCAGGCAGCATTCACTCTTTTCACAGAGTGGGGACAAGCATTAACGCTCGCGATTTTGGTTGAGCAATTTGCATGAGATTTTGAGTGTTGCACATAGGGTAGCCCATTTAATTAATGGGTTGGCCTATGCATGTTTGTCGCCCCCGCAAACAATTCAAGCTCTTTTGGGCGACAAGCTTCACATTATTTTCCTGTGATTGTCACGCAATCCTGTTGCGTAACAATTGTGGCAGAATCAAATTATGTTTAGGGTACCCTTAAGGCTAGGTTCACACTATCTGTGGCACGGCTCACAGCAGGGGGTCCGAAATAGAGCCAAAGAAGCACAGGACCCTTTTGGTGTGCGCTCCGCAGCTGCCCCAGAGATGTGTGAACCGGCTCCATTGAGGTCACACTCCTGTCATGCGAATTGGATGCATGGAAACTCGCATCTAATTTGCATAAGTGTGAACTCAACCAAAAAGGATAATGGCACCCAAATATGCTTCGTACATTGTGCAGCGTTTGCAATACCATTTGAAATTGCGGGCAGAATTGCAGCGAATCTCAAATCATGAGATGTAAGTGGAGACTTAAACCTTTGTATAAGCTGTTTGTCTAAAATGAAAAGATGAAATTATATTTAGTTACTGGTTTGTGCATTGCACCATCAAATATCACAGTATCTTTATTGTAGTATGTGCACTGATTTTGTATTTTTTTTTTTTTTTTTTTGCTTCTTCTATTATGTATTTTGTGTTTATTTTATGTAGAAAATAAATAAAATGTTCCATGTAAGCTTCAATTTTTCTTTTATGCTCAAAGCCTTTATTTTTTCTTTGTTTATATGTTGTATAGCCGTAGGTTTGCGGAATGTTCTCTTTAAAGACTATTATTTGCTGAAATGTGCATCATAGTTCAGATGATCTACCTGTAAAGTTTATTTCTGCTCTTTCATTATATCATTCTTTCCTTGTCAAAAATGTGTGCATTGCAGTGGTAAATCACTGGGAGGTTGTCAAAATATAGTCATTTTCAAATGGATTACAGTTGAAAAAAATAAAAACAAAATTCATTTTTAACATACCAGAAACACCTTTGGCATGCTGTATATGAAAAAAATAACCCAAGGCATCTGATTTTGTGTTTTTATTTTACAATCTCTAATAAAGTTTACTTTTCTTTTCTTTTTTTTTTATATGAAAAATAAAGATTAGCTGAATACAAATGTGAAATCCTACCAATATCCTAGACAAATTTTGCATTTGATCAAGTTACCACCGATTTGAAAAGCAGCTTAAAAATTGAAGAGTCACAGCAGCTAAATGCATATCCAAGAGCTATGGGATAATCTTTTATACACTGCATATCTAACTATTCTTTGTAATAAAATGTTCATTTTTCATATCATTGTTTTCCATTGTTTTTTTTTATTTTTCTGTTTATATTGCATTCAATAGATTAAAGATGAAATATCACTTCATTTAAACACTTTATTAAACTCCCCAGGGGATCAAGTACATGTTCCAATCTGACCTGCAGTTTCTATGCAGCATGGTTAGAAAAATCATCCGAGCACCCCCCCCAAACAACTTTCTGACCATGCTGCTTACAAGGAGACAAATACTTAAAGAGTGCTGATTGACAGCACTAGTCTTTAGCAGCTTTGTCATTTAGCACACAATTCACTACACAAATGCTGACTGCTCATTCACAATCAGTCAGTGCTGCAGGGCTGTATGATAGATCTGATGCATGGGGGTCGATTTACTAAAACTGAAGAGTGCAAAATCTGGTGCTGCTCTGCATAGGGATCAATCAGCTTCCAGTTTTTCTTTTGTCAAGCTTAATTGTACAAGCTGCATTATAAGCTTATTGGCACAGTTGTACCAAATTTTGCACTCTCCAGTTTTAGTAACTAAACCCCTGTGTGTGTTTCTTATCAGCTGGCAGATCTATCACACAGCCCCACAGTGCTGGGTGATGGTTTACTATTATGAATGAACTATCAAGGCTGCATAATTGCATTGCAGTGATAGTAAACATTCCTAATAGACAAAAATTGCCCAGCACACTTACCAGCTAGCCTGCAAAAAAAATTAATTAATTGACCCTGTCCAACTATTCACATTAGCCACAAATGGCAGCTACAGCGCAGGCCTACTTTGCCGGGAGGACATCATATGACATTCTCCTTTGATTGCACTGCCTACACGTCCCCCCGCAGTGCGTGGGTGGCACCATTTGTGATCGCTGAGTCCTTCATCCTTCAGACTCACAGATGATCACAGATTGGGGTAAAGGGCTTTTTATCTTCATTCATACACACAGAAGGCTTTTTGTCTTCATGCATACACACATACACACCTTCTGCCTTTACAACTCCTTTAAATTATAACTAAGGGAGAAACTTTCTTTGTCAATTTTGGATAGAGTGGAGAGGGATTAGAACACCTGTCAGTTTTTATTGCTGTCTGTACTCCTGTTATGGAGATTCACCCTCTCTATTTGTCCTGTTTATCATTATCATCAAGAGTGAAAGTAAAAGAAAATCCCTACATTTGTCTTTTCACAACAGTAACAAAGGAGAAATCTTCCAGTGGGGACACTAGTTCTGGTAACAGCCAGGGATTCATTCACTTTGGTGGTATTTCCTCTCACGTCCTGTTTTAGCTATGGGACAGGAAGTGAAGGGAAATCTCACCAATGGGACACAGAAGGCAAAAATAAAAAACTCCCAAAAAAACTCACAGCTGTTATAGCCCTCCCTTACGCTATCCAAAATGAAAAAATAAAGTTTTACCTTTAGTTCTACTTTAACCCCTTTGCGCCTAAGGGTAAAACATATTTAAATGCCTAAGCCCAATTTTGCATTTTTGACATGTGTTCGTAAAACCGTGCATGTCATCACAACTGCTTTGTGTATCCAGGTGGATTATACCTTGTTTTTTTCAGGACAAATTAGGCTTTCATTTGGTGGCAGATGGTAATGGAGAACCCCCTCCTATTATCAAAGGAACTGGCCCAAAATAGTAAAAAAAAAAGAAAAAGTTTTTTTTTGTAAATTTAACTGTATATTTCTTGCTACTACCATAACCTACTACCAAAGAACAACCAAAAATAAATTTTCCAGCTCCCAATGATCACAGTGATAACAAATATGTGTATGTTAGTTGCTACCTAAAACACACTGACACTAATGCCGCGTACACACGTAGCGGACTATCCGACGGACTTAGTCTGGCGGACTTCCCGCCAGACTGTCCATCGGACTTTCCGAACGAGCTACTTGCCCACACACGGCACTTTTTCAGCGGACTAATACGGCGTACTAAGTCCGCCGTACTATCCGCCCTACTTTTGAAATGAACGGACTCGCCCACACACGTGCAGGAAAGTCCGCTCATTTCGAGCGCGTCTCCAGGTAGGCGGGGCCCGCGAAGGAGATGTCGCAAGCCCCGCCACCTGGTATGGACTTAAAGGGGAACCCCAACGCCGAAAAAAATCGGTGTGGGGGTCCCCCCAGGTCCACATCAGACCCTTGTCCGAGCACGCTACCCGGCAGGCCACGAAGGGGGGACGAGCGAGCGCCCCCCCCCCTCCTGAGCCGTACCAGGCCGCGTGCCCTCAACATGGGGGGGTGCCTTGGGGAAGGGGGGGGCGCGTGCCCCCCCACCCCAAAGCACCTTGTCCCCATGTTGATGAGGACAAGGGCCTCTTCCCGACAACCCTGGCCGTTGGTTGTCGGGGTCTGCGGGCGGGGGGCTTATCGGAATCCGGGAGCCTCCTTTAATAAGGGGGCCCCCGGATACCGGCCCCCCCACCCTATGTGAATGAGTATGGAGTACAATGTACCCCTACCCATTCACCTGTAAAATAAAGTACAAAAAAACACAACACACAAGATAAAATAGTTTATTGCACAGCTCCGGGGGTCTTCCGTCTTCGGGGGTCTTCTCGCCGGACTCCTCCGCTATCTTCTTCTAGCTCTTTTGCTAGCGGAGGAGCCCGGCTTTCTTCCTCGCCGCGGCCTCTTCTTCCGACTTCGGGGGCCTTGTCCCCCTCTTCGGTTCTTCTGCCAGGCCACCGCGCCTTCTTATAGCTCTTTTACAGGCGGTGGCCCGGTCTTCTGTCGCCGCCGCCTTCCGTTCTTCTTCTTCTCCTGGAGATGTTGACTCGACGCTCTCTCTGGCCCAATGCCAGGAACGCGCTGCGTGGCGACTTATATAGGGACAAGGGGCGGGGTCATCGGTTGATGTCACATGGTGACCCTGCCCGCTTACGATGTCACAGTCCCGGAGGATGCTGGGACTGTCGCAATGTGACATCAACCCATGTGACATCAACCGATGACTCCGCCCCTTGACCCTATATAAGTCGCCGCGCAGCGCGTCCCTGGCATTGCGGCCGGAGAGAGCGTCGAGTCAACATCTCCAGGAGAAGAAGAAGAATGGAAGGCGGCGGCAGCGACAGAAGAACCGAAGAGGGGGACAAGACCCCTGAAGTCGGAAGAAGAGGCCGCGACGAGGAAGAAAGCCAGGCTCCTCCGCTAGCAAAAGAGCTAGAAGAAGATAGCGGAGGAGTCCGGCGAGAAGACCCCCGAAGACGGAAGACCCCCGGAGCTGTGCAATAAACTATTTTATCTTGTGTCTTGTGTTTTTTTTTGTACTTTATTTTACAGGTGAATGGGTAGGGGTACATTGTACCCCATACTCATTCACATAGGGTGGGGGGCCGGTATCCGGGGGCCCCCTTATTAAAGGGGGCTCCCGGATTTCGATAAGCCCCCCGCCCGCAGACCCTGACAACCAACGGCCAGGGTTGTCGGGAAGAGGCCCTTGTCCTCATCAACATGGGGACAAGGTGCTTTGGGGTGGGGGGCCGCGTGGCTCCCCTTCCCCAAGGCACCCCCCATGTTGAGGGCACGCAGCCTGGTACGGCTCAGGAGGGGGGGGGCGCTCGCTCGTCCCCCCCTTTCCTGGCCGGCCGGGTAGCGTGCTTGGACAAGGGTCTGATGTGGACCTGGGGGGACCCCCGTGCTGATTTTTTTCGGCGTTGGGGTTCCCCTTTAAGTCCATACCAGGTGGCGGGGCCAGCGACGTCTCCTTCGCGGGCCCCGCCTACCTGGAGACGCGTTCGAAATGAGCGGACTTTTCTCCGGGCGGGAAAAGTCCGCTCATTTCAAAAGTACGGCGGACTGGCATACACACGGCCGGATTGTCCGCCGAAATGCGAGTCCGGTGTGAAGATTGGAGTGCAAGACTACTTTCTAAGTCCGCCGTACTTTCGGGTCAAAAAAGTATGCCGGAGGCTACACACAGGGGGATTGTCTGGCGGACTTCAGTTTGCCGGACTTTTCCACCTGCTTGTTTGATCGTGTGTACGCGGCATAACTGACACTGATACTAATTAAAAAAAAAAATCCTGTCCAAAAAATACTGACCCTGATCTTGACCCAGACACTAACCCTGGCACTCACCTACATCCACCCTTGATCTAGGCATTCTTTTTCATTAAATTTTTTTTTAATTTTATTAACATTTTTTTAATTTTGATTTTTTTTTTATATCTTTGCAAGGACAGAGAATGATGCAATATACAGGCATAACCCACTTTTAAGTACACAATGGTGTTTATTTACTAAAGCTAGAAAGTGCAAAATCAGGCTCACTTCTGCATAGAAACCAATGAGCTTCTAACCCCAGATTTTTCAATTAAGCTTTAGTAATAAAACCTGGAAGCTCATTGGTTTCTATGCAGAAGTGAGCCTGATTTTGCACTTTTCAGCTTTAGTAAATAAGCACCATTGTGTACTTAAACGTGGGGTATGCCTGTATCTCTCTTGTCCATTTACAGAGATAGAAAACATGGGGGGGGGGGCGGGCCAATCAGAGGCTATCACATTGATCAAGTGACCCAGATCTGGCCATTCCAGGTCAGATTGTTAGAACGGGGCCCGGGGCTCCCGGTGAGACCCCAGTCTCTGTGCTGGGAGCATGCTGGGAGATACGCAAGTATGCGCCCCCCCCACAGAAAAAAGGACAGTGCAGTGGGGCAGTGTATTTGCGTATGGTCGGAGTTAAGGGGTTAATGAAGACACAACACTCAGACATATCTTTAAGGGTTATTATATAGTAACGCGGGGACATACATTTGCTAATTTCCCATATCATTAAGGGTGTAGTGCTTTATACCTGAACTCCAGCTTTTGTTTACCTAACTCGTTTGGGCCAGCTTGGCCCAAACAAACTATGTCCCTCACTAGCATGTAAGGCTGCTGGATGTGCGGTATAAACTGTATGTAACTGCGGCTACATACAGCATACTGCACTGTTTCGGGTTTGAGCCGAGGCTTCCTGTCTCATATCCGGAACACAGTAGAGTCTATGGGCCCTTTCACACAGGCTTTCCAATCAGGTCCGCCTGTCAGTTTTTCAGGCGGACCTGATCGGAGCCTCCTTTCACTCCTATGGAGCAGCAGATGTCAGCACCCACTGACACCCACTGCTGTCTGTTCCTCTCCGTGAGATCCAGACAGATGGAGACCCTATTTTCCATCTGTCTGGCGGATCGGATCAGATGAAAACTGACAGGCAGTTCCTTTTCATCCGACCTCCCCATAGAGCGGAGACGGACCTGTCATCCGCCTGCTCAGCGGGGATAAACGGAGAGGTCCCCAACTGAGTAAAGCAGAGTCCACCGGGTGGACCGCCCGCATGAAAGGGCCCTATCTGAGTGGCACTCAGCTATTCAGAGAAAGCGTTGTGTTCTAGCAATGAATACAAATCTTCCTCTGATATCAGAGTCAGAGAAGCAGAATGATGATGTAAAGTCTAACATAAGCTGGAATTCAGCTTTAAATTCAAAATAGGTATAACTTTTTTATTTTAAAGTATAACTAAAGGCAAAACTTTTTGGTGGAGATGGATTAGAACACCTATTAGGTTTTTATTGCTGTCTGTGTCCCGTTAGGGACATTCACCACCTGTATTTTTTCCGTGTACCATTATCATTGAAAGTAAAAAAAAAAATCTTCCAATGGGGACACTAGTTCTGGTGACCTGAGGGACCTCAAGGGAGTCCCTTATTTGGATAGATTTCCTCTCACTTCTGGTTTTGGCTATAGGACAGGAAATGTAGAGAAATCTCTCCAATGGGACACAGATGGCAAACAAATCTGACAGGGTCTATAAACCTTCTGTATCCAAAATGAAAAAAAAAAAATTGCATACAGTTCTACTTTAACAACTAATCAATTAATACTTAAACAATTAATCTATGAAAATCAAAATGCACTTTCCATTTCAGGCCTTCTAGGCTCTCCTTTAGATCCCTTTTTAGAGATCAGAATATGAAGTCTTTGCTTTGGGCCAACTTAGCTCTAACAG
Source organism: Lithobates pipiens (assembly GCF_037356315.1). Taxonomy (NCBI): domain Eukaryota; kingdom Metazoa; phylum Chordata; class Amphibia; order Anura; family Ranidae; genus Lithobates; species Lithobates pipiens. The sequence continues at coordinate 53,780,698 of NW_027507790.1, read as the reverse complement.
AAGTAGATGGTCTTTTAAGCATAATAAAACTCCATAAGATGTAATATATAGCCTTACGTTTGAGTCAGGATATGAAAGTGAACATTTCATGGGCAACAAAGCATGATATTGTCTGCTTTTATATATATTCACTACTTTATGAATCAGTAGTCTTATTGCTGACAGCGGATCATTCTATGTTATATTTAATATAAAAGAGATTATTACACAGGCATCTCCGGGCAAATATCTCCCCCATCCTACCCTCATCTAATCCATTATGTAGGTTTCCTGGTCCTGATGCTGCTGGACAGCCAATAAGCAGTGTCTACATCACACAGGCAGTGACGTGAACACCCTTAGCCCTTGTACACACGGTTGGACATTCCGACGGAAAATGTCCGATCGGACCCTGTTGTCGGATAATCCGACCATGTGTGGGCTCCATTGGACTTATTCCGTCGGAATGTCCGACCAACAAAGTTTGAGAGCTGGATATAAAAATTTTCCGACAACATGATCCAAACGGACTTTGTCCAATCGTTTGTAGAAAATTCCAATCGGACAAAGTGCCACGCATGCTCAGATCAAATTCCTAGACCAAAGCTATTGGCTACTAGCCTGAATGTAGTCCCGTCGTAACTAAATAACGTCATCACGTTCCTAACAATCAGATTTTCCGACAACTTTGTCCAACCGTGTGTACGCAACACCAGTTTCGGACAAAATCCATCAGAAAAAATCAGACGAATTTTGTTGTTGGAATGTCCGACCGTGTGTACAGGGGCTTAGAAGGACCCAGACTCCTCTAAATAGAAGGAGGGAGAAGACTCCAAACTTGTGTGTAATATGACCACAAATTTAGATGAGTAAAAAGGACCATTAGATTTACTTATTTATTTGTAATGTTAGCAATCATAGGGAGATGGGGGTAATAGAGGAAGCCCAGAGATCAACTTTAAGGGCTTATTCACACCATGCCAGTCTGTTGCTATGCATATAATGTGCATGCATTAACATTTGTTGTAATGAGGCACACCACGGGGCATATTGTATATGTGCTCAATGTTCAAACAGGTATTTAAAAATAATTCTTTGTGATCGTAATAACTATTTTGCTGGGTGTCATGCAATGTGATCTGCAACCAGTCACATTAGCTGCTCACATCAATATTTTAAATATGCATCTTGCCCTTTAAACAGGCTTCAAATCGCTGTAAAGTGCTGCGTAAATTGATGGCACTATATAAGTAAATAAATAAATAAATCTCTCCCGACCTCTCTAGATGCCTATAACATTTTAATCACAGAGAGGCTCTCCACACTTCTCGTCCATTTAATGGTGCTCAAAAGAAATACAATACCCTCATTGTGCAGTAATAAACACACCATCCACTTTATCAAAAAAAAAAAAAAAAGAACATCAAGAATCCAGAGGAAATATACCCATACATAGTAGGTGAGGTTGAAAAAAGACACAAGTCTGTCAAGTCCAACCTATGGTCCAAATATTGTGTACAAAAATCGAGTGTTCTGGAACAGTAAGCCTCTTTAATCCAGCACAATCTTCACATAGAATAGAATGTCCTTCCGTCCATGCAGGCTGATGTGACAAAGCTTCATCTGACGCATTTCGCCATGCTCTTTACGTTTTTTCATGGGAAAAAAATATTGAGGTGAGTAGCTAGTGTGACTGGTGGTGGATGACATTGGGTGACACACGGCAAAATATTTATTGCAATCACAAATAATTGTTTTTAAACACCTGTTTGGATAGTGAGCAAGTATACAATGATTAATGTAAAATTGACTTTTTCACAAATCGCATTGGATGCACTTTTCTTTAGTTTATAAGGATTATATGCTAATGGGAGTTTTTGATATTGAAGGCGGAAACTGTTATTGTTTTACAACATTTATGCACTTCAATGCATGTGTAGACATGTCACTGGAGAAGTGATCGAGGGGGTGTACATCTCACCTAGGTTGCGACAGAGTGTGAGATGGTAAATCCAGGATGGATCAGTTTCTCAGCAGCGATATGCTGTTGAGTGGTTAAGTAATTTTGCCGGGCCTGGGTTTATATGGAATGGCAGGTAGGTTTGGTAGAGGGACCTGTCATTCCACATCCCCCGATCCAGTTCTGGGTTTGGGATCAGGTGAGCTTTGATCCTAATTAGCCTGGGAAGGTAAAGGCTCTGCAAGGCCTGCAGGTGATTGCTCCCAGCCAGGGAATGAACAGCCTGTATGTTGAAGGAAGCTGCAAGCACAGACACTGCTGGAGCTAAAACCCACCCTGCGATATCCAGACGAAAAGACGCTGTCTTTATAAATGTCAGATAGGTGAGAAGAACCTGTTAGTAAGCGCCCAGCCGGGCTAGGTCTTTTGTTTATTTTGTTGTACTTAGAAAGCACGGTGTTGCTGTATGTTTTGTTTGCTGGACTGTTTGTACCACGAATAAACGCCAAGCTCTGCTTCATATATTCCAAGTCTGCTGTGAACTGTGTCCAAACACACCCTACCCCGGGAAGATCCCTTACACATGTCATAATTTTTTGCACATTGCTTTTGGTACTTTTAATCAGACTATAAAGATTATATGTCTATTATAGTTTGTATTATTGAAGGTGTTTTATATAAATTAAAAAAACGAATGCGTCAACCAAGTGTATAATGACCTAAGCAGCTGCGAACATAAATAATGTTCCCACACAGTGCTAATGCAAATAAAGTGGCGCTTACTCAATGTGTAATGTGATAAAATCTTCAAACGCAATAATTAATATACATAAATAAAAAATATTACTTAATGTGCAGCAAAACACAAAAATATATATATGACGTCTTCTTCACATATAATAAAGTGCAATAATTCCAAAGTGACAATGCGGTGAATCAATGTGATAAATGTGCCTAGTACCAAAGTTCATTAATAAAGTGCCTAATCTCAAAGTTCATAAATTAAGTGCTTGTGCAAAAATAAAATCCAGTAGATCCAAATGCTTCCACCATCCGTAATGCGCCAGTGGTTTGCCCCAGCCTCTTACATTAGACAAAGACCCCTACAGGTCTAGTAAAGCCTTTGTGTCATTGTGACTCCAAGCTCCAGGGTAGTGAAATCCTTTCTCCAGGGAAATCCAGCCAGGCAAAGGATACAACTTCCACTGGTGCTGCTAATCTCTTTACAGGTCCTTACTTCCCACCATATGCAGTTCACATGCAACAAAGAAAGGTCTCCATGGTGGAATGTATAACATGAATACATCAGCCAAAAAAAGCCAAACAACAAAAGTCCATACATGCTGTGGGCTAAAAAAAAAAAAAACAACTCACGACACTTGTGGTACCCTGACTAATCATAGCGATCACATGATTACATGTAAACAAATGAATGACTTGCAATCATGACTGCTTGTTTACTATTGTGATGCTGTGATTGGTCCACAGCTATCACATGGTACCTGCCAACCTGTACCGTGTGATTAGCTGTAGCCAATCACAATAGTAAGGAGGTTGTCATGAATGGCAGCCATTCATGACAGTTAAAACGATTTCTTACAACAGTGATCATCACTGTTATAAGCAGTAATGCCCCATACACACGATAGCATTTTCCATTGGAAAATGTTTGATGGGAGCTTGTTGTTAGAAATTCCGCCCGTGTGTAGGCTCCATCTGACATTTTCCATCGGAATTTCCGACACACAAAATTTGATATCTGAATCTCAAATTTTCCGACAACAAAATCAGTTGACGTAAATTACGATTGTGTGTACACAATTCTGATGCACAAAGTTCCACGCATGCTCGGAATCAAGCAGAAGAGCCACACTGGCTATTGAACTTCATTTTTCCTGGCTACTCGTATGTGCTGTACTTCACCGCATTCTTGGAGTTTGGAATTTCCAACAAGATTTGTGTGACCGTGTGTATGCAAGACAAGTTTGAGCCAACATCCATTGGAAAAAAAAACATGGATTTTGTTGTCGGAAAATCCTATTGTGTGTACAGGGCATAACAATGTAAAAATAAAATCGCTGATCACCCCCCTAGAGTAGTACAGTGTCAGTATGGTGACACTGAACTATTCTGATGAGAGTATGTAAAAATAATCTTTAACCACATCAATACTGGGCACTTCCCCCCTTCCTGCCCAGGACAATTTTCAGCTTTCAGCGCTGTCACACTTTGAATGACAATTGCACAGTCATGCAACACTGTACTCAATTATAATAATAATAAATAATACATTTTTATAATTTCCTTCCCACAAATAGAGCTTTCTTTTGGTGGAATTTGATCACCACTGGGGTTTTTATTTTTTCTAAACATACTAAGCAAGACCAACATTTTTGAAAAAAAAAAAGTTTTTCTTTGTTTCTGTTATAAAATTTTGTTTTCTCCTTCACTGAGGGGCACTGATGAGGCTGCACTGATGGGCATTAATGAGTTGGCACTGGTAAGGTGGCACTAATGGGCACTAATGAGGAGGCACTAATATGTAGAATTGATGGGCACTGATATGCAGCACTGATGGGCACTGATAGGCGTCACTAATATGGATCATTGATGGACACTGAATGTGGCACTGATGGGAACTAATTGGCGGCACTGATGGGCACTGATAGTCGGCACAGATGGGCACTAATAGATGGCACTGATGGGCAGCACTCATGACGAGGTACTGACAGTCATTACTGATAGGCACGGATTGGCATCTGTGAAGGGTACTGACAGGCGTTACTGATGGGCACTGATTGGCACTTAGGCCACTGATTGGCACTTTGGGGGGCACTGACTGGCATTTTAGTCTGCACTGACTGGCAGCTGATGGGCAGTGATTGGCAGACGTGGTGGGCACCTCTGATGGGGGCTGAGCTGATAATCAATGCGCTGATTATCAGTGCAGACCCCCCCTCTGACAGGAGAGCCGCCAATCGGCTCTCCTGTCAGCACGAACTGAGGAAAGACATTTACCAGCACTTCCTGGTTACAAGCTGTGATTTGTCACAGCTGATCATGTGGTAGAGAGCCTACGTCATAGGCTCTTTACCATGATTGGACTGACACACCACACCACCGATTGCCAACTGATCGCGGCTTATCCTGCTGGACATCATATCCACTTTGCACACATCATTCTGTTATATGGCGGGCGGGAAGTGGTTAAAATTGATTAAAAAAATATTTATATTTTGTTACCTGCTCACCAGTCAGTGTCTCTGATCACTGCCACACCAGTGATATGATGACTCTGTACTGCACTGCTGACAGTATGTAAAATTTTTAATTTAAACAAAATTGTGACAAAAAATTACCACCAAATGAAAAGGCTTTCTAAAAAAAATTCGAACAATTTAATTTGGATACAGAGTTGCAAGACTAGTATAATGGTCATTTAAAGTGTGACAGCGCTGAAATCTGAAAATTGTCCTGGACAGGAAGGGGGTTAAAGTGCCTGGTATTGAAGTGGTTAAACTAAATGCGCTTTTATAGAGTGTTTTTATAAGTATGTTAGTAATTTTAATATTATTTTGTAATATTGGTATTATTGTAGTGTTCCAGGTTATTCTGACAGGTAACATTACTGAACCCCCACTGCCACACACATTAATAGACTGTTTTAATCAGTAGTCAGCCAACGCGCCATTTTGCCTTTGTTCAAAAACCCATATAAAGACACTAACACATAGATAGCATTTTTGACAAAGTAAAACCCAAGGCACCATAGCTGGAGGGTAGAAGTGTAAGTTGTCAGCCTGTTGGACATATTATAATATCATTACTATTAAACTAGCATTTTTCTAAGAATGCTAATGCATTTTCTTGAAGTTGTTTGCGAGTGACAAAATGCTTAGATAATAAAATAGCAGTTATGGCTTTAGTCTGATGCTGCATACACACAATCGCATTTTCTTATGGGAAATGTTGGATGTGAGGTTGTTGGCAGTAAATCCGACTGTGTCTATGCTGCATCGGACATTTGTTGTCAGACTTTCCGCCAAAAAATGTTGGCTAGAATGCTCTCAAATTTTCGATGTGTTGTTGGATTTTCTGATTGTGTATACACAGTAGTCGAAAGTACAAACACGCATGCTCGGAAGCAGAGGCGGTTGGTCTTGTAGACTAGCGTTAATGGAGAATTAACATTTGTGACGTGGCAAATTATGAAATCTCCAAATGCAGCGCACAATTCTCTTCTTTTTTAATGGGATAATAATGAAGCTGCTTTCTGGTGATACTGATGGAGTTATTGCAAACAGATTTTCAAAGTATTTTTTTTTCTAGTGATAGCAAGAATAATATTATTATGTTTTTTTTTTTTTTATTTGGGCAAGTTACCACAACAGCATTATCCCCTAGTTTTTAGGATCAAAGATACAACTATGTTGGTGTCCCTTGTCAGTTTTACATTGCATTTTTTTTAAATGTAACTGCCTATTCCCAAACTGTCATTTGACACATAGCCAAGTATTATTCTACACAATTTTTTTTTTTTTGTTCCACATCTACACAATTTTTTTTATTGTGCATTAAAAAGAAAACAAATAAAATTAGACATGCTATCTGCCAATAGAACTTAACCAAAAAGTGCATCCAAACATATAGAAAAGATACCAAATCAAATCATTATTCAACCAAAAAAATATAAAAATCATGTCAAAGCAATAACTCTAAGGCCAAAAATAAATATCACGTTATTTCCTCCAATTCCGCAACATGTCTGGTTGACGAATGGCCGTTCAGAAACAAACTGAAAAGTGCAAAATGAAAAGCTCGAAATGAAAAGCGCGAATCAATACTTACCAAACTTCTACTAACAAGATATTAGCAGAAGGAGCCCAAATTGTGGCTCTAAAGAGCTGAAAAACCATGTAGTATGTCTAGTATGTCACTAGTTTCTTAATTGTTGGCCAACATTTGTGTGACCGTGTGTATGCAAGACAAGTTTGAGCCAGCGCCCTTCAAACAAAATTCCACGCTTTTGTTGTCAGAAAGTCCGATTGTGTGTACGAGGCATAAGGGCTTTCTGAAACGGGCTTTGGTTTGCCTCAGAAATGCTTTTCTCTGTATAAGTCTACAACAATGCAAAAAAGCTTCATGCAGCTTGGAAACAGGTCAACCACATATCATAAGGAGGTCAAATACAAGTCAGATACACTTGTGAAGGAGCATGTAAAAGCATGTAAAAGCGAGGGCCCGGAAGTTGAGTGAACCAGCACGCTGTATTTTCCTATCTGCGCAAACCCTCATAGAATCCACATATGCACCTGCCTAGGCTGCACCGTTAAATAGAACTTCAACTCAATCTTAAAAATTACAATGAAGGCACCTTCAGAAATATTTAGTAATGGTAATCTATAGATACCTATAGATAGTTGCAGGCTTCTTATTCTTTATATACCTTTTTTTTTCTTTTTCCTCCCCAATTCTTATCACAGTGGATATTTTTGCTTAGGGCAGATAAATCCATTTCCCTTTACTTCCTGGAACATCATCTGAGGGGGAAGTCGCTGGTGATATAACCTTCCCAGGATGCATCTGTGGGGCCCTGTCACCTCACTCAACCAGGAATTGGAAAAACAGTAATTGTAATGAAGAACAAAAAATGTTTGTTCAGCTAATAAATATTAGATGATTTCATATCAGCAAGCAGAGCTGCATGCAGATATGATTTTTACTGAAAGGGGAAGGAAAGGTCTGCTCTAAAGTGTTGCTCTGGTGGCCATTGTCACCAAAACCTGAGTTGCAGAACAGGAAGAGAGGGAGAATCTTCCAATATAGGGTCACATGTTCTGGCAGCAACTGTCTAAGAGGAGATTTTTCTTACTTTGTCGAGATTTTCTCCCCTTTCCTATTGGTTATTTGGGAGGAGTGACAAGAGATCTTCAAATGGAACACAGAAGGCAAAAAAAGTGACGACTTTTACCCATTCTGTACTCTATTTAACCACTTCAGCCCCGGAAGATTTGGCTGCTGAATGACCAGGCAGTTCGGCCCTGCGTTGCTTTAACTGACAATTGTGCGGTCGTGCGGCGCTGCACCCAAACAACATTGACGTCCTTTTGTTCCCACAAATAGAGCTTTTTTATTTTTAGTGCTATAAACAAAAAAAGAGCGACAATTTTGAAAAAAACACAATATTTTGTGTTTTGAACTGTAAATATCCCCATTTAAAAAAAAAAAAAAATTTTTTTCTTAGTTTAAGGCCGCTATGTATTGTACATATTTTTGGCAATAAAAATCAAAATAAGCATATATTGATTGGTTTGCGCAAAAGTTATAGCATCTACAAAATAGGGGATAGATTAATAGCATTTTAACCACTTAACAACCGCCCATTGCCGATTAACGGCATCAGGGCGGTTGTTTAACTCTAAGAGGCCGTTAATTAACGGCCTCCCAGAATTCTGCTCTCGCGCGCCCCCTGGGGCGCGCACACGAGAGCATCCGTGACCGCTGGGTCCAGTGGACCCGGCGCATCACGAATCACGGTAAACGGCCGCTCATCGCGGCCGTTTACCACGTGATCGCTCCGTCAAATGACGGAGTGATCACTTGTAAACAAGCCGGCGTCATGTTATGACGCCGGTTCCTCCCTCCCCCTCTCTGTACCGATCGGTACAGCGGAGGGGGAAGAGATCGGTGTCAGCAGCGATGTGGGCTGCATCTGCAGTGCCCACATCGCTGCTCACCGAAAATTAACCCCTCAAATCCCTGCAAATACTCTGCATTACTCTGCAATTCCCTGCAAATACTCTGCATTACTCTGCAATTCCCTGCAAATACTCTGCATTACTCTGCAATTCCCTGCAAATACTCTGCATTACTCTGCAATTCCCTGCAAATACTCTGCATTACTCTGCAATTCCCTGCAAATACTCTGCAATTCCCTGCAAATACTCTGCAATGCCCTGCAACACTCTGCAATGCCCTGCAACACTCTGCATTGCCCTGCAACACTCTGCATTGCCCTGCAACACTCTGCATTGCCCTGCAACACTCCGCAATGCCCTGCAACACTCCGCAATGCCCTGCAACACTCCGCAATGCCCTGCAACACTCTGCAATGCCCTGCAACACTCCGCAATGCCCTGCAACACTCCGCAACGCTCTGCAATACCCTGCAACACTCTGCAACACCCGCCAATACCCTGCAACACTCTGCAATGCTCTGCAACCCCCGCCGATACCCTGCAACACTCTGCAATGCTCTGCAACCCCCGCCGATACCCTGCAACACTCTGCAATGCTCTGCAACCCCCGCCGATACCCTGCAACACTCTGCAATGCTCTGCAACACCCGCCAATACCCTGCAACACTCTGCAATGCTCTGCAACACCCGCCAATACCCTGCAATGCTCTGCAACGCAGTACTCTGCAACACCATGCTCTGAGATACCCAGCCATAGTCGGTGATACCCTGCAATACCCAGCCATAGACATCTCCCGCCGCCCTCCGCCCTCCGGTGCTTCTACCGAATCGCTAATACGATCAAAGCCAGAATCTTTTTTTTTTTCAGGCTTCCCAGCTTAGAGGTGAGATGTGGGTCTTATTGACCCCACATCTCACTGTAAAGAGGACCTGTCATGCCATATTCCTATTACAAGGGATGTTTACATTCCTTGTAATAGGAATAAAAGTGATCAAAAAAATTATTTTTGGGGAAAAAAATGTCAAACTAAAATAAATAAAGTAAAATGAACAATAAAAAAAAATGTTTTTTTTAAAGCGCCCCTGTCCCCATGTGCTCGCATGCAGAAGCGAACGCATGCGTAAGTCCCGCCCACATATGAAAACGGTGTTCAAACCACACATGTGAGGTATCGCTGCAAACGTTAGAGCGAGAGAAATAATTCTAGCCCTAGACCTCCTCTGTAACTCAAAACATATAACCAGTAAAAAAAATGTAAATCGTCGCCTATGGGGATTTTTAAGTAGCGACGTTTGCCGCCATTCCACGAGCGTGTGCAATTTTGAAGAGTGACATATTAGGTATCTATTTACTCAGCGTAACTTCATCTTTCACATTATGCAAAAATTGGGCTAACTTTACTGTGTTTTTTTTTTTTTTAAGCACAAAACAGTTTTTTTTCCAAAAAAAAGCATTCGAAAAATTACTGCGCAAATACCGTGCGAGATAAAAAGTTGCAAAGACCACCATTGTATTCTCCAGGGTGTTTGCTAAAAAAACATATATAATGTTTTGGAGTTCTATGTAATTTTCTAGCAAATAAATTATGATTTTTACATGTAGGAGAGAAATGTCAGAATTGTCCTGGGTGCTCCAGAACACCTGATGGCGCTCCATGCATGTTGGGCCTCTGTATGTGGCCACGCTGTGTAAAAGTCTCACACATGTGGTATCACCATACTCGGGAGTAATAGAAGAATGTGTTTTGGGGTGTAATTTGTGGTATGCATATGCTGTGTGTGAGAAATAACCTGATAATATGACAATTTTGTGAAAAAAAAAAAAAGTAAAAAGAATCTTGATTTTGCAAAGAATTGTGGGAAAAAATGACAACTTCAAAAAACTCATCATGCCTCTTACTAAATACCTTGGAATGTCTTCTTTCCAAAAAGGGGTCATTTGGGGGGTATTTGTACTTTTCTGGCATGTTAGGGTCTCAAGAATTGAAATAGGCCGTCAGTCCTTCAGGTGTGATCAATTTTCAGATATTGGCACCATAGCTTGTGGACTCTATAACTTTCACAAAGACCAAATAATATCCACCAATTTGTACTTATTTTTACCAAAGATATGTAGTAGTATAAATTTTGGCCAAAATTTATGAAGAAAAAATTACTAATCTGCTAAATTTTCTAACAGAAACAAAGAAAAATTCGTTTTTTTACAGAATTTTCGGTATTTTTTCTTTTATAGCACAAAAAAAAAAAAACCCAGCGGTGATTAAATACCACCAAAAGAAAGCTCTATTTGTGTGAAAAAAAGGACAAAAATTTCATATAGGTCCAGTGTTGCATGACTGAGTAATTGTCATTCAAAATGCGAGAGCACCGAAAGCTGAAAATTGGTCTGGTTATTAAGGGTGTTTAAGTGCCCAGTGGTCAAGTGGTTAATTATTATTATTTTTTTTTTACTAGTAATGTCAGCGATCTGCGATTTTTATTGGTACTGCAACATTATGCGGACAAATCTGAGACATTTGATGCATTTTTGGGACAATACACTGATTACTAGACATGTGCATTCGTTTTCATCCGAATGCATTTTTCTCCGAATTTCAGGTATTTTCATCATCGTTTTAACAAGCGAGAACGAAAGTGCAGAATCCGAAAAACGAAAGATCCAACATAAATATATGCTTTATTTTCGTTTTCGTTGTGACAACAGTTCGATACAGATAGGAGATTCGACATGATGCTGACAATAACAATCTGTGTCTATCGAACCTGTGGTCGAATGTGCCTAACCTTAACTCTATTAGTCCAGGATTATTCTACATAGAAATAAAAGATTCGACATAGAGAGAAAAGATTCGACAGAGAGAGGAAAGATTCGACATAGAGAGGAAAGATTCGACATAGAGAGGAAAGATTCGACATATAGAGAAAAGATTCGACATAGAGAGAAAAGATTAGACAGAGAAAGGAAAGATTCGACAGAGAGGATAGATTCGACATAGAGAGAAAAGATTGCTGCTGAAATTGGGTGGGGGAAGTAAAACAAAAATAATGATGATGATGGATGTTATTGGCTCATTGTAACCAAAGAGGAGGAGCAATAAAATAGCTAGAACTAAGTACACACGTACAGCCAACTTATTTTCACTTACGATTGCTAGCGGAGAGAGACACACATACTGAATAATTTCAGAAGACAGTCAATCTTAGCTGGTCCGTTTGTCAGAGAACCTAAATTATTTAGCAATTAAGCATAAGCACAGCAGCAGAACAATAGTGAAGGAAGCTACAGTTCAACTTAACTTTTTCATAATAATCTATTGCTATTGTGTTAGTGTTGTGAACTTGATAGTGATACTAGTGTTGTGATAGCCTCAGAGGCTACCTGTGTTGTGGGGGGGATTTATTATTATAGATTCTATATTATAGATTGAGATTCTATATAGATTCTATATACCCTATCTTGTTACCTGTCTGATCAGTGATCACTATCACCAGTCCATTTTCTGTTTGAACTATATACATTCAACATGAACGACAAGGATTCGACAAAGCAGCGAAAAACATACAAACTTCGAATCTTTGGCTTATGGTGTCTGTCGAAAGTAGATTTGACGGAGCAGCTAAACTATACGGGGTCATACAGTTTAGTTGCTCCATCGAATCTTCTTTGAACATTCGACAGACACCATAAGCCTTCAATGACAAATTCGACCTTAATTAATTTGGATTTTCGGACGAATGCAATTTTTAACAAAAAAATAAATAAATAAAATTGAATTTCGGGAGTAACTAAATAAATGTATCTTTTGGACAAAAACGAAATTCCGAAACAAAATATTTCAGTGTGCACATGTCTACTGCTTACTGTAAAAATGTCACTGGCAGGGAAGGGGTATCAAGGGGGCGATCAAGGGGTAAATTGTGTTCCCTGTGTGTGTTTATAACTGCAGGAGGAGGGGACTGACTCACAATCTGTCTCTCTTCCTTTTTTTTTTTTGCACCTATACAAACTTGGAGGAAATCGAATGTAGGTGGACGCACATCTGTTTACATACACTTGCCTATAGACTAATGCTGTCAATACACTTCATGAAAAATCGGGCAAAATTCGGCCAGTTTGTTCATTTTTTGGCCAGTTAATGGTCACAAAATCGATAATCGCTGGGACGTTTTTGAGCTGAAAAAAGGAAGGACAAGTTTGGAAATTTTTTGCAGAACGAACGATAAATTGAAAAGTTAATGTGTTTCCTGTCAAAACTGTTTGCACTAGGTATATGTAAAAAAACAAACAAAAAATTGATTCATTTATGTCCACTGAACGATTTGTCGGTCATTACGGCGGCACAGTGGTGTAGTGGTTAGCACTCTCGCCTAGCAGTAAAAAACGTCACTGGTTCAAATCCCAACCATGACACTACCTGCCTGGAGTTTGCATGTTCTCCCTGTGCCTGCGTGGGTTTCCTCCCACACTCCAAAGACATGCAGGTAGGTTAATTGGCTTCTGTCTAAAATTGGCCCTAGTATACAACTGGGGATCTTGGATTGTGGCTCCTTGAGGGTAGGAACCAATGTGAGTGTGCAATGTAAAGGGATAGGGACAATTGTAGACACTCACTCAGGTTGAACTGGATGGACTGATGTCTTTATTCAACCTTACTAACTATGTAACTATGTAACTATTACACGATGACACTATCGTTTGCTCTCACAGTCGAATGTCTGTTTTTTTTTTTAAATGGATTCAGCCGATTTTTCATATAATGTATGGCCAGCTTAAGATTGAATTTCTGTTCAGATCTGCCTGAAAAACTGACAGTCATGTCTGATTGGAATGGCCATGTAAAAAGGGGAATTTGTTTTTTTTCCCCCCTATTAATTTCAGTTTACTAATTTGTGAGTAAAAATAAATAGGCACTAATACAAAAAAACTGCAAATAGGTAATAAGTACGGGACATGGTGTGCGCGCGTCTTACCATTTTACTTTTATAAAATAGATTGATAGTTTCTGTAATAGTATATGCCCAAGGACAGTTTTGTGACCTCAGGTTCTTAGTGTAACATCTTTATTACAACCCATAAATAGCAACTTAAAATGGATAAATCTTAGCTCTGTTCTGCCAGCAAGCTGAATCCTCACTTGCTGCCAGCATTGTTATTATGTTTCGGAGATTAACCACTTTTCTACCAGAGCCCTTTTTCTGTTTTTAGCCTGGGTTCACACTGTAGCGATGCGGGAACCAGTGCAATTCCAGTGCCGGTTCCCACACCACATCTCTCCCGCAGGCAGTTCACACAGCCTTCTGTGAACCACTGCAGGTGTCAATACAATGTTAATGACACCCACAGATCGGTTCACAGAGCGCAGTGCGAACTGTGGATTCAGACAAAAATCAGATCTCATGGGTGAGAACACAGATGTGATCCGATTCCAGTGCGAGGAAAAAAAAGTCCCTACACCTTTTTTGTGTGAATTCAATATGAGTTCAGCCATACAAAGTGTTTGGCTGAACTCGCTTTGCACAGACATCACGTGTGATTGGCACTGCAGTGCAGGTGCGAATCACATGCGATGTCTGTGTTCGCTACAGTGTCAACCCAGGCTTGTACATACGTTAAAATGCACATTTTAGGACTGAAGATTAGTTAAACCCTTCCATCCCTTTCCCTTCCCCCTCTTTTCACTTTGATATAAGCCTATAGGGATGTTTTTGTAATTGCATTTTGTGCATAGGGCAGTATATTGAGAGTCATTTAATCTCAGTGTTTAACCCCCCTGAATAGCATATATTTTCTGAAAGCAAAAACACTAGAGAATATAATGGTGATACTTGCAATTTTTTATGTCACATGATATTAGTACATGTTTATCAAACGCAGATTTTAGTAAGAAATACACTAAAGTTAATTTTAGTGCACACAAGCACAATCTATTACCTTTTGGTAAAATATAAATTATGAGGTTGTTACAAGTAAATGGATAGCAAACATGTTAAGCCTTAAAATTGTGCAAAATTGAATACCCCAATGTTCTTATAAGCAACACAACACAAGCCATTATAAGTTATCAGTTTAGAGTTAAATCTGATCTACAGCTTTTCGAGAAGTTTAAATAGGTCATTTGGGACCAAGCTGATCCAAAGAAACTGTTTACTTCACTAAGGCTGGATTCACACCTATGCATTTTTAGTGCTTTTTGCATTTTTCAGATTTGAACTACAGAACTTGTTCCATAGGAAAACATGTTAAATGGACTGTAGTGCAAATCTGCAAAATGCAAAAAGCACTCTGTATGAACTGTATGTAACCTCAGCTATATATAGCTCTGTGATTCGGTAATGGAATGGGAACTTCCTGTCCCACTCCTGGAACAAAACTGAGTCATGCTAAGTGTTGTTCAGCCATTCGCAGAGAGCTTTGTATTCTGTGAATGAGCTGAGTCGAAGAGATGAAAGAATGCTGTCACAATCTCCGACTCAGCCATTCAGAGGAGGCTCCATCTTCATTCATAGAATACAAAGCTCCCTGTGAATGACTTAGCAGTGCTTAGCATGACTCAGTTTTGTTTCAGGAGTGGAACAGGAAGTTCCCATCTTACTGCCAGAGCACTGAGTTTTATACTGTATGTAGCTCAGGCTTCACATACAGTTCATACAGCTCTGAGAGCCGGTGCATCACTTGGCAAAGTAAGCAGCTTGCTTGGACCAGCTTTGTCCAGGCAGACTATTTTAACTTCACGAAAAGCTGGAGGTCGGCTTCAACTGTGAACAAAAGCTCTATAATTACTGCTCTCACTCACATTTTATTGGTGATTCACATAGTTGTTGTTTTTATATATAGGCGCATGCGCCACATACGTTTATTATATTATATTATATTATACGTTCCTATGTAAAGCTTTTGTTTCTTGTAAACTTGCAATAGTTTATGTTAGTGCAATATATTGCAGGCAAATACAGCTCTCATAAGGCTTGTTTGCACTCTGGGGATCTCTTAAACCCTAGAATATTTGATTGCATGGGAAAGTTTTTGCAAAATTAACACTATATCCTAAATACCTGGTTATGTTCACTCGTTTTGGTAAGTCCTCCAGCATTTCCCAAGATTCACATACTACTTTGATCTTTGCAACAGAATAATGGCTTGCCACTGTTTCACCTCTCTGTTAAGAGCCCTTTTCACCTTTGAAGATCATTAAAGTACGAAGAGGAAGAGTGCTGAGAGATGGGCTTAATACACGCGTCTAGCCTCTCTGTCAATGCACTATAAGAGCACTTTGCATGGATTAGTCTATTGAAGTGGGAGGCATGTCAGTGCTTTGCCTGTTAGACTTTTTTCGTCTTGACCATGAATACCTAAATAAAGGATTTGCACTTCATATTTATGCAGATTCATAACATAACAGTTCATTCTGTGAAATCATTTACTGTTTGTAGGATTTCCATGACTTTAAAACATACACATGCAAAAAACAAGCCAGTTGTTATTTTGGATGACTGTTTGAAGAGATCAGTTCATTTTAATATTAGAAGCCATAAAAATATAAAAGAAAAACATTCGAAAAAAAAATCTTTTTACTCTTTACTTTTTAGGTAGGTCCTAATCTGCCTCTTCCTATTCTGCTGCGCTGTTTCTTCAATTCCTCCTCCTTGGCGAGTGGCTCCGTTGTCTTCTGAGACGTGTGTGTTTCAGGAAACAACGGGGCCATTCACAAAGCACCGCGTGGCTCCTGCATGCGCAGTAGGAAATGGGCAGTGAAGCCGCAAGGCTCCACTGCCTGTTTCCCTTAGTTAGGATGGCATCGCCAGCCGCCGATCCGATGGATGGATCGGCCTCGGGGCAGCCAGCATCGCAGGCTCGCCGGACAGGTAAGTGTCCTTATTAAAAGTCAACAGCTGCAGTGTTTGTAGTTGCTGACTTAAAAAAAAAAAAAAAACGGCCAGAAAACCCCTTTTAAGGTGGTCCACAAACCACATCTACAGGTCTTCAGGTCTACACTACACTGTATCCATGTCTTATCGGTGGCATTGTATTGCAAATTAACATACGTGAATACAACGTCCAACATAAGGATAACCCATAACAACCATTTCTGTTTGCATTTTTGGTTTAGGGGACTCAGGACAATAGGATGATCTTTGATGGGTTGTTTAGGCTTTATTAATCACATTGTCACTTATTTATTATTCATATATGATTAGGTGCAGCATTAACAATGAACAAACAAGCACATTTAATAGTATGTTGTTTTTTGTTTTTTTTTTGATTATTGTACAACCTCTTTAGCATGTAAAAACTGCATGTAGAAAAAAAAAACATTCCATGTGGACCTATAAAACCTCCCAGCAATGAAACATTGTTAATAAAGGGCATCAAACATGTCATGTTGGCGAGAGCTTATAAATAATTAATTGTAAGCTTTTACGGGGATATACCACTTCTGTTAATGGCGTTCCACTTCAATCATTGCATCTGCACGTTTTTTGAATTGTGCTGTTGGATAGACATTTCTGTGTCCCCTCTAGATAAACAATGTATGTACATTTTCTGTGTTCATTTTGTACAATGAAAAATAAATAAAATGGCTTGTGCTGTCCGATATATACATACAGTATCTCACAAAAGTGAGTACACCCCTCACATTTTTGTAAATATTTTATTCTATCTTTTCATGTGACAACACTGAAGAAATGACACTTTGCTACAATGTAAAGTAGTGAGTGTACAGCTTGTATAACAGTTTAAATTTGCTGTCCCCTCAAAATAACTCAACACACAGCCATTAATGTCTAAACTGCTGGCAACAAAGGTGAGTACACCCCTAAGTGAAAATGTCCAAATCGGGCCCAATTAGCCATTTTCCCTCCCCGGTGTCATGTGACTCAGTGTTACAGGGTCTTCTTTTTAAAATACTAGTTCCCTGACCTGCTTAATGATCCTTTGCCTTTATAACTGTAAATGCGCATCATAAACAGCTCTTTGTAAAGCAGAACTTCATGGATTTTATACTTGTGCTTTATAAAAGAAGTTACCTCTGATGACAATAATCCTAGGTCTGGATCAATGCTGTTTAGCTTACAAAAGACCTAGTCTCATGAATGCCTGAATGTACAGAGCTGTGGCTCTCATAAAATATTGGGATCCTGTCCTTTACCTTCCCTTTCCTCTCCCTTTGTCCATTTGCAAAACAGAGAAGACAAGGTCTTCACAGAACACCTTTTGTTCATTTCACAGAAGAATAGGCATTCTTTGAATGGACAAGAAGTGATCCTGTCGTTTTACCCTCCCTTTACTCTCCCTTTGCCCATCTGCAAAACAGAGAAGACAAGGTGTTCTGTGAATAGACAAGGGGAGATCCTGTTGTTTGCTTGTCCCTCCTCTCCCTTTGTCCATTCACAGAGCTCCTTGTATTCTGTGAAAAGTATACAAGGTGTTCTGTGAATGGACAAGGAAAGGCAAATGCTAGTATCCTTTTACTGTATAGGAGCTGCAGCTCTCACCCCCATAACACTTGTGCAATGTACAGGGATAGGCACAATTGTAGACACTTACTCAGGTTGAACTGGATAGACTGGTGTCTTTATTCAACCTTACTAACTATGTAACTGTGTAACACTAACACTAGTGCTGCCTGTACATCCCGGCATTAGTGAGACTAGGATTGTGAAACTAAACTCCATCAACAAGTCGAAAAAAAATTCAGCTTGAAGAGGAGAGGTCAGAGAGAGTGTTTTTTTTTTCTTAAAATGTATTTGATACCTGAATTCTTCTTCCTTAAAAAGGAGAATATTGGCTGATAAAAACTGTTAGATGACGCTGCCTGTATAACTGCAGATTTGACCAAAAGCGTTTGGCATAGAAGACAGGCTTATGTTTAGTGTTGGCCTAGCCAATTCAACTTAGCACGCCTGAAGCAAATCTGTGGGCATATCATTGTTCCTGTAAAACTAGTTTCTGGGTGGTAGTGCGGGCACCTGCCTGCATGCTTAGTTTATGGCCAGAGCCCGGAATGCTTAGTAGACATGTGCAGAACGGAGACATTTGTTTAATTTTGTTTCATATGTTACTAATGTAGTTTTGTTGATTCGTTTCGGAATTCGTTTAGTTGAATTTATATTTGTGTCATTTTTTTTTTTTTTCAAATTCCAAATTTTCAAAACTATTCTAATTTGGATTGATTGAAAAAAGATCGACCAATCTGAATTCTGTGTGAAGAATAGCTGGTGGTTAAAGAGTGGGCCTAGAAGCTGGCTGCCGTGTCCTTAACCACTTAAGATATGAGCCTCTTTTTGACACCTGTTGTTTACAAGTTAAAATATGTTGTTTACAAGTTAAAATATTTTTTTGCTAGAAACATACTTAGAACCCCCAAACATTATTTACATTTTTTTAAGACACCCTATAGAATAAAATGGCGATTGTTGCAATACTTTATGTCACTTTGTATTTGCGCAGCGGTCTTACAAGCGTTTTTTGGGGAAAACATAGACTTTTTTGACTTAAAAAATAAGACAACAGTAAAGTACAGTAATGTTATGTGAGTAAATTGATACCCAACATGTCATGCTTCAAAATTGCGCCGGCTCATGGAATGGTGACAAACTTTTACCCTTAAAAATCTCCATAGGCAATGTTTAACATTTTCTATAGATTATATGTTTAGAGTTACAGAGGAGGTCCAGAGCTAGAATTATTGCTCTCACTCTATCGATCTCAGCGATACCTCACATGTGTGGTTTGAAGTTTGAACACCATTTTAATATGCGGGCACAACTTATGTATGCATTCGCATCTGCACGCGAGCTCGAAGATACAGGGCGCTTAAAACTTTTTTTTTGTTTTTATTTATTTTACTTTTTATTTTTACACTGTCCTTTTAAAAAAAAAATGGGTCACTTTTATTCCTATTTCAAGGAATGTAAACATCCCTTGTAATAGAAAGAAAGCATGACAGGACCTCTTAAATGTGAGGTCTGGGCCAACAAGACCTCAGATCTCATATTTACACTAAAATGCAATGGGCGAAAGGGACATTTGACATTGTTTCCGCCATTTAATGTTATGGAGCCGAGTGGGGGCCACCTTTCCCTCACTCAGCTCAATGCCTCTCGGGTGGAAGGATGCGATCAACTCTCCCTCCCCTGATAAAAGTGATCTAATTTTAGACCACTTTTATCTGAAAGCCAGTCGCTGTTGTTGAAAATACCGGGGTTATGGCAGCCTTTACCATCAAAGTACAATGACAGCGATTTGCACTAAGTGGTTAAGGCGGAACTTCAGTCATTTTTTCAACCTTCCATCTATTAAATCTTCTGTCCTTGTCGTTTTAACGTTGGATAGTAAAACATTTTTTTCTGTCAGTAAATACCTTATACAGCCCACTTACTGTTTCTTGTACGGTAAAATGCCTAGGCTTATGACATCATGCACAGCTCTCTCTTTCACTTTCCTGAACGTTTGCCAGGAAGGGAGGGGGGATGAGTCATGAGAGGTCCAATGAGAGCTGCAGGGCTGCAGAGCTGCAGGTGTGCCTCTGTGTGTCTGTGTAAATCCAGGAAGTGAACAGGCAGCAGCTTCAGCTGCCCACAGTTAAAATTGTTGCAACCAGACTCAGTGGAGGGAGATTTCTGCAGCATATTTCGCAAGTACAGAATCACAATATATATAAAATAATATGCAAAGTGGTTGGAGGAAAGCTTCAGAATGGCAAAGATGTTTTTATCACAAATTTATGTGAGCAGACTGCAGTTCCTCTTTAAAATCAGAAATAGAAAGTGAGATAAAGACCAGCAGTTTTGCCCTCTAGTGTACAATAATCACCAGAAAAACTATAAATAATGAGCAGCTCTAGGTAAAAAAATGAGTTGTACGCATATATAATCATATACTACTACTTATTGCAAAAAAATATAGCGCTGTTACAAAGTATCCGCAAACATCAATGCATAAATATTGAATCCATAAATAAAGTCCAAACAGCTTGACAGCTGAATGTAAACAGGGACTGGCAAATAAAAATTCAGAAAACCAAAGCGTGGGGGCCCATTGGATCTTCCCCTCCAAAGCACCTTGTCCCCATGTTGATGGGGACAAGGGCCTCTTCCCCACAACCCTGGACCGTTGGTTGTGGGGGTGCAGGGGGGTGACTTATCAGAATCTGAAGGCCCGCTTTAGCAAGGGGGCCCCCAGATCCCACTCCCTATGTGAATGAGTAGGGGCACATAGGACCCCTACTCATTCACCAGAAAAAGTCAAAATGATTAAAAACACAACACCAGTTTTTGACAAGTCCTTTATTAAAAAAAAACATACAAACGCCGTCTCAAACGAACCCCCACCCCAAAAAAACCCGCTGCATGTCAAACACAACTGTTCCCATCCAGAAACACAGCTGAATGACAGGTAAACATGGGGACGGGCGTTACCCGGTGACATAACCAGGTGTCTATCTCTCTTTGGGCGGGTTTCATTATGGGGCGGGATCAGGGGGTAACCCCACCCCCATGTTTATCGGTCATTTGGCCAGGGTTATGGGGAAGAGGCCCTATCAACATGGGGACAAGGTGCTTTGAGGGGGGAGCCCCTCTGCCCAAAGCATCCCCCCCATGTTGAGGGCATGTGGCACCCCCCCTTTTCTAGCCTGTCGGACTGCATACTCAGATAAGGGTCTGCTATAGATTATGAAGGGCCCCCACACCATTTTTTTTATAATTTTGGTGTGGGGTTCACCTTAACCAATTGCTTACTGGGCACTTAAACCCCCTTCCTGCCCAGACCAATTTTCAGCTTTCTGCGTTGTCACCCTTTGAATGACAATTGCACACTATACCCAAATTAAATTTTTATTATTTTTTCCCCACAAATAGAGCTCTCTTTTTGTGACATTTAATCACTGCTAGGTTTTTTTATTTTTTGCTAAATAATTGAAAAAAAGACAGAAATGTTGAAGAAAAAAAACACAAAACAGTTTTATAGTCTGTTACAAAATTTTTCAAACAGGTAATTTTTCTCCTTCATTGATGTGCGCTGATGAGGCTGCACTGATGGGCACTGATAGGCTACACTAAAGGCCACTGATAAGGCAGCACTGATGGACACTGATAGGTAGTACTGGTGGGCACTGAAGCGGCACTGGTAGGCACTGATGGTCACTGATAGGTGGCACTGATGGGTGGCACTAAAGGGTACTGATAAGGCGGCACCGATGGAAACTTATAGGTAGCACTGGTGGGCACTGATGAAGCAGCATTGGTGGTCACTGATGGTCACTGATAGGTGGCACTGAAGAGCATTGATAGGTGGCACTGAAGGGCACTGATAGGTGGCACTGATGGGTGTCACCGCTGGGCACTGCTAGGTGACACTGATAGGCAGCACTGATAGGTGACAGTGATGATGTGTCACTGATGGGCACTGATTGGCAGCACTGATGGGCATTGATAGGTGGCACAGGTAGGCATTGGCAGATGGCACTGGTGGGCACTGGCAGGCAGCACTGGTGAGCACAAATAGTTGAGTGATCTCTCACCCTCTTCGGGACCAGTGTCACTAGACTGATCTTTTGTTTACATTGGCTGACATCTGATCACGTGGTAAGGGGCCAGGATTGCGATCTGTGATCAGCCTTGTCTCATTGACTCGGTTATCAGAGCGCGCCGCGTGTGCCCCGCAGGGGCGCTCGGGCGGCTCATACACAGGAAGATGTATATTGACAGTCTCCTGGCAATTCAGGTCCACGCTGTAGCCATCATTCAGCTACAGCGTGGATGGGAAACTTTAAAAATCCATACCTGCTGACAGCTGATGAACCATCTGTTATTAAGGATGCAGCTGCTGGCTTCCCGGCCCGCTCCTTAACAATCAGCGATTTTTCACACAGAATACGGATCGGCCAATTGTTTTTTGATCTTTCCAAATTCGTATTGTTCCAAAAATGTGTTAGAAAACAAATTAATGAAATGAAACTAAACAGATTTTAACTGAATTTGTTACTATTGTCATTGCGAGATTTAGATACATCCAAATAACCAAATATTTGTCTGAATTTAGATTTGAACCGAAACGAATTGCACATGTCTACATGTTTGTGGCCAAAGAGCCCTGAAAAGCCAGGTCATTCAGTTACAGAAACCAGATATCTCATGAATATCTCTTCCCCTTGCCTCCCTCCTGGATTGCTGACAATGACATACGGGGATAAGGGAAGTAGAAAAAGTGGGCCGCAGTGTAATAATGAGAGTGATGTTCTCTGATTCAGTAGAAATTTAATCAAATGAAAATGGCTTTTCCTCAAGCTCTGGCCATGAACGAGGCATGCAGGCAAGCACATGGCGGTGCCCGCGTTAACATCTGGCAGCCAGTTTACATGGATCAGAATGCCCACAGATACACTTTAAATGATTGGTAAGAAACATAATGGGACCTTTTGTGCAAAAGATACTTTATTTTATGGGAAACAATTTAACATTATAGCCTGAGAATGTAATGTAAATAAAGCTAGCATACAGTAAGATGTGATGTAGAAATGAAAGCTGAGGATGGCACAAGCACTGAAATTTAATTACAAAGATAAGCCGAGCTGCTAAGTAATAAATCACAACAGCAAGGGACATCGGATCTTGAGAAAGTTTTTGTGAGAAATATTGAGAATGCTTATTCATTTTTACAATGATTCCGCCTCCACATGTCTTGGATCTGGATAGATTCAGTCTTCTAGGCTATCACTTTGTTTAGTCACTGCAGAGATAAAACTAATGAGGTTTTGTTCATGTGTATGAACATTTTTTCTCTAAATTAAATACCAATTTCCAATATTACCTTCTGTTGTTAAAGCTAAATTTCATGCAGCTGCATGTATAATTGAAAGGCAGTATGTGAACCTGCAAAACGATTTGTAATTCTGCTTATCCGGGTTTTTGACGCAGGTATCTCTGTCAGACTGAACAAACAAGTCTGATGAGTGGATATTGAAGAAATATTATCAGAGGCTCTCTCCTCCAGTCTACAAACCCCCAGATTTAGCCCCTGCTAAAATGTTTAAATAAGTGGATATCTGGGTGGTATTATGATCTTTTATTATTCTCTTAGACCCCTTTCACACTGGGGCATTTTTCGGGCGTTTTTCAGGCTCTTTAGAGTTTAAAAAAGCGCCTGTAAAGTGCTTGAAAGAAGCCTCATCTGCAATCCCAATGCGAAAGCCCAAGTACTTTAAGAGCACTTTCACACTGCCAGCGCCTGAAAAACGCTCGTAAAGCGCCGCTTAAACTAGCGCTAGTGGGGTGCTTTTAACCCCTGCTAGTGGCCAAATAAAGGGTTAAAAGTGTCCACAAAGCGCCGCTGCCAAAAGCGCTTTGCAGGCGCTTTTCAGGCATTTCCCGTTGAGTTCAATGGGAAGGGGCGCTTTAGGAGCAGTGTATTCACCGCTCCAAATGCGCTGCAAAGAAGCTGCTTGCAGGACTTTTTTTGATGCCCTGCCAGCACAGCGCCTCAGTGTAAAAGCACTCGGGCTTTCACATTGGGATTGCAGTCGCGGCTTCTTTCAGGCGCTTTTTTTGTAAGCTAAAGCACCTTAAAAAGGCCACAGTGTGAAAGGGATCTCAGTGTGAAAGCACTCGGGCTTTCGCATTGGGATTGAAGATGAGGCTTCTTTCATGCGCTTTACAGGTGCTTTTTTTAATGCTAAAGCGCCTGAAAAACACCCCAGTGTGAAAGGGGTCTTAGGGCTTGTTCACACCGGGGTTTTGGCCAGTGCAGTCCCAACACAGGACAAGGAAAACAACCTTGTTCCTTATGAGGCCAGTTTGCATGCAGTCCTTTTTTTCATCTGAATGGTGATATAACATAACACCACACTGCGACCGGTATAGCAAAATTAAGTGTCACTTGCGAAATATACAAGCAACATTGATTTTATTCAAAAGTCATGGTCTAAGAGGATCCATTTGTATTTTTTTACAATATGTGAAAAATAGGACTGGTTTTAAGATTAGACGTTAGGAGAATTTATGAAAAATGTATATAGTAACCAGTCTGTTTATCAGAAACTTTGCAGTGCATTAAAAGCTGACCATGCACATTACATTCTAATTGTAAAATCTCCTTTATTCTTAATAAAAGTATGCAATGTGATGCCTGCCAAAAGAAACCATTCCATTCATATTTGGTCAGGCAGACTGTACACTGTATAGTTGTTGGTGTATCTATAAGAAATGTTACAATAGAATGTAACCTGTATAATCAGCTTAAGAGCCCTTTCACACTGTGGTGGTTTTCAGGCACTGGAAATAGCCTTTGCTAAGCGCCTGAAAACCCCCTAATTCATTCATTCAAGTGTGACTTTTCACACTGGGGCAGTGCGCTTGTGGGACATTATGGAAAGTCCTGCAAGCAGCATATTTAGGAGCGCTGTATTTAGGGCTCCCAAAACGCCTTGCCCATTGGAATGAATGGGCAACACTTCTGAAGCGCCTGAAAAGTGCTTTGAAAGCGCCACAAAGCGGGAGTTTTTAACCCCTTTTTGGGGTTTAAAAGCGCCCCTCTAGTGGCCGAAAAGTGCCGCTTAAACATCGCTAAAGCGCTGCTAAAACAAGCGGCACACTGACATGTCCATGGCCCCAGTGTGAAAGGGGTCTTAGGCTAGGATGAACAGCTAATGCTTTCAATTAAGGAAATGTCATTTAACCACATGCCGACTGGCTCCTGTAGATATGGTCGGTAGAATGGCACGGCTGCGCAAAGTAACGTACCCATATGCTACTTAGAATTTCCTGCTGTGCGTGTGTCTGACTGTGCCCCCGGGACCCGCAGACTCGATGTCCACAGGGATACCCGTGATCGTGTCATGGAGCTGAAGAACAGAGAGATGCCGATGTAAACACAGCATCTCCCCGTTCTGCCTAGTGACAGGACACTGATCGTCTGCTCTCTGTCATCGGGATGAGGGATTAGTGCACTTTCATCTTTATATTTTTATTTTTTATTATTAGTTTTAATTTTCTTCAGATTCTTTAACATTGCCTTAGGTTGTGTACACATAAGAGCACAAGTATAGTATGCACACATAGCATGATATTTGGTGTGAACAATCCAGTTCATCTATACTGCGTATTTTGCATATATGGTGTTTGGTCATAAGTTAATATAGGTGTAGCACTTATTATAGATAATTTGTTGTCTGCACGTAGGTCAAGATGGTTAAGGCTGTTTTTTTATGAGTACATTATATATATTCCTCTGATGGGATAGCCTAGGGAGGTATCTGATGTAAGCTCTGCTAATTGTGGAAAATTTATTAGTGAGTGTATATTCCTGGCTTTGGTTCTATTTGTGGGAAAAAAAGGATGTCAATTTTGTTTGGGTACAACATCGCACGACCGCGCAATTGTCAGTTAAAGTGACGCAGTGCCGAATCGCAAAAAGTGCTGTGGTCAGGAACGGGGTAAATCCGGGGTGGTTAAACAATAAGTGTGCTTTTAAACAAATGATTTTTTATGCCTATTAGCCTTGACCTAAATGATCACAACCCCCCACCACAGATGTATACTAAGATTCGACTGTGGCTTCCGTTTTTTGTTTAGGTTTGAAAGGCTTCCTCTCCTGGCCACGCCTGCACATTAGGGGCCCTCTCCTGGCTGAAATATGAAGGTAGACTTGCCTCATTTGCAGCTGCCCATCACTAAATTGCCACCTTCTACCCATGTAGACACTTTTCTGAGTGAGGAGAGCGCTTACCTTGATGCAATAGTAGTACATTTGAATAGGCCACAATCTACCATGATTTTTATGTCACAAAGCAAACACCCAGCTGAATGTCCGTTTGTATTCAATCATTTCTCTAGATACAAATCTTATCCATCGAACGCAGTAGAACACTCAATTCTTAGAAGAAATGCTTAGAGCACTTTCACACTGGGGCGTCGGCGGGAACCGTCGTTTTAGCGGTGCTTTTAACCCCCGCTAGGAGCAGAAAAGGGGATAAAAGCGTTCGCAGTCGCTTCTGCGGCGCTGCCCATTGATTTCAATGGGCATGGGCGCTTTAGGATTGGTATATACACCACTCCTAAAACACCTCAAAGATGCTGCTTACGGGACTTTTTTTAATATCCCTCAAGCGCACCGCTCCAGTGTGAAAGCACTCAAGCTGTCACACTGGAGTGACAGGAGAGGCGCTTTACAGGCGCTATTTTTAGCACTATAGTGCCTGCAAAGTGCCTCAGTGTGAAAGTGGCCTTACTGATTACTGGATGCTTGTAGGCATTTGTTTGTATGAAGCCTCAATCAGGGCAGCCATCAGAAATTTTTGGGCTCCTTACACAGCTTTATTCCTGCCCCCCCCCCCCCCCCCCCCCCCAGCCTGACCACCAACATCCCCCAGGACTTGCCCACGGGCCATCCTACCAAATCCGCACACCGGCCACCTCACCTGTACGTACTCAATCATTTATATATGTCAGCCTCCCTCACCCTTCTATATATGTCAGCCCCCCCACACACCTGTATATATGTCAGCCCCCCTCACACATCTGTATATATGAAAGCCCCCCCCCCCACCACCACCACATGCCTGTATATATTGCAGCCCCACATATACACAAACCTGTAAACACACAAGGTTCTGCCCCCCTTGTACACAAAATGCCTTTACAACCCCTACTTGTGAGGAAGATCTTCCTACCTCGTCGCAGCTCATTCCACAAAGCTGGCACAGAGAAGCACAGTACACGAGGGGTGTAAATGCACATAGTAGCTAGAGGTGGCAGTAAAGAGCTCGATGTCTAAACTCAATGCTACAGAATGCAGAATGAGCCGAGATCGATTCTGTAATGCACAGCACGGCTACCCTTCACCTGCCCTGCCATCTTCTGGCCCGTCTGTATACATAAAAAAAGATGATACAAAACTTTATTGATATTAGAACATTAAAAAGCTTAAATGAGGTAGAAAGGTATTACAAACAAAATTCATAAAATCAGGTAGAAATGGTACTTTATGCTGTATGTACAGACTTGGAACCATATACTAATCTTATCCATATCAGTACATGAAGGAACCCCATCACGTTTACACATGTAAGTCTTCCTCAGGGGGGTTATATATTGGTTATCTGAAATAATTAATAATAATAAATACATATATCAGCATATTTTATAACACAATAGTGGAAAAAAAATAGGGGATCATTCACAGGAGCACATTCGTAAGCATTTGTGTAACTTACATCCACTGTTGAACATACGAATAAGCCACAAGGCATAAATATGGTTGAATGTCTCCAGGGGGGCGCTCCTCCAAGCGTTCACAGAAAGGGATAAGGAACATCCTTCATGGGGTATATTTTATCTATTATTATGTCCTATTCTGGAGTCGTGCTATCTACACTCCAGGTAATACATATACTTTTTTTCACTGTTTTATTTTTCCTTTTTGCTAGACTCATGGCTTTAGTTGTTAAAATTTTATCTATGCCCAAGTACTATTGTTTTATTTGAAATATAATAGATGTAATATATCTACCAAAGGATCTTCCTTATCCCTTGTGCTTCCTGTGAACGCTTGAAGGAGCATCCCCTGGATACATTCTACCATATTTATGCCTTGTGGCTTCTTTGTATGTTCAACAGTGGATGTAAGTTACACAAATGCTTAAGAATGTGCTCCTGTGAATGATCACTTATTGTTTTTCCACTATTGTGATATGAAATATGCTGATATATGTATCTATTGCAGAAATTATTTTAAAAAAAACAATCTATGTTGGTTAAACTTTCAGCAAATTAAATCATCTGCCCAAACCAACTAATCAGAATATCACAAATAAAAAAAATTCAAATAAGTCCACCAGTGGATTGTATCATACAAAATGCCTCCAGTGCATCCCTCCATCTTGTTGCATACAGTCTCTTACCAAAATCCAAGAGCCCAAATCATAGATGGTCTAAATGAGCTCAGAGGTGTGTTGATGAGTCTTCATAGAGGAACCACAGAGCGCACCAACAGGAAATGGAATTATGTGTCCTCTCCACTCCAGTGGTATCACAGCCACCAAAAAGCAGATGACAACATCCATAGTGTAGAACTGTCACATTTATTTGAATAAAAAGCTGTATATCTACTTAAAAAATGATCATTAATGGGTATATCAGTTTATATAACTGGCGCCGGCCACAATTTATTGCAGTGTGCCGCCTATTTATTCTCCTCTGGGTACCCAAGGCTAAACCCCTCCAGGGAAAATGAATTCTTAGGGTTGATGAGGAGTATAAGAAGGACTAAATACTGCAGAACGTGCATTTAGCAGAATACAATCTAACTGTAATTTATTACAGTAATACCCAATAATATAGTTCAGATATAAAATCCTGTACTAGGAATGGTATTATTTTTTTATTTTGTCTTCACTGCATGATAGCTTGACTAGCTGCTTCATTTTGCCTTTTTACCTGTACTTTACACGTACCTTTTTAAGAAATCCAAAAAAAGAATATCGAGGCACCCATGAATTTTGCAATGGAGAGAAGTCAAAGCAAAAGCGTTTTATTGTCAACACTTTTTGACTGAGCACTTTAAAGAATTATCTTCTTTTTTTTTTTACAGTATTCCGTTTCTGGTGGGACAATGTACACCTAGTACTTTGTCTCATCATCATAGGAGCTCTGTAACACTAGCTGTGATGCCCCCCTTGGCGCATGGCCGCTTCACACCACAGCTAGCAAGGGGAAGTCTGCTTTGATAGCCAGCATCTGTCTTCAGTTCACAGCTTGTGCCTAAAGCAAGAACTGGCAAGAGGAATGCAGAGGGAGGTTTTATATATATTAGACCTCGATTTTCAAAGTATTACATCTAACATCAGGTTTATTTGTCATAACGTTATTTCCATATGCATAATGTATTACATTAATATTGTAATGTATATTGGAAAATTTATTATGTAAAATGTATAAATTATTAATAAAATAAGATTATAGAAAAAAGTTAAGAAATATAACCAGGTAGATTATGGAGAGTTGGACTTGAAGGATCCAAAAAGCCCTCCACTAAGCCACTGCAAGCCACTAAGTCAATTAAAAATTACGTAAAGTCACTACCCCTATCATTGCTAGGGCGGATAAACCTGATAAAAATGAAAATCCTACCGAAATTTATCTACCTACTTCGCCAATCTCCACATTGGATTCCCAAATCCTTTTTCTCCCGTCTGCATAGTCTGTTTGCCTCCTTCATCTGGGGAAACCAGTCCCCCAGGTATGGATGGTCAACAATTACGCGTCCGTCCTCCCAGGGAGGACTGGCGTGCCCTGACCTGTACAAATATTTTCTAGCCACCCAGCTGGTTACAGCAGCTTGGTGGCTCACTCCTGATAAGACAAACCCTGCCACCTTGGTTGAAGCGGCGGTGTTGGGGTCGCTGGAGGCATTGAAATTTTTACTCTATCGTGGCCCGAAGGCCCCGTACCCGCTGACCCCCTCCATGCGCACCACGTTGCGTGCATGGGGGGTAGGACTTAAAATTGAAAAATACCCTACCAATGCACTTTCTCCAGCTGCCCCCTTGTGGCGTAACCCCACCCTGGAGCAGTTTTACAAACTGCCTGAACCCCATGCTTGGACTAAATTCAATATTAGAACAGTAGACCAGGTGATTTCTGACCAATCGCTGGCTCCACTCCCCAAGTTGATTTCTGAATTCAACGTCCCGCAGAGTTATTTTTTTAGGTATCTACAACTCTCCCATGCCTTCAGGTGCCAGTTCTCCAGCTCTCCCCCCCAGGTTGTCCAATCCGCATTGGAGGGCCTCCTCAAGTCCAGTTGTGACACTAAGCCCACCTCAACACTTTACTCCCATTTGATAATGACCTCCCTCCCTACTTTGGGGAAACTTAGAGATAAGTGGATGCGAGACATTCCCACCTTTGATAACGATGATTGGGATGACATGTGGGACTTCCCCTTCAGATCCCTGGTCTCCCTGAGAGATCGGCTGATACAGTTTAAGATGGCCCACCGAGCATATTTCACCCCCTACAGACTGCACAAAATGAACCCCGCCTCCCCGCCGGGATGTTGGCGTTGTGGGACAATACCGGGGGACTTCATTCATATTTTTTGGACCTGCCCAGCCATTGTTGACTATTGGAAGGAGATACTAGGGGTCATTACACAGGTCACCTCCATATCGCTCCCACTCTCTATAGAAACTTGCATACTGGGCCTGCTAGATCAGCTAATTCCCACTGTGGCGCGGCGCACCCTAGCTGGGCTACTTCTCTTCTATGCCCGCAAGGCCATTGCGCTCAGCTGGCGTAAGCCCACTCCTCCCCCTCTCTCCCTGTGGAAAAAATTGGTGAACGACAGCCTGCCTCTCTACAAGGACTGCTATGTTAATAGAGGTTGCCCGCAAAAATATGACAAGGTCTGGTCCAGCTGGCTGGCGGATGCCTCCACGGCCTCAGACCCATAGCCTACTTAACGCATTTTCGTTTGTAAATGAATAGGAATATGCACTAGTGGAAATGTTGTATGTCTGAGTAGCATGGTTTAGTCCTGAGTCATCCTACTGCACATGGAGTCGGCTCTTTGTGGCCGGTGAGATGCCTTGAATTCTCCGACATGTTTTTTTATGTAATGCACTGTCTTATATTGCAACTCTTTACACGTCACGCCTGTAACACTAATCGTGACCAATGTATGTGTTTTTGTTTTTGTTTTTGTCTGTCTTGTTTTGCTTTTGGTTACTTGTTCACTGTCTGAAATTCCAATAAACAGATTTGCAAAAAAAAAAATAAAAAATTACGTAAAACTTTTTGTAACCCCTCTGGACCGCCCCACGCAGATATACTGCAGCAGGGCGGCCCTCTTGCATGAAATCACGTACTGGGTGTGCCACCAGCGACTCGCTCCCGCTGTGATTTAGAGATGCTTGCCGGACCCAGCGACCGTTCTCCAGAGAGGCAGGATGGCAGTCTGCCTATGTAAGCAAGGCAGATCGCCATTCTGTGAGAGGGGAAGATGGAGATCTTGTGTTTCTGCTAAGCAGGAACATGGTTCTCTGTCTTCCCCCAGTCAAAGCAACCCCCACACACTTAGAAAGCACCCCCTAGGAGCACATTTAACCCATTGATTGCCCCTGATGTTAACCCCTTCCCTGCCAGTGTCATTAATACAGTGAAAGTGCATATTTTTAGCACTGATCACTGTATTGGTGTCACTGGTCCCAAAAAGCGTCTCTAAGACTATTTTCACACTGCAGCGGTGCTTTGTGGGCGTTATTAACCCTTTTTTTTGGCCGCTAGCGGAGGTTAAAAGCTCCCCGCTAGCGGCCCGAAAAGCGCCTCTAAAACAACAGCAAATTGCAGCTAAAACTTTTTTTTTACCAAAAACATGTAGCAGAATACATATTGGCCTAAATTTATGAATAAATTAGATTTTTTTATTTTTTTTATTGGGAATGTTTTATAGCAGAAAGTAAAAAATAAAAACTGCATCGGTGATCAAATACTACCAAAAGAAAGCTCTATTCATAGGAAAAAAAGGACAAAATGTTCGCGATTCCCGATTGCATCTCTGCATCTTTGACTAAAAGACAGTATCAGGAAAAACTCCACTTTACCTTTTGTTCCTGACCTGACATACACAGTTCATGTGCAGCTAAAATGTCATAAATAAATACTGTTGCACAAAGAGGAATGGGAATGGAATATCTGATTTACTGCAATATGAAGGATTTGTCTGAAACCAGTGCTATCAAAGATACAACAAGGTCATAAAAAATGTCAAATTTTGATTTTTAAGCTTTTGTTTCTGATATGATTTTTTTTTTTTATTAAATATGAACCACTCTAGAAGTACCATTGTATTTTTAAACTTTACCAAATAGATAACTGCTTCATTTTATATAGTTTCATTTCCTGCCAGGTCTTTATTGTTGTGACAGCAAATGGACGATCCCCCTACCGGCCTAAGCAGCTCCTCTTTAATTCTCATGAAAATTAATAAACTGCATCAAGTACCCATAGTAGCATATAGATTGGAGACAGCCATAGCTAAGATAACCAGACTAGCTTGGACTGTCACTATTATGTCAAGGGTGAGATACGATTGATTTCCAGAACAGCATATAAGACCAAGGTTCTTCTCACTAGAATAAGAAACGCGTCACCAGGTCAGATGTTAAAAGGTGGTACCTCTGGCACACTCCTCAATTTTTTTTGTGTGTCTTCCGTTCTATCATCTGGAACCTAGAAGGAGGAGTCTCTGTCTGCTGTGCTTTCCCTTACTGGCTAATTGGTCATTTTGAGTCTCTCGGTGTTGGGCTTATTGCAGTGGGGCACTGTTAGGATCTCCTTGTCTCTAGTTTATTTTTGTAGCGTTTTAGTGGTTGTGTGTGAATTCCATCTCTCTTCATTTTGGTAATTTTTTTGTCCAAGGCCCCAAAGAGGCAGAATAGGCCATCCCCAGAAAGAAGTGTGCTGTGTGCAGCTTCAATTTGTGAAGCACCTGGGCTAAAACTCTGCCAGTCCTGTATTAGTGATCAGGTGAATCGGGCAGTGCTTGCCGAGACCTCCTCTCGTCCATTAAGAGCGGGGTGTTAGCCTCCACCTACCCTGGTTATCCACATCTGTCAGCATAATATAAGTATATCTAGAAGACTTTTTGTTATCTTGCATGCTGGTTACTTAGTGGGGTCCAGGCAGATTTTCAAAGTGTTTCATGGGTCACTGAACCCACTTTATCGGGAACCATCAGGTAAGAGGGGGCAGTTGCCATCTGCTCTACTCTGATATATCCACTGGAGGAAACTGAGGCTGACTGTACCCAGAGTGATAGGAGCATAGGGATACCTCTGAGGCCAGCTAAAGCACTGGTCACATTACTTATACTGTATGCTTAATCACCCACATAAGTGACACAAGACTGCTAAGCGATGGGTATTTGGTTTCCTTTTCACTTTAGATGGTTGATGTCAAGATCCTTTTGTTGGTTTGATCCCGTTTACTCTCCTCCCATTTGATCAGTATGTCTGCTCAATTTAAATTCTATCCTTCATGGTTCCCGATGAATTGGGCTCAGTAACTCACAAGATGTGTACAAATTTTCCCAGAACACATCATTTGACCAGCATTTAAGATATCAGTGGACAACAATGTATTTTTCTTATACTCACATTACGCTGATTTGTGTGAAGGACTGTGTATTTCAATTGATATATGTTAAGAATGAATGTTATGGAATGTTATGTTCTGTGAAGGAAAAAAAGCTTATATTTTTAGTAGAGCTGCACGATTCTGGCTAAAATGAGAATTGCATTTTTTTTTGCTTATTAGATCACAATTCTCTCACGATTCTCATGGCGTAACATCGTCTTTCACATTAACTACCTCAATACAGGGCACTTACACCCCCTTCCTGCCCAGGCCAATTTTCAGCTTTCAGCGCTCTTACAGTTTGAATGACAATTACTCAGTCATGCAACACTGTACCCATATGAAACTTGCATCCTTTTTTCACACAAATAGAGCTTTTGTTTGGTGGTATTTAATCACTACTGGATTTTTTATTTTTTGTGCTATAAATAAAAAAATATTGTAAATTTTGTTAAGAAAATGCTTTTTTCTTTGTTTCTGTCATAAAAGTTTGCTAATTAGTAATTCTTGTTCATAAATTTTGGCCAAAATGTATACTTCTACATATCTTTGGTAAAAATAACCCACATTAGTGTATATTATTTGGTCTTTGTGAAAGTTATAGAGTCTACAAACTATGGTGCCAGTCACTGAAAATTGATCACATCTGATCAGGCCTTCAGTACATCAGGTGTACCTCATTTCTTCAGACACTAACAAGTCAGGAAAGTACAAATACCCCCCAAATGACCCCTTTTTAGAAAGTAGACATTCCAAGGTATTACGTAAGTATCATGGAAAGTTTTTTTAAGTTCTAATTTTTTCTGACAATCCTTTGCAAAATGAATATTTTTTTATTTTTTATTTATTTTTTATAAAATTGTCATATTATCAGGTTATTTCTCACACACAGCATATGCATACAACAAATTACACCCCAAAATACATTCTGCTACTCTTCCCGAGTATGGCAATACCACATGTGTGAGACTTTTACATAGCCTGGCCACATACAAAGGCCCAACATTGAAGTGGCACTTTCAGGCGTTCTTGGAGCATAAATGACACATCTCATTTCTCAACCACCTATTACACTTTTGAAGGCCCTGGA
Organism: Lithobates pipiens; assembly: GCF_037356315.1. NCBI lineage: Eukaryota > Metazoa > Chordata > Amphibia > Anura > Ranidae > Lithobates > Lithobates pipiens. The sequence continues at coordinate 53,745,837 of NW_027507790.1, read as the reverse complement.
GCACCAGGACAATGGAATTGCCCACAAAATTACCCCATTTTGGAAAGCAAACATCCCAATGTATAATCTATGAGGCAGAATGAGTCTTTTGAATGGTTAATTTTTTTCCAGAAGTTTTTGGAAAACGTGGAAAAAAATAGAGACCACTGTGAGTAAATTGAGGCCAGTACCAGAGCAGACTTCTCCCCAACCGGGGATGGTGAAGAAGTGGGAAAACTTCAGCAAGTGCCAAGTCAGGGACCCAGCAGGACAATAATAAGTGCTAACAGTGAAAGAGCTCAGAGGACCCAGTGGCTATTGGATCTGAAGTCTAGTGAGAAAGACTGGGAGCTCATTGAGTGAAAAACCACAGTGAGTGGTTGTGGAGTAAGCAGAGAACTGTTCGAGTTGCAAATAGTTACAATTACAGTAGGAGACAGCGTCCTACCTACAATATCTCACAAAAGTGAGTAGACCTTTCACAGTTTTGTAAATATTTTATTATTTCTTTTCATGTGACAACACTGAAGAAATTACACTTTGCTGCAATGCAATGTAGTGACACACTTGTCTTTGTACTCCTCACCTTGTTGCCTCCACACACGCTTGACACCATCTGAACCACATAAGTTTATCTTGGTCTCATCATACCACAGGACATGGTTCCAGTAATCCATGTCCTTAGTCTGCTTGTCTTCGGCAAACTGTTTGTGGGCTTTCTTGTGCATCATCTTTATAACAGGATTCCTTCTGGGACCACAGCCATGTAGACCAATTTGATGTAGTGTGTGCCGTATGGTCTGAGCACTAACAGGCTGACCCCCCATCCCTTCAACCTCTGCAGCAATGCTGGCAGCGCTCATAAGTCTATTTCTCAAAGACAGCCTCTGAATATGACAGTGAGCACATGCACTCAACTTCGTTGGTCGATCATGGCGAGGCCTGTTCTAGGTGGAACCTGTCCTGTTAAACTGCTATCTTGGCAACCATGCTGCAGCTCAGTTTCAGGGTCTTGGTGATCTTCTTATAGCGTAGGCCATCTTTATGTAGAGCAACAATTCTTTTTTCCAGATCCTCAGAAAGTTCTTTGCCATGAGGTGCCATTTTGAACTTCTATTGTCCAGTATGAGAGAGTGAGAGCGATCAAATTTACCACACCTGTTCACCATTCACACCTGAGACCTTGTAACACTAACTAATCACATGACACCGGAGAGGAAAAATGGCTAATTGGGCCCTATTTGGAGATTTTCACTTAGGGGTGTACTCACTTTTGTTGCCAGCGGTTTAGACATTAATGGCTGTTAGTTGGGTTATTTTGAGGGGACAAAAATTGTACACTGTTATACAAACTGTACACTCACTTCATTGTAGCAAAGTGTCATTTCTTCTGTATTGTCACAAGAAAATATTTAAACATATATTTACAAAAATTAAGGGGTGTACTCACTTTTTTGAGATATTGTATACAGAAGTGGTGTCCGGCTGGAGGCCTTCACTTGTATAACTGTCTGCCTTTAGAAGTCTTGGAGTCTGCCAATTAACATTGCCACTAATTAAGGGTTTCCTGGCCCTAACCCTCTCTCCCACACCACAGTTCTGTTTAAGAGACAATAAATCTCTTTTGTCATTCTAAAAGTGTCTGGCGCCCACTCTTTCATGTTGTATTACACCCACCATGACTTGCAACCCACTCTACACAGAAGAATGACAGCTGTCCCTAACTCTGGATGTCACCATTGGGCTTCAGGGGACCCAGGATTTTGCTACATATAAAAAAGCTTTTTAACTCTAGAATAATGTGTTTGTTCTACATGTTTAATATAGTACCTGTAAAGTCCCAATACTAGCAAATAAAGTATAGAGATTTCTTTTTTTTATTTTTTATTTTTTATTTTTTTGCTTTTTTTTTTTTTTTCTTGCCAACTCAGTAAAACCAGTGATCTTCGAGGAAGACCAAGTCCTCACATCCGCTGATTGCTCAGGTTACCTCTCATCGCTTTACATCATGGTGGCATTTTTTTTTTATACATATATATATATATATATATATGATATGCTAGATCCAAACAGCTCACGTGGCTTAATACATTCCCGCATTTATCTAGTCAACATCTCCCTTACCCACAAATCCCCCCCACCTTCCACTAACTGTTGCCCCCCCACCTCCCCTATCCTACCTAGTAGATCGTTTTAAACTTAACCATTAAACATATCTATACCCGTTTAAATCTGTACCCTTAATCCTTCTGAGGTACTCCATCTCCTTTTAAATTCTTGCCAGCTTTTCCATTTCTCCAGCGTGTGTTTATTACTCCTACCCACCGAGCTGTCCTCCAAGCATTCCATCTTATATATCCCTTCTACGGCGTCCACCCACTCCCATATCATAGGCGCCTCCGGCTCTTGCCATTTTTTTGGAATTAGTTTTTTCCCCGCATTTAATAAATGTGGGGTCAAGGACATCTTGTACTGTTTTACGCTACCCTCTGTAGCATGAAACAGGACTACCCAGGGGTCTGCGATTACCACCGAACTGGTTATGGTTTTAATATGCGATAGGATCTGGTTCCAATAGCTCTTAATCTTCGGGCACCCCCACCATATGTGAGCCATAGTACCTGTTCCCACACATCCGCGCCAGCATTCCCCTGACGTGTCTGATTGAAATTTACTCTTTCTATCTGGGGTGTAATACCACCTCGACAAACATTTATAACTCATCTCTGCAGTTTTAGCGTCGATGGCTGAGCTATGGGCCAATTTAAATATTTTGCCTATCATTACCTTGTCCTTTTGTGAGCCTAATTCCCTTTCCCATTTTTTAACGAATGGAGGTATTCCCGACTCTCCCGCTGACAGCAGCAACTTGTACCACCTAGAAACTATCCCCTTGGAATTCTTTGTTATACATAGTTGTTCCAACGTGGTCAATTCGTCAGCCGCCCTGATCGGTTGCGGTAGTTTTTTTATAAAGCGGGAGAGCTGGCAGTACCTCCACTCGTCAATCACCATTATGTCTATTTTTTGTTTTATTTCGTGAAAAGGTGCTATATTACCTGCCCTCATTACATCTTTAAGCTGTGCTTCCTTCTTTACCCAGTTGCCTCCTATCTCCATGCAACCTGGCAAAAAATATTTATTATCTTTTAGTGCCATAAGAGGTGAGTTATATTTTCCGTTAACGTGCTTGTATACCATATCCCATATTCGAAAAGTGTTATGTGTTAAATTGTTTCCTATCCCTAGCTTCTGCCTCTTATGTGGGGGGTTCCATATTTGTTTACCTAATTGTGCTCCACAGCTTTCGTGTTCAAGTTTTACCCACTTTTTTTCTTTATTGTCCCTTTTGGTCCATTCGCTCACCCTAGACAAAGCCACCGCTTTATAGTACATCTGGATGTCTGGGATCGCCAGCCCACCTCTATCTTTTGGTTGTCTCAAGCTAGCAAAGGCTATTCTGGGTTTTTTATGCTTCCATATAAATTTATTTAGTACTGATTTAAGTTTAGCAAAATATGTATTAGACAACGCTATCGGTAGCATCTGAAAACGGTATAGGATTTTTGGAAATATTATCATCTTCACAATGTTTATTCGCCCCAACCATGATATCGACCTTTTACTGCATCTCTTACACTCCGCCTTGATTTCATTCAATAGTGGTATGTAGTTGATCCGGTAGAGTCTCTTCTCAGAATTAGCCAATTTTATGCCCAAATATTTAAGCTCCTTTCTCCACGGGAAGCTCCAATTCTGTTGAATTGTTTGCGCCTCTGTCTTATTGGTATTTATATTTAATTTTTCGGATTTTGATCGATTTATTTTAAAGTTGGACATTTCTCCGTATTTTTCTAGTATCCTTATTAAATTTGGAACAGACCGTTTGGGGTTGCATATATAAAATAGTATGTCGTCTGCGAAGGCTGATAGCTTATGTTCCTCCTTCCCAATTTTTACCCCCGTTATATCCGGACTATCTCGAATTGATGCGAGGAGGGGTTCCATTGACATCACGAACAGGAGGGGCGACAGGGGACATCCCTGTCTTGTCCCCCGTTTCAGTTCGAATTTAGCGGACTCCTGTCCATTAACTTTTACCCGCGCAGTGGGTTGGTTATATAAAACTCTCACCCTCTGTATTATTTTCGGGCCTATTCCCATCTTAGCCATTGTTTGGAACATAAACCCCCAGTCCACTCTGTCGAAGGCCTTTTGTGCGTCCGTAGACAGAAGCAGACTGGGGGTCTCCCTCCGTCGCATCTGTTGGAGCAGCAATAGGGTTCTTAAACCGTTATCTCTCCCTTCCCGACCTGGTATGAACCCCACCTGGTCTGGATGGACCAGGCTCTTCATCAGATCCCTTAATCGCTCTGCTAAGATCTTCGCGTATAATTTCGTGTCTGTGTTAAGCAACGAAAGTATAGAGATTTCTAATGGGGATGTGGTGCGCTATTATACAAGGCCAGCTGCAACTTTATAGGTTGTTGTGACAAAATTGTTAGGACTAGGAAGCGCTGGTCAGGTCAGAAAGCTAGGTAAATTGTTTAATCAACTTTAACTAAACCTCGTAATGATGAGTTGGCCCTTGTGGGAGGAAAATTAGGGGTTTTTTCTCCCACAGTGGAAACAACCCCCAAGTCTTTCATTTTGAGGCTGATAAAACATGTGTACAGGCATACCCCACTTTCTCTTACGTACACTGACTGACACAGCTCCTTTTCTTTAGTCACAGACACTTACTGAGTGGGCAAAACTTTTGTACAGCGAATTGGGGGAGCAACATGCTTCTCCTGTCTGCGTGGAACTAGCAGACCAGTAAGTGCAAGGCCTCAAGTACGTTTGTGACGCGACCCTGAATACCCTCCCTCTGTTATCCAGGGCTTCAGTGTCAGCAGTGGTGCTGAGGTGCCTGATTTGGCTAAAATGCTGGTCGGCTGACCAGGCATCTAAAAAAGCCCTGACAGATCTACCCTTCCTTGGTGAACGGCTCTTTGGAGCCTCGTTGGATGACATCATTAAGAATGCCACTCTCTTGGCCACTAAACAGATTCTTCCTCTCCAGTATAACCTTACGTCGGGAGACCCTCATGGGGGCGGTAAGGGACCTGCTGAGTCGCGGGGTGATAGTACCTGTTACAGAGCTGGAAAGATTCCAAGGGTTCTACTCCAATCTGTTTGTAGTCCCTAAAAAGGAAGGGGTACGTCCAATCTTGGACCTAAAAGCCCTCAATTGCTTTGTGAAAGTACAGAGGTTCAGAATGGAGTCAGTTCGCTCAGTAGTCACTGCACTCCATCAAGGGGACTTCCTGGCATCCTTGGACATCCAGGATGCGTACCTGCACATACCCATATGCCTATGGCATCAGAAGTTTCTGCAATTTGCAGTGGGGGATGCCCACTATCAGTTTGTGGATCTCCCCTTTGGCTTGGCATCAGCCCCCCCGTCTTTACTAAGGTATTGGCTCCAGTTCTGGCGTTGCTGAAACAACGCGGAATTGCGATCGTGGGTTACCTAGACTATCTCCTCCATCTTCCGCCTCAGAATTAAAGGAGGATGTGGCGATCAACATGCAGACCCTGCAGGAATTTGGGTGGCTGTTGAACCTAAAAAAGTCGGTGCTCATACCGACTCAGTGTTTGGAGTACCTAGGCTTACTGCTGGACTCCATGGAAGCGAGAGTGTTTCTCCCTCCAGACAAGCTGCATACTCTCAGAGCGGCGGTAAAACTGTTGATGAACCACAGGTGGTTGTCGCTACGCTTCTGCATGCGAGTCCTGGGGCTCATGGTGGCCTCCTTCAAGGCAGTACCATATGCCCAATTTCACACCAGAGTCTTGCAGAAGGTTGACTAAACAACTATGCATAGGAATTAGCTGCTGGAGTGGGCGGAGCTATGACGTAGGAGACAGGCGTTCGTCCGGACCTCCCGAGTGCCCCGCTCTGTCTCTCCCCCTCCTCCATGCTCCTCCGTACATCCACGGCCGGGCTGCTGGCCATCCTGAGCAGCTCGCCGTGTGGCTCAGCACTGCTGCACTGACCTGCTTTGACCCGGGCTGACCCTCTCGACCAACGCGGCTTCAACACAGGACAGCGGGCTTCCCGTCCCAGCCTCAGCATTCGTTGGCGGCATGGCTGCCTCGGAGAGCAGCGGTCGATCGCTTCGGTACGATGTGATATGCCAGGACGAGACCCAGGCTGCATCCTCCCTTCTGGAAGCAAAGATTTCTGCCGGAGCATACCGGATCATTCTCGGATCACAGTGAGAAGTTTGCTGCCCTAGTGAGCCACGAAAGCGGTAAGACAAGAAGTTTTGACGGGGGTGCAGGGGGTCCTCTTGGCTGATTGGACGGGTTCACGGACAGTAGGCTTGATTAGGGGTTATATTCCCTATAAATAAACTGGACTCCAACTCACCTCCTCTTTTCCTAAACGAGCAAATTGATCTAAAGCAAGTTTCCCTAAGAACAGTATTTCTTCTTGAAAACGCTGCTAGAACTGGTGCTGTGTCCTATGCCATCAGAAGAGAATAAAAGGGAATAAAGGAAAAGAAATAGAAAAGGAAAAAGGAATTACTATCTGAATTTTGCCCCCACCTGCTCCCCTTCCCCTAACTATAAGGGACAGTTTCATTGACATACATATATCTAAACAATAGCTGCAGGAGGAAGTCTGCTATGCTCATAACAGTAGACGCAGAAGGAACATTTATATTGTGGTAAGAGCCCAGGCTGCTGGCTCCTGACAGCTAGATTTGAGCTCCCCTTATATCTGGAGATCACTGGGGAACATCTTCAACGGCCTAAAGAGTGCCCACAATTGAAATACCTTACAGATGTTATTAATTAACAGTGGACCAATATAGAAAGGTGGCCGTAAGGCAACAAATAACATTTTCTTATTACTTTTCATAATTTGCAATATTTTATCTTTATTTTTTTTATTAAGATGATATATGGTTATCTGGAAGCAAATAACGCCTGAGGAATCAAGACAGAGGACTTATTTGTTATTTCCCTCTCTCCCCTACCCCCCCCTCTTTTTTTTTTTTTTATTTGTGTTAATGAAATTTAATCGGTTGGTATTGATTACTTCTAACTAATTGTAATAACAGTGTGGTGGATGCTTTAGGGGTAGGCGGTCTTTTTTTTTTTTTTTTTGAATAGAGAGAAGGGAGATCAGTTTGGTTAGGATGAGGGGGAAAGCAGGTAAAACAAATAAGCCCTTAACCCCTGTTGTAAGCCCTGTTGGTATTCAAAAGTATATGGCCACGAACACCAGTATAAGGGTAGAGGAAGAGGGTTGCAGCCCTAGGATAGAGAAACCACTCCGCTTAGGCCCAAGTAGACAGAAGGGGGAAGAGAGTAGGGGGGCAAAAAACCTAGCTACTAAATCAACTGAGGCAAAAAAAAAAATGGTGCAAACTTACAAAATAGTGATATAAGCCAGAATGAACTTCAAGGAAAGGGGGGGTTAGTACATCCGGAGGTAGGAGAGGGGGGTTTGGATGCACAAGGGGAAATCTCCCATCCCCCACAAATTAGGGAGATGTTATCGGAGATGTTCACGAGAATGGAGGTCTCTCTAAGGGCAGATATTGCAACTATAAGGGGGGATATTGGTCTGGTCTTGGGGAGAGTGGAGGAGATAGAAAACAGAGTAGAGACCCATGAGCATAGAATAGATGAAATCCTAGAGCAAGTAACAGCTCTTCGTAGGGGAAACAGAACAATTAGATATAAATTAGAAGACCAGGAGAATAGAAGCAGAAAGAAGAACCTACGAATAAAAGGCCTCCCTGAGTCACATAGCGGATCTGCTCTTGGAGAGATAGCCCAACATATTTTCAGATATTTTTAAGATATTTTTATTAGATAGGGAAGTTACAATCCCACTGAAGATAGACAGAATACACAGGATGACACGATCTTTTGGAGTCAGATCAGAAGCACCACGAGATGTCATAGTGAGATTTCATCATGTAGCAGAGAGGATGCAGATAATGAGGAAAGTTAGAACACAGCCAGGGGTGAGCTACGGGGACGTGGAACTGCAGATTTACTCCGATTTATCGGGAGAAACGTTGGGTAGAAGGAGACGACTGAAACCGCTAACGGAACTATTGAGAGCAGCCGATATCCCATATCAATGGGGATTTCTGGCATGTCTCATAGGGAAGAAAGAGGGACGATCTGCGGTTCTACGTTTCCCGGAAGATCTCCAAGAATTTTGTGAGCTGTTAGGTATTCAACCTGCCCCACAGATAGAATGGGATAGTGAAGAAGAGTTAGGGGATGGGAGAAGTATGACTCAAAGGAGTATGAGGCAGAAAGGACCGAGCCTTTGGAGACGAAAGAATCCAATTATTTGAAGCTAAGATGGTTAGGAGGATGTCCCGGGAGAAGGGGGGTTTGGGGGAGGGGGTTGGAGGGAGGTTTGAGGGAGGTTTGGACGGACATGGGGGTGAGCCCCAGGGATACTATGGGGGAGAGGAGACCACAAATAATGGTCTACCAGACCCATAGGCTTAACAGGAAAGGGGGAGTCCTACCCAGTCTTACGAGACGTTCTGTTATAGGACAAGGGGGGGAGGGGGGAGGGGGGAGGGAGGTTTGTTTTTTCATTGTTTTTTCTTTTTTGGGCTCTCACTCGGTCCTCCCATAGGGTTAGCAAGGGTAGTTTCTACCGGGTTCACTAGACGCCCCAAAACGGAGGAGAGAATGGTCATGGAAAAAGAGATATGGTGATAGTTAATGTCATTACCTATAATGTAAGGGGCCTAAACACAAAAAGGAAAAGATACAGGATAAATGATGAGTTATACCATATGGAAGCAAACATTGTATGTCTCCAAGAGACGCATATAACATGCACCTCAAGGATTAGACTGAACTCGGTTAATTTTCCGGTATGGATTTATGGGGATTCCCCATCCTCATACTCTAGAGGGGTTGCTATAGGCTTTAGTAAAACAACAAGGTTTAATTTAGAGGACCGACTAGTGGACCCGGAGGGACGATACTTGTGTTTAAAAGGAATGCTGTTTAATCTCAAATGTACAATCGTCAATATTTATGCTCCAAATGAAAACGCTGGTACATTCTTGAAAAAAGTATTGAACAAAATAGAAGATTTTAAAGAGGGGAAATTAATTCTGGCTGGGGATTTCAACTGGAGTATGAACCCTAAAATGGATACCACAGCAGGGGGTTCCAGGACATCTGAATATAAGCAGAGAATGTTTTTAAGGGCCCTAGCTGTATTTCAGCTACAGGATACCTGGAGAGTATTGCACCCAAAGGACAGAGATTACACATGTTTCTCCTCGGTCCATGGTTCCTACTCTCGCATAGATTATATTTTTTTGGAACACTCATTTTTGACGGCCCTTAAGAAAGCGGAAATAAAAATAAGAACAGTGTCTGATCATGCGCCAGTTAAGATCCAGTTGGAGGTAGGGGAGGACCAGGGACCGAGGATGAACTGGAGATTGAATGAATCACTGTTACAGGACAAGCACTCTGTAAGTAAGATTGAGAGAGAATTGGAACAATTTTTTAGATTAAATGACACACCAGGAATCTCCAGCCCTATATTATGGGAAACGCATAAAACAGTTATAAGAGGAATATTAATAGGGATTGGAGCGGGGAAAAAGCGTGAGAGAGAGAGGAGGAAAACCCTTCTGTACAAAGAAATCCAGAGACTGGAATTGAGTAGTAGACCAAGGGGACTTCAAGATACTCAGGACTTAGTAATAAAAAAAAGAGAATTAGAAGATTGCCTAGAGCAGGACAGGGAGGCCGCTTACCATATCCTGGGAACAGAGAAATATCAATGGGGAAATAAATCAGGCAAATGGCTGGCCAGGAGGGTGAAGGAAAAAAAAAGTAAAACCTTTATCCCAAAAGTGAGAAATGATATGGGAGATATACAAAATATGCCTGAGGATATAGTGAACACGTTCTATACATACTATAGGGCCCTTTATAACATTCAACAACAAGATAACATAGGGAACAGCGGACGGGAAACCATAAAGGATTATTTGAAAGGGATAGACATTCCCAGGGCTAAACACATAGAAATGGAAGCACTAGAGGCCCCAATATCAAAGGCGGAAATTGAGTGGGCGATTAAAAATACAGCTAAGGGAGGTTGCCCTGGACCAGATGGCTTCCCGATCTCATATTATAAGCAATTTCAAAAACAGCTGATCCCAAAATTATGCGACTACTTTAATGCAGTGGGGAGAGATGGAAAATTTCGAGATGAGACATTACTGGCACATGTGGTCCTGATATTGAAAGAGGCAAAGGACCCGTTAGCGGTGGAAAGTTATAGACCAATTTCCTTGCTAAATTCGGATATTAAACTTTTTGCAAAAATTATATCTGAACGATTAGGACCTCATGTGCCAGAGTGGATACAGCAGGATCAGGTTGGATTTATTCAAGGGAGAGAAGGGCGAGACAACGTATTAAAGACCATTATGTTAAGCCAGGAAACCATAAGACAGGGCACCCCCACGATACTCATGTCTATAGATGCTGAAAAGGCATTTGACAGGGTTAGCTGGGGGTTCCTATTTGAAGTGTTGGAACGATATGGAATAGGGGAGAGGATGAGAGGCTGGATAGAAGCGTTTTATACTCAACCTAAAGCGAAAATTAGAATAAACGGGGCCCTGTCCTGCCCCCTGGAATTATGCAATGGGACAAGACAGGGCTGTCCGCTTTCCCCACTATTATTCATATTGTCACTAGAGCCCCTCTTGTCGGCAATTAGGAAGAATCAAAACATCCAGGGAATACGAGTAGAAGGGAGGGAATACAAGGTCGCTGCTTTTGCAGATGATCTCCTGCTTTATATTTCTAGCCCTGAAACCTCCATACCGGCGATTATGGAAGAACTGTTAAAATTTGGGAAAGTCTCAAACTTTAAGGTTAATGTAACTAAATCTGAAATCTTAAACCTAAATATACCAGCAGAAGAGCAGAGAACTCTCCAAGCTAGATTCCCTTTTAGGTGGTGTAGGAGGGAGTTAGTCTATTTGGGAATAAGGCTGACGGCAGTGATGGGCGATCTGTTCGAGGTCAATTATATCCCCTTATTAAATAAAATTAAACAGCATTTGGATAAGATCCAATATAAAGCGCTATCATGGATAGGGAGAATAAACGTAGTTAAAATGTTTATTCTACCAATGTTTATATACACATGTCAAATGGTCCCCATACTGCTACCGCAGGGCTATTTAAATAAATTAAGAACTATGATTAAAAGATTCATATGGAAAAAAAAAGCGGCGAGGGTGGCTCTTAATATCCTGACAAGAAGCAAAGATAGAGGAGGGTTAGCAATGTCCGATTTTAAAAGATACTATGAGGCTATAGCAATTTCTCGAATCACAGATTGGATACATAATAAAAAGGGGAAGGATTGGGTGGAACTAGAAATAAAGTTAAGTAGAAGGGAATTAGGGGGGATAATATGGATACCTGCAAAGTATAGAGAATTAGGGAATAGCACAAATTTATTGACAAAAGGTTTATTCCGAATTTGGGACACAATAAATAAGAGATATAACTGGGAACACAATTCACCACTAATCCCACTATTGGACACTAAATTTTTTTTACCAGGTCAAGAGGAACACGTATATTATAGTAGCTGGGCTAAAAAAGACAATATTAAGCTACAGGATGTTATGGAAGGGAATAGGTTGTGCACATATGAGGAAATTATAGGGAAGTGGGGACACAAGCCACTAGACAAATGGAGATATTCACAGTTACACTATTTTACTCAGTCTTTAACACAACCACTACGGGGGAAGGAGCAACTTAGGCCACTAGAGAAGTTGGTAGAGAACTGTCATTGCCTGGTAAAAAGGATCTCAAAAATATATGAAATCCTAACAGATGTAGGAGAGCAAAAGTACCCCCCATATTTGGAGAAGTGGGAAAGGGAAATTGGATCTCTAGATAACGACCTTCAGAGAAATAGGATCATTAGACGGACCTACTCGGTAGCTAAAGACTCGCAAACTAGAGAGATGTCATACAAACTCTTAACAAGGTGGTACATAACCCCACAGCAAGGAAATAAAATTAGGAGTGAGACCCCCTCAACGTGTTGGAGAGGCTGTCCAGTGGTGGGTACTTTTGCTCATTTATGGTGGGAGTGCCCCAAGATCCAGCTATTCTGGGAGAAAATCATAAAAGCGATTTTTGAAATAACAGGAGAAGGGATTAGGAGAGACCCCTGGGTATGTCTATTTCACGACCCGGAAAAAGGAGAGAGAGAGTATGCGCATTCTCTGGTCCCTGGCTTATTGAACTCTGCTAAGGCTCTGATCCCGAGAAGGTGGAGGAATCCCGACCCTCCATTTATGAAAGAGTGGGTAGAAAGATTAGAAAGCATACGAAAGATTGAAGAGACAATGTTTAAATTGGATAATTCAGAAGAGAGATATCAGAATAAATGGCGACCCTGGATACAATTTCGAAAATCTGAAAGTTATTTGAACCTGCTTGAATGTTAGGAAAACTCTCTGGGTAAGGACCGAGTGAGGGGGGGAGGGGGGTGGGTGAGGTATAAGGATGAGTATTTGTAAAGAAATATTGTTGTTTTTATTATTATGCTGAATAGCCTATATTTGTAAAGTTTGAAAAATTTGGAAAATAAAGAATAATTAAAAAAAATAAAGAGTCTTGCAGAAGGAGATCTTGACGAAATGGGAGAAATCTCTGTTATCGTTATAGTCAGTCAGGGACTCCCTGTTCTGGTGGCTGAGATCCCCGGCACTTCGGTCCGGGAAGTCGTTCCTACCATTTGGACAGTGATCACAACGGACGCCAGTCTGACTGGCTGGGGTGGAGTACTGGGGGTACAGTCGACCCAGGGCCTCTGGACGGGGGAGGAATCCAAGTTGCTGATCAATGTGCTTGAGCTACGATCGATCAGGCTATGCCTCTCCACATGGTCAATGAGACTTCGAGGGCATCCAATCAGGATCCAGTCGGACAACACCACGGCAGTGGCATATGTCAATCACCAAGGAGGAACAAGAAGCTCGGCCACCGCACGGAGGTCGCTTACATCCTTCAGTGAGCAGAGCGACATGTACCGGCCCTATCGGCCATTTACATCCCAGGAGTGGAGAACTAGCAGGCGGATTTTGCCTAAGTCGTCAGATGCTGGACCCAGGAGAATGGGCGCTACACCCGGACCTATTCAGGCTACTGTGCCTGTGTTGGGTCCCACCAGACGTGGATCTCCTGGCCTCCCGTCTCAATCGGAAGGTACCGAGATTCGTGTCCAGGACAAGAGATCCTTGGGCAGATGCGTCAGACGCGCTGGTGGCTCTGTGGGGTCAGTACCAACTTATCTATACCTTTCCTCTGCTAAAGCTACTACTACGTCTGCTCCGTAGAGTGGAGGTCGAGGGGATTCCAGTAATTCTGATTGCCCCAGATTGGCCTCAGCATCCCTGGTACGCCGACCTAGTGCACCTGGTGGCGGATGCCCCCTGGCGACTGCCGTTACGAGATGGCCTTCTGTCTCAAGGTCCGATTCTCCATCCTGCTTTACCATCGCTGGTTTTAATGTAATGGCTGTTGAGAACCAGGTGCTAAGGAACCAGAGCCTATCGGACTCAGTGATTTCAACTATGTTGAGAGCACAGAAATCTTCTGCTTGGAAGATATATCATCATACCTGAAAAGCCTACATCTCTATGTGTAAGGAGAAAGAATGGCGTCCGCGCTCCTATTCCATTTCCAGGATCTTGCTGTTTCTACAGCGTGGAGTAGAAGAGAAATTGGCTTTAAGCATCATTATAAGACAAATATCAGCCTTGGCTGTCTTTTTTTCAGCGACCCCTGGCATCTCACTCTCTAGTGAGCACCTTTGTTCAGGGGTTCGGCATGTAGTTCCTCTGGATTGTCCACCGTTATCCCCATGGGATCTGAACCTGGTGCTATCGGTGCTTCAGAAACCGCCGTTTGAGAATGTCAGAGAAATTCCCTTGTTGACTCTTTCCCAGAAAGTGGTCTTTCTAGTGGCCATTACATCTGCCAGGAGGGTTTCGGAACTGGTGGCCTTGTCTTGCAAGTCACCTTATCTGGTTATCCATAAGGATAAGGTGGTGTTGCGTCTGCAACCTTCTTTTCTGCCTAAGGTGGTTTCAGAATTCCACATCAATGAAGACATTGTGTTATCATCTCTGTGTCCTAAACCGACACATCCTAAGGAGGTTGGCCTCCATTCCCTTGACGTGGTCTGAGCTCTAAGGGTATATTTTATCTGCCACAGCTCCCTTTCGGAAGTCAGACTCTTTATTTGTTTCGGTAGCTGGTCCGAAAAACGGCATGGTGGTCTCATCGGCCACCATTTCCAGGTGGATCAGACAGATTGTGGTACAGGCCTACGCCTTGAAGGGGCAGGTGCCCCCCTTTTCCGGTCACGGCCCATTCCACCAGGGCAATTGGAACCTCTTGGGCCTTCCGACAGCAAGTGTCTGTCGCTCAAGTGTGTAAAGTGGCAACTTGGTCGACTGTTCACAACTTGACAAAATTCTACAAGGTAGATGTTAGCACATCGGCTGATGCCTGTTTTGGCCGCAAAGTTTTGCAGGCGGCCATGTAATTTGCAATTGCACTTAATTTTTTTTATGTTTTTTTGCAAGAAACACAGTTACCTTTAAGTAAAATGCACTGTTGCATTGTTACCTCAAGTTCTGATGAGGTTAGATAGGTGGTAAATCCCCTGTTAGGGAGCACTCTCTTTTTGTGGGTGAAGTTTTTTATGCCGTTTCCCACACTCTGTTTTTGTGGGTGTAGTTTTTATGCTGTTTCCCACCCCTCGTTTTGACACTGCTTGGGGACGTCCTGATGGTCTAAAGTAAAGGAGCTGTTTCAGTCAGTGAACGTAAGAGAAAATAGGATTTTTGTACTCACCATAAAATCCTTTTCTCTGTAGTTTACAGTACACAATGGGGTTTATTTACTAAAGCCGGAAAGTGCAAAATCAGGCTCACTTCTGCATAGAAACCAATGAGCTTCTAACCCCAGCTTGTTCAGTTAAGCTTTGGTAATAAAACCTGGAAGCTCATTGGTTTCTATGCAGAAGTGAGTCTGATTTTGCACTTTCCAGCTTTACTAAATAAACTCCATTGTGTACTTAAAAGTGGGGTATGCCTGTACATGCTTGAATTTGACAATTCTGCTCTTTCAAGATTCCTTGTAAAAACTTTTCCTAAGAATCCAGAGAAATACAGAACTCTGTCATGATTTCTGTACAAAGGGAGAAACAAAGCACACAATCCTGCAGGCAAATTCTGCTACATTCTCAATCTCAAGCCTCTCAATAAATCCATAAGATACAATTGTGCTCATAAGTTTACATTTTCAGAGAATATAAATAACAAAAATATTTCTTTCATTCATGGTTAGTGTTTGGCTGAAGCCATTTATTATCAATCAACGGTGTTTACTATTTTTAAATCATAATGACAACAGAAACCCTGATCAAAAGTTTACATACACTGGTGATTTTGGCCTGATAACATGCACACAAGTTGACACAAAGGGGTTTGAATTGCTCATCTGTGATCTGTTTTCTTGTAATTAGTGTGTATATAAAAGGTGTATATAAAAGGTCAATGAGTTTCTGGACTGACAGACCCTTGCATCTTTCATCCAGTGTTGCACTGACATTTCTGGATTCTGAGTCAACAAAAGAATTGTCAAAGGATCTGCGGGCAAAGGTAGTTGAACTGTATAAAACAGGAAAGGGATATAAAAAGATTATCCAAGGAATTGAGAATGCCAATCAGCAGTGTTCAAACTCTAATCAAGAAGTGGAAAATTAGGGATTCTGTTGAAACCAAACCACGGTCAGGTAGACCAACTAAAATTTCATCCACAACTTCCAGGAAAATTGTTCGGGATGCAAAGAAAAACACCAAAATAACTTCAGGTGAAATACAGGAAAACATGTGGTGTGGCTGTTTCAAGATTCACAAGAGGCACTTGAAGAAAGATGGGCTTGTATTCAAAAGTTCAAGGTTCCCCCACTCTCCTTCTACCCCCTCTATCCTCTATTCCCCCCGGCCCTGTACTCCCTTCAAGGCCTCAGGTATTTTTGTTTGTCTTCCCCTTCCGGACAGTGCGGAATCCTTTAGTGATTTATTCCAGCCACTCTCTTTATGTTTCAATACATCGAAAAGTTGCCTAGACATCTTGACTTCCTAACTGAGAGGCTATCCAATTTACATTTATTGTTATGTACAGTCATTGAAGCTGTACAAGCAGAAACCTCCTGGAATATGTGATATCCCTGGAGGCTTCAGAGGCACGGTCCATTCCATCCTCGCCTAGACCAGAATGGAGGCAGGAGGACAGATCTGATCATGAAAAAAGGTAAATAACAAAAAAGTGGTCAGCCTTTTAGATTGTGGAAGAAAGAGGGGGTACAAAGTATCTTCTTAGTCTGAGGGGTCCGCTTCAAAAAGAAAGACTGACTAGAGACTGCACTGTTCACTGCTAACGCTCTTCTGTAAATAAAGGAACTTCAGGGAAGCAGCACTGAGACAGACGGAGCCTACAGCATTGAACATTTTTAAAGGCTAAGTGCTGGGGTAAAGATTTGAGCAAATAGTTTACTGAATGTTTACATTATTGCGCTCCATGTGTTGAAATAAAAAAAAACAACTGAGGGATTAAAGCTAATTTAACCGCTTCAGCCCAGGAAGATTTGGCTGCTGAATGACCGGCCCATTTTTTGCGATTCGGCACTGCGTCACTTTAACTGACAATTGCACGGTCGTGCCGCATTGTACCCAAGCAAAATTAACGTCCTTTTTTCCTCCACAAATAGAGCTTTCTTTTGGTGGTATTTGATCATCTTATTTTTTGTGCTATAAAAAAAAAAAGAGCGACAATTTTGAAAAAAAACACACAATATTTGGTACTTTTTGCTATAATAAATATCCCCATTTTTTTTTTTAAAGCACATTTTTTATCAGTTTAGGCCGATATGTATTCTTCTACATATTTTTGGTAATAAAAATCGCAATAAGCATATATTGATTAGTTTGCGCAAGTTATAGCTTCTACAAAATAGGGGATAGATTTATAGCATTTTTTTTTCTAGCAATGGCGGTGATCTGTGATTTTTATTGGGACTGCGACATTATGGCAGACACATCTGACAATTTTGACACATTTTTGGGACCAATGGCACTTATACAGCGATCAGTGCTATAAAAATGCATTGAATACTGTAAAAATGCCACTGGCAGGGAAGGGGTTAACACTAGGGACGATCAAGGGGTTAACTGTGTTCTCTGCTACTTGTTCTAACTGTAGGGGGGGATGGGACTTGCTAGGGGAAGAGATAGATTGGTGTTTATACTTTGTATGAACACACAATGTCTTTTCTCTCCTCAGAGTAAACACAGAGATCCCAGTTCTTGCCATGTCATGAGCGTTCGCAGGAGCCTGGCTGTCATTGTGACCGCCGGGCACTCACATCGGTTCCTAGTGGCCACATAAAGAAGCAACGTAACATGATGGCGATCCACGCAGCCGAGCCATGTTGCCGCAGTACAACTTCGGCGGCTGGTCGGCAAGCGGTTAAGGTGATTTCAAAACTTTAGTTTTTAGTTTTGCAATCAGTGAAAAACAGATGCACTTGTCTTTTGTGGTAAGACTACAAACCGGCATAAGGTTTATTCTAGGGAGTGAGCCACCCAGCCTCTCTTTAGGGCTGCTCAATGAAAATCAAACGGATGGTAAACACTGGTGGCGAGGGTTTGGAGGCACATATAAACATATAATCCCAGTTCCCTTGAAGTTCAGTTACTGATTCTGAAAGCACATGTTTCTCTTTCTGAGAGTGTCAAGCCGAGCATTGGGAATACAGTAGACTTATCTCATGCCCTCATTCTCTCATTCCTTGTTTTATAGATTTATATGGATTTGTGATGTTGCTATTCCCGATGGTGAAAGGTTCATCCACATTAAAGGCTGCAATTTAAGTAAAACGCTCTCCCACTCTGCTAAACAGACCTGAATTCAAACACTAATGCATATTAAAATATATAAATTATCCGCTTTAATATCACTTACTAGCTATGCAACAGCTTGTAAAAACAGAAGGGGTGTGAAATTTCTTTCCTAAATGGTTTCTCACCCACACTATGTTTCCCTCACCTGGTACATCATGGGGCTGACTTTGATAGGATAACTCTGGGTTTAGTCAACCTGCAATAACAAATTTCCATTTCTTTTATCAGTGGTGTCCATAGCTAGGCGATAGATAGGGAGTGTAACAGATTTAATAAATATAAAGTATGTTTATAAGTTAAGAGAATTTGTGTTTCTCTTAATATTGCAGTATTACATTTCACGGCATTGCTGGACTTGATGCAGTCCATCCCAGTTAGTGGTGGTCTAATAGTGTGAAAAACACAAAAACTAGTATGTGGAGCTCTTGGTCATCCTGAATATTTCATACAGGAACTGCTCACACTAAACAGTAGGTGCTATGCTTAACGACAGAACTATCTAGCCACATCATGGGGTCTGATTCAATTCCTAAAGATCAACATGCCCTACTACCCCCTATGTTGAATTGAGAGGCTGGGTGTTTGATAATCACGCCGCTAACAACCATTCTTGCTCTGCATAGCCCCATTCATAATAACCAACAGAGGAAGCCCAAGACTGACGTAGAGGTTAAAAAAGAAAGCCTATCTGAACCCAAGAACTGGATAATATACACAATAAGCGTATATTGATTGGTTTGTGCAAACGTTATAGCATCTGCAAAATAGGGGATAGATTTATAGCATTTTTATTATTATTTTTTACTAGTAATGGTGGTGGTCTGTGATTTTTATCAGGACTGCATCATTATGGCGGACACATCGGACACTTTTGACACATTTTTGGGACCATTGGCATTTATACAGCGATCAGTGCTATAAAAATGCACTGATTACTGTAAAAATGTCACTGGCAGGGAATGGGTTAACATTAGGGGGTGATCAAGGGGTTAACTGTGTTCCCTAGTACATGTTTCTAACTGAAGGGGGATGAGACTGACTAGAGGAAGTGACAGATCGTGGTTCCTAGCTAATAGGAACACACGATCTGTCACTCCTCTCAGAACAGGAAAGTATATGTTTACACACACTCGTCCCTGTTCTGTCTCTCATGCTCATGATCACTTGTGGCCGGCAGTTATCGCAACCATCAGCCATGAGCATCGGCACCCCCGCGAGCCTACTATCCTGATCCTACAAGCCAACATATAGTTATGACAGTTCGCGGGATCGTGCCGACCTGCCGCAGTAAAATTACGGTGGCTGTTAGGCAAACGGTTAAGTTATGCTATGTTAAGAGGAACATATAGTATAACAAATATAAAGTAAGTGTTTTTCCAATTTGGCTGCAAAAGTGAAAATACACTAACCTGGCCTTACACAGAGCAAATTTAAATCAGTTCCTAGTGACTGAAAAATCAATTGAGCTGGGTGGAAAATTGATGGCCAAACTATTTAGCCTTTACGGGAGATTTTCCCATCCGTGCTATGAGGTGTAGATGACCAGTGTAGGGACAACATTGCAATACTGTGCAGCATTTTATTACACTTTGAGGTATAGAAAAAAGTGAATTTATCATTTAATGTGTGATCTCCATAATAAGGGGGCCTTTTGCTCATTTTGCAATCATCTGAAATAAGTACCTCCAAATCTTTTTCTTCTGTAGTGCTGGCTAACACTTTCCCCCAATGTTGTATTCTCTCAGGGGATTCTGTTACCCTAGGTGCATTCTTTTACATTTATAAACATTGAACTGCAGTTTCCACTGATTTGACCAATCTTCCAGCAATGCCAAATCATGTTCCCTATTACAAACATCTCCAGGGATGTCAACCATATTACACACCATCAGCAAAAAGACATACCTTGCCCAACAAACCTTTTGTATATCGCTTACATTTAAATTATATAGAAAAGGACCTAGTACATAGCCTTGCGTTGCGTTACACCACTAATGACTGGTCTCTGTTTCAATTGAAACCCATTTACAACCACACTCTGGTATCTATCCTTATCCAATTGCATATCCACTAAATGACCCAAGGGTTAAGTCCTAGCTTGTATAACCTTTCTATTAGGCCCCTTTCACACTGAGGTGGTTTTCAGGCGATACAGGGCTAAAAATAGCGCCTGTGTAGCGCCTGAAAAAAATCGGCCCCTTTCACACTGGAGCAGTGCACTGGCAGGACGGTGAAAAAAGAGTTACTATGTCCACAGCACCACCCCAGTTCAAAACATTGGTAATATAGTCAAAAAATTCAATCAGATTAGTCTGACATGATCTGCGCTCAGTAAAGCCATGCTGCTTCGGAGTTTGCAAGTTATGTGTTTTTAAGTGATTCCATTAACTTGACTACAACTAATGTTAAACTCACGGCCTATAATTTCCAGCTTCTACCTTGTTGTCTAAAATTAAAAAATTGTTTTTTGCCTATAGTTCTACTTTAGGATTTCAGGATGATAGGAAACATATTTGGGTTATATGGTGGGAACAGCTTAATATCTCTTGCAGGAGGCAAAGTCTAACACCGTAAAGTTCTAACCATACTCTATATTTGCAGATAAGTTGAACTAGTGAGAGAATCTTTACCTAATCTTTCACTGGTTCCAGGGCTTTGAAGTTAAATGCATATGACTGCACCTGTAGTGATTCTAGCAATACTCTGTCTCAAGGATTGTGTGTTTGCATGTACTGTGCACAACTACTGCCACTCTCTTGGGTAGAGAAGGTTGCAGGGAGAGATTAGACAGCAACAGTTTACACTAAAATATATGTTTTACTCTTAAGGCTGGTAAACTGCTAATGGGTTCTCTTACAACCCAAAGTAAGTCACAGAAATAGATATACAGTCAGACATTGTATTGGCTTCCACCATTTTACTGATACAGAGGATAGACCCTACTGCACCTAGTAACAAAAGTGATCTGACACATTCTTGCTCTGCAGTAAAGTCAGTGTAAGGACACTTGTAATGAGGTAGTATGGCTGTTACTCAGCTATGCCAGCATAGAGCACTGGAGTGGGGGATGAGACACAGCTTTTTGCCTGGGAGAATAAGGTATTTTAACCACTTCCGGACCAGCTGCCGCAGTTTTACTGCACCATGCTGGCCTCGGCCGGGCAAATCAAGGTTACCCTACGTCGCTTTGCCTATTGGCCAGTAGGAGCACATGTGCGCCCTCAGGGTCTTCCCAGAGCCAATGCGAGTGCCGGACGGTTGCGATGACCGCCTGGCACCCGCGATCGCTCGTGACAGAGCGTAAAACACATACATAAACACACAAATCCCAGTTCTTTCGGGGGAGTAAGGAGAGATTGTGTGTTCATACTAAGTTAAGACATTTATCTGTATAAATGTCACTGGCAGGGAAGGGGTTAACACTAGGGGGTGATCAAGAGGTTAACTGCGTTCTCTAGTGTGTGTTCTAACTGTGGGGGGATGGGACTGTCTAGGAGGATCAGTGCATCTGTGCATTTTTATAGTACTGATCGCTCTATAATTGCCAGTGGTCCCAAAAATGTGTCAAAAGTGTCCAATTTGTCCGCCTCAATATCGCAGTCCCGATAAAAATCGCAGATCGCCGCCATTACTAAAAAAAAAAAATGCCATAAAT
This sequence comes from Lithobates pipiens, assembly GCF_037356315.1. Taxonomy (NCBI): domain Eukaryota; kingdom Metazoa; phylum Chordata; class Amphibia; order Anura; family Ranidae; genus Lithobates; species Lithobates pipiens. The sequence goes on along the minus strand of NW_027507790.1, from coordinate 53,724,126 downwards.
CTATCCCCTAATTTGTGGACGCTATAACTTTTGCGCAAACCAATCAATATACACTTACTGCGATTTTTTTTTTTACCAAAAATATGTAGAAGAATACATTTTGAACTAAACAGGAAAAAAATATTTTTTTTGAAAAAAAAGTGGGATATTTATTATAGCAAAAAGTAAAAGATATTCTTCTTTTTTCAAAATTGTCGCTCTTCTTTTGTTTATATCGCAAAAAAAAAGAACCCTCAGAGGTGATCAAACACCACCAAAAGACAGCTCTATTTGTGAGAAAAAAAAGGACGTCAATTTTGTTTGGGTACAGCATTGCACGACCGCACGATTGTCAGTTAAATCGTCGCAGTGCCGTATCGCAAAAAATGGCAGGTTCATTGAGCAGCCAAGTCTTCCGGGGCTGAAGTGGTTAGTATATTTCTAAACAAAAGAACTGTTAGAAATCGTGAAATGTGGGGGCATTTAACTATTAAGGGATAAAAGGTTGTGAGATTCTATTAGGCTTTAAATAATTTGTTTTACCTTTAACGTAATAGTTGTAGCAAAAAATATGTATCAATATTTTCGCCTTTAGATTTAATACTTTAATGTATATTCTTATCCATTCTTAAAATGTCTACCTTTCCTATTCTGAAAAGCACTTTATGTAATAAATTAATTTCTGCTGTCAAAATCTTGATTGTATTATTTAAAGCCATTACAGACCTTTTATTTTCAGAGAGACAAAGTAGACACATTAAGACTTTTTTAAAGTGAAAATTGGTAATGAATCACTGGCTCTGGCGCCTCTGTGAATGAGGTAGTACTCTCGTGCTGCTAATACGGGGTTATTGAGTTTGATACCCAGAATGCTGAACTGTCCTATGAACACATGGTATGTATATGCCAAACTGAAAGTGTATTTAAATAAAAAAAAAATGATGTCCCAGTTAGAGGATTTTCCCCACACCTAATGCTCTGTTATCAACACAAAATTGTAGAATTACCCTCATGTCTCGGTGGTAGTTGTCACTAGGACAAATAGAGGGGTGAATCCCCAGCAGACACAAAGGCAGCAATTAAAGCTTGACAATAAGTTTAACCTCTTCTATACAAAACTAAAACCCCATTGCTGTTTGATAGAGTAAGTTGGATAAAAGAGGGTTTCCACTATGAATTATCCAAAACATTTTTCTACGGGGAATCTATCATAAAAGAAGTGATCAACTTCTGTACAACTGGCCTGTCAAGCTTTTCTTGAACAATCAGTACTGCCAGCTATAGCTGACAACACTGATCATTGTATTCTAATGGTGGTGAAGGCTCTCTGCTGTCAGAATACAATAGTACAACTGCAGATGGGTGAATCGAGTCATTTTCTTTCATTCAACCCATTGGTTGAACAAAAAAAGAAAGCATAATGTATGCCTAAGTCTCATAAAGCAGAACGTATGCAAATATTCATGGTCTCAAAGCCCTGTTAACATTGATGGCAAAGAGGTGAAAGGTGTAACTTGACTGCACAGAAGACATCACGTGATATCCACTAAGAATTGTTTTCAGGTCCATTGCCAAGTTCTTTTGTATTGCTGGGGACTGGGCCTATAGCCAGCTGTAATGTTATTTTTAGCTGTAGTAGATGCATTAATAAGTAAAATCCTCTCTAAAACTAATTTCACTTAGAGGCACATTTTCCTCATCTATATCACCGGAATAATGAGAAGATGAGTATTAAATACAAGGTTCTGATAATTTGTTGCATGGTTATTGAGGACAGTCACTAGTGAAATGGTACACGAGTACTGTTAGCAACTTGTTTTGCTGACTCAGGAAAAGAAACATGGATAACTGATGTTCACATATTGTCAAATATTTTGAGAGTAAGGCTGCATCCACACTTAAAATTAGTGTTTTTGGTCATTTTTTTTAGCATTTGTACAGGCGTTTTTTGTTTGTTTTGTTTTTGATTTTTATCAAGTTTTCTGATAATCCAAAGTTACATGTTTACTTAAAAACTTAAGTAATCAGATAATGGATAAAATGTTCAAACAAGTACATTAGAATACAAAATATAATCTTATGCAGAACATCAAGAGGATTTTTAATGTATGCTATTAACAAGAGCTTGAGACTGTTGGGAGAATCGTAGTGCCTACAATATAATAGGACGGTATCATATTTGAGAGTATATAGGCAGATGGTCCTGTTGGGTGTCAAGACACTACTAGTAAGCCAAACAGGCTTTGATGATGATAAATCAAGGCAGAGGTGAGCAATTAGGATGGCCGAGCCAAGGATGCCATTTCTTAAAGAATGCAGGAATTTGGAGGTGGGCCTTGGCATTCATATTTCCACAAAACAGTGATTGTTTAGATTAGGATCACTTCCGAAATAGTAGTGGGGGTTTGGGGGCTTCCAATGCCTATCAGAATGTGTGCCAATTAAGATGTGGGATATGACGGTTTGAGTATGTGGTGGCCAGGAGTTAATGTCTAAACCTAAAAGGACCATTTGAGGAGATAAAGAGATATCGATGGAGACAAAAGAGTAAAATAATCTGGTGAGAGTGGACCAGAAACATGGTCATTTAGAACAAGTCCACCATGTGTGTATTGGCTTCCAGGATCTCCACAGTTTATCCAACAAGCATTGGATGTAGAAGGGTAAATCTTTGCTAACTTGGATGGGGTGAGGTACCAGTTGTTGAGAAGCTTTTGCACAGTTTCCCAGTGCAGGATACATCTAGAGATTTTTAAAGGCCTTTGAAGGGCTTGGTGCCATTGAAGCATTGTATAGTTGCAGTGCAAGAGGTTTTCCCAATTATAGGATAGTAGGGGTGTTTGATGTGTGCGTAGTGTTAGTTTAAAGATTGTAGATAACGGAGATGCCTCTTTGGTTAGGTCTTTCCATATCATAGAATTTTAAAAGATGACAAAGGAGAGGGGTTTCCGAACATTGTATCTGCAAAAGTGCTGAAAGAAACCAGATAAAACAGAAGAGACGTGAAGACTGTTTTGTAGTTGTTGGAAGGAAAGAAGTGAGCGTTTTTTTTTTTTTTGTTAAAGCTCTCCAGTTGTTTGGAGACCAGCAGTGAGCCAATTGGATACTGAGTTGTTGGGGGTGAGGATTTGTAGAGCCGTGAGGGGGATGAAGGACAATAGTCGATACCTTCTGTATGTTGGTAGATTGCCCTCCATACTTTGATGGTAGCATTGATAGTGCTTAGGTAGAATTGCTGTCCATGGTGCTGTAAAAGTAGGGCACTAAGAAACAATTTCAGGCCAAGTATGTTGTGGGTCAGGTTTCAACCAAGATTTGTCTTGGTTCTGGAAGTTGTTTTATAGTATGCCATGATGTGGTGCTCCCATTTCACCCGCAGGTGTGGGTGTGCATATAGGATAGAGCGACTGATTCTGGGGCTTTTCCCATTCCAGATGAAGGAGGTTAATACAGCTTGTAGTTTGCAGAGGTGAGACTGTAAGAAGGTTATGGGCAGAGAGCACATGAGGTAAAAGGTACATCTTGGATAAGGCAATGCGGCCAGCCCATGAGGCTTGGATATGTAGTCTTTTACCATTTTTTGAAGTTTAGAGACAAGTAGAGAGAACTTAAGGAGGACTAGGCGAGAGGTAGGGGTGACCAGGCGTATACCTAGATAAGAGGTAATTTGAGTAATACTTCATTCTGTGGTCAATGTTAGCGCTTATCATGCAAGACTTGGAGTCATTTTTCTTAATATAAAGGGAGGCTTTGCTAAAGAGATCTAAAGTGCGATTGAGATGGGGGAGTGATAGAGTTGGATTGTTTTTTTTTAAAAAATTTTTTTTTAATTTTTTATTATTTTTAGTCAATTGAAAGTTAGTTACGAGGGGAAAATGCATTTTTCAGGTGTTTCTATTGAAGTCTATTGGGGCAAAACATTTGAATTTTCAAGCCTGGAGCTCAAAAGAGTGTGTGAATGGAACCTTGATGATATAGTCATGATGAGACAGAACATTAGTTTAATGGGTTTCCAGGACACCATAGAACAGCTTTGTGGTAGGCAGGCAGATATCCTTTATTCTAATGTGTATTTCTATTTTTGGACACTGTTGTTGCTAGGTCTATGGGAAACATTTTGTTGTATACATGGCTTACTGCCAATTTATGGCATTCTTTTTCTTTTAAAAGAAAGAATAAAACAGATATTATTTTCACTTGTGATGCAGGGTAAATGTATAGGTCAGGACACAAGCTGACATCTAACTTTTTTTCGGCCTGTTGCCTTCTCATTGAAAGCATAGCTAAATAAAAAAAACTCTGACTGGACTGCTTGCTTCCAGAAGTCTAGGTTTACTTTATGCTCTGGTACTGAACTGTAATAGCATTATTTTATGACATTTAGTAGAGATATACTACTATTAGAAAGTTTTGGGTGAATGTTTATGGGATACACTGATCATTTTTCTGCATGACGTGTTCAATAAATGTTCATGTTTTTGAAAACCACAGAGAAGCAGGAAGATTAGGATTTTGTAAAACTCGCAATGGAACTTCAGTTGTGTTGCAGAGAAAATAAACTTGACATTTGTTTGGCAGTTACAGAAAATCACAGATAACTGGATTTAAATGAAAATAGTAATTTTATTTGACCACAGTACTATTTATTACTTTAGACATCGACTTTTACATTAAAAAAGGGGCTTCTGTTTATCCTGAATTTGGCGTGTACAGGACATTACTCAGATAGTGAGTAAAATAAGATCAATGTACAAAGTAAAAGGTTAAAATTTTACACCAAATATAGAAAAAATCAGCTTAATTATTACATAACTTCCAATACCATATGACACAAACTAGAGATTTTTAAAAGATATGTATGCCTTTGGAACATAAAGCTCCATGTCTCTCCCCTCATCCTCATCTACAAAATTGTAATATAAATAACAGACCCTATTATCTTCTGGATTCTTGCAGCACTTGTTAGGATAGGCTACTGTATTTTCAGCTGTAATGTGCCTGGACCTCAAGGAGTATAAAGAGACGCCCCCTCTCTGTACAGGCATGCATCACCAGATCTGTAGTATGGACAACACAATGGTTGGCATTTATGAATGCTGTTGTATTCTATTTACAAATGTCATACCATGTGAATATGTGCAAATAATTTTTAGTTTATAGCCCACCTTTGGCAGCTGAATATTTGCTTGTACCATACCACTTCCTGTTTTGCACATGTCTGCTCCCGATCTGCAAATGTCAACCTATTTGTGCACATTTATCTCTAGTGTTATGAACGAAATTAAATTAAACTAATAATTTTTTAAAATTATCTATGCTCCCTGCTGAAACCACTGCTTGTGGAAGAGAATTCCACATCCTTACTGCTCTTACCATAAAGAAACCTCTATGAAGTTTAAGGTTACACCACTTTTCTTCTAATTTTAGTGAATGGCCGCATGTCTTTTATGATCCCTTGCGCTGAAAAGTTTTATCCCTACTGCAGGTAACCAGTACAGTATTTGTACATTGAGACCATATCCCCTCTAAAACTTCTCTTCTCCAGAGAGAATAAGTTCAGTGCTCGCGACCTTTCCTCATAACTAATGTCCTCCAGACCCTTTATTAGCTTTGTTGCCCTTCTCTGCACCCTCTCCAGTTCCAGCAGGAGGATTGGAGCCCAGAACTGGATGGCATACTCCAGGTGCGGCAGGACCAGAGTCTTGTAGAGTTGGAGAATTATCATTTTATCTCTGGAGTTTATCCCCTTTTTAACTGCTTGCCGACCACCTGCCTCAATTACACTGCGACAGATTGGCACAGATGCGCAAATCGCCGTAGTGGTACCCTAGCTGTTTAAGATGCTATAGCAGGTCTGTGTGGGAGCCCACAGCGTGTCCATGGAGCTGATGTGTGTGCCTGGCGGGTGCGATGACACCCGCGATCGCTCCTGACAGAAAGACAATGGGGATCTGTGTGTGTAAACACACAAATCCTGGTTCTGTCAGGGGAGTAGAGACAGATCGTGTGTTCATACTAAGTAGAAACAATGATATGTCTCCTCCACCAGTCACTCCCATCACCCCGCAGTTAGAAACACACATAGGGAACACAGTTAACCCCTTGATTGCCCCCTAGTGTTAACCTCTTCCCTGCCAATGACATTACTACAGTAATCAGTGGCTATTTTTAGCTCAGATTTTTAGCTCTCGCTGTATAAATAGTCCCAAAAAAGTGTCAAAAGTGTCCAGTCTGTCCACCACAATGTCACAGTCCTGATAAAAATTGCAGATCGCCGCCATTACTAGTAAAGATAAAAATAACAAAAATGACATAAATCTTTCCCCTATTTTGTAGAAGCTATATATTTTGTACAAACCAATCAATATATACGCTTATTGCGATTTTTTTTTTTAACCAAAAATATGTAGAAGAATACATCGGTCTAAACTAATGAAGAATTTTTTTTTTACATTTTTTGGGGATATTTTTTATAGCAAAAAGTACAACATATTGTGTTTTTTTTTTTCAAAATGTTTTTGTTTATAGAGAAAAAAATACCCCCCCCCCCAAATACCACCAAAAGAAATCTCTATTTGTAGGGAAAAAAAGGACCATGGTTTTGTTTGTGTACAACATCGTACATGCAATTGTCAGTTAAAGCAACTCAGTGGTGTGTCGCAAAAAATGGCCTGGCCAGGAAGGAATGAAATCCTAATGGGGATGAAGTGGTTAATGCATACTGATATTCTGTTGGCTTTGCTTGCAGCAACCTGGCATTGCATGGCTATGCTGAGCCTGTCATCTACTAAGACCCCAAAATGTTTGACACCCAAATGCATTATTTTACATTTTTCTACATTAAATCTCATTTGCCGTGTAGTTGTCCACCCCAGTAATTTGTTCAGATCTTCTTGCAAGGTTTCCACATCCTGCGGAGAAATTATTGCCCTGCTTAGCTTAGCATCGTCCAAAAATACTGTGTTTGAGCTGTTTATACCATCCTCCAGATTGTTTTTGAATGAAATAAATAGGATTAGCCCCAGGACCCTGGGGGACCCCACTTTTCACACCAGACCATTCCGAGTACTCCACATTTATCACCACCCTCTGAACTCGCCCCTGTAGCCAGTTTTCAATCCATGTACTCACCCTTTGGTCCATGCTGACAGACCTTAGTTTGTACAGTAAAATAGATGGCAGCTCACCTCCTCATAGAAGGTTAATAGATTGGTTTGGCAAGAATGATTTTTCATGAATCCATGCTGATTACTGCTAATGATACCGTTTGCTTTGCTAAAATCTTGTATATAATCCCTTATCATCCCCAACCTGAGCTTGCATACTATTGACATTAGGCTAACTGGTCTGTAGTTCCCAGGGATATATCTTGGTCCTTTTTTAACTTTGGTGCTACATTGGCTTTTCTCCAATCCGCTGGTAGTTCCTTAAGGACCCTCGGGTGCAAGCCATCTGGTCCTGGTGACTTATTAATGTAAAGTTTTTCAAGTCTATTTCTAATTCTATCCTCTGTTAATCATGAGGGTGCTTCCTGTGATGTGTCATGAAGATAAACATTGCAGTTTTGGTTACTGAAGCCCCCCTGTGAAGACTGAGAAGAATAAATTCAAAACCTTTGCCATCTCTCCATCCTTTGTAACCATAATACCTTCATCATTCTTTATGGGCCAATATGATCTGATCTCCCTCTCTTGCTATTTATACACTTAAAGAATTTGAGATTTTTTTTTACTATCCTCCGCTATGTGCCTTTCAGGTTAGATGACTTACTTTTGCATCACCAGTGACACAGTCTACGTATTTCAGAGTTCCAGGTGTATTTTTAGAAAGATTTTTGCCATTAAAAATGCATTTGTAAACAAACATTTGTACAGTGTTATTATGGGACATATCTGTAGTCTTAGCCCTTGTACACACGGTTGGAGATTCCGACAGAATGTGTCCGATCGGAGCGCTTTGTCGGATATTCCGACTGTGTGTGTTCTGCACCGGACTGTTTCCGTCGGAATATCGGTCGGTCCAAATTTTCCAACTTGCCAGAAATATTTTCCGACAAAATGCTCTGATCGGACATACTCCGATCATGTGTAGAGAATTCCGATCGGACAAAGTGCCACGCATGCTCAGATCAAATTCCTACATCAAAGCTATTGGCTACTAGCCTGAATGTAGTCCCATCGTAACGAAATTACGCCATCACGTTCTGAAAGATCGGATTTTGCGACAACTTTGTCCGACCTTGTGTATGCAACAGTTTCGGACAAGATCCGTCGGACAAAATCCGACGGATTTGGTTGTCGGAATCTCTGACCGTGTGTACAAGGGCTTAGAATGTATGCAATTCCACACAAGTCTGCAATTTAGAGCACTGCACTAAAATAAATAAATGTACAGTTAAAAAAAAAAAAATGGGTCTGATCTATATTGCTTCTTCCAGGGCAGGGCTGTCTTAATGAGTGGGCACACCTGGGCACTGCCAGGGGCCCAGCTGCATGTGGGGCCCCTGCACTTTCCCCAAAGCAACTGTTCCTTGAGTCCCCATGATGGCACTGAGAGTGATGGATACACAGGGGAGGCAGGCTGGCAGTGTTGCACCGTACTGTACAGAACAATACCTATTATTTCACAGCCAGCAGGGAGGTGCAGGGCCGGAGTGCCAGTGTTGTTCTGACCTCACCCCGTGCAGCTTGAATGCTCGGGACTCGAAGGCTGCAGCGGTAGGAGCTGGAGTGGGAGCTGCTGAGTCGGCAGCACTGAGAGCCCACCTGCAGAAGTAGCATTGTGGATGGTGTCATGGTGAGCCCAGCTGTCCAGCACGGTTTCCACCGAAGGGCTTGGAATGCCTGGGGGGATTCTCCCTCTTTCGCCCCTCCTTGTGCCTGCTTAATTGGTATAGGTAACTCCAGTGCTGGAGATGGGCAAAAGTTTTCATGCACTGTATCTCCACTGGAAAGGGGGGTACTACATGAATGGAATAATGGTGCTGGGGATATCAAGTGTTTATGGGGAAAAACAATGCTGAGGGGGGATCTGGGGTGTATAAGGGTTAGCAATGCTTGGGGTAGATTGGGTGGCTATAGTGCTAGAGGTATCAGGGATGTAGAGAGGCCACAGTGTAGGGGGTATCAGGGATGTAGTGGGGTCACAATACAAGGAGTATCTTATGGTATATGGTAACAGTGCTGGGGGAATATCTATTGTTTATTGAGGTCAGAGTGCTGGGGGGATATCTGGGGTGTAAAGGGGTCAGAGTGCTGGGGGGATATCTGGGGTGTAAAGGGGTCAGAGTGCTGGGGGGATATCTGGGATGTAGCAGGGTCAAAGTGCTGGGGGGAATATCTAGGGTGTAGAGAGGTCAAAGTGCTGGGTGGATATCTGGGGTGTAGAGGAGTCAGAGTGCTGGGGGGATATCTAAGATGTAGAGGGGTCAGAGTGCTGGGGGTATATCTGGGATGTAGGGGGATCAGAGTCCTGGGGGTATATCTGGGCTGTAGAAGGGTCAGAGTGCTAGGGGGATATCTGGGGTATAGAAGGGTCAGAGTGCTAGGGGGATATCTGGGGTGTAGAGGGGTCAGAGTGCTGAGGGGATATCTGGGGTGTAGAGGGGTCAGAGTTCTGGGGGGATATCTGGGGTGCACAGGGGTCAGAGTGCTGGGGGGATATCTGGGGTGTAGAGGGGTCAAAGTGCTGGGGGGATATCTGGAGTGTAGAGGGGCCAGAGTGCTGGGGGGATATCTGGGATGTAGAGTGGTCAGAGTTCTGGGGGGATATCTAGGGTGTAGAGGGGTCAGAGTGCTGGGGGGATATCTAGGGTGTAGAGGGGTCAGAGTTCTGGGGGGATATCTAGGGTGTAGAGGGGTCAGAGTGCTGTGGGGATATCTGGGGTGCACAGGGGTCAGAGTGCTGGGGGGATATCTGGGGTGTAGAGGGGTCAGAGTGCTGGGGGGATATCTGGAGTGTAGAGGGGCCAGAGTGCTGGGGGGATATCTGGGGTGTAGAGTGTTCAGAGTTCTGGGGGGATATCTAGGGTGTAGAGTGGTCAGAGTTCTGGGGGATATCTAGGGTGTAGAGGGGTCAGAGTTCTGGGGGGATATCTAGGGTGTAGAGGGGTCAGAGTGCTGGGGGGGATATCTGGGGTATAGAGGGATCAGAGTTCTGGGGGGATATATGGGGTGTAGAGTGGTTAGAGTGCTGGGGGGGATATCTGGGGTGTAGAGGGGTCAGAGTGCTGGGGGGGATATCTGGGGTGTAGAGGGGTCAGAGTTCTGGAGGGATATCTGGGGTGTAGAGTAGTCAGAGTGCTGGGGGGGATATCTGGGGTGTAGAGTGGTCAGAGTGCTGGGGGGGGGATATCTGGGGTGTAGAGGGATCAGAGTGCTAGAGAGGCATCAATCTAGCAGATATATTTTATACACAGGACAGCTTTGTTACTTTATGTATGTAGTATTTTCCCACTGTTTCTTTGCTGTACAGAATGATTGTACATGTAGTTAATGCGGAGCTCCACCCAAAAGGGGAAGCTCCGCTTGTCTGCCTCCTACCTACTTGATGTCTATTTACCTGTGCTGTCTCCATTGTAGGGGCCCCAGAGCATTACTTTGCCCAGGGGCCCATGATGCTATTAAGACGGCCGTGGGTGACAGTGATGCTTTATATGGTTTCATACTTTTAAATTATGTGAGAACAACAGCATTCAACTGACTTTCCTACGTTGTCCTATAAGGTGATGCACCAAAATGTGAAGATCAATTATCTGCATGCAGCTGTTCCTTCTGCTTTCTAGAGATAGAGCTAGTGCCAGACTTTTCTTATTCCTTTGCATTAAACATTCTTGTTCCTTCAATGTCAAACAGTTTTTTTTAAGAATCAGGTGGAAGGTAGATAACTTACAAGTAAATCAGTATGCACTTTGTTGTAAGTACAGCCAAAGTCTGCTCCTTGTGATTAGTCATGTGTGTTTTTAATCTTTTCATTGAAGATTTATTTTCCACTCTAATATGTACACTCTCCTGTACCTCTGCTCGCAAATGCAGTTTTTATTTTTAATTCTTTGGCAAAATGTTATGAAAAAACAGTAGGTTTTTAAAGTCACACCTAAGTTGTTTCCTTTCTCGTACTAATGGGTTTAAAAATATTAATAAAAAAGATAGTTAAAACCTGAGGTAGAAATTATAATAATTTAATATTAAAAGTTTATTAACTGTTAAAGGTTAAAGTGGTATTATAAAGTCAAACATTTTTTTTTCTAAATTAAATAAAAAATAGCATAAATCACATGCATTTGAATTTTCTTTCTTTTTTTTTTTATATAATTTCCTCCTTCAAGCTTCCTTTTTCAATTGTTCCCTGGCGGTACCTCTATAATCCCATTCTCTCTGTGCCCCCTGTGCCACTGAGGTCCGGAAATGATGTTGCATACACACGGTCGGACTAAGTTGTCGGAAAATCCGATTGTACATAACGTGATGACGTTATTTCGTTACGACGGGACTACGTTCAGGCTAGTAGCCAATAGCTTTGGTCTAGGAATTTGATCTGAGCATGCGTGGCACTTTGTCCATCGGAGTAGGCTACACATGATCGGAGTATGTCCGATAGGAGCATTTTGTCTGAAAATTTTACCGGCAAGTTGGAAAACTTGGTCCGTCGGATATTCCGACGGAAACAGTCCGATGCAGACCACACACAGTCGGAATATCCGACAAAACGGTCCGATAGGAAACATTCCGTTGGAATCTCCGACCGTGTGTACAAGGGCTAACAATCCTTTGTTACAACCTTTGATACATTTTTCTCTTTTGTCCATGTCCAGAAGGATTAACAACAGTGCCATGGGCTGTAAACTTCTTGACAATGTTGCACACAGTGGACACAGGAATGTTCAGATCTCTGGAGATGGACTTGTAACCTTTAGATTGTCCATGCTTTTCCACAATTTGTGTTCTCAAATCCTCAAACAATTCTTTGTTGTGTTCTCTTCTCTATGCTCCTTGTGGAACACAGAGGCAGAGATTTTTCACCATGTTACCTGGCTGCCATTGGGATTTCTATATTGTCAGCACCTGTTACTTGATACAGGTGAGTTTAATTACAAATTACAGGAGCATCACAAACTTGGAATGCAATTATTTCTTACAATTTTAAGAAGGTGCCAATAATGTATGTGTGTATGTATATATGTGTATATACATTTGGAGTGTGGGAGGAAACCGGAGTACCTGGAGGAAACCTATATAATATATATACAGTTAAGGTGTACTTATTTCCTGATTATCATACTGTTTAAAAGAGAAAGTAAAATATTGTGTGAACATCTTAGTTGTAGAAAAATCTTCATCAAATGTCCATACAGTGCAATTCTGTTGTGTGCTGGACTATATATTTGTCTAACAGCTTGACAACTGTTGCATTGATACCGACTTCAGAATTCATATATCACCACTACACTGTACATAAAGTAGTTCTTGCAGAATTGATTATCGATATCCACTTTACTGCAGACTTAAAGAGAAAAGAATTCTGTTTTACTTCTTGATAAACTACCTTTAAAGAAACCAGAAGGACAAAATTTATTGATTCTATCATAAAACCTCTGACTCGCAGCTAGAATTGCAGTTAGTACAGGATGTTTGTAAGTAATGTGTTCAAAGTAAAGCAACGGTGTGCTGAAAAAAATGTGTAGGCTGCCATTGCTGATTTCTTCTTTTGGAAATGTTATTTGTTAAGCTGTCAGTTTGATCCAGTGACTTTAAGGGCTCATGTACACACAGACTAGGTTGACCACCGGCCGCAGGAAAACGTCAAAATGTTCCTATCCTGAACGCGATTCATCCACATTCAGGAGAGGGAGGTTCAACTTTTAACTGCAGCAGCTTCTTAACTCTTGTAAAAGCCTATGTGTGCATGGATGCTTGATGCCATGATGACTTTTATGGAGTTGAGTTTAGGAGCTTTGGCAAAAAAAATGCTAAAAGCTCCTAAACTCAAGTTTAGAAGCTGTAGTGTACACGAGCCCTAATACTTCCTGAGTTACAGATCTGGAGTTATGACTTCACTTGCTTCATACTTGTTCAAAGTCTCTGATCCAAAATACTGAAGGCAGAAAAAGCCAGGCAACTAGCATTTCAGAAGGAGGTCACAAATGGCAAACCTGTGGTTTTCTTTAGAATTAAAATAGTATGTTACCCTCAATATTTCTATCCTATTTCTTTTACAAGACTGTGTATTGGTTTCTTAAAGTGGTTCTGCACCTAAAAAAAAATATTAAAAGCCAGCAGCTACTAATATTGCAGCTGCTGACTTTTAATAAAATCACACTTACCTGTCCCAGGGTCCAGCGATGTCGGCGGCAGATGACGAGCGATCGCCATCCTCTGTCAGGGAATCGGGAAGTGAAGCATGGCGGCTTCACTGCCCGTTTCCCTACTGCGCATGCGCGAGTCGCGCTGCGCGTCTCTTCAGATCCCCCGCTGTGTCCTGGGAACTGTGTGTTTCCCAGAACACAACAGGGGGGGGGGGCGGGGCGTCTGCAGGGGTCTGCGGCGGTCTGCCCGGAAGTGGATGCAGATACCTGGATTATCCAGGTAACTGCACCCCCCTCCCCCCTGAAAGGTGCCGATTGTGGCACCGGAGGGGGGGAGGGATCAGATTAGCGGAACTTCCCCTTTAGGGTGAAGAACCGCTTTAAGTGATATAGCACACAGGTAAGTAAACAAAAGTCAGGAATCCTTAGATAGTTAACATATTGAATAAGGTTGATAAGTAAATAAAGTACATGAATGTTGTAACCATGGGAAAGCATAAGCACACATGCATTTCCGGTGCTATATAACTACATATGCCATATGCTGTAGGTGAAGGAGCATAGCTTGAGCAGAAATGCGAGAGTCCTTAATGTGGGTTGAGCGTTGTGTTTTCCAATCGTGTCTGTAATATTAAATGCCATGAAGGCTGTAAATACAGGCATACCCCACTTTTAAGTACACATAGTGTTTATTTACTAAAGCTAGAAAGTGCAAAATTAGGCTCACTTTTGCATAGAAACCAATGAGCTTCTAACCCCAGCTTGTTCAATTAAGCTTTGGTAATAAAACCAGGAAGCTCATTGGTTTCTATGCAGAAGAAAACGTTTGAGCTTTAGTAAATAAACACCATTGTGTACTTAAAAGTGGGGTATGCCTGTAGAATAATTCTTAAGAAACTATTCAAAAAATAAGGGAACATTAAAGTATTGAGGAATGCGAGTCAGAATAGGGCAGAGAGAAGAAAAAAATTAAGAAAAACGTGAGAAAAGAAGTGGAAGAATGGGGATCTCAGGTGTGAGATTTATGGTGCTAATAGGGAGTTAATATGTTTCTCTGGCAATAGATAGTGAAACAAGGGAGGGAAGACTTTGTTAAATTTGGTTCTTGTGTCATTCAGGATTGACAATAGTTTTTCAGTAATCATAGTACCATTTAGTACAAAGAGGGTTGTTTCCTTCCCTTTGATATTGTTTGTCAATTGAATTTGTTCATATTTGGAAAGAGATAGTATAGTTTTATGGAGGAGGGCTTCCAAAACATTTCTGGGTATGTTGCTCAAGGAGTTAATGAGTTAGCTTGTATATGCAAATCCACAAGTGATATCTCTCTGGGCATCTCCACCATGAATGAGAAATTGTCCCTTTGTCAATGCATGAATGAAAGCATCTTGGGCATTTATGACACATTTGACTTTTATGTTGCGGACTCAGACACCAGCTCATTAATATCTTACAATAATTATGAAATGCTAGGTTGTTGAGAGACCTCTTTGATACTCCAGTGCATATTTCATTCCATTCCTCTTTTGAATACTTACTTATTCCCATTCCCATATGTCATCTTTATTCCATTGCTTTTACCAATCCTGGTGATGCAGGTATTCTCCAATGCCTTAGTTTTTGTTTTCTTTTAGTATTTAAAACTACCAGTACTACTAAAACATTCAGAACATTTTATGTAAATGTAGCTATATCTATATATATATATGAATATACCGTGTTTCCCCGAAAGTAAGACAGTGTCTTACTTTCTTTTTATCCCCAAAAGCCCCACTATGTCTTACTTTCGGGGTATGTCTTATATTGGAAAAAAATTGTCGAATTTTTTGTTTTAACCATAAAATTAACATTTATTAACAACCTGAACAGTATTGTATTCACCACAAAACAGTTTTATAAAAGGAAGTGCCAAGAATGTCTTGTTACAACATTGCATAACATGTAAAACAATGAAAAATGGTAAGAACGAACAGTGGAATACTGGAAGATAAAACTGATTTATGTGTGATACAGTACCACCTGCTGTATTTAAACCAGTGTGACACCTGCTGATACCCACTGGGTTACATACAGCAGATGATACCCCAGTATGCCAGTGTGTATGTTTTACTGATGTATGATTAATACTGTGTGCATTACCGTATTTTAAGCAGGAAGCGGCAGTGACAAGTGCAGGGGACGGCGCGGTGACGTATGGAGAGGGGGACGGCTCAGGCGTGGGCAGTAGGCGGCGCTCATTAAGATCAGAGGGAAATGGCAGACGCGGCGACGTATGGAGAGGGGGACGGTGCGGACGTGGGCAGGAGGCGGCGCGCAGCTAGATGAGAGGGAGGCGGCAATACCCCCGTGTTTCCCCGAAAGTAAGACATATGTCTTACTTTCGGGGTACGGCTTATATTAGCCGACCCCTCTGAAACTCCCGATACGTCTTACAATCGGGGGTGTCTTACTATTGGGGAAACACGGTATACAACCAGTGCTGTGTAAAACTAATATGCATGTGTATATAACAAAACTACCTATATATAATTGCTGCTCAACATCAAAAATGTTTCTTACCACACCATGTGTACTAAATATTTCAAATGAGTTGTAGCACAAGATAATAATATTAAATCAGTACAAAAAAGTCCCAAAAAGGGTCCATGTGTCACAGTTCTTCATGTGTCAATAAACCACAAGGAAACCTCCACCATACTCACTTTGTCCTCTCGTCCTCCTCTTAACACATTCTCCCTCTCTCCAAACATGGATACATGCAAAAAAAAATCTATATCTAGTGCTCTCTGTATAACTGAAGATGATGGGTATCAAAAATATAGTGAACTCACATTGTATTAAAACCTATATGCAGCTCAATCACGATATCCTATCAATAAATGGTACGGTATATCCTAGCTGCTCATTTCAAGGTTATACAGACTCTTTAGGGTTCAATCATTGTCCCCTCATTCCTTTGGTATACTTCCTTTTCTCCCCAGCTCAACAACCATAAATCCAGCCACATGTAAATAGAAATGGGACCAACAGTGTATACCACTCAATGATACTTTATTAAAACTCTTAAAATATTCCACGCACATTAAAAGAGCACTAACAGTGCTATATTATGCGCATAAGCAAAACATATGGATACAGCCAAACTTCCGTGTCATTCATCAGGACATGTATATCTACCGGCTCCTTGCAGCGTGGCTCTGCCCCTATACGTGTTATGCCTGGTAGGCTTCCTCAGTAGGTTAATATGCCTATAAACAAAACTTGATTTTAGGCAGTTGTGTAATTATGCTGTGTAGCTTACTATTCTCTGTTAAGTATCCTTTTTTCACAAAAGGTGGTACCATACAATGCAAAGTTGCCAGCGTTCTTTTGTGGCATGACTAGATAAACGGACAATAGCGTGTATAAAGGAAATTGCTCCCCCCTATGTCACCTACATTTTAAATATCACAAATACCAATATCCTAGAACTTATTTTTTTCTGCCAAAACACTTCTTCCAGGGGAAAGGCATCTAGGGAAGATGGCAAAAACATCCAGTGTGCATGAGGCCTAAGTGGTGTTTTTTTCAGCCTGTAAACACTCCTCTTCTGATATGCCTGTAAATGTGTGCATGGACACATAGCATAATGCCGAATACACATGATCTGAGTTTTTGACGGAAAAATCATGGATGGTTTTTCCGAAGGAATTACGCTCAAGCTTGCCTTGCATACACACGGTCACACAAATGTTCTCTGAACTTTCAACTGTCAAGAACACGGGGAAGTACAACACTACGACGAGCTGAGAAAATGAAGTTCATTGCTTCTGAGCATGTGTCGAATTGTTTCTGAGCATGCGTAGGAATTTTGCGCGTTGGAATTGCTACAGACGATCGGAACTTTTTCCGTCGGAAAAATAGAGAACCTGCTCTTAATCTTTTGCTGGTGGGAATTCCGCCAGCAAAAGTCCGATGGAGCATACACACGGTCACAATTTCTGACCAAAACCTCACATCGGACTTTTGCTGGTGGAATTTCCGAAAGTGTGTACGGGGCATTAGATACAGGTGCTTTAACAGGCTGAAAACAAATGCCTGTAAAAGCGCCATTTTTTTTGGACCCAGTATGCAAAGGTAATGCAAGGATCATTGCCAATTTTTTAAGAGCACCTTTTAAAAAAATATACACCTCTGGTTAAGTTGTGGTAGCAAAGAGTGAAAGAGAATGCCAGAAGAGTCAGGTACAGTATTTGGCTTTTCCAGTGATAATAGTGTAGAGGTAATTATAATCAAAGCTGAACTATAGTAGTACAGATATGATTTTTTATTGCATACTTACTTTGGCCTAATGTGGACATGAGGAGCTGCTGGAGAAGCCAACAATCACTGTAGGAGTCAATGCTACTACAATAATGATGAGGAAGGAGGCAATCACTGTAGTAGTTAGTGCTACTACAAGCTTTCATATTCAAGTGCTATTTTTTTAAGTTAGTAATGACATAGTGTATGTAAACTCTAACAATATGTTTCTATTATTTGCTTCCTTTTGGTCTAAATATACCATTTATAGTGTTTCCTTATGTTCAACAGATGCAAGAAAAAAAAGTTAACATAGGTGTAAAGCTTTTTATTTTGAAATAAAAAAAAAAAAATTAAACAACAAATATGTTATAATTACCTGCTCTGTTCTAATGGTATTGCACAGAGCGACCCCTTACTACCTCTTCTGGGGTCCCCTGCCGGCACTGTCTGCTCCCCCTCTTCTGTGTGTGGAGCATGTGCAGGTGCGCTCCCAGGCCAGGCTGTGTACATCCATAGACATGGCTCCCTCCTCATAGGATTGGACTGACCGCAATGGTTCCCACTAATCTCAGCAAAGCCTGTGAAAGGAGGGAGAGGGAAGAGAAGATCTGGATCAATTAAAGATCGATAGAGGACTCAGGTAAGTATTAGGAAGGGGGGAAGAGGCAGTGGAAGGTTTTTTACATTAATGCAGAGAATGCATTAGGGTAAAAAACCTTTTGCGTTTAGAAACACTTTCAAATAAAGGAAAAAAGTATGAAGAAAGAAAACGAATGCAGCCACTGCATTTTGTGCAGTGTGCAATGTGCCGTATATCTGTCATTTCCTCTATCTAAGGGAAGACTAATGACGCTTAGCTTGCAATCACAGACACATTCCCTTGTGTTACCAATCATGGCTGTTACTGCTGAGGACAGTGACTCCGCTGATGGCGTTTTGCTCTATGCTCCGAAAACCCTTAAACTCAAGATAAATGTGTGACTCATTAATAGAAGATTGTGGCAAAAAGATGACACATAACAGGATTCCACAAAGTACATAATGATTAATTGAGCTGCCTTGCAGCATCCTTTAGGCACATTTTCTAGTGTCTGTTTACTGCTGTGGTTTCTTCTACGGAAGAATCATTATTGCTTTTATTTTTCATTCCCTTAAAATATTCCTCTGTTTGTCTGCAGTACAAAAATATTGATCTAGAATTATGAGTTGCATTCACTAACCTTAATAAACCTATTAAAAACCCCAACTGTGCCTCTAACAAGTATATTTCCAGTTTTATAATAATGTATAATAATACCATGTAATTGTGTAATGCCTTAGTTGAATTGTTGTCACTGCAGAAATAAAAATGTTATAACCATATAATTATTTTATGCAGCTGAGAACTGCATATTTCCATTCTGGTTAGCTTTGAGTAGAGCATGAGCAATCGTCTATAAAACAGTATATTGATAGACAAAATTATTTTAAATGCTTTTCTAATATTCCTGAAGATAAAGCCGCCGATCAAAATAAAAGGTCAGTAACACTGAAGTACATTCCTACCTAAAGCATATCGAAACCTAAATGCAAAAATGTAATTATATTGCAACTTGCCAACTCTTGGGGATGGATGCTTTTGTGTTTGTAAACCTCAGACATGAAATATGAACAAAGCATATCCTTCTATAGTGTGTATTTGTCTCAATTAAAAGCACTAAGTGTCCTTTCTGTCTGCTGCTTCATCCCTCTGCTGTCTACATGAGTCTATATGGATTTCAGTTATTGTGTTTACTTTTTTACACTATTTGAGATTATTTTTCTATAATATTAATGTGTTCGAAGTCTGGACCTTTTTTGATTTATACACGTTTTATTTTGGATTTCAGTTATTGTTTTTATTTGTTTACACTATTTGGGATTATTTTTCTATAATATTTATGTATTAGAAGTCTGAGTGGATCACTTTCATTATTATTTACTTCAGATCTTGCAGTGATTTCATGTACTTGACATTATTAGTTTTCATTGTTTATTCACTTAATTTGTAATGTGAAGGACCTCACTTTAAATTTCCTTCAGTCACTTCACTGTGTATATGTAATGTACAACCACTTTAAGTATTTTTTTCTTCCTTTTCACCTGGTGATTAAGCCAGTAAGTCTGTTATGTTTCGACTCCCATTAACAGACCAAGCTGTCCAGACAAAGTAGCAGTTAGAGGGTTGAAACACACCATTTAACATTGACAGAGGTGCTTAGGTTTTAGGGCTCATTTACACTAGCGGTCGGGGGCACTAAAACTCTATGGTTGAACCGCATTCTTGCCTCCTCCACCAACTGCTCCACCTTTAGCTGCAGAGGCAGTGGCCAGGGTTTGTAAACGAGTCACAGCCACAATGCTTTGCGGTAGGAATTATACCCCCTGGTGCTTTTGGTGGGCTCTACCATGGGTTGAACATCACCCATTCAAGTCAATGGGGCCTCTCTGCAACTAACCCACAACCACGTGCAATGCAGTTGCTACGTCCTATTGCAGGGTCAAATGGGTTAAAGCAGGTAGTCTGAAAGTGATATAATGCCTGTCAAATGCAAAGCTAGTGTGAACAAGCCCTTATCTCAAAAAACAAAACAAAAAACGAATGCTGTAACAACTTATAGTGTTAGCTGGAGTTTAGCTTTAAAGTGGTTGTAAAGGCAGAAGGTTTTTTTTATCTTAATGCATTAAGATAAAAAGCCTTCTGTGTGCAGCAGCCTCCCTCAGCCCCCTAATACTTACCTTAGCCCATCTCGATCGAGCAATGTTGTACGAGAGACTTGGCTGCCCTGGACCCTCCCTCCTCATTGGCTGAGGCAGCAGCGAAGCACCATTGGCTCCAGCTGGGGTCAATCAAAGTCAGTGAGCCAATGAGGAGAGAGAGGGGGCCGGGCTGTGGCATCCGTGTTTGAATGGACACACTGAGCTGTGGCTAGGCTTAGGTGCCCCCATAGAAAGCTGCTTGCTGTGGGGGCATTCGGCAGAAGAGAGGTGCCAAAAGCTCCAAAGAGGGACCCAAGAAGAGGAGGATCCGGGCTGCTTTGTGCAGAACCACTACAGAGCAGGTACATGTTTGTTATTTTTTAACAAAAGGTGACTTTAGTATCACTTTAATTTAAGTCAAGTCCATCTAAATCTGCGTGTGCATCCAACCTCATCCCTAGATTGGCAATGCAGCTGTTCAAAGGTGGCTCTGTTGCTCCTCCATCCAAAGTGGAGCCACCATAAGACATGAAGTGTGTTAATTGTTGTGTCATCAGGTAAAAATAAGGGGGAAAAAAGCTTAAAAAAATTCATCCATCACATTTAGGTATACTGTAGCTATGCTGCAATAGCTTACATTCTTGTATTTGGATTCAGCCATCCAGTTTGGTACAGTTACACTTATTTTGTAGATTGCCCTCCCCTGTCAGGGTTATATTCACCTTTCCTCTACTCAGTGATATATTACTGATGAGGCTGCACAGACATTTATCAAAATCTTCCCAACTGTGCCTGCAGAAATTTGCTCTGCTTTTCCATCCACTCCTATGGAAAGTTATCTGGAATACAAACTCATAAGCCCCATACACATTATCAGACTTTCTGCTGATTTTTTCCTTCAAATTTACCAAAACCATATAATATGAGGTCAAACCTTAGGAGTTCCAATGTGTATGCAATCAGGCAGGCCCTTGCACTGTATGCAATGTGTATGCAATCAGACAGGCCCTTGCACTACAAGGTCCCTGCAAAGGTAAAGCATAATGGAGTACTATGCATCGTATAGTAGTCCATTATGTGTCACTTACCTGGCACAGGAGCCAGCGAAGTCACCGCTGTCCCCTGTAGTCCGGCGCATCCATCTTCTTGGTGGGGTCTCGCAGCTCCGCCGCTGTCATTCGGCGAAGCCGCCATGACGTCACTCCCGCGGATGCGCATGAGAGCCAACACGCGTGGCAGCTCCGTCGTTGAGAATGCCGCGCTCAGTGCGCCTCCATTCTCGGTGGGTCTCACTACTCCGCTGTCATTTGTCGAAGCCGCGATGACATCACTCCCGCGCATGTGCACGGGAGCCGCCACTCGCGGCATATCGCCGTTGACAGCGGCGCGCTCAGTGCGTCTGGGCGCCGCTGTCTACGGTGCATGCGCCGTAGACAGCGGTGCCTATCTTTCGGCAAATATCTCCTAAACCGTGTAGGTTTAGGAGATATTTCTTGGATCTACAGGTAAGCCTTAATCTAGGCTTACCTGTAGGTCAAAGTTGGTTGAAAGGGTTTACAACCACTTTAAAGGCATAGACAATTCAATATACTGATAAAAAATGCATATATATATACTCATAGCAAAATATAAACTAAATGTAATGATACTGAACTAAGGCCCCCGCTGGTCTGGTGAAATTGCTAACCGCCATGTAAGAAAAAGGCCCAATTTTACAAACTATGGGGGCGTGTGTGTCATGGTATAAACAAGTTGGTAAAAGATGCGGGGACAAAACCCCCCACTATCATTGGTTACCTTTACATAGAACACCCAAGTATAATAAATAGGTTAAGCACATGTATCAGAAAAACATTTTCCAATAACCCACTAGGTAAAATTAAATAAACCCCTCCCCCCAGATAGAATATATGTAAAAGCGGGCGCTAGCCCACTAGCAAACTACATGGTTTTGGTAAATCTGAAGACAAAAATCAGCAGAAAATCTGCTAGTGTGTATGGATGGAGCTTTACTCCAGAGCTCTCCATAGGAGTGAATGAGAGTTTAGAATGCATTTGTGGTCTGGCTAGGAATTGGATGTACATTTACAAGCAGCTATACAGCCTTATCTGTGATAACTCACTGAATTGATTATATTCAGTCACTTAAAGTGGATGTAAACCCAACCATAAAAAAGTTTCATTTCCGGCACGTGCCGGAAATGTAACACCCCCATTGGTTGTGCTCTCAACCAAACTGTCAAACCATCCAATAGCTGGTGTCATAACTGATCACATGTGCAGCAACATGGCAGTTGTAGAATAAACAGAGGCTATTTTCTTTATTTTCACCTGGTGATGCTGCCAGTAACATACTTCCTTTTCTACAGTGACAACAATCACTGGACTATAACTTTGGAGGAGCAGTGTTGTCACTCAAGGACAAAGCGTGTGTTTGGACTACAGAACATCTCTCCCTTTCCTCATCTCCATAACATGGGGGTGGGGAAGTTTGTAATCAACAGAAAGAAATGGGAACAATACAAAGCATAAAAATGTATATAAATACTCCCCCCTCCCCTCGTTTTTCTATGTGATTAAGTGCCTACAACAGGGCAGAATTCCCTAGAACAGTGAGGTCAGTCACCAGCATCTACTGTTCTAGGTTGTTGGAGCAGGAGATAGTTTCCTCCTCCCAGCCGTGCACCACAAAGAGTGGCTGGGGCTTTCCGGTCACATACTTGCATGGTTAAACAAAGTCAAAAGGCATTTACATTTTGTGCTTAAAGTGATTGTAAACCCCCTTTTTTAAAAAAAAAAAAAACATGATATACTTACCTGCTCTTACCAGTCCCAGGCCTCCTCTTCTCCTCTTCAAACCGCTTGCTATGGGAGCACTTGTGCAGGCTCAATCCCAAGCCAGCTCTGTGTGGCCATAGACAAACAGAGTGTGGCTCGATCCTGTCCCCTCACTCCCTTCTTACAGGCTGTGATTGACAGCATGAAAAAGAAAAAAAAAAACTGCGCTAGAAATTCCTAAAAACTTAAAAAGCAGCATCTATGCTGTAAGATATAGATATATAATATATATATATATATATATATATATATATATATATATATATATACATATACATATATATATATATATATATATATATATATATATATATATACATATACATATATATATATATATATATATATATATATATATATATATACAGTCTCAAATGAACAGTTGTAAATAAAGTTGCAAAAATATTTTTTATTATAGTTTTCACAATTTATCTTTGTGGTTTAGCGAAACTTTTTTTTTACAGCTGTGATTGACAGCAGCAGGAGCCAATGATTAAGCACATTTCTGTTGTGTGAAATGCATCTACCTTGACCACTGCTGGTGTTCTCTGATGTCATTTGGATATTTTGATATTCCAATTAACTTTACTTGGAGCTCACATGAGGTGCAGCCGTTTCTTATTTTGATGGCTTCCACTGCTATCTTTGAGCCTATGAGGAGGGAGAGAGCCACTTCTCTTGTGCACATCGCTGAATTGGGCTCAGGTAAGTGTAAGGGGGGCTTGGGTGGTAGCTGCACTCAGAAGGTTTTTTTACCTTGCAGAGAATGCATTAAGGTAAAAAAAAATCTTCCTACGTTTAGAAACAGTTTAATTGTATGTAGGCAGTGGGGACAGCAGCATTAAAAAGGTGAATGTTATATAGCCTGAGCTTCTACTTTAACTGCTTCCGGACACCCCACTCTCCCCACAGTTAGAAACACCTCCCAGGGAACTCATTTAACCCCTTGATCACCCCTGAAGTTAAACCCTTTCCTGCCAGTGTCATTTATACAGGGATCAGTGCATTTTTTAAGCACTGTATTGATGACCCTGGTCCCCAAAAGGTGTCACTTAGGGTCAGATCCTGGTAAAAATCGCAGATCGCCGCCATTACCAGTAAAAAATAAATAAATAACTAAACATCAATAAAATCTATCCCGTAGTTTGTAGACGCTATAACTCTTTTTCACAAACCAATCAATATACGCTTGGGATTTTTTTTTTTTAACAAAAATATGTAGAAGGATATATATTGACCTAAATTGATAAAGAAATTTGTTTTTGTTTTTTACAGTTTTTTTTTTAAATGTTCTATAGCAGAAAATATAAAATTTTACATAATTATTGTTTTTTTTTTTCAAAATTGTCAGACTTTTTTTGTTTATACCGCAAACAATAAAAAACGCAGAGGTGATCAAATACCATCAAAAAGGTCTATTTGTGGGAAAAAAAGGGCATCAATTTTATTTGGATACATCGTGGCACGACCGCGCAATTGTCAGTTAAAGCGGCGCAGTGCGGTATCGCAAAGAAAGGCCTGGTCAGGAAGTGGGTAAAAAACACTTCCGGGACTGAAGTGGTTAAATAGAACCTTGTGATATGATAACAAAAAAATCTGTAATACCCCACATTAACTCAATCTAATTACATAATCTTGTCTCTGACTGTTTCACAATATGCCTTGCATTTCCTGTAATGAGCTTCTTGTGGAGCCACCATATTTGATTGTTCTGATGATTGCATGGGGAGAGATAATTCCCTCAGCTACAAAGTCTTGGGAGACATTACACACACACACACACACACAAAATGATGTTGTTATAATTTCTTCCCTGAAAGGTCCCCTTTAAAGCAGACCTTTCCACCAGACCAGACAGTAATTTGTAAAAAATTACAAGTGAATGCAGATCTGGATGCTGAACTGAAAACACACTAAGGGGAAATCGCAATGGTTGTCGCAGACACCTTTTAGAATTCCAATTGGTCACCCCATCAGAATCGCCGGTGCTTGCGCCTGTTTCATGTACCTGTCAGCAACAGGTACATGAATCTGTCAGAAGTCTGCAATGATGTAGGCTCCCTTCCTGGCCTCTGCCTCCCCCACACTGACAGGCACATGGTCCAGTAGTTTTGTAGTGTGTTTGAAGGGGCCTAATGGGGAACAGAGAATAGTTACCCATCAGGTCTGCCTTGGTTTTGATTGGCATTGAACAGATCCAAAGCCGCTAGTCGGCTTCCCAGCACAGACATGCCCTACTCTGAGCACTGGCATATCTCTGTACCGTCTGTCTAAGAAGACTGTATCATAATTACTGACAGTTTCCTGTTCCTGGTAGATCTTTAAGAATCTGTGCTATAGCAACAAATTCTTAACCACTTCGGCCCCGGAAGGATTTACCCCCTTAATGACCAGGCCAATATTTTGCGATATGGCACTGTGTCGCTTTAACTGAAAAATTGTGCTGTACCCAAACAAAATTTAGGTCCTTTTTTCCCCCACAAATAGAGCTTTCTTTTGGTGTTATTTGATCACCTCTGCGGTTTTTATTTTGTGGGCTATAAACAAAAAAAGACCGACAATTGAAAAAAAAAAAAACCCATATTTTTTACTAATAAAAATCCCCAAAAAAAAGTCTTTATCAGTTTAGGCCTATATGTATTCTTCTACATCATTTTGGAAAAAAAATCGCAATAAGCTTATATTGATTGGTTTGCGCAAAAGTTATAGCATCTACAAAATAGGGGATAGATTTATGGCATTTATATTATTAAATTTCTTTTTACTAGTATCACCATTTTTTTGCGGGACTGCGGTGGACAGATCGGATGCCTTGGACACTTTTTTGGCACCAGTGAGATTTAATAATGCTAAAAAAATTCACTGATTACTGTATTAATGACACTGGCAAAGAAGGTGTTAACACTAGGGAGCGATCAAGGGGTTAAATGTGTTCTTTGGGAGGTGTTTCTAACTGTGGGGGGAGTGTACTGACTGGAGAAGGAGAGAGATCGCTGTTCCTGATCACTAGGAACAGACGATCACTCTCTACTCCCCTGTCAGAACTGGAATCTGTTTTTCATTGACAGATCCCCGTCCACACTCTTCACGCAGCCAAGTCAACCTGCCGCAACATAACTACATTGGATGGTTGGCAAGCAGTTAAGGTACCACATATTGGTAAAGTTACTGAAACTGGTAAATGCTTGCCTGAAGTAGGCTCAGGGAGTTCTAAAGGTAACCACTGCCAGAACACTCATGGTAATGCTTTATTGACTTCCCCAGTCTGCATCCATATTAAAAATGTACATTGTTGTGTGTACTTACAATGAACCTATTTCACTTTCTGCTTTTGTGGAGGCACTGACCATGGGAAGGCTATGTCACCTTCAACTATGTAGTGCAAGGGCCCCTCTGACTATATTCAGATTGAAAGTGTTTAGGTTTGACTGCACAGTATATGGTTTTGGCAAATCTAAAGGAAAATTGTTCAAAAAAAGTGTATAATGTATGACCAGCCTAAATCTGTGATAGTTTTTCTCTGCACACTCCCACACAGCTATTTAAAGG
The DNA here is from genome assembly GCF_037356315.1 of Lithobates pipiens. NCBI lineage: Eukaryota > Metazoa > Chordata > Amphibia > Anura > Ranidae > Lithobates > Lithobates pipiens. The sequence goes on along the minus strand of NW_027507790.1, from coordinate 53,697,455 downwards.
CATTCCTTGTCATTTCTATTCTATCTTATAGAGATCAGGTCATTTTGAGAGTCATGGTCTATCTCTTGCACCTGAGATATATCAATAGTGAGCTTTTATATAACTTACCAGCAACATTGCAAAACAAAAATAGCAATTTATCTCTATTTCCTATTTTTACCACATTATCTATATTTCTATTAAAGTGGTATAAAACCAAAAAGCAAAAAAATACATGTTTAAAACAGGTTTTTTTTGCTAGAAAATTACTTAGAACCCCCAAATATTCGATATTGTTTTTTTTTTTCTAACACCCTAGAGAATAAAATGGCGGTCACTGCAATACTTTTTTTCACACAGTATTTGTGCAGTGGTCTTACAAGCGCACTTTTTTTTGGGAAAAAAAAACATTTTTTTTAATAAAAAAATAAGACAACAGTAAAGTTAGTCCAATTTTTTTTATATTGTGAAAGATAATGTTACGCCGAGTAAATTGATACCCAACATGTCAAGCTTCAAAATTTCGCCTGCTTGTGGAATGGCGTCAAACTTTGAACATTATTATTTGTATTTTTATGGACATTTGGTTGTGTTAGTGCTATTTATCATTTTCTGTTTAAAATTACTTTTCTTTTGTAATTTTTTTTCTTGTATTTTCACCTGGTGATCTGGCCAGTAAGTCTGCCTTTTTTCAACAGAACAAGCTCTCCTGAAAATGTAGAAGTTAAAGGCTTGAGACAAACCATTTTTCAATAACAGGTGTGATTACAATGATCAACTTTTATTTATTCATGTAAAACCCTGCTTGTGTAATTGCAGCATGAGCTGGAGTTTGGTCTCAATTTTTTTAGTCAAAATCTGCTAGTACATCTAAGCCCTTGTACACACGATCAGAGATTCTGACAACCAAATCCGTCGGATTTTGTCCCTTGGATTTTGTCCGAAACTGTTGTATACACACGGTCGGACAAAGTTGTTGGAAAATCCGACGTGATGTCGTTATTTCATTACGACAGGACTACGTTCACGCTAGTAGCCAATAGCTTTGGTGTAGGAATTTGATCTGAGCATGCGTGGCACTTTGTCCGATCGGAATTCTCTACACACCATCGGAGTATGTCCGATCGGAGCATTTTGTCTGAAAATTTTACCAACAAGTTGGAAAACTTGGTCCGTCAGATACTCCGACGGAAACAGTCCGTTGTAGACCACACACAGTCAGAATATACGACAAATCTGACCGTGTGTACAAGGGCTAACACTCCCTTCCTCAGATTGACAATGCTGCTGTCTAAAGGTGACGCTGGTGGTGGCTCAGTGTGAAAAGGGTCTTAGGCTCGGTCCTTCCCCAAGAAGGATCGGGCAAGGTTATATAACTTGAGACATATTTGAGTTATTTATAAAACAACGTTATCGGCCTCTACCAAGCCAGCTAATGTTCTATGTTAAATTTGCTGTTGCCTTTGTTTTGTAGCCTAACTATTGATCAGATTCTTTTTACGGAAATTGATTTTATCATCTTTATGCATGTACTTTACAAACTTTTTATAAATTTCTTTGGAATAAAAAATGGGTAAAGGAGATCTACAGACAATGATGTTGTCTCCCCTCAGGGCACAGTAGTGTGTCCCCAATGGGGTGTCCAGGGATGGAGACAATACCCATTACCATAATGATCTAGAGAACTTAGTAGTAACTCCGCTGTTTATCGTTCATTTACACTTAATTTTTCTACTCTGTCATGTGGAATCACTGAATGATTCTGTTCAACATATAATGTATGACAGTCAATGTCTGTTTGTTTTTCTTGATAAAACACAGTAAAATCTTTGAAACAAATAATTACCTTTCGATCTTGGAAAAAGTCATCTAGGCAAAATAATTTATGTACTGTAGCTTCTAGTAGCTCTCAAATGGAAATTTTGCCAAAATGTCCATAAATTGCAATGTAGGCCCTGTCAAAAAGCCAGCTGATCCGAAAAAATAAATACTAAGATGCAAATGATTGCAAATTTGGTGCATGCAATGATAGATTTATATTTAACAGGTAGCATACAAAGTAATATATTATCTTAGTTATGAAGGCTTATAATTGATGTTAGCCTAGATCAGCATCGTAGAGGTAACGATTTTCTGATTAACCAGAAACTGGGTCTTTAAAACATGGAGAGGCCTATAAAATGTATCACATTTTTACATGCTATAGGTTATCAAACTAAATTAAAATTCTTTTGGCACGACCTGTTAAACTATCTGAAAGTTCCATTTGTTTCTAAATTGACCATATAACATTACCCCAACATCATTTAAGAAAAATAAAATTTTAAGTTTAATTCACAAAACTAATAGGGATAGGGATCTTGTATTAAAAAATGTGACAGTTATTTTCAGCCTATTGAGAGTCAAAATTAGGCTTAGGGGACAGTAAAAACAGGATCCTCATCCTTGTTTTAGTGGTGTTTTGTGGCCCCAACCGAGATCACATATGGGAGAATGTAAAAAGTCACCTATGTTCAAACTTTTCAGGATGTCCCATTCCACTTACCCTTTAGGGTGAGCACACTGGGAGTTTTGTAGGATCGTGTTCTTTACCAGGCAAAACTTACTCCATGAGCTTCTCATTCATGCCTATAAAGTTCTGACCTTTTTCTGGATGTCTTCTGTCAGTCCCCCAGTTATCCCAATGAGTAAAGCAGCTAGTTGGAAGCCTGCCCTTTAAAAAACTGGTTAATGCACATAGGGGCTGCCCCATGACCCTTTTTTCAAATGCAACATACTATCTTTTGTTGCAATGCATTACATAATGTGCGTTTCCTTTAATGCCTTAGGCTGGGTTCACATTGCAGCGGTTACGAGAACCGGATGTGATTCGCACCGCACTGCAGTGCAAATCACATCCAATATCTGTGCGATGCGAGTTGTATGGCTGAATTCGCATCGCACGCGGCCCAAACTCGCACAGGACCCTTTTTTTGGTCCGCAGCAGAATCGGATCGCATGGGTGTTCACACCATGCGATCCGATTCCTGTCCGAGTTTGCAGATCGCACTGCGATATGTGAACTGATCTGGGGGTGTCATTAACGTTTCACTGACACTCCCAGCAGTTCGCATAGGGCAGTGTGAACTTCCGCCGGGAGGTATGCGATGCGGGAACCCGCCGCGGATTTGCGGCGTTCCCGCATCGCTGCAATGTGAACCGAGCCTTAAAGCAGTAGTAAATGGCAAAGAAAAAGCAAAACAGAAAAAAATCTTCCCCCTGCAAGCTAAGAGCATATTGTGCTAGTATGCATTGCATACTGGACATTATTAAAGACTTACCTTAAAATTAAGCCCTCCCAGCGGCGCACTGTTGCTGGTGACATCTTCACCCGATCTTCCTTCAGGGTTGGCGGGCTCTGGCTGTTTGAATGGCCAAGCTGCGATGACATCACCCCTGTGCACAGGTATCACAGCCGTGACATATGTGCCGATGACATCACCGACTGTTACTGAAGTAAATATCTCCTAAATGACACATTTTTAGGAGATATTTACTTTACCTACAGCTAAGCCTTATATAGGCTTACCTATAGGTATAAATAAAAGAAAGCAGACTTTATTACCATTCAAAAATCATGCCACTGCAATATATGTTGCATGCTTTACTGTGTGCAGTAACGCACACATAAGTGCTGGAAGTGTGAATAGGTATATCACATGACGTGTGTTGTGATGCACTGCAGTACAGGTACATTGCTCACTAAAATAATGGCATTGTGGTACATGTGTTTTAACACACATAAATGCAAGGCACAAGTAATAAAGGAAGGAGCAGTGGGGAATGGTAAGTATGAATGAGTGGCCCTTTCACAGAAACTGCCATCACCGACTGGGGCATGAAAAGGAAAGGTACAATAAAAAGGAAAGGAGAAGGTAGGAAAAAAAGGACGGGAGCACAGAAGGGAGGGGCCAGATGGGGCAGTGAAGTTAGATATTCTCTGACAAAAAAAAACATTTCTGTTTATTTTTTCCTGAAAATTTGCACAATTATCATACAACATATTTTCCAGGGTCTCTGCTTTTTGGAAAACATATACTTTTTGGGGCGTTTAAAGTAATTTCTAAGAACAAAAATGCAGTTTTTAACAAGTCTGTGAATTTTTTTTTAAAAATTGCACCTACAGACAATTGGTTAAGTCATGTATTTACAGTTTTTCATTTCTGCTATTTTTAGTGGGGGGGAAAAAAAAGACACAAAAAATGTTAAAAATATTTTCTATTTATATACAGTTTTATTTTTTGTATATAGTAAATGTTTAGAAAATGATGTTGTATTGTTATTTATTTAAAAATATAGATTTGAGAAGCATGTCATGGAACATTTAAAATCGATAGTACCATCTTTTAATACTACAGATCCTGTACTTGAAAAAAATATAGGGCTTGAGGAGGGTGGCGTGGGGGAGATATGTTCTTTTTACTAATTTCTACAACTGTTAGTGAAAAAAAATAGCAAAAAAAGGAAAAATTGCAAAAATGGTCTGGCAACTTGAAGTGAAAAATGGGAGAAAGGGCCTGCCAGAGAAAAGGTTAAACAAGGAGCATGGAGATTTAATGCAATTTTTGCTTCAAAACAGTATTTTAAAGGATCCTATAACATTACTGTAGTAATATTATTTTTGTACCATGGAAGAGAATATACTGTAGTTATAAATTGTTGTGTATGTAGCATACAGCATATTCCAATATACAGGATCGTCCTACTGTATGCAGTGCGGCCATAAGAGCACATAAATAAACATGGAAGAGGAATAAGCAAGCTGTGGGATTTGGCTTTCTCTCCATGGTGGTAATGATTTAATATTATAAATAATCATCAAACAGCAATAATTTTTTTTTACATAATTAAAAAAGCAGACATGCAGCAGCTCTATATGCCCTCACAGCATCAGTATTCCACCAGAACATATTTATTTTCTAATATATACTCCCTTTAATAAGTCCAAGCAAATATAGCAGTAATTAGGTAGCCTAAAATAGAAGTACACTTAAAGCAGACGTTTAGGCTAGGTTCACATTTGTGTGTTGCAGCAATGTGCGCAATATCGGGTGTGTGCCACTAGGGCACAAAAAACTTGTATCCCTTTTGCAGGTGCATGGCAGTGCCAATAACTTGTTAATGGCGCCCCGACGCACATTGCTAATGCTTTTTCTCAAGTAACCAAATGGATTATTTACATACGTATTCATTTTTTAAATAAAATCTTTCCATTTTCATTACATATGGCGTTTAGACCCAGTGATGTAATCAAGTTAGAACATGGCTGGACAGAGGGAATGACATGGTGCTACACATAGCTTTCTGAAAACACCACAACATCCTGCCTCCGTACTCCTGTCAAGAGCCCTAAGTCCTAATGCAAGCATTGGCCTGGCTCTTGCAAGAAGTTATTCAAATATCTATATTCCTTGATGGGTGGGTGTTAGTCTGGAGGCGTAGGTGTTCTGAGATAGGCTGCATTTGCATGCTCACTGCCCTAGATAACATCCGCATATTATATTGCACCTCCATAATAATAAAAAAAAAATGGAATCCAATGAATGAAAGGGGCGGGCCAGGGACAAGAAGCGATTTCGGTTCAGCCTGGAGTTCAGCTTTAAGTCAAGCATGAAATTATAACATTTTATCAGTTTAACCACTTGCTTACAGGGCACTTTTACCCCCTTCCTGCCCAGGCCAATTTTCAGGTTTCAATGCTGTTGCACTTTGAATGACAATTGCGCGGTCATGCTATGCTGTACCCAAATTAAATTTTTATAATTTTTTTCACACACATAGAGCTTTTTTTTGGTGGTAATTGATCACCATTGGATATTTTATTTTTTGCTAAACAAAACAAAAATATATATATTTTTTTTAAATAAAACGTTTTATGTAGTTTGTTATAAAATTGTGGAAAGCAGTCATTTTTTTCCTTCTTTGATGTACCCTGATAGGCTGCACTGGTGGGCACTGATAGGCACAGATGAGGCAGCACTGATTGGTGGCACTGATGGGCACTGATATGCAGCACTCAGAGGTGACACTGATAGGTGACACTGATGGGCACTGATAGGGAATGGTAGGCGCAACTGATAGGCAACACTGATAAGTGACACTGATGATGAGGCACTGATTGGCAGCACTGATGGGCACTGATAGGTGGCACTGGTGGACACTAATTAGCAGTACTGATGGGCACTGGTAGGTTGCACTGGTGGGCACTGATTAGCCGCACTGGCGGGCGCTGATTAGCAGCACTGGTGGGCACTGAGGGGACTGATGTCCCTTTAACCAGAGGCAGTTAACGGCTTTCTTCTTTTTTTCTCATGGAAAAAAAGGCGATAACCGGCTTCTGTTTACTTCCATGCTCAGCTATCATTGGCTGACAGCTGATCACGTTGCAAAGGGCCGCTGTGATTGGCCCTTTACCATGTTCTGTGATCAGCCAAGTCCCAGGACTCAGAGATCACAGAGCGCGCTGCCCGCTCCACAAATGCCCTCCTGGCATTTTAAGCCTGCGCTGTATCCGTCCTTCGGCTGTAGTGCGGGCGCCAAGTGGTTGAGATCAAACTAATCTAGTCACGCTTAACATATGTAGCAATGCCTGTGTGGTCTATTGCAGTGCTTGTTGAAACAGTATAGCCAAACAAAATGCCCTATTTGTTATAAAAATATAAAGAAAACATAAGATCTAAAATACTCCTCAATAAATTGCAGACAAGTTTATGATGCCCTTGAAATGTTTACCTTCTGTGCAGAATCTGCTGTTCTGGAATCACACAGCAGCTGGTCACATTGCTAGATTTCTAGGAATGTGGCCACCTAAACTCTGCTGAAGTGGAGTGTCACCCAGATGCCTAGGCATGATATGTATGGGGTAACATTGTTAGAGTCATTCTTAAATAACCATATTTCTGCCTTTTACATGCATGTTTTTTGCTGTCTTTCATGCCTCTCTATGTTAGCTCATGTGTCCATGCACAAATAGGCTTTTACAGGCCTTTAGAGGCAGACAAAAAAAAAACATTTCCGGCACATTCAGGAGAGGAGCGTTTGGGTGGAAAATATGTGCCTAAAAGTGCCTAAGCTATGTATGAGTTCCATAAAATGAGTTACCTAAATGGACTACACCTACTACCTACCTGAGTTACGTAAATGGACTACACCTGCTCTAGGTGACCTGCACCTCCAGCAAGGGCATTATTCAACTTTAGTCAAAGCTCCACGGTTTGTTTTTATCTACAAACGCCCTTTATTTGCATAGGCAGTTTTTTGGTAAAGGTGAACTCACCTTAAAGTGTCCGTGGAAATGTCCCCCCATCTCCATATACTTACCTTCCCTACACTCCTTCGGAACTCCCTGCTCCTCTGCACCTGGGAAGAATACCCCCTGTGACAGTGTCACGGCCTATCTGCCAATCATTAGGCCCCAGCACTGTCAAATGTCTGCAGGGGTGACATCACTTACCTTCCAATTGCAGCTGCAGTGGAGCAAGTAGCTGTAAAGGAGCACAAGTAGGGTCAGTATAGGGAGTTCAGGGGATGTCATTTTTACAGACATTTTCACCCTGCATGGGTAAATCCAGGTGGTGCAAAAGAGCCTGGTACTTGCTGCCTTGTTGCCCCCTTGCCAAGGGGATACCAGCTGGCATGTGTGGATTGACAGGCTAGTTCTTTCCAGATATGATACACTTTTTTTTAAAATGTAAAATACACAATTTCAGCACAATGGAGAGCTCCAGCTGGCAAATTCACCTGCTAGCTTAAAGTGCTGTTAAGCCTTTGTTGAAAAACAAGGTGCCACTTGTGCATAATACCAAATTCACAACTACATATTTCTTTTCACTAAACAGGCATTTTATACCTTTATTCTACTATGTGCATTGTCAACTTACCCCTCAAATATCAGTTGTGATGAGTCCAAACATTTTAGTGTCCGTTTTGAGCAGTGCATACTGTATAATCACGGTCACACTCACTGCTCAAGTTATAAAACATCTCACAATACAACCAGCGCCAGTTTACAGCAAAGCAAGGAGCGTGGCTACATTGCACATTCCTTGATGGCATGTAGAATGAGTGTAGCCACCTTGAAGAAGGAAGTGGGAGAAAATACTTTTTTTTTGTTTATATATACTGATTTGTGGGTGATCTAAAGCAGTGTTTTTAAAAAGAAATTCAGCCATAACGCCCTTGAAAAGTGTTTTTGGTCTCGAGGCACACCAGTCTAAGGCTTGGTTCACACTATAGCATGTCAGGAATGCGTACAGAACCATGTGTGTTCATGACACGCAGACAAACCGGTGCAGCTCAATTTTAAAAGAAGGGTCTGGGACTTCTTTCCCTGTGTTTTTTCTGGTAGGGAAGACCATTGAAATGAATGGGCTGCCCTACATGCAGTATAAAGCTACACAGATGTGAACCAAGGGGTCATTTACACATGAGGATGGAGGACAGTGAAAACCCCATAATTGAGCTGCGTTTTTTCAACCCCCACCTGCTACCATTTCAGCTACAGGGGCAGCAGCCAGGGTCCTATACATGCTGTGGCCACATCAGGAAGTATACGTCCAGGTGAAAGGGCCCATGCTGCAACTTCCCCACAACTCTGTACATTGAATGTGGTTTATGCTATGGTGGTGCTGCATTTGGGGGTTAAAACAGATGGTGTGGAGAATACCTCTACACAAAGGGATACTGAACACACTGCACAAATTACAAAAGCCGATCTAGATGACAGTCTGACTAAGATTTATGAAAAACTTGCGGACAAAGTTCAATCTGAGCTTCAAAAAACAAGCACACTTACACAAGAAATTGCTTCCCTAGGGGGTCGTACAGATGTTCTTGAAACCAAACATGATGAGCTATCTTTGGCCCATAATGACCTTAGGAAAGACGTTGAGCTCCTTGCGGAAAATTACTCATATCTACAATCCCAAGTCGAGGATCTGGATAACCGCAACCGCAGGAACAACCTCAGGATCCGCTGTATTCCAGAATCAGTTTAAGACCTTACGCCGGCTGTAACTAAACAGTTTCACATTCTCCTTCCTGGAGTACCGCCGTCTTCATTCGCCTGCGATAGAATCCATAGGGCCCTGCGTCCTAAACCTCCACCGGATAAGCCTCCACGAGATATTATACTATGCATGAAGGACTTTATTACCAAAGAAAACATACTAAGAGCTTCCAGAAACATGCACAGCATTGAATTGGATGGTACTAAAATTCTAATTTTTCCAGATATCTCCCAAGCCACACTGGAAAGAAGACGAAAAATGAAGGAAATAACCTCGGTTCTACAATCGGCACACATAAGATATAGATGGGGTTTTCCTTTTAAACTTACAGTACCCCATAACGGCTCTACTTACACAGTTGTCAATGTTTCAGAGGGAAAAGAACTCTTGGTAAAGCTGGGGCTTCTGGATGCATCCACAGATCCCAGACCTCCTACTCCTCATGCTTCACCAATTTGGGCCACTCCTGCAACACATCGAGACCAAAGAAGATGGCGACAATCTTTCAGAAATTTGGAAGCTTGATTGAGCAGCTTCCCTTCTCTGAATGTCTTGTGCCCCTCCCGCTTAGAATATACCTAAGAAAATGAACAATCTCTAACAGAAACTTTTTTCCTTTTTTCTTTTTCTTTTGCATTGTCCGGCTTTCTCCACCAGCCCCCGTTTTTGGGGTGGGACAAATTCGAGGGAGGGAGGGAGCCAAATGAGAGGGACTAAGAGCAAAGGGAGAGCACTTATTCATGTTACTGAAGTTTATAGTTGCAATGTTGCATGATGGTTTTGCATTTCAATATGTTATTTTGTTGCTCTTATCCCTGAGTTTACCAATTGTTAATTTTTTACTCTGTAGGCTCTCATTTTACACGAGGTAACATACTTCCTATGCTCTCAATTTTTTCTATTTTTGATATACAGAATCTTCGCTGATGATGGTCCGCTCCGTCTCAGTTAGTTTGTCCCCCTACTCATTTGGGGTTCCCGGCCTATGGTTCAGTTCACATTTATTTTTGTGCACTTGACCATGTTATCTGTCACCAGAATGGATCAGGTTCCCCTTATGAGTTCTGGACATTTTTGTCCACTTCAAAAGTTTATTTGGTCAGGTAGTACTGATTACCCTGACTCCTTATTTTATTGTATTTGCTATTACATGTTTTTTCTTAAAAAAAAAGGTCATTCATAATATTTTCATCTCTAGGTTCATTATACTCAATGATATTGTACAATATTGAAAGTACATTTTTCATGGTTAAAAATACCATTCTACTCCTCCTTCTGAGTCATAAGGTATTCTTAATGCCCCTTGTGCTTGTGACTTTGTTGGGAGCTGTCCTTGCCCTGGGCGTTGTAGGCCTTTTTTTTCACCCAATAATTATTATAGTCTTCTACTATCAATCCTATGGGGCTTAGGGTGATATCTCACAATGCCCAGGGCATCAACTCTCCCCAAAAGAGGAGGAAAGCATTTTGTCACTACAAGAGGCTTCTTGTTGCAGGAAACCCATTTTGCTTCGGACAAGCATCCAAAATTTTTTGATAAAAGTTATAGTCAATTTTACTGCACCTCATTTGATACTAGGTCCAGAGGTGTCGCAATCTTTGTTAAAAACTCAGTTGTATTTGAAATTCAAAATGTGTTTAAAGACCCTGATAGCCGTTTTTTTATTTTAAAGGGCTCAATTGAAGGGCGCTCTATTACCATAGCCTCAGTATATGCCCCTAATGAAGCACAAATTCTTTGACATTTTGGATAGATTTCACTCCACACACCTCATTGTGGGTGGTGACTTTAATTTAGCTGCACACTCAGCACTTGACAGAAGCAGAGTGGTACCATCCTCTAAGGCCTTCCCCAAGTCTCTTAATCGTGCCTTACATACCCACCAACTTGTTGACACCTGGAGAGCACACAATGTGAGTATTAAAGCCTACACTTTCTATTCTCACCCACATGATAGTTATGCACGTCTTGACTATATCTTCTGCACTCCAGTATTATTGGCTAACTCTTCAAAGCCCGAGATCCACCCTTGTCCCTGGTCAGACCACCACATATTCTCCTTTAATACCCCACATATAGGCCTATCTAACTCAACACACAAGTGACGTATAAATGACTCCCTATTGACTGACCCAACAACTACACAAGAAATCCATTCTCACCTCGAACAATATTTTACATTGAATGCATCCCCAGACACTCTACCCAAAACCTTATCGATGGCCCATAAGGCTGTCATGAGAGGTCATTTGATAAAAATCGCCTCAATCAGAAACAGAACAAAATTAGCTGATATAAGATCTCTTACTAAAGAATTCGACAAATTGTATCACCGGAATAACCAAAATCCTTCCAGTGACCTTTTTAAACAAATACAAGAAAAGCGCTCGGCCTTAGATTTATTGTTAACATCATACACCGAAAAAGCCCTTAGATGGTCTAAAGCAAAATTTCTTCTCAATAGCACCTCCTACTCAACTATGTTTGCCAGGAAATTAAATCAAACTACAAAACCCCCCCACACATATAAACTTTGCGACTCTTCTGGCAACTTGGTATCCCACCCTAAAGAAGTCATTAATATATTCTTAGACTTTTATAAAAAGCTCCTCTCTTCCCCTTCCTCTCCACCTAAACAATCCTCGCTGAACTGGCTCAATGATATTACTCTACCCTCCCTATCTAGTCAGCAATTGGAGACGCTTAACGCACCCTGTACAGAATTTGAAATCAATAGAATCATTACTTCTTTAAAAACTTCCACCGCTCCAAGCCCTGGTGTTTTTTCCTCTTTGTATTATAAAAAAATTGCCTCCACATTAACCCCACACTTAACAAAACTATATAATCACATTCTTCAAGGAAATCAATTCCCTTCAGAAATGCTTTTAGCGAACATGTCCCTTCTTCCCAAACCAAACAAAGACCATTCTATCCCACAGAACTATCGCCCCATTTCAGTCATTGACAATGACCTCAAATTATTTGGCCGTCTATTAGCCGATAGACTGGCTGCAGTTATCCCTCCATTAATTAACCCAGACCAGACAGGATTCATCCCTGACAGACAGATAACGGATAATATAAGACTGACCACAAACATCATCCAGGACTCTAACCAAAACTCCACACCCACACTTCTTCTCAGCCTTGACATCCACAAAGCTTTTGACAGCGTCAGCTGGTCGTATTTGGACATTTTACTCCCTAGATTCGGCATTAACAGTGAATTTCTCCATGGCTTTAAAGCTTTATACCACAACCCACAAACATGCATCAAACTACCTTTATTCCAATTCTGACTTCTTCCCCTTGAGCAAGGGCACTAGACAAGGTTGCCCACTTTCCCCGCTCCTCTTTGCCCTTGCAATAGAGCCCCTGGCTTGCGCAATCAGAAACAATACAGATATCAAAGGGTACACTAAAGGATCCAAGGAATTCAAACTTAGCCTTTATGCTGACGATGTCCTCTTATATCTAACGGATCCATTCATCTCCTTACCCAATCTGACCAAAACACTGGATATTTTCCACGATTTGTCCGGCCTCGGCGTAAATCTGTCTAAATGTTCTGCCCTTCCTATTAATATCCCACCAAACATGATCACAACGCTTAAAGACAAATTCCCTTTCATCTGGTGTCTCAACTCATTTAAATACCTAGGTATCCATATCGCACCCTCTTACAAATCACTATTTCAGGCCAATTTCCCACCAATATTTAACAACATTAAAAACCTAATGAAAACATGGTCATCATACCAAATTTCATTTTCTGGTAGAATAGTGGCTACAAAAATGGTTATACTACCCAAACTACTATTCCTTTTTAGAGCCCTTCCTCTCCCGGTGCCTAACAATACATTAGCCTCCCTCCAAAGAGAAATCAACAAATTTATATGGCTAAACAAAAAACCAAGATTTAGTTACTCCTTGATGTTTAGGCCCCCACGGAAAGGAGGTCTTGGCATACCTAATCTTTGGACATACTATCTCTCAGCCAGATTTACGCAACTTGCACAATGGTATGCCTCTTCCTCTCAAATCCCATGGCTCCTGTTCGAAGAACAATCTGTCCTCCCATACCATCTACAAGGACTACTTTGGTCCAAAACCGTCTCACCACAGAAAATAAAACCATTGAATATCACGGTGTCACATACTTTACAACTATGGAATAGACAAAATTCCAAATTCACCTTGTCATCTGTCACCCCCCCACTAGCATCCTTTCTGGGAGACCCTCTCTTCATTTTGCCAGATTATCTACATAATTCATTATCTATATGGAAACAATATAATTTAACATAACAATATATTTTACTCCTCATATCTTCAAGTAAAATACAACCTTGCTCCTACAGAACAAATGACTTACGAGAATATCAAACAATTCTACCAAAAGTACTACTCTCTGACCTTTCACCCCCCCCCCCCCCCCCCTCACAGTTTGAGCAGATATGCATATCATCCCCACAAGCTAAAGGTTTAATATCCAAAATTTATAAAACTTTGAATGAATTTAATATGCCTGACAAATCCCACCCCATGCTCAAATGGGAATCAGACTTAAACATTTCACTCTCCTCCGCACAATGGGACACTATATTTGCAAACTTGCATAAATCTTCCAAAACTACCTCTATTAGAGAATCTGCCACCAAACTGCTATATAGGTGGTATCTTACCTCCTCCAAACTTAATTCTTTTTACCCTTCAACATCCCCTCTATGTTTCAGAGGCTGCCCCATGCACGGAGATTTACTTCACATTTCCTGGGACTGCCCCCTCCTTAAAGATATCTGGCTCAACGCCAAGCGCATGATCGAATGTATCTCAGGTAGAACAGTCCCTCTAACTCCCTAAATGTGCCTGTTATTCCTCCCTATACAAGACATCCCACATACTAGCTCCAGACTAATACATACTATGTTCAGCTCCATACACTGGACCATTGCCTATAACTGGCGCTCATCAGTTGTCCCTTGGTCTCAGGTTCTTAACCGTATGGCTAATATTAAACTTTCAGAGAGAATACACCATATGTTGTTTGATACCATGCATATATACCACAATAAATGGAATCTTTGGGAAGCCTCTCTATTGATGTAATTCAACCAATGTGTGTTTCCTGTCACTAAAAACTTTTTCAAAGAAGCAATATTGAATGATCACCTTATATCTTTACTTGTACAATAAATTGTATTGTCAATTTTTGTATCTTGACCTTTTCCATAAAAAAAACTGTTTGTAAACAAAAAAAACCCAGATAGTTGGGAGTAGAGCTGCACGATTAATCGTTAAAGAATATAGATCACGATTCAACCCCCCTCGTGATCTTAAAACAGCATTTCCTCGATTCAGTGCAGAGAGTTCTCTGCCCAAACCCACAGCTGTCAAAAAAAAAAAAAAAAACAGTCAGCCGTTTCAGTTTTATCACAACATGAGGTCAGTTTAACCACTTAAAAACTAAACTTTTTTCTGACACTTGTTGCTTACAAGTTAATATCAATATTTTTTGCAAAAAAATTACCTTGGAGTCCCAAACATTATATATATTTTTTTAGCAGAGACCTTAGAAAATAAAATGGTGGTTGTTGCAATATTTTACGCCACACTGTATTAGCTCAGCGTTCTTTCAAACACAATATTTTTGGATATAATACACATTTAAAAAACGAAACAGTAAAGTTAGCCCAATTTTTTGTTATAATGTGAAAGATGGCGTTACTCCGCGAGAATCATGATCTTTATTCTAAGCAAAAAAAAATCATGATTCTCATTTTAGCTAGAATCGTGCAGCTCTAGTCGGCAGGCATTATATCACTTCTTTTGTGCCTGCCAAATGCCATGCTCAGATCGGATTCAGAGATGCGACAGTCCTTACAGCTATTGTGAATGAGCCCTAAAAAAGCAGTTGTGATTATAGAGGATTGGGGTCAAGATTAAAAGTAATGTACATACATACACACACATATAAACATACATACACACGTACATACATGCACACACACATACATATGTTGTACATACATACACACACATACAGTACATACACGTACACATAAACTCACATTTACACACATACATACACACATACTGTACATACGCATGCATACACACATAGCCTTTTAAAAACTGCAGTACTGTACCTGCCCTGCCGGGTACTGCACTGTAGGGGGAGGTGGAGCGGTCAGGACTCAGGATGATGCCTCCACCTTCCTCTGCTCTACACTTCACCATCCTGATGAAGCTTCTGCTGTGCCAATATAAAGTTGAGTAGAGCAGTGGGAGCTCAGTCTGATCTGAATGCTTTTCTCAACCTGGATGCCGCACCACCCTTGGCGAATTTAGAAGTCACAGCAGGGTGCCATGTCACCCTGGTTGAGCAGGGTTATTCTAAACCATGGGTGGCCAACCTTTTGAAGAGCGAGGGCCACTTAAGCGACTTGGTAACTGGTTGCGGGCCACAATAAGTGGAGTGGACAGAAGACAGATCCGTGTCCGCTCTGTATATGCAGAGCGAGCATGGACACAGCCCACTCTACTCTGTGGGGCCCCCCCTATCCGATCCAACCAGATGTAAGGGGACGGATCCCCTTCTGTTCTTTTTTTTTTATATTTTTTTGTGGATCGGTTTGGAGGTAGGTGGGTGCAAATGGACACAAATCCGTTTACATCTGCCACTCCATAGAGGTGAATGGAGGGTCCGCATGGGTTGAACCGATCATGTGAAAGGGGCCTAAGGCTGCTTTCACACTGATGTGCGGCAGTTTACCTGTACTGCGGGTGCAGTACAATGCACCTGTGGATTTCCTGCAGGTTAGCTGCACTTTGCCATTGATGTCTATTATATCCTGCAGGTGTGGTGCACTTTCTGAAAGTGCACCAAACCCGCAGGTAATAACAGAAGTCTATGATCAGTGACGGTAACCAGAAGGTGCAATGCGCTGTACCTGCGGATCAGTTTAAAAACAGCCCAGTAACCACTGCAGAACAGATATGCCCATATATACACTGTTTTAGTAATAAACTTACCTTTAATAACAGTCTTCTATTCAGGTATTGCTGGCTGTTGCTGTCCCAGGCAGAATGCATTTGGTATCGCTCCAATTGGGACAGGAGCCGGCGCTATACAGGAAGCATCTGCAAAGGCTTCTCTGCTCCCTCCGCAGCCGCTTGCTTCCTCTACTGCTGGCTTCATTTAAAACAGATGCTCTGGGATGGTGGGTCGGCAGCCCACGATCTGGTCTTGAGAACCTATCCCAAAGCAGGAGGTCGCGGGCCACATCAGAAGGCTCCATGGGCCACATGTGGCCCCCGGGCCACTGGTTGGGCACCCCTGTTCTAAACGATGAATATGAGCAACGGAGCAGGTGAATAACACAAATTAATTTCTTACATTTGGATTTAGTAACACTTTAAAGCTGTTTGACAGGCCACTGTACAAAATACTTTTGGTAGCTGGACACATTCACCTAGTGCACAGTACTGGGAGAGGACACAAAATGATTTTATGTTTTTTTCATTGACACTAGCACAAACATGGTGAGATATACAAAACCAAGAATACTATCTATTAAAGTAATACTAAAGTGTTTTTTTTTTCTTTCCTAATAGAAAGATTTTTCTTTAAATTTTCTGTGGAATGGTATTGCACAGAGCAGTCTCTCCTTTTCTGGGATCCCCTGCTTGCACACTTTACTCCTCTTCTTCTCCAAGTGCCCCCCCCCCCCCCCCCCATCTGTTGCCTGTTGTAGAGACTTATTCCCACTATTTCACACCATCCACAGGCCTTTCATAGACCACTGGCCTCTGGATTGATGATCCTTGTTCTCCCACCCCCCCAGAAAGCCTTGGACTGAGGTGATAACTGTGTGGGCACTCTCCTGAGCCAGAGGTGTCTATGGCCATGCCTCCCAACCACTTCTCATAGGATTTGACTGACAGCAGTAGCTCCCACTGCCTGTGTGTTCTGGGACATACAATGGGGTGGTACTGGCGCAAGCTGTTAATCAATGATATACAGGAGGGCGGGGGGCAGAACAGGGAGCATCAATCCAGAGGCCAGTGCTCTATGAAAGGCCTGTGGATGGTGTGAAATAGGGGGAAGAAGTCTCTACAACAGGCAACAGATCCAATGGTGATGATGAAGAACTGTTCATAACTTAGGGCAAGCCTTTTGGGGGAAGCAGAAGCAAACTCTAGAAACATGTAAAGACAAAGATAGAGGCACCGCTGAATTAAAACTGTATGACATTTTAATAAAACAATGCATAATAGCACTTACATCTGGGTAAGTGAAGTGAGGCACATCAGAAAGTCCTGTGGAGTGAGTCTCTGTGCTTGCTGGGTTACTGCTGTGATTTGTTAGCCTGGTCTTTCCTCACCGGTGACGTCAAACGCCATTGCGGTCCATGTGCATCCCAGCCCTTTTTACTGTTCCAGCTTATACACCAAGCTGATGATTGGTGCTCGCAGGAGACCAGGCTAACGAACCACAGCAGTAACCCAGCAAGGGCAGAGACTCCCCCCACAGGGCTTTCTGATGTGCCTCACTTCACTTACCCAGTTGTAAGTGCTTTTATGCATTGTTTTATTAAAATTTCATACAGTTTTACTTCAGTGGTGCTTCTATCTTTGTCTTTGTGTGTCCTGTGAGCAGAGGAGAAGAGCAGGGCTGGAAATGGGCACAAAACTAGAGTTCTGAGAGGCTTGGGTAGGTGTTTGGGGGGTGGGCAAGGGATGGAGCAGATAAGGCAAAAAAAACTTTTGATCTTAGAACCACTGTAATCTGACAGTGAATAGGTCAAATGGTATTAGACTTTCAGGGGAGTGTTTGATGCAAGCTTAATGATATATCTGTGCAACATTTAAGTTACTAACCCTGTTACAGTATATAAATTTATCAATTATTAGTAAATGACACATCCTGTTTTAGTGTAATCTTACTGTCCTCTCTCTTATTTTATATTGTAGGGCAGCGTTTCTCTACCTTTTTTGAGTCACGGCATTTGCAAAAGAATGCAAAATGTAAATGTTACTTATCAATGGGAAACCTAAGCCTGAAACAATGTACACAACCGCCTTGATGTAATTAACTTCACATCAGACACCCCTTTAACATCATAGATAACCCCATCACATCAGAGATCCCCACTCACATCAGAGCCCCTCTTCACATGAAAGGTGCCCTTCAAGTCAGAGGTCCCCTCATGTCAGAGGTCCCCCATCACATCAGACTTCCCCCATAATACACAGCCCCCCATCACAAAGACCCCCAGTCATACAGGCACCCATCAAAGAGCCCCCCATCACACAGTTCTCATCACAGAAGCCCCCTATTCACAGTCCCCCAGGCCAGAGCCCTACCTTTTGGCTCCAGCAGCATAGCAGAGGGTGGGAGAGAGAGGAGGTGGACTTGTGTCTTCTCCTGAAAGCTGGGGGTGGCTCTATGTGAAGCCTGCCCTGGAGTCTTGGGGCCACCATCATTATAGCAATAAATAACACTATTTGTCCTGGCCCTGGTGTGTCATTGGATGTTAGGGTGCTGGTGGCTGGCCCAGGACACAGATCCAGGGCAAGCTGGGTCACGTGGACATGGCATCCTGATGATCCAAGATGGCACCCTGGTTGAGAAACACTACTGTAGAGTTTGCAGCAAAGGGAACAGACTAGTGGCATTGTTATTTTCATTTACTGATTACTCTCAAGTATCTAACACTGGCAGGTGGAAGTGCAGTCTTTTTGTAGCTTCCAAGCAGAAAACAAGCATTATATCTGTGTTTGAATAACAGGAAATTTGACAAACAGGGCTACAGAAACACTCCTGAATTGGAAAATATCTATTACTGTTGTATTTGTAAGCATGTACTTTTCCATGCTTACAAGTAGAGGGAGGTGCCCCATGCATAAGTGAAAGATTATTTTCGGTGTTTAACAGAGAGTGCACTCTTATGCCCCATACACGCGATCCGATTTTTTGACAACAAATGTTGGATGTGAGCTTGTTGGCTGAAAGCTTGACCATGTTTATGCTCCATCGAACATTTGTTGTCGGACTTTCCACCAACAAATGTTGGCTAGCAGGTTCTCAAATTTTCCGCCAACAAAACTTTGTTGTTGGAATTTCTGATGGTGTGTACACAAGTCCGATGCACAAAAGTTCACGCGTGCTCGGAATCAAGCAGAAGGAGCTGCACTGGTTATTGAATTTCCTTTATCTCGGTTCGTTGTACATCACCACGTTCCCACGTTCGTAATTGTTGGCCAACATTTGTGTGACCGTGTGTATGCAAGACAAGTTGGAGCCAGCAACCTTCAAACAAAAAGCCACGGTTTTGTTGTCGGAAAGTCCGATCGTGTGACCGGGGCATTACAATTACAAAGTCTGCATCGTATTCAGTTGATATAGCAGTTTTATTTTACTAATTATGCTAATCTTTTCTATGCTACATTGATTTTGCGATTAATTGGATTTTCAAACTCTAAGAAGCTGGAATGTTAAGGGATACTTACTGTTAAATACAAAGTTAAATACAAAATATCTAGTTTTGGGTATTTGTTTATTAAGTGTTTTTATTTTTATTGCATCATGGGGTTGATTTACTAAAACTAGAAAGTGCCAAATCTGGTGCCGCTGTGCATGGCAACCATTCAGCTTCTAATTTCAGTTTGTTCAATTAGACTTTGACAAAAAAAATAAAAAAGGGAAGTTGTTTTCAATGCAGAGCTACACCAGATTTTGCACTCTCTAGTTTTAGTAAATCAACGCCCATATATCTATTTCTTGCAAAGTAGTTTGAAGATTTGGATTGACGCTACCAAGCAGAAAATGTAGCACTCAAAACTAATGAAGAGTTTTGAAAAGATTGTTCAAGGACATTCCTAAATGGAGAGGAATTTGACACATTGGTTTTAGAAAACTGACTTCTGACAACTCAATTACACAGTTGTGGCAGATGCTTAGCAATCTGCATACAAGACGCATTCGCATCTCACCACTGTAATGAAAGTCTGAATGTAGCATTCCATACAAGGAAGACAGTGTAACAAATTTTAGTCTTTAACCGCTTCCAGACTGCCGCACGCCGTTGTACGTCGGCAGAATGGCACGGGTGTGCAAAAGGGCGTATGTACCTTTGCAATCCCGGGCTAGCGGGCACGCGCACCAGGAGCCTTGTTCCTTGAAACGTGGGAGCATTGCCGTGGGTCCCGTGGACTCGATGTCTGCCGGTGGTCATCGATCGCGACAAGGAGAGGCATTTCCCTGTTCTGCCTAGTGACATGATTGGGATCTACTGATCCTTGTCATCGAGAGCAATGATCTCTGTCATGTCCTAGGTAGCTCACCCCACCTACAATTAGAACACGCTGAGGGAACACATTTAACCCCTTCATCACCCACTAGTGTTTAACCCCTTCCCTGCCAGTGACATTTACACAATAATTAGTGGCTATTTTTAGCTCTGATTGCTGTATACATGTCAATGGTCCCAAAATAATGTTAAGTGTCTGATCTGTCCGCCGCAATGTCGCAGTTCCGATAAAAATCGCAGATCACCGCCATTACTAATAAATAAAAAATTATAATAAAAATGCCATAAATCTATCCCCTATTTTGTAGATGCTATAACTTTTGCTCAAACCAATCAATATACACTTATTATGATTTTTTTACCAAAAATATGTGGAAGAATACATATCCGCCTAAACTGAGAAAGAAATTTTCTTTTTTTTAATATATTTTGGGGGATATTTATTATAGCAAAATTAAAAAAATATGCATTTTTTTTTCAAAATTGGCTTTTTTTGTTGATAGCGCAAAAAATAAAAACCGCAGAGGTGATCAAATTCTACCAAAAGAAAGCTCTATTTGTGGGGGAAAAAAGTATGGCAAAAAATGCTCTGGTCAGGAAGGGGATAAAATATTACGGGGCTGAAGTGGTTAATGACATTTTAAACCTTTTTATTGTGATTGTTGCATAATACACATATCAAATTTTACTGCCAAAATTAGAGATTGATTTTGGTTTTAATATATGTCACCCAATTCCCTTGCTAGGGATAGAATTGATAATATCAACACGCAAGTGACATGTGTTATATTTGTTTGAGCTTTATATCATATATCTTCTGTGATTGAAGGATTAAGGGATTTTGAAATAGGAACACAGCACAGCTACACATACTAAGAGTATTTAGAATTATATAGGCCTTGGAATATCTGTCCATTCCCAATTTCCTGGAGCCATTTTTCACCATTGTTATATGAATTTTTTGTGTACAAGATTATGCTTGTTGTTGTTAAAGGTGTACTCCAGTTAAGATTTTAAATGAAGCTTTGAGATCAATATGCAAAATACATCCTATCTCAAGTATTTCATCCTGGTATATGTATATATATACAGTATCTCACAAAAGTCACATTTTTATAAATATTTTATTATATATTTTCATGTGATAACACTGAAGAAATGACACTTTGCTACAATGTAAAGTAGTGAGTGTACAGCTTGTATAACAGTTTAAATTTGCTGTCCCCTCAAAATAACTCAACACACAGCCATTAATGTCTAAACTGCTGGAAACAAAAGTGAGTACACCATTAAGTGAAAATGTCCAAACTGATACCAATTAGCCATTTCCCTCCCCGATGTCATGTGATTCCTTAGTGTTACAAGGTCTCAGGTGTAAATGGGGAGCAGGTGTGTTAAATTTGGTGTTATCGCTCTCACTCTCTCATACAAGAGATGTCTCATACGATCCTCATGGCAAATAACTCTGAGGATCTGAAAAAAAGAATTGTTGCTCTACATAAAGATAGCCTAGGCTATAAGAAGATTGCCAAGACCCTGAAACTGAGCTGCAGCTCAGAGCAACGATCGTTGCTGAAGACGTCTATGATGAAACGCGCACAACGTAGTCACGCACACCACGTCACTTCCGGCACGTTGAGTACGTGGAACGCAGGTGGAGCGCACGCCGTTCCTCCACGATTTCTCTGCTAGAACCGGCGACGTACTATACCAAGCTTACGGCGCGGGAGCGCGGTTTTTTCATTACAAACAGAACGTAAAGTATATATGCTTATGTGATCTTTCAACCTGTGCTGCTTGCATGGACTTGGCCACTGGGTTCATATATAACTAAACTTAAAACGTATAGGTAAATTGTGAACTCTATATAACTTTACAGAGTGGTCATATATTTCCCTGCTTTTTGATATTCTATGCCAGATCTGGAACTGCATACATACGTCTTGTGATGAACTTTTCACATATATATTTTTATGAATTTTTATTTATTAATTTTTTATGATTTTTTTATTTTTTCATGTTTTATGCTATGATTTTTTTCTGGATCTGTGAACATTATATATCTTTTGGCATTTCCAACCATTAAAAGTTTTTTAGTAAAATATATGGTTTTGGTGTTGGATATAAATATACCAATCCACATATAGAAATGTTTACCCTATGGTGTTGAACATACTGCACTATGAAGATTGCTCTCTTTCCCTTCTGAGGAAATTCCTGTCTGCTGATTACCTACTGTAAAAAAAGGGCACCATCTGCTTGCTACCACACAACAAAGAGACGGAAGGACCCGCGACAGGAGACATACGGTGGATATACTACAGGCTCGCAACCCCCTAGGGGGATAGGAATATGGTGAGTGGGGACCCAAAAGGGGCACGAGCACAGAAGTCACTGGATTTACATATACACAAAAGTCACCGTTTCAGAAGTTTCTGGATTATTTATGAGACTTTCACTGACTTTTCTTTGCACATTTTTTCACTAAGCACTTTTATTTTTTTATTTTTGTATCTTTTTTTCAGTTTTTTTGTTAGGGGCTCGTTCACTGTAGAATTTACCACCATCTCCCATGAGTGGATCGTGGGTGGAAGTTGAGTACAGATAACTAATTACGGTTGTTTGTATAGTGATAAATATTGCTGTTTTTTGATTATATTTATTTATATATTTTTTATGTATATATGTGTATATATACACATATATATATTTTTCTTTGGTATTTTACACATAATTTTTTAGTGCACAATTTGGGTTTTTGTATGCATTGCACTTTAGTGCTTTAAGGATATTGTATCATAGATATATATATCTATCTCTGAAGCTGGTACTCTATAGGCACTTTTTAGAGTGGATTTTTTTCGATTTTTTATATTAGCAGGATATATTTAATGTTAATTATTGGCTTGCTTGCATCTTGTAATTTATAATTTTTGGGTTTATACACACACAACCTTAAGGGTCTGCACCCATTTACACTTATATTGGAGGAGTACATTTTCGAAGTTTATTATTTACTTTTTTTTGGATAATCCACAAGCATAGGGCCTTTTGAGGGTAGCACTATCACATTAGGTTTAAAGATTTTCTATAAGGTTTTTCACTGCACTATTGGAACGTATCTCTCCCCTCCTTCTCTTAAGTTGGGTGCTATCTGTCTCTGATATATAGAGTGGACTGACTGGGACAGGGGCAGTAGAAAATTAAAACCAATTTCTGTTTATATCTGTATTTATGAAGGGTTCCTGCTGAGTCTATTTCCCAAAGACAACCTCTGGATATGACGCTGAGCACGTGCACTCAACTTCTTTGGTCGACCATGGCGAGGCCTGTTCTGAGTGGAACCTGTCCTGTTAAACCTCTGTATGATCTTGGCCACCGTGTTGCAGCTCAGTTTCAGGGTCTTGGCAATCTTTGTATAGCCTAGGTCATCTTTATGTAGAGCAACAATTCTTTTTTACAGATCCTCAGCGAGTTCTTTGCCATGAGGTGCCATGTTGAACTTCTAGTGACCAGTATGAGTGAGAACGATAACACTAAATTTTGCACACCTGCTCCCCATTCACACCTGAGACCTTGTAGCACTAACGAGTCACATGACACCCGGGAGGAAAAATGGCTAATTGGGCCCAATTTGGACATATTCACTTAGGGGTGTACTAGCTTTTTTTGCCAGCGGTTTAGATATGAATGACTGTATGTTGAGTTATTTTGAGGGGACAGCAAATTTACACTGCTATACAAGCTGTGCACTCACTACTTTACATTGTAGCAAAGTAACATTTCTTCAGTGTTGTCGCATGAAAAGATATAATAAAATATTTACAAAAATGTCAGGGGTGTACTCACTTTTGTGAGATACTGTGAGTTTATATATAAGTTCGATACAGCTCCGTCTCTCCTCATTGGCTGTGACCTTTAGAATCACTTTAAGGATTCAAACCTTTGCGTTTCTTTCCCAGATATACTGTATTTTTTTTTTTTTTAAACTGACATTTTATTGAGTTTCAAATTTTCCAACAAGAATACAAGGAAATAAAAGGAAACAAACAGTAGTAAAAGGATGTCACATGTAAAGTCTTAGCCCTTGTACACACGGTCGGACATTCCGACCACAAAATCCGTTGGATTTTTTCCAACGGATTTTGTCCGAAACTGGTGTTGCATACACACGGTCGGACAAAGTTGTCGGAAAATCAGATCGTTTGGAACGTGATGGCGTTCCTTCGTTACGACGGGACTACATTCAGGCTAGTAGCCAATAGCTTTGGTCTTGTAATTTGATCTGAGCATGCGTGGCACTTTGTCCGATCGTAATTCTCTACAAACGAACGGACGAAATTTTATGTTCAGCTCTCAAACTTTGTTGGTCGGACATTCCGACAGAAAAAATCAGATGGAGCCCACAGATGGTCGGATTATCCAACAACACGGTCCGATCGGACATTTTTCATCGGAATTTCCGACTTTGTGTACAAGGGCTTACAGCGTGGTTAGTGGTATACAACCAATAGTCCGCCTATACATCATTTTACCTGTAAAGAAATGCCATCTGGGCTATAGGAGCCTGTGGAATGCGAAATATGGGGGAAAAATAATTGCATATCCATATAAGCATATTAAAGGCGAGAATTAAAGTCAATATATAACCACATTTCCAAACATTGTTTTGATTATGTGACTGAGATAAACTGGAGGGGGGGGGGTAGAGAAGAGTAGAGAGAGTAGGTAGGGATGAGAACTCTAGCTGAGACAAAGGCAAGAGAAGAGAAAAGGATAAGTGATAAAGGGTAAGAGAGAAGAGGATGCCTACCCGACCCTAAGCCCCTGCACCTGGGGGGGGGGGATCAATCCTGGGTCAGCTGGGTTCGGGAGCCTCCACCCTATCCCATAGTTCCCATATCCTGTTATGTTTTTCGAGAGTATCCCAGATATACTGTATTTTTATTGAAATGAATCGAAACCCATAAAAATGCATGTAACAGTGCATTAACATGCATTGCCATGCGTCTTTGTTGCATGTTGTAATCCACTTTGTATTGAATGCCAACATGCCTCATAACACACTTCAACACATAATGCATTGAAATTCGTTTTGATGCACTGATTTCAATGGAAAATGCATTAGGCAAAAATGCAAATGTGTAAATCCATCCTAAGGGTTAGGTTTATGAGTTTATCTTAGTGGTTCATTTCAGGTTTAGGGTTAGGTCAGTTTAGGTTACAGTAACATTGCCTGGAGGCATTAGACGGAGTTGAGCGATTCATCCTAATCAAAACATTTTCGAGAATCTGTAGGCACTACCTGCCCATGGCAGATGTTAAAATGCTAAAAAAAATTAAAAACTATGAAATGTGCACCAAACTTTTTCAGATATAATTGGAAATATTTAAATACAAACCTTTACCTTCTTAAATTCAGTCACCTGGCTGCACAATCTTTAGGATAAATTCACTGTCCAGAGGCACCTTTTTTTAATTTCATATTCACTGTGCAACACCCTCTGCTGCGCAAATTCCCTACTAAAATGCAAATTCTCTAGCACAAACACCACTAATTCCAAGGACGTAAAACAATACGGTCCTATAACAGTTACACACTTACTCCTCCCCTTAAAGCGGAGTTCCACCTATTTAAAAGTCAGCAGCTACAAAAAGTGTAGCTGCTGACTATTAATAAACACACACTCACCTGTCCCACGGTCCAGTGATGCAGCTGCCCAAAGCCTCGCTCCTCTCCCCCTCCTCTCCAGCATTGTAGGCACGGGCACCTGGCTGTGACAGCTTGAGGCTTCACAGCCGGGCACGCACTGCGCATTAGAGAGTCCCACTGTGCTGTCTTGAATGGCCAGGCAATTTCAAGAAAGGAGGGGGGAGAGGTAAACTTCTGCTTGGCGCCACGGCATTAGAAGAGGAAGTGGAACCTGGGTACCTGTCAAAACCAGCCCCCCCCAAAAAATATTTCATGCCAAATGTGGCATGTCAGGGGGTCATGAGTGCATAAAGAGGAAGTTATTTGGGTGGAACTCCACTTTAACTCTTCCTACAGCAGCTGTCTCTCTAACCATGCAGAGTGCTCAGTCAGTGTCCCTGCTGCTGCCCATTGCTTGAAAAAACATGCATAGCTCCCAACTATCCCTAATTTTAAGGGACAGTCGCTGATTTGGAACAAAGTCCCTCTGTCCCTCTTTTCTCCTCTTTTGTCCTTTATTTTGGTCTGATCTATATAGTTGTATATAAAATTGCAAAAGTGTTTCCCAGTAATAAACTTTTCAACCAATGTAAATTTCAAAAGCCAATATAAAGGAATAGTAGTGGTACAAAAAAAAGCACTTGTAGGTTTAAAGAATTTGTAAAGGCAGAATGCTTTTTATCTTAATGCATTCTATGCATTAAGATAAAAAGTCGTCTGTGTGCAGCAGCCCCCCCTCATCCCTCTAATGCCGCGTACACACGACCGAACTTTCCAGCAGACTAGGTATCAGTCCGTCAGACAATCCGATTGTGTGTGGGCTAATCATTTTTCATAAAGAAAATCAGACGGACCTAGAAATAGAACATGTTTCAAATCTGTCCGATGGACTCAATTCCTATCAGGAAAACCGTTCGTCTGTATGCTGGTCTGATGGACCAAATACGACGCAAGGGAAGCTATTGGCTACTGGCTATTGAACTTCCTTTTTTAGTCCCATCTTACATCTTCATGTTCAAAAGGAACGGACTTAGTCCGTTCGTGTGTAGCCAAGTCCGTTCGTTCGGAAGTCCGTCGGGAAGACTGTTGGACCTAGTCTGACGGAAAGTCCAGTCGTGTGTACGCGGCATAATACTTTCCTGAGGTCCCTCTCTGTCCAGCGATGTCCAAGAGTGTCTCAGCCATCTAAGATTCTCCCTCCTGAGTGGCTGAGACACAGCAGCGGCACCATTGGCTGAATGGTGTGTGCTGGCAGATATCTACTTTGTGACTTTCTGAACCAGTCTCCAGCTGGTTGTTGCTGCAGCACCAAAACTTTGAGAGCTCTTCCAGGAACGTGTGCGGTGGAAAAATTGAGGGTTCCGTGTCTGAATGGACACAGGGAGCTGTGACTCAGCTTGGGTGCCCGCATAGCAAGCTGCTTGCTGTGGAGGCACTGAACGGGAGGGAGGGGCCAGGATCATAGAAGAGGAACACAAGAAGAGGAGGACCTGGGCTGCTCTGTGAAAAAGCATAACATTTGTTATTTTTATAGGGAAAAAAACAAGACTTTACAATCGCTTTAATTATTCTTTTTTGTGTGTAATTCTCCTTTAAGGGGGCGTGGCAGGGTGTATGTCCTATACCTACATACTTTTGCTAATAGGTATCCCTTGTTTGCATCTCAAAATGTTGGAAGGTATGAACTCTGTTGTCTATTTGCAGCTGGGATGAAACTAACCTGGCCAGGAGCAGCAACAGCAGTGTTTCTTTGCTGTAGGTAAAGTAAGAAGGTAAAGTAAGGCCGACCATACACGATTTTAATCTCGGCTGGTTCAACAGAAACTGGCCAACATTCAAACCATAATTGGGTAGGCTGTATGTACCAAGTTGATCAATCAAGTTGGGTACAACCAGCCAGGTGGATTCTCTTGCGATTATCGCTAGCTGCTAGCGATATTCACTGTCTTCTCCAGGGGGGGGGCGGGGGTTGGGTGATGGAGCAGCCCTCGCTGGGAGCAGGCAATTGCTCAGCAGGAAGGATCCCCCTGTCAGCACTGTCTATGTTGATGGGGGAATCGTGCAAATTTCTTGGGTTGCAGGAGAGGAATTGGCACCGTGTATGGTCTGCCTAACACTTTCCCTCTGTACAAATGACCACAGTAAATATGAAGCTTCCTATGTAATCTAGTAGGACATCCAGCCTTGGCTGGGAGCACTTTCTCTGCAGTCCACCCAAGGCCCCTTCTGCCTGCTATAGGTGCAGCCAAAGAGATCCCAGTTGGTCTGCATGTTTGACACCACTCTTTAAAGACTGAAAATTCCCTTTGCAGGAATCACTTACACTGAAACCATTCTTTTACAACTCATCTATACTTGGATGTGCCTCATTGATCTGCGTTATTTTTCATATTATTTTTCTGCACACTTGCCACGCTTCAACACCTACATATTTGGCTTTAAGAAGCAAAATTGCAGTAAGAAAATTCCACAGGAGGCCAGCGTCATCCCCCTGGTTTCTCCTTATTTCAAATTAATAGGTTGATAGCCTTTCTCATTGCATACTTGTTGCGGTAGAGATACTACCATTGGCTGTCCCATGTGTGTGTTTATTTTCCATATCTTTCATTGCAAGAATAAATCCTTTTCCCCAATAGAAAAGGGAGCATGCTTGCACCAGAGTTGAGAATAATAGCTGTGGAGGGTTTGACAGTCACTAGTGATGGCCGAACGGTTCGCCCGGCGGTCGTTTCGCGGCGAATTTCCGACATTCGCGGTCCGCACGTTCGAACGCCTTTTTCCGTCGTTCGCCGCGGCGGACTTACGTGTTTAATGTATACAAGAACTTTAACCTTTGGTGACACGTTTATCATGTGATACAGGACAGCCAATTGAGACATGACAGCACATGGACACTTGTACATTCCCCCTAACCTATAAATACCCGATCCGGTGGCCATTTTACATTCTTTCTTCTGTTAAGATAGGGACAGGTTCCTGTGTGGAGTAGGGAGAGATAAACCACTAGCTATTTGGTACACAAAAGTTCTTTTCAGGACTGGTATAGGTGTTAGGTGTTGATAGGTTTGCTGTGCTGCTGATTCTTGCAGCAGCCTGAGTGTCTTTTGTTAGTTTAGAGAAAGGGAAAGGACGGTGTATGCTACAGGGACAGCCAGATTAGTCTTTCATCATCATCATCATCATCATCATCATTAGCTGTTACTATCAAGGTCCACAAAAGAGCTGTTCCAGTAACCACTAATCGTTCTCTTTTTTTGCCAATTTGTATAGGGACAGGAAGGAAGCAGTGTTGTCAGGCAGTGAGGGTAATTTTAAAGACTTGCTGTTATTATTAGTTCCACAAAGGTTCTTTTCAGGACTGGTATCAGTGGTACAGTAATAGGCTTGTACATGTATAATATTCTTTCTTCCAAATATAGAAAGGATATTATACTTGACTGCTGCCCTTCTGCTGCAGTCTGCTAAACATTCACAACTCACTTGTTCCACAAAAGTTCTTATAAGGACTGGTAACTTGGTATAGGGTGCTACGGTACATAGGCTTGAGTGCGGTACAGTCTGCTGTTCTGTAAGGACCGCTATCGGTCCACAATAGATAGGGTTGACGTGCACCACTGCTGACCGCTGCCCTATACTGCAGCAGTCCTTCAGCGGTATAGGGACTGACGTACAGTCTGCTAATCACTAACACACAACCTGCTTGTTCCACAAAAGTTCTTATAAGGACTGGTAACTTGGTATAGGGTGCTACGGTACATAGGCTTGAGTGCGGTACAGTCTGCTGTTCTGTAAGGACCGCTATCGGTCCACAATAGATAGGGTTGACGTGCACCACTGCTGACCGCTGCCCTATACTGCAGCAGTCCTTCAGCGGTATAGGGACTGACGTACAGTCTGCTAAACACTAATACACAACCTGCTTGGTCCACAAAAGTTCTTATAAGGACTGGTAACTTGGTATAGGGTGCTACGGTACATAGGCTTGAGTGCGGTACAGTCTGCTGTTCTGTAAGGACCGCTATCGGTCCACAATAGATAGGGTTGACGTGCACCACTGCTGACCGCTCACCTATACTGCAGCAGTCCTTCAGCGGTATAGGGACTGACGTACAGTCTGCTAATCACTAACACACAACCTGCTTGTTCCACAAAAGTTCTTATAAGGACTGGTAACTTGGTATAGGGTGCTACGGTACATAGGCTTGAGTGCGGTACAGTCTGCTGTTCTGTAAGGACCGCTATCGGTCCACAATAGATAGGGTTGACGTGCACCACTGCTGACCGCTGCCCTATACTGCAGCAGTCCTTCAGCGGTATAGGGACTGACGTACAGTCTGCTAATCACTAACACACAACCTGCTTGTTCCACAAAAGTTCTTATAAGGACTGGTAACTTGGTATAGGGTGCTACGGTACATAGGCTTGAGTGCGGTACAGTCTGCTGTTCTGTAAGGACCGCTATCGGTCCACAATAGATAGGGTTGACGTGCACCACTGCTGACCGCTGCCCTATACTGCAGCAGTCCTTCAGCGGTATAGGGACTGACGTACAGTCTGCTAAACACTAATACACAACCTGCTTGGTCCACAAAAGTTCTTATAAGGACTGGTAACTTGGTATAGGGTGCTACGGTACATAGGCTTGAGTGCGGTACAGTCTGCTGTTCTGTAAGGACCGCTATCGGTCCACAATAGATAGGGTTGACGTGCACCACTGCTGACCGCTCACCTATACTGCAGCAGTCCTTCAGCGGTATAGGGACTGACGTACAGTCTGCTAATCACTAACACACAACCTGCTTGTTCCACAAAAGTTCTTATAAGGACTGGTAACTTGGTATAGGGTGCTACGGTACATAGGCTTGAGTGCGGTACAGTCTGCTGTTCTGTAAGGACCGCTATCGGTCCACAATAGATAGGGTTGACGTGCACCACTGCTGACCGCTGCCCTATACTGCAGCAGTCCTTCAGCGGTATAGGGACTGACGTACAGTCTGCTAATCACTAACACACAACCTGCTTGTTCCACAAAAGTTCTTATAAGGACTGGTAACTTGGTATAGGGTGCTACGGTACATAGGCTTGAGTGCGGTACAGTCTGCTGTTCTGTAAGGACCGCTATCGGTCCACAATAGATAGGGTTGACGTGCACCACTGCTGACCGCTGCCCTATACTGCAGCAGTCCTTCAGCGGTATAGGGACTGACGTACAGTCTGCTAAACACTAATACACAACCTGCTTGGTCCACAAAAGTTCTTATAAGGACTGGTAACTTGGTATAGGGTGCTACGGTACATAGGCTTGAGTGCGGTACAGTCTGCTGTTCTGTAAGGACCGCTATCGGTCCACAATAGATAGGGTTGACGTGCACCACTGCTGACCGCTGCCCTATACTGCAGCAGTCCTTCAGCGGTATAGGGACTGACGTACAGTCTGCTAAACACTAATACACAACCTGCTTGGTCCACAAAAGTTCTTATAAGGACTGGTAACTTGGTATAGGGTGCTACGGTACATAGGCTTGAGTGCGGTACAGTCTGCTGTTCTGTAAGGACCGCTATAGGTCCACAATAGATAGGGTTGACGTGCACCACTGCTGACCGCTCACCTATACTGCAGCAGTCCTTCAGCGGTATAGGGACTAAGAGTTTTGTCACAGGGTCATTTAAAAAATGACATGCAGAGGAAGAGGCAGGCCCTTCCGCAGGGGTGGTAGGGGTAGGGCAGGAGCAACAGGCTTGAGCCAAAGTGGGAAGTTGCAGAAGGTGCGTTCAATTACTTTAAAGGATGCACCAGACTTGGTTGAGTGGCTCGCTCAGCCTTACTCTTCTGCACCCTCCTCATCCTCTCGATCTGCACCCTCTTCTTCACTCTCTGCTATGTGCACCCCCAAAGACACTACCACCAACAACACGACCACCACCACCACCACCACATACCTTCCGCTTGAGTCACTGGAATTATTTTCCGATCCATATCAAGAGGACATTTCTGATGCGCAGCCACTCTTGGTATTGGATCAGGAAGAGGAGGTAGCAACAAGCGCTACTCAGCAGTCTGACGCCAGTACCCAGATCAGCCCAAGGAGGAGGTTGGTCCCCGGTGTTGCTGCCTACTCCGAGATCTCTACTTATAGCGGTGGGGAAGGTGACGTTGATGATGACGTGTCTAGTGATGTCACGTGGGTGCCCACAAGAGAGGAAGAGGAGGGGAGTTCAGAGGGAGATATGGACCAGCAGATAGGGAGGAGAAGCAGCAATGACTTACATTGCACAGCAGGGACAAAGCAGACTGCAAATGTATCAGGAGCGAGTCATCGACCATGTACGGTCACATCTGGCGCTCCCAGGACACCGGCACATGGCTCCGCAGTGTGGGCTTTTTTTAACGTGTCCGCTGCTGACAATAGCGTTGCCATCTGCAATCTTTGCAGTCAACGCGTTAGTCGCGGTAAGCCCAATACTCACCTAGGGACGACCGCCTTAAGAAGGCACATGAGCAGCCATCACCGAGCCCAGTGGGAGCAACGGAACACACAAAGCCACACTGCAGGCTCTCACCGTCCAGCCTCGTCTTCTACTTCTCCTTCTCCTCTCTCCTCACAATTGTCCTCCACTCCACCTTCCATCACGCCAAGCTCACATTTTTCTGCAAAAAGGCAGGCTTCCGTGGGCCTAATGTTTGAGCGTAAAAAAATGATGATGCCGGATAACCCTCTTGCCCAACGGTTGGCGGCTGGCTTGTCAGAACTCATAGCCCGCCAACTACTGCCATATAAACTGGTGGACTCGGAGGCCTTTCGCAAATTTGTGGCCATTGGAACACCACAATGGAAGGTCCCAGGAAGGAAGTATTTCTCAGAGAAGGGCATCCCAGAGCTATATGGCCATGTTCAGCGGCAAGTGAATGTATCTCTGGCACACAGTGTCGGTGCCAAGATACATCTGACCACAGACACGTGGTCTAGCAAACACGGGCAGGGAAGGTATATCAGTTTTACTGCCCACTGGGTGAACCTTCTGACGGCCGTCAAGCATGTAACCCGTGGCACCCGTGTAGATTTGGTTTTACCGCCACGGATTGCATGCAGGCCTGACTCTTCTTCTCCTCCTCCTACTCCATCCTCCTCCCTCTCCTCCTCAGCTGCCTCCTCCTTTTCCGCTGCTAGCGTCTCTTCCACTGCACCGCCCAAGCTCCCCAGAACCTATTCCACATGCCAGGTGAGACGTTGCCATGCCGTGCTGCGTCTGTTGTGCCTGGAAGCAAAGAGCCACACTGGCCCGGCACTCCTTTCAGCTTTGCGTTCACAGGCAGATGAGTGGCTAACACCGCTCAATTTGACAGTTGGTAAAGTGGTGTGTGACAACGGTGCCAATCTGCTTAGCGCATTGAAACAGGGCAAAATCACGCACGTGCCGTGCATGGCACACGTCTTAAACTTGGTCGTGCAGCGATTCCTTGTCAAATACCCTGGGGTCCAGGACATCTTGCGGCAGGCAAGGAAAATCTCGGCCCATTTCAGAAGATCTTACACGGCCATGGCTCGCCTTGCTGACATTCAGCGGCGACACCATCTGCCGGTCAGACGTCTTATTTGCGATTGCCCGACGCGATGGAACTCAACCTTCTATATGCTTGATAGGCTGCTCCAGCAGAAACGTGCAGTTAACGTCTACCTGTATGAACTCTGCGAAAGAAACGGTTCTGGGGAGCTGGGTTTTTTTTCACCGCGCCAGTGGCTGCTCATGCGCGACACATGCAGACTTCTGCGGCCATTTGAGGAGATCACCAAACTGGTCAGTCGCAGCCATGGCGCCATCAGTGACATGGTACCTTATGCCTTCTTTCTGGAGCGTGCATTGCGTCGTGTCATTGATCAGGCTGTGGAGGAGCAGGAGCGGGAAGATGAGGAAGTCGCAATGCTGGATGAATTCCCAGGGGGGGCTACTCTATCTGAGACAAGTCAACAACAGGAGTCTGATGAGGAGTCAGAGGAGGATGGTGCCGGGGCGGATGAGCAGGAGCAAGAAGAGCATGCTTTAAACCTTTCTGGGATCCCTGTTGTGCGAGGATGGGGAGAGGAGAATGAAGAGGACGACATTATCCTGGATGATGAGCAGGAGCCAGGCCACCACACCGCTTCCACTTTAGTGCAAATGGGGGCCTTCATGCTCCAGTGTTTTAATAGGGACCCCCGTATAAAAAGCATGAGGGTCAAGGACCAGTACTGGGTGGCAACGTACTTAGACCCCCGGTACAAACACAAAATGGCGGAAATGTTACCGCCGTCGCAGAGGGCTGTCAGAATGCAGCACTTCCAGGCCTTGCTTCGAGAAATGCTGCATTCTGCTTTTGCGTGCGCTGGCAGAGGAGCAATTCCCACTCCCAGAGAAGGATTTGCGGGTACCAATCCAACAGCGCCTGCAAGAAGAGGCCGGTTTGAAGATGTGTTGGTGACTTCGGATATGAGGTCATTCTTTCAGCCGACCCATCGACAGGTGTCATCCGGATCCAGCATCAGGGAACGCCTAGACCGTCAGGTGTCCGACTACATTGGGTTAACGGCCGATGTGGACGCTCTGAGGAGTGATGAACCCCTAGACTACTGGGTGGGCAGGCTTGACCTCTGGCCAGAGCTTGCCCAATTTGCAATCGAACTGTTGGCTTGCCCCTCATCCAGTGTCCTGTCCGAAAGGACGTTCAGCGCAGCAGGGGGGATTGTGACCGATAAGCGTACTCGCCTAGCTCACCACAGTGTTAACTACCTCACATTTCTAAAAATGAATGAGGCATGGATCTCGGAGGAATTCAACACATGTGACCAGTAGACCATGTATATGTCTATAAACTATTTTTTTAATCAAGCACACAGACCTTCTTAATTCATTTGGCTCACTTCCTTGACCCAAAAAAGCACACCGTACTATATGCCCCTACCCTCCTCTTTGAAGAGGTTGAGCGGTGTCATATTTCTACTGGGGCTGCTTATGATATCCCTGTGCTGTGCTGACTTCCTCCTGGGGGTTCTTATTATGAAGGGATCACACTATCCCTGTGCTGTGCTGACTTCCTCCTGGGGGTTCTTATTATGAGGGGATCACACCATCCCTGTGCTGTGCTGACTTCCTCCTGGGGCTGCTTACGGTGCTGCTGTCAGTGCTGTATGTCACGGTGCTGCTGTCAGCGCTGTATGTCACGGTGCTGCTGTCAGCGCTGTATGTCACGGTGCTGCTGTCAGCGCTGTATGTCACGGTGCTGCTGTCAGCGCTGTATGTCACGGTGCTGCTGTCAGCGCTGTATGTCACGGTGCTGCTGTCAGCGCTGTATGTCACGGTGCTGCTGTCAGCGCTGTATGTCACGGTGCTGCTGTCAGCGCTGTATGTCACGGTGCTGCTGTCAGCGCTGTATGTCACGGTGCTGCTGTCAGCGCTGTATGTCACGGTGCTGCTGTCAGCGCTGTATGTCACGGTGCTGCTGTCAGTGCTCTGTATTACGGTGCTGCTGTCAGATGCCTCTATCACGGTGCATGTGTCATTCCGGTATGTCACGCTGCTGGTGATCATCTCCTGCACCCTCTTCTTTGCCTACCCTGGTCCCTGACCTTCCCTCTCCTCCATTGCCTTCATTAGCTCCATAGTCCTGAATTGTTAGAACAATTTCCCAAATAAAATAAAAATGCTTGTAGTTATCGATCCCAAATTCACCTCATACATGTATTATGTCATTGTCCAGATGGTGGGACTACGTTTTACCCCCTAATAATTACCACGTGGCCGCAAATTCGACATGAAGGTTTGCAAAGTTCGCCTCCCATTGAAGTCAATGGGGCCCGCGGCGAACGGTCGGTTTCGCGAACGTTTGGGTCCGTTCGCATTTCGCGTTCGCGAAACGTCCCGTCGGAAGTTCGTCCATCACTAACAGTCACATCACGGATAAGCAGATGTTTTGTCTTGCATTGCGCTCAATGAGAAGCCTACTCATTTCTGGGCAGCCTAAGTCCATTTCATTATATATTGACAATAGCAAAGATCAAGATACAGTTACTTCAGGTAAAATTGAATATTTATGCAGCTTTTGTTGAGAAAAATGCTGTATATTCAAGCCACACAAGGCATCTGCTGATGGTCTGTTCCAGCACAGGTAAATGTTGATGGTAACCTCACAATAGAGAGCTTTGTCCTCATTAGTTGCATGCTCAGTGAAGCAGATAAAAACATTCTCCGGATTTGCTGTGTTTTGTCTTTTCCCCTTCACTAACCATGCCTAAAAATGGTTTTTGAAAATACACAAGCATTTCAGAATGTGTTATAGTAGAAGGATAAATAGACTGCAGATGAGGACCGACTGTTGAAGGTTTTAATCATTTTTACGTGCTAACCCCTAAAAGCCAAAAAACTTTTTAATATCCCATGTTAAAGTTTCAGTGCATTTTTAGAATGCACAAAAATATTCACATTATTTTTATTCCTGTATATTAACACGTTATATGATATAGCATGGGGTTAGGAGTGTTATTATAGTGTTTTTTCAAGTTATTTACAGTGAGAATACAATTCATGGTAGATTTTTACTTATTTTAATTCATTTTCTAGAGTCTTAGTGTAGTATTTTTCTATTTGGATAGTGCAATCAGCATATTTGCTGAAAAAAACTCAGGGAGAAAATCAATCACAGGGAAAAACTGCTGAAAAATTGTTTGCACTGAATCATTATTGGTTTGAGCTGACTTAACTATACCCATAACCATTTTGTTGAGCTGCTAAGCTACAATTTTCAATTGGTTTAATGTTTAATTTAGTAAGTACTAGTCCGCAATGGTCCCTACTGTTAAAATATGACTGTTGAAGGTACAGAAAATCCAGCATTCGGAAGAATGGAGCCATCAATATTCTGATAACTCTGAGAAATAATATAGTATGTGTGCTTCGTAGATTGAATTTTCGACCTCTGATTTATACAAAAAGTTGCTGCTATGAAATTCTGGTATTATTTGTCAAAGCTGAGTTAACGGCACTGAATACTGGTGGGCAGGGACTGGTTGATGTGGCATGACAGATTTATTTTTTTCTTTAGACTCCTTTACTGGCTTTTAAACAGGGAGAATTGGGCCTGAAGAACTTTTTTTTTTTTTGTAGCAACTTATTTATCTATTCTTTTATGTTTAATACTTAATTTTATTCTGTCACTATGATCTCATGCAGTGGGTTGGGGGCACATGGTCTTACCTGAGTCTCAGTAAGGTTTTGTGTTCTCCTGTGCACCCTTGTGGGTGTACCAATAGGTGTAGTACTCCCGCTATGCTATTTGATGTTGATGTGAACTCTATTAGATATGTCTATTGATCTGTTCTGGATTGTTAATTAGCACATCCATTGCACAAGGTGCTTGCGGGTTTGAACCCACGCCCTTTATTATCTATGGCTATCCTTTTTATTTTTCTTCACTTTTCTGTTTTTGGTGGATGTTAAAACTGACAAAGATTTTGAGAAAGTATTGAAATGCTTAAATGGCTATTTTGTTTGTATTTAAATAGAAACTAAGGTACTTCTGCCTAGACATATGTCTAAAATTTCCAATGGCGTGGTTAAAGGTATCTCTAAAAAAACATTTTTCGTCTTATTTTCAAACCAGTGAGAACATCTTGTAATGAAAATAACTGATCTTTGTTATCACACAACCAGACAAATTTTTGTGTTTACCCTACTATAAGTCATTTGGAATTGCGTGCCTTGTAATGTTTCTCTTTTTATATACATGTACAGGGCTAATTATAGACAAAATTGGGGCCTAGGCAAAAAAGTGCCCAGTATGCTGAAATTCTGTGCTAGGTGGCAATGAAATTTAAACAGAAAAGGGGACCTAATAAGCCCAGGGAAGCCTAATAAAGTTAGGTTTCATGTATTCATAAGACATGCAGTAATATAAGTTGGCAGTCAGCACTGAGATAATTCCCCAAAGAAGCAGTATATGCCTATCTGAGCCAATACTCTATTGCCGCCTTTCTTCTGAAGTCGCTTATTTAGAACCATTGGATTACATACTCTTGAAGCCAACATCACTTGGCAGAGCCAGGTACATGAAGCCATTGAATCCTTTCCTCTACATTTCTCAGGTAAGTAACCAGTTATACCAATTATCTTTTTAGCTGTCTGTCTGACCGCCAGTGTAAGGGACAGTCTTACCTCTGAACCCTAGTGTCCTTCTCCCGCTGTCCACAAGTGCAACAAGATCTTTTTCCATTGACCACTCAGTCCCACTTGCTAGGTATGTCAACTCTAGGCAGATGAGAAGTGGGAGACATTTTTTATGAAGCCGTAACTGCTTCTGGTATACAAAATCCAAGCTTTGAGCTCCCCATTCACTCCATGCCCACTGGCAATGAGTCATGCAAAATGCATCTACCGTTACCTCTTGAAACCATTTGTAAGTGAAGGATTTAACTGTCTGACCCTAGTAAGTTATTTTAAGCGCACAGAGAGTTCAGTATCTTCTCATATCTATCTATCTATCTATCTATCTATCTATCTATCTATCTATCTATCTATCTATCTATCAGAAAATTGCTAAGGTACAGCGGCTTTTACATGACTTTATCCACCATCCACATGTGATAGGATCAGAGCATTTCCTACTGATTCCATACTGAGGTAACGCAGCAATCATCATGTTAATAAAGAATTTTCTTGTCGTGACTTTCAGCAAAAAAGTCCGCTTTTTATTTTTATCACAACCTTTTATGTGCCCTTACCTATTTCACAATGCTGCTGTTTTCCAGTCATTGAGCTGTATTGCTTTCTTATACTGGAAGATTCAAACAGTTCTGTGTTACACTGTGGTTTTTATAATTACCATACTTATTTCTCCTCTCCTTTTTTCGGTTGTTTATTTCTGTACATTTAATGAGTTCTGGCATTTGTTTAGCTCTTATATTAGAAATGTTAAATGCAGATCCGAAGCACTGGAAAAAAAATAAACCAGTACATTTACAAGACAGCAAATTGTCATTGTATATTTTTTCTTAAGTGGCTAAAAATTGAAACTTATCTGAGAAGCATCTTTTAATATTTTATGGGCTTTTCCACTATTGACTCTGATCTTTTAACGGTGCATTATGTGAATTCACATTTATAGCTTTGCAGTAATGGTTTAAATTGGTCTTTATGTGTACAATATTGTATGTGTAGCTAATGTATCTCCTTTGGCATTGACATTAAAGAACCCTGCAAAGTACTATTTGCAGCTAAATAGTCAATAAAAATAATGAAGTCATAAATTTAGACAAACATTTTGTTTTAAGAAACTGTCTTTTTTTTATATCCTTATTCCTGGGGAAAACTCGAAATTTGGGATTTTCAGTTACTTGCTTTCAATGATAATGGTAAACAGGGCAAATAGAGAGGTTAAATCTCCTTAATCACTTGCTGACCACACTGTAGATGAATGCACGGTCAGCACGGGTGGCTAATTCTGGGAGGCTGTCATATGACGGCCTCCCAAGATCATACTTGCTGCGGGGCGTGGGCGGCACGCTCTGTGACCACAGTGTCTGGAGGACATTGCTGATCACAGATTGAGGTAATCAGTCAGCGGCTCTTTCTTATGTGATCAGCTGTGACCCCGGATGTAAATAGAAGCTGGTTATCGACACTCCTTACCTCATGCTCAGAGCATGAGGAGAGGAGAAGAGAGACGATAACTTGTTTCTCTAAAAGGGACATCTACACAAATAATCAGGGCATTGCTTAACAGTGTCCTGATTATCAGTGCAGTCAAACAGTGCCCACCAGTGCTGCCAATGTGTACCCACCAGTGCTGCCAATCATTGCCTATTAGTGCCTCCCCATCAGTGCAACCTATCAGTGCTGGCTACCAGCACCCATCAGTGCCACCTATCAGTGCCCTTTAGTGCCACCTATTGATACCCACTAGTGCCACCTATAAGTACCACCTATCGGTGCCCATCAGTGCCGCCTATCAGCGCAGCCTCATCAGTGCCCACCAGTGCCTCCTCATAAGTGCCTATCAGTGCTGCCTCATCAATGCAACCTATCAGTGCAACCTGTCGGTGTCCATTAATCCATTAATCAGTGCCTCCCTATCAGTGCCACCCTATCAGTACCCATCAGTGCAGCCTATCAGTGTCCATCAGTGCAGCCTCTTCAGTGCACATCAGTGAAGGAGAAAAATTACATGTTTCCAAAATTTTATGACACACTGAAATCGATTTTTTTTTTCAAAATGTTCTTTCTTTATTTGTTTATTTAGCAAAGAAGAAAAAACCCAGTGATAATTAAATTAAAATAATTAAAGTGTGAGCAAATATGCATTCGATGATCCTTCCTCCTGTTAAATGTACCTAGAAGCAACATGTATTACGTCACTTTATATACCTGGAGAAGCAGCTAATGAAGCATGATCTGTGCTCCAATAGCTTCAGTGAAGTATAAGCAAGACATCAGGGGTTTAGTAGAACCATGATTTGTAATTAAAGAGGACTTGGCATTACGGTGTGCCATCGTATGGGGGGGGGGGTTGGTGTCATTTACAGAATGCTTTGCATGTCTCAATTATTGCAAAGCATTCTCTGATTGGACAAAGTAAAGTGGAGGGCAAGTGAAATCACTTCAGTGATTTCCAGCTTCTAGAGCGGTGGTTCTCAACCTGGGGGTCGGGACCCCCTCAGGGGTCAAATGATGATTTGCCAGGGGTCACCGAATCCTGGGCTGTTCCTAAGGTCTGCACCGCTCCACCTGCCTCTTACAGCTGCCCAGCAGGGCTGTTCCTGGAGCCTGTGGCCGCCCAACTGGGCTGTTCCTGGAGCCCACTCACTCAGCCTCTTCGCAGCCGCCCATTCAGTTCACAGCATGGGTGGGGGGCAGAGACTAGAGGTCAGCTGACTGGTGATAAATGTGAAGCAGGAGGGGCTGGAGGAGACCCTATCTCCTGATTTCGGCATAGGTGTCAAAAGTGTCCGATGCGTCCGCCATAATGTCACAGTCATGATAAAAATCTCAGATTGCCGCCATTACTAATAAAGAAAAAATGTATAATGAAAATGGCATACATACATCAAACCAATCAATATATGCTTATTGCATTTTTTTTTACCAAAAATATGTAGAAGAATACATATCGACCTAAATTGAGACAGAAATTTGTTTTTTTATATATTTTTGGGGGATATTTATTATAGAAAAAAGTAAAAAAAAGCCTTTTTTTTTCAAAATGATCGCTCTTTTTTGTTTATAACGCAAAAAATAAAAACCTCAGAGGTGATCAAATACCGCCAAAAGAAAGCTCTATTGGTGGAAAAAAAAGGTCTCAATTTTGTTTGGGTGCAACATTGCACGACCGCGCAATTTCAGTTGAAGCGACGCAGTGCCGAATTGCAAAAAGTGCCCTGTTCAGGAAGGGGGTAAATCCTTCCAGGGCTGAAGTGGTTAAGAAAATATAATACAAAATTGAACACAACCATTGTACTTCTCTTTTAAAACATTTTTTTCATTTATGCTAGATTATTTTAAGCTAAAACCAGTTTTCTTGTTAATAGAATCTTATGCTGACTCTACATTGCATAGTTTTTGAAGTAGTGGGGAGGGTGTGTTTTTTTTAAGGTCACGTGACAAGGTGACCTAAAAAAAAATTATAATTTTGCGGTGCTTTTGAAGCACTCACCATTGCAACAGGTGGTGGTGAAGTCACTCATTTGGTGGATAAAGAAACACTTTATATTGGAGGCATATATTTTCACTGAAGTGATCACTCACTTAGGACATTCATTTTCACTGAAATTAATTTTTTACAACATGGAATTGCACTTTATACATTGGTGTTGAATACATATGTCTTCATTAATGGTGTATTTGTATTGAGGAAATTATAGAGGCTTTAATATATACACGGCACTTTAAATTTGTATACGGTACTGTGAAAGTAGTTAGCGCAATCCATATCATATACATATTTTTTGAATTTGTCTACTCACGAGGTAACATTCATATTTGATTGCAGCAAACTAGGATATAATTTGTTGGTTCCTTTTTGCGCCGGTAGTCCATTGTTTTATATAAGCATTATAATACAGCCTTGTTAACTTCTAAGCCCCTGTACACACGGTCAGAGATTCTGCCAACCAAATCAGTCGGATTTTGTCCGTCGGATTTAGTCCGACGGATTGTGTCCGAAACTGTTGCATACACCCCGTCGGACTACGTTGTCGAAAAATCCGATCTTTCAGAACGTGATGACGTAATTTCGTTACAATGGGACTAGATTCAGGCTAGTAGCCAATAGCTTTGATGTAGGAATTTGATCTGAGCATGCGTGGCACTTGGTCCGATCAACATTCGCTACACATGATCGGAGTATGTCCGATCGAACCAGTTGGTCGGGAAATTTTTCCAACATGTTGGAAAATTGGGTCCGACGGATATTCCAACGGAATCAGTCCGATGCATACCACACACAGTCGGATTATCCGACGACACGGTCCGATAGGACACATTCCGACGGATTCTCCGACCGGATTCCATATGCTCATAAGGAAATTCAAAGAAATTCCATAGTGCTCAATGAGTATTTAATAAAATTCTAAAATTGAACTCACAGAAGTATATTAAACCTGCACAATATATTATATCCAGTTCGCAGTGATTACCAGACCACAAGCTTTTTACTTACCACATCGGGCTCACCTAGAATGATGATACCACAGGCCCCTCTTACCTGATGTACCCCACCAGACTTTCCCAAAGGTAGGGAGCTTTGAGCATGCATCACACTTAACAAGCTGAACAGTGGGCAACTGCGGTGGCAAGCGATAAACAACATGACATGCCTGGAAATAAACAGTGGCTCCATTACACTAGCACATAGCAAATCCATATGCAAAAATTATAATTGTGTATATTCAATCTAGAGCAACATAGAATTTCTATAATAATGGTATAAGGCTGGATTCACATATATGCATTTTTAGTGCTTTTTGCATTTTGCGGATTTGTACTACAGTCCATTTATAATGGTTTCCTATGGGACACGTTTTGTAGTACAAATCTGCAAAATGCAAAAAACACTAAAACTGCATAGGTGTAAATCCAGTCTTATACACATGAACTTGTGGCAACTATATACATAGATGATATATTCAAATATTTACAGGAAAAAAATATAAAAATAAGAATAATAGGGGAGCTGCACTATTCATTATCGATTCTACTCATGTTAATTTTGATCATCTGTACAGCTCTGCACTATATTCATCCGTGGATCATTGTCCCTGCCTGGGGCTTTGTGCATTAGATTCTATGGGTATGATCTGCTAAAGGCATATAGATTGTTCATTTTGCATAGTGCAGTTGCTCCAGAGCTAAGTAAATGCGCAGAAGCTCTGCTGACTTCCATCATCCAACATGTGCAAGCAAAAATTCAGTTTTGTTTTTATTAAATTCTAGCACGTGATTGGGTATTCTTTGCAAATTAAGCTTTACCTTGGTTCTAAGCTCTGGAGCAGCTGCACTTTGCAAAGTTCACAGT
Organism: Lithobates pipiens; assembly: GCF_037356315.1. Taxonomy (NCBI): domain Eukaryota; kingdom Metazoa; phylum Chordata; class Amphibia; order Anura; family Ranidae; genus Lithobates; species Lithobates pipiens. Next base: position 53,653,882 of record NW_027507790.1, on the reverse strand, counting down.
CTATTTGCCGTTCAACCCCTATGTCTGTATTCCACACTTGGTTAGCATCATCCTACAACAGGCCTCTGGCTGCAAAAAAGGCAGTCATCAGATAATTTCTAGGGCATGGGGCATATTTAGCTAAGTAGGCAAAGATGTCGATTTTCTGAATCTTGACTCTAGAACTACAACTGGGGCAGTCAATGCACCTATGGGGGTGGTGAAATCCTGGAATTTTGGTACAATTTCTACAATTCAAGAAAAAACTTGTCCTTTGTGATGCACTCCTGCACAGTGAGTATACTATTCAGGGACGGAAGAGGACAATATTATGGAACCAATGTGGCAGAGGGCCCAGGGCAGTTTTTCCGTTTGCCCCCTTATAAATCTGGCACAGAGAAAAGGAGGAGAAAGTGGCATTGGCTGACGTGGTATGGAAGCCACTGCAGAACAAACTGAGGGAAACCATCAGGTGGATGCCCTAGTGAGGACCACTCAAGTCCTGATCACACCTGAAACACCCAGCCCCAATGTAATAATAGGATTATTGGAGCTTTCATTTTTAAGTTCAACCTGTAGTTGTTTGAAACACACTTGCACTCAGCCTGAATTCATTTTTTTCCTGAAAGCCTTAGACACAGATTATTAATATCTGCATGTTAACATTTCCTTGTCATGATGACCATCCATAGAGAATGCGAAATTTTATTATCAAGCAAAATCTGTCTGAGCAACATATTAAAGTGCAAACTGCAGCTGAAGTTGGGAGACAAAGTAAATCAAATTTTTTGGACAACCATATTTTATGTCAAACTAATTGTTATAAGTAGCAGTAGGTTTGTTCATCGTGAACCTGCAGTCCATTTTAATGTTTGATTAAAAACGGTAAAACCTACTCTATTAAAAAATGTGTTATATAAAGATATAACTGAGACAAGATATGATATCTTGTAGTTTTGTGTGTACACTTTCCCAGGACCAGAGAATTAGATCTAATTGCTGTGTTTTCATATCTATCTATCTATCTATCTATCTATCTATCTATCTATCTATTTCTATCTATCTATCTATCTATATATATATATCCTTATGTGAAAATTTTTTGAACTTCTTAGAACTCAGATTTAACCACTTAAGCCCCGGACCAATTTGCAGCCAAAGGACCAGGCCCCTTTTTGCGATTCGGCACTGCGTCGTTTTAACTGACAATTGCGCGGTCGTATGATGTGGCTCCCTAACAAAATTGGCGTCCTTTTTTTTCACACAAATAGAGCTTTGTTTTGGTGGTATTTGATCACCTCTGCGTTTTTTTATTTTTTGCGCTATAAACTAAAATAGAGCAACAATTTTGAAAAAAATGCAATATTTTTACTTTTTGCTGTAATAAATATCCCCAAAAAATATGTAAAAAAACGTTTTCTTTCCTCAGTTTAGGCCGATACGTATTCTGCATATTTTTGGTAAAAAAAATAGCAATTAGCGATTATTGATTGGTTTGCGCAAAAGTTCTAGCATTTACAAAATAGGGGATAGTTTTATAGCATTTTTATTATTATTAATTTTTTTTTTACTAGTAATGGCGGAGATCATCGATTTTTATTGTGCCTGCTACATTATGGCGGACACATTGGACATTTTTGACACATTTTTGGGACCATTGTCATTTATACAGCAATCAGTGCTATTTAAATGCACCGATTCCTGTGTAAATTACACTGGCAGAGAAGGAGATAACCACTAGGGGGCGAGGAGGGGTTATGTGTGACGTTGTTTTTTTTTTTATTGTAGGGGGCGTGGCTTGGCATGTGACATCACTGATCGTCTTTCCCTTTAACAGGGAGCAGATGATTGGTGACAGCCACAGTAGGAAGCACGGGGAGAGGTTTGTTTACACAGACCTCTCCTCGTTCTTCAGCTCTGTGACCTGATCGCGGGAGACCAGCGGCGATCAGGTCCGCAGGTCCCGTGGCCATGGTCACAGAGCTCAGGACCTGGCGGCACGCTCGCGACCCACGGCTGGGCACTTAAAGAGCAACGTGCTTGTGCCCAGCCGTGCCATTCTGCCGACATAAATGTGCAGGAGGCGGTCCTTAAGCGGTTAAAGAAAAGCTAAGGCTAGGTTCACCGGTGTGGATTCTTTGAAAAATAATGCTTTTCAGAGTGCAGCTAAGCAGCTGTTGTCAGGCATTCAAGAGATTCTGCTGCCTCCTGAATGTCTGTTTTTTTTTTTTTTCAGAATGCAGTTTTCAGTGGGACTAATGCTCCACAACTGCAAGCCACGTGTTTGGCTCATGGATGTGACTTGAATGGCAATTTTGACAGGAGTTACTGCCCGTCCACTCTGTGTGGGGTATAAAATTTGCTGCAGCAGCAGTATATTTTACCATCATAAATTACCAGTGGCAATATATTTTACCAACAGAAATTACTATTTTTCAATGTTGTGTTTTCTAACATACATGTTTTCTAACATACATGTGTTTTCAAATCACACATTTGAGTTTATGGCATGGATTTTCTATTTGTAAAGTCTTGATCAAACATTTATGGAATGTGCTGCAAGCATGTGAACAGCTCTGGCTGTATGGTAGGTGTTATGTGGCAGCAAGACTGAAGTTCAGCTGTTTGTTTTTATCATAGGCCCCCACCCCTTGCCATGCATGTGAATGGAGACTTAAGCCCCATACTCACGATCGGACTTTCCTGTGGATTTTTGTATAAAGGGCGTCGGCCGAGAACTTGTACTGCATACACACAATCAGACTTTTTAGGCAACAAACACAAATGTAGTGACGTTTCAACGTACTGACGACACTTCAAAAGAGGACGTTCAATTACTCCAGCGCCACCTTTGGTCAACTTCAGTATTGTTGTCTGATCGTTTGCATTGGTTCTGAGCATGCGTCTTTGTACTTTGTACAAAAGTCCTATGGTTTTCTGTACACACAATCGGACTTTGCTCGATCGGACTTATGTTGTCAAAAAGTTTGTCCATTCGCACAGCCAACAAAAGTCTGATGAAAGCGGAAAAAGTTTGTCCGATGGAGCGTACACACGGTCGGATGTTGCTCCAAAACAGCTAATTTGCATGTTTGTTGTCAAAAAGTCAGATCGTGTGTACGGGCCTTTACTCTATTTGATTATGAAATATTTTATTATGTGTGGATCTTCTTCTGTTTACTTCCTGTGGGGTCTTTCTTTGAGTGTCCTAGTCACTGCCTGCATGGCATATATGGACACATCTTATTGGCTGTACAGTGGTAGGATTCTCTCAGGATTCCAAAGACGAGTAATGTCAATGGAGGGGACTGTAGCAGATATATGATCTTGGTGCATGTGCTGCAGTTGAATTAGTATTGTGACAAAAAAATGACAACTTTGAAGAATCACCATGACTCTTACTAAAGCTGTACGATTAATCTTTAAAAAATCGTGATCTCGATTCAACCCCCCTTGCGATCTTAATCTAGCATTTTCACAATTCATGTAACACGTGCAGAGCAGTTCTCTTCTTAGAGCTGTCAAAAAATAAATAAATAGCCGGAAAAGTTTATCACAACATTGCTCAGTCCCGAGAGATAAAAAACATTGTATAATTTGGTACTTTTAGATCAAAGGGATGAACTTCGGTCTGCAAATGAAGGCAGTTTAACCACTTAACCCTTTCTGGACCGCCCAACATACATATACTGTGGCAGGACAGCCTGGCTGTGCAAAACCATGTACCTGTACGTGATTTTGTGCACACGGTGTAGTGGGTGCTCCCCACTGCTGGAGTGCTGCTCCCGCTGTGACTGGACACAGCAGGAGCCAATCAGTGGGTCTGGTGGCCACGATAGCCGCCATGACCCGCCGATTCTTTACAGGAGATGCGGTGCAGCAGCACACTGGTGATCTATCAGTGAAGATCTCTTTTTTCCTCCAGTGTAACACTCCCCCCACAGTTAGAAAGCACCTACCTCGGACACACTTAACCCCTTGATCGCTATCTAGTGTTAACCCCCTTCCCTGCAAGTGTCATTTATACAGGCATCAGTGCATTTAGCACTGATCACTGTATTGGTGTCACTGGTCCCCAGAAAGTGTCACTTAGGGTCAGATTTGTCTGCCACAATGTCGCAGTCTCGCTAAAAAACACAAATCGCCGCCATTACTAGTAAAAAAAAATGTAAAAATGACATAAATCTAACCCATAGTTTGTAGACGTGATAACTTTTGCACAAACCAATCAATAAACGCTTATTGGGATTTTATTTTATCAAAAATATGTAGCAGAATACATATTGGCCTAAACTCATGAAGAAACTAGACTTTTGAAATGTTTTTATTGGGAATGTTTTATAGCAGAAAGTAAGGAATATTGTTTTTTATTAAAAATTGTTGCTCATTTTTTGTTTATGGCGCAAAAAATAAAAACCACAAAGGTGATCAAATACCACCAAAAGAAAGCTCTATTTGTGGGAAAAAGGGGCATCAATTTTATTTGGGTACAGCACCACACAAACCTTGCAATTGTCAGTTAAAGCAATGCATTGATGTATCACAAAAAATGGCCTGGTCAGGAAGTGGGTAAAACCTTCCGGGGCTGAAGTGGTTAAAGACTGATGCCACATACACACGATCGGAATTTCGGCCAGCAAAAGACAGATGAGAACTTTTAATCGGAAAATGCGACCGTGTGTATGCTCCATCAGAATTTAGCTGGCCGAATTCCCGCCAGCAAAAATTTGATAGCATGTTCTCAATTTTCCAGATGGAAAAACTTTCTATCGAAAGTTCTGATCATGTGTATGCAATTCCGATGTCCAAAAACTCATGCATGCTCAAATTAAACTACGAGATGGAAGCTATTGGCTACTAGGTATTGAACTTCCTTTTTCTAGTCCCGTTGTATGTGTTGTATGTCACTGCGTTCTTGGCGCTCGGAATTTGGTGTGACCGTGTGTAGGCGATACAGTTTGAGTGGAATCTCATTGGAATTCCGACAGAAAAACCATCAGAGCTTTTTCCGACGAGAATTCCGATTGCATAAGCCTTTTTCTGACACTTGTTGCTTACAAGTTAAAAGCGGTATTTTTTGCTAGAAAATTACTCAAAACCCCCAAACATTATATATATATATATATATATATATATATATATATATATATATATATATATATTAGCAGAGACCCTACAGAACAAAATGGCGGTCGCTGCAATACTTTATGTCACACTGTATTTGCACTGCGGTCTTTCAAGCGCAATTTTTTTGGAAAAATACACTTCAGTGAATAAAAAAATAAACTTAAACAGTAAAGTTAGCCCAATTTTTTGTATAATGTGAAAGATGAGGTAAATAATAAATGAGAATCATGATTTTTATTAATTTATTAATACATTTAATAAATTAATAAAAATGTAATTAATGTATTATTTTATTTAATGCAATTTTTTTTTATCCAGAATCGTGCATTTCTAACACTTACTAAATACCTTGGAGTGTATACTTTCCAAAAAGGGTCATTTGGGGGTATTTGTGCTGTGATGCCATTTTAGGGCCTCGAGAAATGAGACATCAGGATTGATAAATTCTTAATTTTATATATATATATATATATATATATATATATATATATTAGTTATAGACTCTACAAACTACGGTGTGTGTGTGTGTGTGTATGTGTGTATATATATATATATATATATATATATATATATATATATATATATATATATATATATATATATATATATATATATATATATACACCGTAATTTGTAGACTCTATAACTTTAACACAGACTAAATATACACTGATTTGGGTTATTTTTATAAAGGAAGATAGCAGAATACATTTTGGCCTAATTCTTTGAAGAAAAGTTATTTATTTGCAACATTTTATAATAGAAACTAAGGAAAACATGTTTGTTTTTTCAAATTTTCAGTATTTTTTCCTTAATATAGCAAGAAATTAAAAAATAACAGTGGTGATTAAAGCGGGGTTCCACCCTAAAGTGGAACTTACGCTGATCGGAACCCTCCCCCCCTCCGGTGTCACAATTGGCACCTTTCAGGGGGGAGGGGTTACACCCACTTCCGGGCATAGACTCCCACGGGAGTCTATGCCTCTTCCTGTCCCTGCGCGCTGTCTGCTGGGACACGCACGGGTCCCAGAGACAGCGTGGACAATTCCTATTGCGCTGCGCGACTCGTGCATGCGCAGTAGGGAACCGGGAAGTGAAGCCGCAGCGCTTCACTTCCTGATTCCCTCACCTAGAATGGTGACGGCAGCAGCTGAGAGCCGAGCGATCGATCCGCCTTGGCTGACGGCATCGCTGGACCCCGGGACAGGTGAGTGTCCATTTATTAAAAGTCAGCAGTTGCAGTATTTGTAGCTGCTGGCTTTTAATATTTTTTTCCACAGTGCAATCCCGCTTTAAATACCACCAAAAGAAAACTTTCGTAAATTGTCAAAAGTTATCAGCGCACAAGATTTTTGGCAAGAGCAACACTTATGCCTTGTACACACGGTCGGACTTTTCAACGGAAAAGATCCAATCGGATTATGTTGTCAGAAAATCTGATCGTGTGTGAGCTCTATCGAACTTTTTCCGTCGGAAATCCAGACGGAAAAAGTTTAAGAACTGGATCTAAAATTTTCCGATCGTTTGTAGAGAATTCCGACCGACAAAGTGCCACGCATGCTCAGATTAAATTACGAGACCAAAGTTATTGGCTAATAGCCACTATGTAGTGCTGTCGTACGCAACGAATGTCACCTCGTTCTGAACGATCAGATTTTCCGACAACTTTGTCCAACCATGTGTATGCAACACAAGTTTCGGACAAAATCCATCTGGCATTATTGTTTTGCACTTATCAAACACATATATCAAATTTATCTGAGGAATTCCCCCTGAGGAAGATACGTTATTTCCCGGTATCGACATGTGTTGGTGAGGGGCAGGACAGTTTTTGAGACAGTGGAGTGGTCTCAGAGTGGGAGAGGACACACCAATACAGCGTCTTTATATTTGCTTGGCTTTTTATAGAGTGGTACGCTCATAGCACCTATTAAATGTGAGTACCCTAATATAGGGAATATTGTCATTTTAAATAAAACTTTTAAAACGGTAATACAGTTTTCTCTGTTTTCCATATGAATATTGTTGCAAGCAACCAGCCAAGCATCTGAATGCTGACCATAGAGGTGGTTTAAAAGTGTGGTTTGACTGAGTTTAAGTGCAAGGTTACACGCTCTAAGGTGAGCGCATACACCAAAGGGGGAGCACAGGAGTGGACACCAGCACTTTACTGTTTTATCATCTGTTTTATCACCTGCAATGAGCACCAGAAGAATGGAATAGTTATGACTTTATATTGTGATTCTGTGGACACAAATTAATGCATGAATTAATGGATTCGTTTGGCACAAGAGCACTTTAAACACGGGCCACTTTATTTCTGTATTGATTATATAATATATAATATATATATATATATATATATATATATATATATATATATATATATATATATATATATATATATATTATATTATATTATATATTGATGCACTTTTATATAGATTGATGTAAATTACAGGTTGTCACTGCAATTATCGCACAGGGTTGCACATTTCTCTATTGCATATGAATGTAACATGTCTATATTTAGGTGTGTATGCTACACAGGTTGTCATTGGGAGGATCGCATAGGATTAAAAATTTTAATTGTTTATGATCGCAACTTTTAATCACATTAGATTGCATAATTACTGTATGTTCACTAGATTTTTTACATTGGAATGGAATATCTCACCACCACTATTTAACTGTAGTCAGTAATATTAGGATTTAGTACAATTACCATATGATTTTATTTGGATAGTGCAGCATTATATTGGTAGGAATTTTTATTTGGTATTAGCATATGGGACGTGATCAATACTAGAAGCTGTCCTTTAATCATCTCTAATTATCATTTGGATTTTCACATGGTAGCTCGCACGATTTGTTTGTTTTTTATCAGATTTATCTTGATTGCATATTTAATAGACTAAAATGGTGCAAAAGGAAGAGGGGTTCGATGTTAGGATCTACATACACTTTAACACATCATCATGTTATCCATATTTGTAATCTATGAAGTCTATTGTGCGACTACAAAAATCTGTGCTCAAAGGTGGGTAAATGGAAATCTGATTTACCTACAAATCTGATCCTTCTAAACGGTCAACAGATGTCATATTTTTTTTTTAAACGGAACCAGAGCTGGAACATGTCTTGTGCATGCAAAGCACACGCAGAAACTGCTGAAGCATGTAATTAGTTGTTAGGAACACTGCATCTAAAGAAAATTTGTAAACACTTTGACTGTTATTGTGTATGGCATTAGTTTATTCTGTTAATAATCTTCTACCACAAACAATTCTTAAATTATTATCATTACAGTATGTAGCGTTTCAGCTGGAATGCCCATAGTCTCTTGCGCAATGCAGATGATCTTGTACAAACTGAACTAGTAAAAAAGAAATATATATATGTACTGTATAAACATGGCATGGGCACAAATCTAGTTAGTGACCTTTAGTTTACAGGCACTGGCTGCATTTGGCAAATATTGCGGTGTTCAATTTCTGTAAACACAATACAAATCTTTTTAACAGTAAGTATACTGTTCAACCTCGGTTTATGTCTGCTTAATTAGCATTTAAAATGGAAAAACTGGTTTTGATTCTTCAAATTAAAGTGTTACTAAACCCAGGACCCTGCATTCACTATATCTGGTCTCCCACAGTACACAGAACATGGAAATGCAATTATTTTATATTTTATATAAATGGATAAATACCTTTTCTCATCAGTAGTATATAGCAGTCTTGTGATTTCTATCAGTGTCTGGTTGAAACTTACAGGAGGAGTTTTCATTCTCCTCTGACTGTCCTATGAGCCTGCAGGATCCCTGATCTTCTGTCTGGACAGTGCTGATTGGCCCTGTGCTGATCACGTGCACCCTCCCAAGAAAAAAACAACTCTCTAGCAATACACACCAAACTGAGCATGTGCAGAGTGCCTCCAAAGGCTCTGTCTTATCATGGATCAGGGACAGAGGAAGAAGGGGAGGATCAGAGAAAGCAGGATCAAGCAGCCTTTTTACACAATGAGGAGAATTAACACCTTAGGTTCTGCAGTGAGTATAACAAACATGCTTCACTGCATATGCAGACTGATTTTACTGTTGAGTTTAGAAAAATGTTAAGCTGACTACACACTGCTCAAATTTTGGCTGTGGTACACACTACTCCTGGGGAACTTTGGAAAAGTTGCTACATGGATGGCCACCTCCAGCTCTATATTACTGGACTGAAAAATTAACAAAGCTGTGTGGAAATTTGGCAGTTTCAATCAGATGCAGCTTCTTTTCAGGTATTTGGACAGGCACCAGCTACAGCTATCAGAATACTATAGCCACAGCAGGAAATTCTTTCTGCAAGTTGAATGAAAATAATCTATGTGTTTGTACCCAGCTTTAGCAAAATTAGGTTGTAGGGGCATGTATATGGTAAGCATTTATGTGACCAACCGTTTGGCACTCCGATTAGGTGCTTCCTTCTGCCAAAGAGTGCCTCCTGCCCACCAAACTGTTACAGCAGACCAAGAGCTAATACCAGCCCTATTACCCCAATCATTTTACACAGACAAGATGTTGAGGTAAACTCCAAAGGAATGACTGTTTAGTGAAACTCAGACGCATACTTTTTACCCCGCAAGAGGATATTCCCCTCCTGATCATATTACCCTAACAATACAAACTGTAAGCAGGAATATAATTAACATAGCTAAACAACAGCCAACATATACTATAAACATTAAGCTAATTAAACAACTAGCCACCTAGGCGACTGTTGTGATTGATCAGAGATCCCACTCCAGGTCAGACTGTCCGGCACTGAGCACACAAAGTACATTACACAAATATTGTAAGTATAAACACATAACATCCCACAATAGTTCCAAGTTCTAAGATGTTCACAGGATTAATCTCATCTACAAGAGATGATCAGACAGACAGAAACAATAAAACAATGGGAATTCACACAGAGGAGGCACATCATAGGGAAACATACAATGAGACAAAGACACATAACAAATTAAACAGATTATAGCCGGAGACCTCAAGAATCAGGTTGTTTTGAGCTGATGATATTAACATCTGCTCTGAGTATCACAATCTAAAGTAGTCATAGCTGGTAATGGGGCATCTAGGCCCTAAGTATGGATCCCCAACCTAGATTACCAGAGTCTGTGTGTTTTGGGGAGACATGGAAATGAATCAGAAGCAAAACCACTCCAAGGGTCCCCCAGGCATACACCTCCCAAAGAGTAGTGTTCCCTTAAAAGCCGGGGCCCATAGTCAGTAGGCCAGAGGCTAGCCTGCACTCCCCTCCATTAGCCCCTGTCCTAGTTGGGTTTGTCACAATTTATTTATGACATTTTTTCTTCTTCTTTTTAAAGATTGGTCACATTTCTCCCTAAGACCATAAGTAGATGGTAGAGGGGGAAGGATAGAAATGACTATACAAAACAAAAGTTCTTTATGTGTGAATGGGTCTACTGTGTATATGGGACCTGCTTAGAAGAGTTTAGACCCCTTTCACACTGAGACGCTTTAGAGTAAAACAGGAGCAGTGATAAATGTGTAAGCCAGGAGGCTGAATGTCATTTTTTATTTTTTTTTATGGAAGAGCAATGCTGAATACCCCTGCAGGGGGGAAACACTTTTTTTTTTTACTTTCTTTTAATAAAAATGTGCAGGAAAAGCCCTTAAAAAGAAAAATTCAGTGAGTGGCTATATCCTTAATGCATTATAACTTGAAGGTAGTTCTCACACTATATAGTCAATCTTGACCCCATGTGTATTAAAAAATAACTTTTGACTGTACAAATTGCTCTGTTCCATTAAAATAAAATTATCTGTTTTAAATACTTCTCTTTCTAATGCCCCGTACACACGGTCGGACATTCCGACAACAAAATCCATCGGATTTTTTCCGATGGAAAAAACTTGTCTATCACACAACGGTCGCACAAAGTTGTCGGAAAATGCAATTGTTCTGAACGCGGTGACGTAGAACATGGCTGTCGCAATAGCGGAAGTGACGCAAGACTGGCGGAAGATGCCAGGACACCATTTTCATTGTGTGCTGTTTTATTTACTTCTTAATGAATGAATAGCCCTCTGGTGGCCCGTGGTGGATGTTCATAACTGGGGAAATATTTACTGATGAGGACCTCCTGCTGGTTAAAGAGAGAACGGAGGCTGCCTATTCTATTTGATGTGCCTATTTTCCTTAAAGTAGAGGTGAGAGTTCTGGGAGCCCATATCCTTTCCTTTCTACATGAATATGTTTTAACCACTTCCTCTCTGAGTTGAGTCTATCAGAATACCTTTGGTGCCGTTGAATATACCTAAAGACTTGCTATATGGACTAGATTTTGAACTACCTTTTTGTATATTTATTTATTTATTTATTTAAGAATTAGCACTTTTATTATCATATTTAGTATTTTTGCAGGACCACTATTTATTTTATTTTTCAGCTACTGGTATTATGTGAATACTACTAGGTCCAGCGGCAGTTATTAGCACTTTAATTGCTATTTTGCACATTTACACGTTTTAGTGACACTTGTTTGATTTAAGTGCGTTTATGCACTTAATTTGTTTGTATGAGGTTTTTTTTCACATTTATACATATATTTATCACTTTCAAAATAAGTTTTTGTGATTTTACACTTTAAATAGTAGCGCGAAGGCCTTTTTTCTCATTAGACATAGAACACGTACCACGGGACTATAAAAGCGCCAGTAGCCAACAGCTTTCCTCTCGTAATTTATTCTGAGCATGCGTGGCACTTTGTCTGTCGGAATTGTCTACACACGATCAGAATTTAAATGATCGGATTTTGTTGTCGTAAAATTTTAGATCCTGCTCTCAAACTTTGTGTGTCGGAAATTCAGACGGAAAAAGTCAGATGGAGCCCACACACGATCGGAATTTCCGAAAACATGATCCGATCGCACATTTTCCGTTGGAAAGTCCGACCGTGTGTACAGGGCATGTAATATGCAAGCTTGCAGAAACTCTATTTAAATCTCCTTCTCAAAGGTAATAAGCAGACCTAAGTGTAGCTGATTGACAAATTAGAGACTGATGGATTAGCTATAACAGTGCTGTTAGGTACACCCACTGTCAGTGTCATCTCATGCTGCTGTAGTCCGTGGTACAGTGATTGTTGGGAGACCATCCTGGAGTAATTTCATTAGTGTAGGCAAGGTGGTCACCTTATAAAGAACAGCCTGGATCCTCCTCTTCTTGGGTTCCTCTTCTGTGTTCCTGGCCTCTCCCTCTTGTTGAGTGCCCCCACAGCAAGTAGCTTGCTAAGGGGGCACCCAAGCTGAGCCACAGCTCCCTGTGTCCATTCAGACATGGAGCCATGGGCCGACCCCACCCCCTTTCTCTCCTCATTGGCTGACTGACTTTGAGTGACAACAGCAGGAACCAATGGCGCTGCACTGCTGTCTCAGCCAATGAGGAATGGAGTCCCAGGCAGACGAGACACTCCTACAACATCGCTAGATCTATATGGGTCTCGGGTAAGTATTAGAGGAGATTTATCTTAATGCATAGAACCTTCTGCCTTTACAATCACTTAAGCTAGAATAAGATGGGGGGTCTTGAAAAATTAAAAAGTCAAAATTATCGCTGGTTGCTGCCTTTCCTAGCATGAATTTGTATTGTGTAACATACCGAGGTTGCCATTGCTGACTTTTCATACTGAAGATGTATGTTCTTCCAATCCAGTGGATTCGGAGTCATTGTCTAAATACAGGGACTTCTGATTCTACCGTCACCATCTGCATACTTATTCCTGGTCAGTAACGCAGAAAGTGCTGAAGCCAGAGGATTATCATTGCAGCTGGGCAACTAGGATATTCAGAGAGAGGTGAGCTATGGTAGCCCACGTTTCTCTCAGCACATAAATAAATATGCCATAAAGTTCTATTCTTTTTTCTTTTCTCTTTCATTCTGGTTGTTTTCCTAAAATTGTGTTGAATTGGCTGTGGCAGATTATTAGTTTTCTCTTCACCATTACTTAAGCCTAAGCCTTTTCTGATCTTTTTATACTGAAAACTGTGTTATTGTTCTGTTCCAAATGTCTCTACAGCTTTTCATTTAAATCAGTATACTGCCATTCCTTCTTCCTGGCTTGTGACATAAACCCAGAGGAAGCAAAGTTGCATTGCTTAGATGTTTCTCAGTGCAGAAATAATTTTATTTTAGCCTCGGTCTTACAAAGGATAACGTTTTATTTACAGTATATTGCTCAGTGACAGATGAAAATACCACAAGTTATACCTTTTGTGTTAGCTTCAAAGACTGTTTTTTTTGGGTAGAGGTAGGCAAAATTGTATTGTGCAAATGTCTACTTTTGCTGTGATGGTATCTAGTGAGTTCTGTCAAATTTTGAGTCCTAAAAATATACTGTACGACATACACATATAAGCCATCGCTCTAGAGCAGCCTTTCTCAACTAGTGTTCCGTGGAACCCAAGGATTCCTCCAGAACTTGCTAGGGGTACTTGAGCAGTAAGCAGGGATGGATTAATCTCCTGCCTACACTAGCCACCAAAATAAATGGGCATTTCTCTACTTACATCTAATGTAAGGGGTCACACCTACACTGGTCACTAATGTAAGTGGGCACTACCCTGACTATCAGTGTGAAGGAGCACTACACTGGCCAATGATTTAAGGGTCACTACATGAAAAACACAAATTTAAAGCAGTATTAAACCCAAAAGCAAAGTATTTTTTTTTTATGTTGTAGCTTCCCAATTCTTATATGTGATGGCTGAATTAGTTTTCTTTTTAAGGCTTTGTTCTATTTTTTATTTATCAAGAGAACAACCTCTCCTGCAGATATATCAGTTGCAGGGCAGAGACAAACCATTCAAAACTGACAAGGGTGTTTACAAAAGGAATACATTTTTGTACTGTTACTGCTTATAAAGTGTGAGCTATTGTTTTGCTTCAACTTGCTGTACATTGAACACTCCTATCATGTTATAAAGACATTGTCTGTTAGTTTTCCTTTAATAATTTTGTCCCTAACTCACTCCATAGCTAGGGGATGCTCTACAGTGCCTTGCAAAAGTATTCACCCCCTTGGCTTTTTACCTATTTTGTTACATTACAGACTTTAGTTCAATGTTTTTTAATCTGAATTATATGTGATGGATCAGAACACAATAGTCTAAGTTGGTGAAGTAAAATTAGAAAAATATATACATAAAACTATTCAGAAATAAAAAACTGATAATTGGCATGTGAGTATGTATTCATGCCCTTTGTTATGAAGCCCATAAAAAGCTCCGGTGCAACCAATTACCTTCAGAAGTCACATAATTAGTGAAATGATGTCCACCTGTGTGCAATCCAAGTGTCACATGATCTGTCATTACATATACACGCCTTTTGGAAAGGCCCCAGAGGCTGCAACACCTAAGCAAGAGGCACCACTAACCAAACATGGCCATGAAGACCAAGGAACTCTCCAAACAAGTAAGGGACAATGATGTTGAGAAGTCAGGGTTAGGTTATAAAAAAATATCCAACTCTTTCATGATCCCTAGGAGCACCATCAAATCTATCATAACCAAATAGAAAGAACATGGCACAACAGCAAACCTGCCAATAGACGGCCGCACACCAAAACTCACAGACTGGGCAAGGAAGGCATTAATCAGAGAGGCAGCACAGAGACCTAAGGTAACCCTGGAGGAGCTGCACAGCAGAAACTGGAGTATCTGTACATAGGACGACAATAGGCCGTATGCACCATAGGGTTGGGCTTTATGGCAGAGTGGCCAGAAGAAAGCCATTACTTTCAGCAAAAAACAAAATGGCACATTTTGAGTTTGTGAAGAGGCATGTGGGAGAATCCCAAAATGTATGGAGGAAGGTGCTCTGGTCTGATGAGATTAAAATTGAACCTTTTGGCTATCAAAGAAAACGCTATGTCTGGTGTAAACCCAACACATCACATCACCCAAAGAACACGAGCAGCGGGGACTGGTGCTAAATACAGGGATATTCTTGCGCAAAACCTGTACCACTCTGCTTGTGATTTGAGTCTAGGATGGAGGTTCATCTTCCAGCAGGACAATGACCCCAGACATACTGCTAAAGCAACACTTAAGTGGTTTAAGGGGAAACATGTAAATGTGTTGGAATGGCCTAGTCAAAGCCCAGACCTCAATCCAATAGAAAATCTGTGGTCAGACTTAAAACTTAAAGATTGCTGTTCACAAGCACAAACCATCCAACTTGAAGGAGCTGAAGCAGTACTGCATGGAGTAATGGGCAAAAATCTCAGTGGTAAGATGCGGCATAGAGACTTATCCAAAGTGACTTGCAGCTGTGATAGCCGCAAAAGGTGGCTCTACAAAGTAGACTTTAGGGTGGTGAATAGTTATGCACATTGACTTTTTCTGTTATTTTGTCCTATTTGTTGCTTGCTACACAAGTAGTGGTCATGTTCTGTAAATTAAATTATCCAAATCCTCAAACAATCCATGTTAATTCCAAGTTGCGAGGCAACAAAACATGAAAAATGCCAAGGGGGGTGAATACGTTTGCAAGACACTGTATGTAGTTAGTCCCACCCTTCTTCTTCATGTTTTAGCCTCCATTCACCGCATACACTGTAGTCTGCTGGAGCCAGACACATAATCTGATGTTCATCTCTTATGATCTGCACAAGTTTTGGAATAAAGCTTTCTACAATAGAGATCACACTTTCAGGCTTGGTTCACATATGAGCCACACCCGTCACAGAGCAGGGGTCCAGTGCGTGCTGGTTCATCTCTTCAGGTCCAATTTCATCCCGAATTTTGGGCTGAATTCAGATCTGAAACGGACAAAAAAGGCACATGTTTTTCCTGCAAAACACACCGGACCTGCTGCAGAGATATGTGAACCGACTCCATAGAGAGCCAGTCACATTTTCCTGCTATGAAAATTGGATTTGGGGAAAACTGCATCTAATGCCACGTACACACGATCAAACAAGCGGGTGGAAAAGTCCAGCAAACTGAAGTCCGCCATTCAATCCCCCCGTGTGTAGCCTCCGGCATACTTTTTTGACCCGAAAGTACGGCGGACTTAGAAAGTAGTTTTGCACTCCAATCTTCCCGCCGGACTCGCATTTCGGCGGACAATCTGGACGTGTGTGTGCCAGTCCACCGTACTTTTGAAATGAACGGACTTTTCCCGCCCGGAGAAAAGTCCGCTCATTTCGAGCGGGTCTCCAGGTAGGTGGGGCCCGCGAAGGAGATGCCGCTGGCCCCGCCACCTGGTATGGACTTAAAGGGGAACCCCAACACCGAAAAAAATCGGCGTGGGGGTCCCCCCCCAAGTCCACAACAGACCCTTGTCCGAGCATGCTACCCGGCCGGCCAGGAAAAGAGGAGCGGCTCTCTCCGGCCGCAATGCCAGGGACACGCTGCGCGGGGACTTATATAGGGACAAGGAGCGGTGTCATCGGTTGATGTCACATGGGTTGATGTCACATGGCGACAGTCCCAGCATCCTCCGGGACTGTGACATCGTAATGGGGCGGGGTCACCATGTGACATCAACCCATGTGACATCAACCGATGACACTGCCCCTTGTCCCTATACAAGTCCCCGCGCAGTGCGTCCCTGGCATTGCGGCCGGAGAGAGCTTCGAGTCAACATCTCCAGGAGAAGAAGGAAAAGAAGAAGAAGAACGGAAGGCGGCGGCAACGACGGCGACAGAAGACCGGGCCACCGCCTGTAAAAGAGCTATAAGAAGGCGCGGTGGCCCGGCAGAAGAACCG
Source organism: Lithobates pipiens (assembly GCF_037356315.1). Taxonomy (NCBI): domain Eukaryota; kingdom Metazoa; phylum Chordata; class Amphibia; order Anura; family Ranidae; genus Lithobates; species Lithobates pipiens. Next base: position 53,636,991 of record NW_027507790.1, on the reverse strand, counting down.
AAGAGGGGGACAAGACCCCCGAAGTCGGAAGAAGAGGCTGCGGTGACGAAGAAGAATGCCGGGCTCCTCCGCTAGCAAAAGAGCTACAAGAAGGTGTCTCCTTCGTGGGCCCCGCCTACCTGGAGACGCGCTCGAAATGAGCGGACTTTCCTCCGCGTGTGTGGGCGAGTCCGTTCATTTCAAAAGTAGGGCGGATAGTACGGCGGACTTAGTACGCCATATTAGTCCGCTGAAAAAGTGCCGTGCGTGGGCAAGTAGCCCGTTCGGAAAGTCAGACGGACAGTCTGGCGGAAAGTCCGCCAGTCTAAGTCCATCGGATAGTCGGCTACGTGTGTACGCGGCATAAGTCTCATAGATGTGAACCCAGCCTCAGTGCTTAGAAGCAGAACAGTCCAAAAATCTTTTCTAGATCCAGTCAAAAAATCGTTTAGCCCCATTAAAAAAAAATCAATAATGGCTCTGGAATATACTGTGAGATGTGATATGGACTCTGAGTATGCAGCAAGTTAGGACAGGGCAGCCATTGTCATCCAAGCTTGTATGTGCCTGCAAGCTAATCACAGCAGCCCACAGCCTATAGGACAGCAATAATCAAGTGTTTTCCACATGGGACTGTTTTATAAGTTATTTGTGCATTATACCTGTATACAGTAAAAGTCGCAAGAACTAAGCAGACAAGGGCACTTGGTACACAATGCACTTAATAGTAGCCTTACAATCCTTAGCACGGCGTTCTGTGGAAGCACAACATTTGAAGCAAACAGATTTCTTTAAAAGCTCTGTGCGCTCTTGAAAAGGTTTCTTCCTGAAGCCGGTTTGGTTTCTTTTGTATGGGAGATTTTGGTTCTTGGTTTTTTTGTTCTTGTCAGTCTTTTCAAGGACTGGAGTAGGTTCATGTAATATATCAGTCCTTTTCACAGACACTAGAATTTAGTAGTCTAGTGAAAAAGAAGTTAACATGTGAGGATAGCTGCATAAAAATCATTAGTGAAGGTACCATTCCAATTTACTGCCACAATTGGATCTTGTTTCAATAGTTTTTATTTCAAATTTGCACATTTTCCATAGTAATACAGAAATATTACATGTTCTAACCGTTTCCTAATTATAAACATAACGTCCATCTTTAACGCCGATAAAACTTTCAAAGATATGGAGCCAATTTATTATCTGTCATAATGCTTTTGATATTATTGCTATCACATTTGTAATTCTCTAGTAGGGTCTGCATCTATTCTCATAAATCATGTTTACATAACTGTAAAATAACCCGCCTTCTTCTGTCAGCTCCCTTTCGGGTACCAATGAGTATGTCTGTACCCATAAGGATATGATAGAAAGGAATGGAAAGAATAGTAAGTTTTTAGTCAGATAAAGAGAAAGAAAGAAAGAGACCCTCGTGCCTCCATCTCCGCCCCCCTCCGGACTGCCTACACCTGCACCACTCTAGACCCTTTTGCTAAGCACAATAGATAAAATACAGACCTGTGAGCTACTAAGAAGCAGAAAGCTCTACTGGCTGTGAGGGAAAAGGGACTACAAAGGTGAGGATCACATGTATGCCCTGTACACATGACCAGACTTTTCCACAGCAAAGTTCAGACGGAACAAATCCGTCGGACAATTCGATTGTGTGTGGGCTTCATCTGACCTTTTCTGTCGAAAAATCTGACGGACTTTAGAAATAGAACATGTTTCAAATCTTTCAAAACTAGTTCCTATCGAGAAAACCGCTCGTCTGTATGCAGGTCCTCAAGGGCAGCTATTGGCTACTGGCTATTGAACTTACTTTTTCTAGTCCCGTCATTGCGTTAAACGATCAGACTTTGGTGTGATCGTGTGTAGGCAAGTCTGTTTCAGCGGAACTTCGTTGGAACTCCATCGAAAAGTCAGTGGAAAACTCCGATGGAAAGTCCGGTCGCGTGCACACGGCATTAGAGTGTAATTTATGTACTGGACCTAGCTGTTGCTTGATCTTTTCCGAAAAATAGTAAAGAAGAACTGTAATCAACTGTAAACAGTATATACTGTATAAAACTGAATGAACATTACATAAAACCATTTTTATCTTTCAAACTCACAGCCAGGATGCTGTAAATCAGGCATGTCCAAAGTCCGGCCCGCGGGCCAATCGCGGCCCGCGGTCCGGTTTTGAACGGCCCGCCTGGTTGTTTAAACATATATATCTTTTATGGCCCCCGGCGATCTCCCAGCGCCGGGGCCACAAAAGATATATAGTCCGGCTGCCTCGGAGGGAGGAGGCAGGACGAGTGCCGTGCACACAGGAGGAGAATTTCCTGTTTACACGGCAGCTGTAATAGGAAGTCCCATCTCTGCCATTGGACGACTGTGCTGTCCATCAAAGGAGGCGGGACTTTCTCTTAAAGAGGCCATTGTGTAAACAGGAGATTCTCCTGTAAGATGTCTTTGGCACTCGTCCTGCCCTCCATGGCTGCACTGATGGTAATGGTGGCTGCATTCCTGGCAATTGCAATTGTGGAGCTGCATTCCTGGCAATGGTGAGTGAATTCCTAGCAATGGTGGCTGCATTCCTGGCAATGGTGGGTGAAATTCCCGGCAATGGTGGCTGCATTCCTGGCAATGGTGGCTGCATTCCTGGCAATGGTGGCAGCATTCCCAGCAATGGTGGCAGCATTCCCGGCAATGGTGTGTGAATTCCTGGCAATGGTGGGTGCATTTCTGGCAATGGTGGGTGCATTCCTGGCAATGGTGAGCGAATTCCTGGCAATGGCGGGTGAATTCCTGGCAATGGTGGCTGCATTCCTGGCGATGGTGGGTGCATTCCTGGCAATGGTGGATGCATTCCTGGCAATGGTGGGTGTATTCCCGGCAATGGTGGCTGCATTCCCGGCAATGGTGGCTGCATTCCCGGCAATGGTGGCTGCATTCCCGGCAATGGTGGCTGCATTCCCGGCAATGGTGAGTGAATTCCCTGGCAATGGTGAATGAATTCCCTGGCAATGGTGGCTGCATTCCAGGCAATGGTGGCTGTATTCCCGGCTATGGTGGCTACATTCCCGGCAATGGTGGCAGCATTCCCGGCAATGGTGGCAGCATTCCCTGGCAATGGTGGGTGAATTCCCTGGCAATGGTGGGCGCTGCATTCCTAGCAATGGTGGGCGCTGCATTCCTAGCAATGGTGGGCACTGCATTCCTAGCAATGGTGGGCGCTGCATTCCTAGCAATGGTGGGCACTGCATTCCTAGCAATTGGGGGTCTGCAGATAGACACTGACCCTTGTTTTGCTGCACAGTTCTTTATTTAAAATTTTAAGTTTTTTCCTCTGAAGCTTCCCTCTTAAAGTGAAGGTGTGTGTTATAGTCAATAAATATGGTGTATCCAAATAATACACTTGAGTTCATCTATTCACCACACACAGCCACAAAGGCAAGAGAATTCTTGTTGGGCAGTGTATTAGTGCTCGGATGGACACACTTAGACCGAATTTTAATGGTTCAAAGAATGTCACGCAAAATAGTCGGCTCTCACACATGTTCAGTTCATCAAATCTGGCCCTCTTTGAAAAAAGTTTGGACATCCCTGCTGTAAATCAATAATAATTAAACCATTTCGCTGTCTACTTATTTATCATTGGTCTATCATTGGAACATAAAAATACATTTAGTAAAAAGATGCACTTCTGATGTGTTTATGTGCCCTCAGAGGGGTATCACTGAAAACCAAAAATTATTTCAGCCTCCTGGCTTGCTTTTGCAGCACCACTGCTCAGGTCGCAGGCTTAGACCTCTGGTTTATTCCCACAGGCCAACTTATTCACAGCACCGTTGTGCTCTCATACAACCTTTGCTACTGACACTTGGCTCTCTCTCAAAGCTTCCTGCTGCTTTGGTCCTCAGGTTTAGGGCCTCCCTCTGTCCTGTCACAGACTACACATGCACCAGACACAAATGCTTTGTCTGGTCCCTTGCAGACCCATGCAGGGCTGGTGCAAGGATTTTTGACACCCTAGACGAAACCTAATTTTGCCGCCCCTTTGCCCCACCCCTGACTCCACCCCCTTTGCCCTGCCCATGTATATGGTGAAGGTGGCGGGGGAGATGTTTGCGGTACCTCTCCACGTTTTTTTTTCTGCCGTGGTCTGCAGGCCCACACTGCAACTCTGGACTTGGCCTGAAGGCAAATAGTAGTGGCACCGGCTCCATTTATCATGCCAGCCATGGTCCGCAGGTATATGGACAGGCTAGGACAGTATACAGACAGACTAGGACGGTATACAGACAGGCTAGGGCATTATACAGACAGGCTAGGACAGTATACAGGCAGGCTAGGACAGTATACAAACAGGCTAGGATGGTATACAGACAGGGTAGGATGGTATACAGACAGGCAAGGACGGTATACAGACAGGCTAGGACCTAGCCTGGAGGGGGGAGAGAGAGGAAGGTGAAAAGGAGGAAGAGAGGGGGGAGGGGGGGAGAAGGTGTGGGAACAGAGAGGGGGTTTATTCTGGGGGTCTCACTCACCAATTATGCTCTCCCATTCAGGATGGTCTCCCCCAGGGCTGTGGCAGCTATTGTTTGAAAACTGCCGCCCAGCTGCCCACAGAACTCCTCTCATAGAAACAGTGCAGTGCATGGCATGCATGTGGCTGGGCAGGCACAAATGAGAGGCGGAGTATCGGATTGGACAAGCCGCTGAGTGACGGAGGGGTTAGGAGGACAGTGGGGACAGTGGGGACAGGATACAGCCCGACTCCTGCACAAGCTGGCTTTCCCTGCTCTCACCGTGTCACTGTGATAGGTTGCCAGAGACTGTGGAGCGCCAGAGCTAGAGGGGTATAGCCACTCTCTAACTCCATACTGTAGGTCATGGTGCCTGGGGGAGAAGACGCTCCTCCCGCAGCTGGCCACACAGACGCCGCACCCTGCTCTGTCAACTCTTGTTTTTCTTCATCCCCACTCGGCTCATCCTCTGGCTTGTCACCCTGCTTCCCGCAATAGAGCTCCAATCTGCTTGGTGCGGTGGGGTGTGTGATAGCAGCCAGTGGTGCAGTGTCATTGTGTCGGCAAAGGATTTTACCGCCCCCTTCATCCTGGCTCCCTAGTTGGCTTCCTGTCCTGCCTAATGGTGATGCTGGCCCTGGACCTATGGACTCCTGGGGTGGGATGGAGCCTTGTATTGCTGCTAAACCCTTGATTATAACAAGAGTGCACAGCTGCGTACTCAGCCCACTAGTTTCTGGTGAGATGTGACACTGGGTTTGAGGCATCTTTCCACCCAAAGCTCTTCAAAGTTCTACACCCTGATCTGGAAATTACAAAGCCCATAAAAAACAAATGTTTTTTTCTCGGCTCTAAACTGTACCTCTGGACACCCTTGTTTTGAATATGTGAGAACCCTGGGTTGTCTTCAAGCCTCCTAATACAATGGCAGGGTGGCAGGGCCCCGCACTGTCACAATGTGTGTGTGTGTGTGTGTGTGTGTGTGTGTGTGTGTGTGTGTGTGTGTATATATATATATATATATATACACAGTATCTCACAAAAATGAGCACGCCCCTACCATTTTTGAATTTTTGGGCATGGAGTTCACCAGAGCTTCACAGGTTGCCAGTGGAGTCCTCTTCCACTCCTCCGTGAAGATATCACGGAGCTGGTGGATGGTAGAGACCTTGCGCTCCTCCACTTTCCATTTGAGGATGCCTCACAGATGCTCAATAGGCTTTATGTCTGGAGACATGCTTGGCCAGTTCATCACCTTTCCCCTTAGCTTCTTTAGCAAGGCAGTGGTCATCTTGTGTGAGGTGTGTTTGGGGTCGTTATCATGTTGGAATATTGCCCTGTGTCCCAGTCTTCAAAGGGAGGTGATCATGCTCTGCTTCAGTATGTCACAGTACATGTTGGCATTAATGGTTCCCTCAGTGAACTGTAGCTCCCCTGTGGCGACACCACTCATACAGCCCCAGACCATGACACTCCCACCACAATGGATGACTGTAGGCAAGGCACACTTGTCTTTGTACTTCTCACCTGGTTGCCGCCACACACGCTTGACACCATCTGAACCAAATAAGTTTATCTTGGTCTTATCGGACCACAGTACATGGTTCCAGTAATCCATGTCCTTAGTGTGCTTGTCTTCAGCAAACTGTTTGTGGACTTTCTTGTGCATCATCTTGACAAGAGGCTTCCTTCTGGGACAACATGCAGACCAATTTGATGCAGTCTGCGGCGTATGGTCTGAGCACTGACAGGCTGACCCCCCACCCCTTCAACCTCTGCAGCAATGGTGACAGCACTCATACATCTATTTTCCAAAGACAACCTCTGCATATGATGCTGAACACATGCACTCAACTTCTTTGGTTGACCATGGCGAGGCCTGTTTTTAGTGGAACCTGTCCTGTTAAACCGCTGTATGGTTTTGGCCACCGTGATGCAGCTCAGTTTCATGGTCTTGGCAATCTTCCTATAGCTTAGGCCATATTTATGTACAATAACAATTCTTTTTTTCATTCCTCATAGAGTTCTTTGCCATGAGGTGCCATGTTGAAGTTCCAGTGAACTGTATGAGAGTGAGAGCGATAACACTAAATTCAACACACCTGCTCCCCATTCACACATGAGACCTTGTAACACTAACAAGTTACATGGCACTGGGGAGGGAAAATGTCTAATGGGGCCCAATTTAGGCATATTCACTTAGGGGTGTACTCACTTTTGTTGCCAGCTGTTTAGACATTAATGGCTTTGTTTTGAGTTATTTTGAGGGGACAGCAAATGTACACTGTTATACAGATACTGTATATATACAGTATGTATATATACACACACAGATGACCCATAACATTATGACTGTCCACCATAACCACCAAGACATGGAATCTACTAGACTTCTGAAGGTATGCTGTGATTTCTGGAACTAAGCTGCCAGCAGATCCATTAAGTCCTGCAAGTTACGAGGTGGGGCCTCCATAGATCAGACTTGTTTTTTCAGCATTGGATTGAGATCTGGAGAATTTAGAATCCAAGTCAACACCTAGAACTCATTGTGTTCCTCAAATCATTCTTGCATTTTTCAGACCAGGCAATTTTTTTATTCTATTGCTCTGTGGTCTAGTTCTGTTGCTCATGTGCCCATTTAAGCATTTTTGGCTGTAGACACTGGTCAGCATGGGCATTCTGACTGGTCTGTGGCTACACAGCCCCATACATAATAATTTGTGATGCACTGTGTGTTCTTTTACCTTTCTATAAGAACCAGCATTAACGTTTTTAGCAATTTGAGCTACAGTAGCTCTTCTGTTTAATGTGACCCAAAACCTGCTTTGTATGCCGCTCAGGTTCTATGAAGAAGGTACAATTCCTATAACATCCACCAATGGGAGTGCTGGTTCAGGAGGGAGCTCGTCCTGGCTCCTACAATGGCTCAAAGTAAAGAAAAGGACTCCCTATGACTGCACATCTATGACATCCCTGCGGTGTGTGTGTGTGGCAACCTCAGCCAACGCATTTCACTCTGCCCCTCTGAACTTCTATTTGACCTGACTACACAGGCCAACGTTTGATCTCCATGTGCATCCATGAGCCTTGGCCACCCAAAACCCTGTCACTAAGTTGCCGGTTTTCTTTCCATATCCCACAAGAGCTGTGGATTTGGAGTTGCTGTGACACAGTCTTCTAGTCATTACAATGTGGTCCTTTGTGTGCCTATTTTTTCTGCTTTGATCACATCAATTTCAGGGACAATGTGCTCACTCGCGGTCTAATATATCCCACCCACTTTTAGATGACATGTAACAAGATAATCAATGTTATTCACTTTAACAGTCAGTGATCATAATATTGTGGCTGTGTATATATATATATATATATATATATATATATATATATATATATATATATATATATATATAATATATAATATATATATATATATATATATATATATATATATATATATATATATATTAGGGATGCACCGAAATTTCGGCCGCCGAAACTTATCGGCCGAAAATGCCCTTTTCGGCAATTTGCCGAAAGAGAAAAATGGCCGATAATGGAGCTGAAAATGGAGCGTGGCCTGGTGACGCCCATCATGGGGGGTGTATAGCGCAGGAGAGCCGCCTCCGCCGCCTGTTTGATCACAGTGCCGGGAACATCACAGCTTTCATTTCAATAGCTGTGTGTTCCTGGCCGCGCGCTGGTCTCTGACCACCTCCTGTACCATGCATGCAGTCTCTGACCACCTCCTGTACCATGCCGCCAGTCTCTGACCACCTCCTGTACCATGCCGCTAGTCTCTGACCACCTCCTGTACCATGCCGCCAGTCTCTGACCACCTCCTGTACCATGCCGCCAGTCTCTGACCACCTCCTGTACCATGCCGCCAGTCTCTGACCACCTCCTGTACCATGCCGCCAGTCTGACCACCTCCTGTACCATGCCACCAGTCTCTGAACACCTCCTGTACCATGCCGCCAGTCTCTGACCACCTCCTGTACCATGCCGCCAGTCTCTGACCACCTCCTGTACCATGCCGCCAGTCTCTGACCACCTCCTGTACCATGTCCCCAGTCTCTGACCACCTCCTGTACCATGTCCCCAGTCTCTGACCACCTCCTGTACCATGTCCCCACTATCTGACCACCTCCTGTACCATGTCGCCAGTCTCTGACCACCTCCTATACCATGTCACCAGTCTCTGACCACCTCCTGTACAATGTCGCCAGTCTCTGACCACCTCCTGTACAATGTCGCCAGTCTCTGACCACCTCCTGTACCATGTTGCCAGTCTCTGACCACCTCCTGTACCATGTCGCCAGTCTCTGACCACCTCCTGTACCATGTCGCCAGTCTCTGACCACCTCCTGTACCATGTCGCCAGTCTCTGACCACCTCCTGTACCATGTCGCCACTCTCTGACCACCTCCTGTACCATGTCCGCAGTCTCTGACCACCTCCTGTACCATGTCCCCAGTCTCTGACCACCTCCTGTACCATGTCCCCAGTCTCTGACCACCTCCTGTACCATGTCCCCAGTCTCACCACCTCCTGTACCATGTCCCCAGTCTCTGACCACCTCCTGTACCATGTCCCCAGTCTCTGAGCACCGCCTGTGCTGTTTCGGTTTTCGGCCTAGTGTATTTTTCATTTTCGGTATCGGTTTCGGCACCAAAAAAAACCATTCGGTGCATCCCTATTTATATACTGTATGTGTGTTTGTGTATTTATACACATTATATAGTATAATCCCAGGAAATTGTAACTTGCATAATTTGTTTTAATCAAGTCATTGCTTGAGTTCTGCTCCTATTTTATTGGTTTCTACATGCACATATTTGTGTCAGTGGTTTTAAACAAATAACATATGGTAAAAAGATGATTTTGTCAGTTCACATAAAGCTTTTTATTTCTGAATGTTGAGAACAGATACAGACCAAATGTCCTTTCAGGTTTGCCTTTACTAATTTATATGTTTTTACCATAATAAATTCGTGTTTATCCAAGCATATCTAACTATCTCAAATATGTATTTCAAACTAGATTAGCTAGAGGTTAGATCTGATACTTTTTATGAGAAATAACAGTTCTGTGCTGTCCATTGTTCTTTCATTTTCATATGATTACTTACTTAAAGGGGAGTGCCAGCCGGGAAAAAAAAAAATTAAAAGTCAGCAGCTACAAACAGTGTAGCTGCTGACTTTTAATAAGCACACTTACCTCTCCTGGGTGCCTGCGATGTCGGCCGCCCGAGACCGACCATCCCTCGGCTCTCGGGTCCCGGCGCGGCCATTCCTACTAAGGGAAACAGGCAGTAGAGCCTTGCGGCTTCACTGTCCATTTCCTAGTGCGCATTCGCGAGTCGTGCAGAGCTTTGTGAATGGGATGCTCTGTGTTCTGGGACACACACAGTTCCCAGAATACACCGTGCCCCATTCACTAAAAGATGACGTGAGGAGGAGAAGACTGAAGATCACAGCAGAATAGGAAGAGGCAAATTAGGACGATCTGCCTAGCAACAGGCATTTCTGGTAAGTTAAAAAAAAATCTTTTTTTTTCCTCCAATTTTTTAGGAACATTTTTATGCAATTTTTTATTTTATTTTATTTTTTAGAGCGGCCCTCCACTTTAATTTGGCTCAAAATAGAGCCCTTGTATGTAATTGTCAAATATGGATGTGCACTGATCAAACATGAAGCTTCCCATACCCCTTATTGTACCTACCCAAGTCTAGCTAGCAGGGGTTTCATGCTCAATATGTAAGGGGTGAGCTTTGTATGCAACTTTTTCCATGTGCATTTCCTGCTATCACTGTGGTGTTGACTTACTAGCCAATCAGCTTCTATGTTCAGGTTGCTCAGTAAGCTAATTATTCTATGGACAAGGTGGAAAGGTGGAGTGGGGACGTCCGTCTTTAGAATTTGACCTTGTAAACATGACACCTGTAGACGGTTTTTTGCTGTACATGCCCAATGACTCCCCCACTCTTGTTTCCAATAGTTTTATACATATTCACACCAGTTCCTTCTCTACCTTTCCAGATATGTTATTTTCCATTAACACCACCATCCAAAATTCATGTTAGAAGAAAGGGCATAGAATTCCGGCAAATATTGTTGTTAGGTTTCTATTCTGTTGACATTTTTTATGTAATGTTTATAATGGATTCTATTCCATAGGTTTTAAAATGAGGTTTGGAGTCCATTGTTGGCCATTTTTTAATGAAATCGAGGCTCGATCACGAACTGGCCAGACGTAACTGAGAGCTGGGCGGTCACGCCTCTGACTGTGTCAGCCAATCCATAGTCACATCGAGGCTTGGCTCTTCAATGCAACCATCTTTCGGACTACTAACTAGATCATTGCCAATTAAGTGCAAGTCCCTCACTGCTGGCTAGATATAAATATAGCGTGGCTACTAATAACATATACATTGCCCAATTACTTCAGTTATGACAAAACATGTAGGGTGGACCTAACACGCTTGTCTTGCTGTATACATGATCTGGATTTCTCTATGCATGGTATGTTTACCTTGGATTGATATATCACGCTCATTGTATCATATACCATGTGAATTTTTTCATCTCTTTGCACAAATAAAAGCTCCTTTTGTGGTTTTACACTATGTGGATGTCTTTTCTGTTTTATATCCATTATAAGAACCTATTCCACCATATCCATTGAGATGCACCCGGATTTTATATGATTCATTTGTTCCTGGGTGACATGTGATTCCTAGATGCTTGATATATGTGGATACACAATACTAGGTGCTTTTGACTCCATAATAGAGTCCTCTGGTAAGAGTCCATCTTGTATTGGTGGTGGATGGTGGTGGATCACTTGGTGGAATTGGATCACTATTGTGTCTATGACCGGAACCATTGTCACGATTGCACAAAATTTGTTTGGACTTCTTTGAAATATACTCTGAGCCCTTAACGCACAATTACTATTATTAGCGCTGCATATTTTGTATTTGAACTTGATGTTGTTATTGATGTATGTGAACTTTGTGGGCGAGAGTTCTTTACATGTCTTCAGAAAAAAAAATGAGCAGATGTTCTTCTGAAAGAGCATACACAACACTTTTTTTTTTATAGAATGGAGAAAGGTGACAATCTGTCAACTTTTGTTTGCTGTTTTCACTTGGGAAATTTCTACTCACTTTTTGGAGACACGAAGTAAAGTAAAAAAAACACCTAATGACAGAGAGAAAAAGGAACATCTAGCCATATTCTCTGTTGTAGTTTGGGATACGCTGTGGGAGGGTTAAAAGCACAGCCATGCTGTTATTGTTGGTGTTCTTGTTAGAGAGATTTCCTCCCCATGTTTGTGTCAGTGACCACACAAGAAGTGAGGGGAGAGTCTCTGTAGTAGGGACACAGAAAGAAGAAAAATATGTTTTTAACTGATCCTCGGTCTATGGAAAAGTATTTATCTTTTTTTTTCTTTTTCTTTTAGCTTGAATTTATTCTGGGTTAAATCTAATAATAGCTTTTCTTTTTTCAGTTCAAATTCCAGTTTAATTCATTCTTGGTAAAATCTAGTTATAGCCTTGCCTGAATTATTAAAGCACTTAGTGGCAAACAATCTAAAATAATTCATAGTAGATTCAGAAGAACAAAAGGACCCTGATTACAGTAATACTTGTGAGTTATTATATAAAATCAAATACTTAAAATGTTTTGAGTTAGTTGTGTTTTTTTCTTTTTTTTTACATTTGGTTATGGAGTAGTGCTAGATTTGTTTTGGTCTTTGTACATGTATCTTATACCAATGATCTTCACAATGTGGCAAGTGTATCCCCATGGGTACCCCTGACTGTCAGATTAAACCTGGTATATTAAATCCAAAGTTTAGGTAATACTAAGTCATGTACAAAACAACTACATTTCTTTCCTTTTTTGCTCATTTTAAGAACATATTTGAAAGCAAAAAATATATATATTTAGAAGATTTGGGCAAAAATTGTATATGGTTTAGAGAGGGTAAACTAAAACACATTAGGGTGTACTTGGTAAATATGTGTTGTTATATAGGTATACAGAAAATAAATAGTTGAGAAGCACCGCCTTATGTACCTATGTATTAGGATATTGCTACAGTTGCAGTCCGTTTATCTCTCCAAGTGTTCGTATTTTGGTGAGCTTTATATTTATGAATTGAGTATAATTTTATTGTAGTGACAGGATTTTATGTTAATAACGTTTTTTGTTTTGCCCAACCTGTCTGTTTAGAATTTTATAGAGAGTTATTTTTATGTAAATATTACAGGAATAATATAATCGTTTTTGCTACTGTCTTGTATCCAGTAAGTGTTTGACTAGAAAGTGTAATGCCTAAGGAGATTTTATTTATAGCACTATATTGTTATATATGCAGTGCTAAGATACAGACTTTATATTCCCTATTTTATTTCTTGTGTTTATTGATAGGTTTGTACTTGGTGTTTACATTCTAAAATTGCTAACAGGCTGTATTATTGGCCCATTATAACTGCAGATTCTGTTTGTTTGCTTTATGAAATTATATTTTATAGAATACTGGACATGATAGCGTTATAATATTTATAGATATTTCCAAAAAATACTATGATTATGTATTTAAATTTTTGAGTCGTTACTTCACACCTGTAAGGCCACTTTCACACGAATCGGATTCCGTAGTGATCAGCATGATCCCCTGCTGATCGTAGCAGAGCAGGCGGCAGACACATCCGTGTCTGCTCATTATCTGCAGAGCAGACACGGGTAGACCCAACTATGCTCTATGGATGGCCAGGATTAAATGGATTTGGCTGTCTGTCTACACCTGGCTACCTCCGATCTGCTCTACCTAAACAGAAGCGTACAGAGTCCTCTCCCATTTTTTAGCAAGCCTGATCGGACCTGGAGGTAGGCAGGTGTAAACTGACACAAGTCCGTTTACACCCATCTGTCCATAGGGATGAATGGACCTTCCAATCAGGTCTGCTTGAAAAAATAACAGGTGGAGCTGATCGGAACTCCTGTCTGAAAGGGGCCCTACGAGTTAATCTACAGAGGTACTGTAGACAAGGGAAGCTCCCTAAGTCTAGGTTTACTGTAGTGCTGTAGACAAGGTACTGTAGACAAGGGAAGCTCCCTAAGTCTAGATTTACTGTAGTGCTGCTACATGATCATGCGTCTTTCATCCTGTTTTTGTAGTGCGTTTATGTGTGCTTTAGATATGTTTGTTATACTTCATACTTTTTTGTTTTGGCCGATGTCTAAAAATATCTGCTGTAACATAATTGTTGCTAGAAGGGAGAGTTAATTAATTGCATCAAAATTGCATGTACGTGTGCTTTTCCTGAGCTCCCATTGAAGTCCAAGGGGCTAAAAAAACTCACTGAGGTTGATTTACTAAAGACAAATGCACTATGCAAGCGCAGTTGTGCTTATTTCTCTGGAGCATAGTGAGGCTCTTCTGATTTCCATCATGCAATCATGCGCAAGCAAAAATGCTGTTTTTTATTTTCTTTGCACATGATGTGAATGGGCACCATAGCGAATATTGTGTTTTCTATTGATGCATGGCAGCATGACACCAGATGCACAACAAATCACAGAGCAGTCACTTACCTCCTCTTGAAATAGTGAAAATTCCTGCGCTATGGTTATATGTGCTCCACTAACTGTAAAATATTAAATATAAATAACATTTATAAAGATTATAAAATATTTTATGAAATTTTAAAAAGTATTTAGTGTGTACCAATTCTAATTGAAGCTGCTGATATAGTGTAAGGTCAGAGAACCCATTGGATGACAAAAAAACAATATTAAACTTAGGGCTGCTTTTATATCAAACATATGTATTAAATGAACACATACAAAAAATATATATAAAGTGCCCGTGCAATCATTAGCCCATCATTGTGCAATCATAGTTGAAAAGTCCATCAATGCAAACAAAGTGCCAAGCGTTTTTGTCTCGTGCTTGTGAAGATTCAAGTGCCACTCTGTGCTCTCCTCCTGAGTTCCCACTCACCAGGAATTTGATTAAAAACCGCATGGTCTTTGTCCTGCATCAGTGGGTGAATCTACCTCCTTCCTTCTCCTCCAATTACAAGGTTCACATCATGATGAGATAGGCATAGGGCATACCAATGAAGAGAGAAGTATATGGTCAGGAACCGGTTAAGGTAAGAAGTGAGTTTAGAACCATGTTAAAAATTAAAACTAAATATGAGAATCACCACAAAGTGTGAACTGTTATAATTTAAAGGGGTTGTAAAGGCAGATTTTTTTTTTTTATCTTAATGCATAAAATGCATTAAGATAAAAAGATTTCTGTGTGCAGCAGCCCCCCTTATGCCACGTACACACGACCAGACTTTTCGAGGGACTAAGTCTGACAGACTTTCGACGGAGTTCTGACGGAGTTCTGACAGAGTTCTGACGGACTTTCCGAATGAACGGACTTGGCCACACACAATCACACCAAAGTCCGACGGATTCGAACGTGATGACGTATGACTGGACTAGAATAAGGAAGTTCATAGCCAGTAGCCAATAGCTGCCCTAGTGTCGGTTTTAGTCCGTCAGACTAGCACACACACGAGCGGATTTCTCAGTAGGAACTGGGTCCGGCAGAGTTCTGTCGGAAAAATTTGAAACATGTTCCATTTCTAAAGTCTGTCAGACTTTTGCAAATCAAAAGTCCGCTGCAGCCCACACACGTTCGAATAGTCTGCCGGAATCATTCCGTCAGACTTTTGATGTTGAAAAGTCTGGTCGTGTGTACGGGGCATAACACTTACCTGAGGTCCTTCTCTGTCCAGCGATGTCCACGAGTGTTTCAACCGTCTGAGATCCTCCTTACTGACTGGCTAAGACGCAGCAGTGGTGCCATTGGCTCCTGCTGCTGTCAATCAAAGTCAGCTAGCCAATCAGGGGAGAGAGGGGGCTCCATGTCTGAATGGACACAAGGAGCTGTGTCTCAGCTTGGGTGCCCCCATAGCAAGCTGCTTGCTGCGGGGGCACTAAACAGCAGGGAGGGGCCAGGAACAGAGAAGAGAGACCTGAGAAGAGGAGGATCCAGCCTACTCTTTGCAAATTCACTGCAATAGAGCAGGCAAGTATAGCATGTTTGTTATTTTTATAGGAAAAAAAACAAGCCTTTACCATCACTTTAACATTTAGTTGTTTATCCCAATGACTAATGAGGCATGTGCAATAAAATAAACAAACATTTTAGTTTTATTACAAGGATAAAGGTTACATGCAACAGTCTGCAGCCCCATGTTTTCCTATTGTCATGAAAGTCTACAGTTATTTTCCATAGTTTTACATACTAGATCAGGTTGAAAAAAGATACAAGTCCATCAAGTTCGACCTATGTGTGCGATTATATGTGAGTATTACATTGTTTATCCCTGTATGTTGTGGTCGTTCAGGTGCTTATCTAATCGTTTTTTTTAAACTATCGATGCCCCCTATTGAGACTACCGCCTGTGAAAGGGAATTCCACATCCTGGCCCCTCTTACAGTAAAGAATCCTCTATCTCGTTTAATGTTAAACCTATTTTCTTCTAATTTTAATGAGTGGCCACTTGTCTTATTAAAATCCCTTCCACGAAAACGTTTTATCCCTATTGTGGGGTGGCCAGTACAGTATTTATAAATTGAAATCATATCCCCTCTCCAAGCAGCTCTTCTCCAGAAAGAATAAGTTCAGTGTTTGCAACCTTTCCTCATAACTAATATCCTCCAGACCCTTTATTACCTTTATTAGCTTAGTTGCCCTTTTTTATATTTGCTCCATTTCCAGTACATCCTTCCTGAGGACTGGTGCCCAGAACTGGACAGCATACTCTAGGTGAGGCCAGAGTCTTGTAGAGCGGGAAAATTATCGTTTTTTTTTTTTTTAATTGATCCCCTTTTTAATGCATGCCAATATTCTGTTTGTTAGCAGCAGCTTGGCATTGCATGCCATTGCTGAGCCTAGATTCTAGATTCCTCCAGAGATTCTCCCCCCAGTGTATAGATTGCATTCATATCTTTGCCACCCCAATGCATTATTTTAAATTTTTCTACATTAAACCTCATTTGCCATGTAGTTGCCCACCCCATTCATTTGTTCAGATCTTTTTTCAAGGTTTCCACATCCTGCGGAGAAGTTATTGCCCTGCTTAGTTTAGTATTGTCTGCAAATACAGAGATTGAACTGTTTACCCTATCTTCCAGGCCATTTATAAACAAAATAAATAGGATTGGTCCCAGCACAGAAGCCTGGGGGACCCCACAACCCCACTACCCACCTCTGACCATTCCAAGTACTATATTTATTTCCACCCTCTGAACTCGCCCTTGTAGACAGTTTTCAATTCATGTACCCTATGGTCCATGCCAATGGACCTTATTTTGTACACTAAATGTTAATGGGGAACTGTGTCAAACGCTTTTGCAAAATCCAGATACACTACGTCTTCGGGCTTTTCTTTATCTAAATGGAAACTCACCTGCTCATAGAAGGTTAATAGATTGGTTTGGCAAGAATGGTTCTTCATGAATCCATGCTGATTACTGCTAATGATACTGATCTCATTACTAAAATCTTGTATATAGTCCCTTATCATCCCCTCCAAGAACTTGCATACTATTGTTGTTAGGCTAACTGGGCTGGAATTCCCAGGGATGTATTTTGGGCTCTTTTTAACTGGTTCCCAACCGGTGCACGCCGATGTACGTTGGCAGAATGGCACGGCCAGGCAAATGGGCGTACCTGTACCTCCCTTTAAATTTGCTGCCCTGCCATCGCGAGCACGCCGCCGGTCGGGACCCCCGTGAGTTCAGTCGCGGGTCCCGTGGACTCGATCGCCGCGGGCATACCCGCGATCGTCTCACGGGGCGGCTGAATGGAGAAATGCCGTTGTAAACAGCATTTCCCCGTTCTACCTAGCAACTAGTGACGCTGATCTCTGCTCCATGTGATTGGAGCAGAGATCAGTGTTCACTAAATGAAAGCCCAGCCCCCCACAGTTAGTAACACGCCCCTAGGAACACTTAACCCCTACACTGCCACCCACTGGTTAACCCCTTCACTGCCAGTGTCATTTACACAGGAATCACTGCATTTATATAGCAGTGATTGCTGTATAAATGACAATGGTCCCAAAAATGTGTCAAAAATGTCCGATGTGTCTGCCATAATGTCGCAGTCACAATAAAATCGCTGATCGCCGCCATTACTAGTAAAAAAAAATTATTAATAAAGATGCCATAAAACTATCCCCTATTTTGTAAACGCTATAACTTTTGCGCAAACCAATCAATAATTGCTTATTGTGTTTTTTTTTACCAAAAATATGTAGAAGAATACGTATCGGCCTAAACTGAGGGGAAACATTTTTTTTATATATTTTTGCGGGGTATTTATTATAACAAGAGGAAAAAATAATGCGTTTTTTTCAAAATTGTCACTCTATTTTTGTTTATAGCGCAAAAAAAAAACACAGGGGTGATCAAATACCACCAAAAGAAAGCTCTATTTGTGGGAAAAAAAGGATGTCAATTTTGTTTGGGAGCCATGTCGCATGACCGCACAATTGTCAGTTAAAGCGACGCAGTGCCAAATCGCAAAAAGTGGTCTGGTCTTTGACCAGCAAATTGGTCCGGTCTGAAAGTGGTTAAAGAACACAATTTAATGGTACATGTAACTCATTGTATTTTGTAGTAGTGACTGAAAACTTATGTTTAACTACCTTTATACTGTCATATTATAAAAAAAGAAAGAAACAAAATGATGGGGATGTGAATTGGTATTTCAGAAGAG
This sequence comes from Lithobates pipiens, assembly GCF_037356315.1. Classification (NCBI taxonomy): domain Eukaryota; kingdom Metazoa; phylum Chordata; class Amphibia; order Anura; family Ranidae; genus Lithobates; species Lithobates pipiens. Next base: position 53,618,704 of record NW_027507790.1, on the reverse strand, counting down.
CTGTTTATGTCAATTTTGTTTGGGAGCCATGTCGCATGACCGCACAATTGTCAGTTAAAGCGATGCAATGCCGAATCGCAAAAAGTGGTCTGGTCTTTGACCAGCAAAATGGTCCGGGGCTGAAGTGGTTAAATATTGGTGCTACATTGGCTTTTCTCCAATCACCTGGTATCATTCCAGTCAGTGGACTGTCAGTAAAAATTATGCCCCGTACACACGAGCGGACTTTTCGACATCCAAACTCCGACGGACTGAGTCCGGCGGACTATCCGATCGTGTGTGGGCTGCAACGGACTTTAGCGAAGCTAAAGTCTGACGGACTTTAGAAATGAAGCATGCTTTAAATTTTCCCGACGGAACTCCGCCGGACCCGGTCCCCTTTGAAAAATCCGCTCGTGTGTGTGCTACTCCGACGGACTAAAACCGACGCTAGGGCAGCTATTGGCTACTGTCTATGAACTTCCTACGTCGAATCCAGTCGTACGTCATCACGTTCGACTCCGTCGGAGTTTGGTGTGATGGTGTGTGGTCAAGTCCGTTCGGCCGAAAAGTCCGCCAGAACTCCGTCGGAACTCCAGCGGAACTCCGGCGGAACTCCTTTGGAGGTCTGTCAGACTTAATTCCTCTCGTGTGTACGGGGCATTAGGAACAATGGTCTGGCAATTACTTGACTGAGTTCCCTAAGTACCCTCGGATGCAAGTTATCTGGTCCCGGTGATTACTTAATGTTAAGTTTCCCAAATCTAATTTTAATTCTGTCCTCAGTTAACCATGGAGGTGATTCCGGTGATGTGTCATAAGGATAAACTCTGCAGTTTTGGTTACTGAACCACTACCCCCCCCCCCTCCCCCCGATTTCCTCGTGAAGACTGAGGGAATATCTTTGTCATCTCCCCATCCTTTGTAAGCAGATGTCCTTCCTCATTCTTTATGAGGCCAATATGGTCTGTCCTCCCTTTTTTACTGTTTACATACTTAAAGAATTTTTGGGGATTTTTTTTTGCTCTCCTCTGCTATGTGTGTTTCGTGTTCTATCTTAGCTGCCCTAATTGTACCCTTACATTTCTTGTTGCATTCTTTATAAAGTCTGAATGCTGATGATGATCCCTCCACCTTGTATTTTTTGAAGGCCTTCTCCTTTGCTTTTATATACATTTTTACATTGGAGTTAAGCCATCCAGGACTTTTCTTCATTCTTTTAAATGTATTACCCAGTGGGATGCATTGGCCAATGCCCTTATTTAATATGCTCTTAAAGCAAACCCATCTCTCAGCCGTGTTCTTTGTTTCTGAGATTTTATCCCAATTCATGCCTTCTAATAAGGTTCATAGTTTAGGGAATTTGGCTCTTTTGAAATTCAGTGTTTTTGTATTCCCCTTATGTTTCCTATTTGTGTGATTTATACTGAAGCCAATTGACCTGTGATCGCTGTTTCCTAAATTGCCTCGTATTTCTACATCCGTGATCAGGTCTGTATTGTTGGTAATCAGTGGATCCAGTAATGCTTTATTTCTACCCTGGTTCCCCGAAAATAAGACCTAGCGTGATTGTCGGTGATGGCTGCAATATAAGCTCTACCACCCAAATAAGCCCTACCATGTTTCCCCGAAAATGAGCCCTACCCTGAAAATAAGACCTACAAGGATTTTAACTAGGGCTTATTTGGGGGGTAGGGCTTATATTGCAGCCATCACCGACAATCACACTAGATCTTATTTTCGGGGAAACAGGGTAGTTGGTGCGTCTACCTTCTGAACCATGAATTTGTTCTGAAAGACATTTAGGAACTGGCAAGCCTTAGATGAATGTGTGATTCCTTCTGCCCAGTCTATGTCTGGATAATTAAACTTCCCCATTATGATTACACTTTCCATCCTTGCTGCTAATCCAACTTGTGATAGGAGACCCGTCTTCCCTTCCTCCCTCGGGTTAGGGGGCCTATAGCATACTCCCAGTAATATTTTCCCTTTAGCTTCATCCCTTTGGAGCTCTACCCATAAGGATTCCACCTCCTCCCTAGCTCCCTTAGTGATGCCATCACTCATATTCACTTGTACATTATTCTTGATATATAGGCATACCCCTACCCCTTTTTTACCCTCTCTATCCTTGTGATAAAGGCTATATCCTTGAATGGTTGCCAGCCAATCATGAGAGCTGTTGAACCGGGTCTCTGAAACTCCCACAAAATCCAAATCCTCCTCGTACAACAGTATCTCTAGTTCACCCATCTTGCCTGCAAGGCTTCTGGCATTGGTGAACATGCTACATAGTTTAGACCAGTTGCATACTATCCTTCTTTTGGGTGTTCTGAGATATATTTGAATATAATATTTTAACTGGCAGGTGTGACTTATACCCAGTTTCACAGTTACTATCTTTTATTGTTAGCAAGCATTAACATTAGAATGCTAGAGTGCTTAAGGCTTTGAGCCCGACAGCATGGGCATGCGGCCGTCCCTCCCTTTATTAATAAGAGAATAGAAGCAATAGTGTAAATATTTAGGGCTATATACAGGTTAATGTATTTGGGTTTATGTCCCTTTAAGAGAATGGCAAATTGGGCTGGGGGCGGGGTTAAGGGTCGCAAGGCTATTGGTGATATCCCAAGGTCTTGTGACCCATGGGGAATGTTCTGGAAAGGGGCTTATTATATATAGGACTCTCTCACAGGTGCACTCACACCTGTTCCCAAGCCAGGCAGTGAAGGTGCAACAAGCTCAGTGAAGGCTCCTGAAGTACCTCAGTTATGTATGAAAACCTTAATGAGGCAAGTGTTGGAGAAAGCTGGGGATAAAGGTGGAGAAGAATTGCTTAGAAAATGCCTGGCTTTGGCAGAGAATGATAATGAGCAAAGTGTTTTGGCTGAGGTACAGTGTCCTGTGGTATTGCCTATCAATTCCCCTGTAGTCAGAGGTAGAACAGTTGTTAATAACATTCAAAACCGACGGACCCGCCGCCATGAACCATCTCCGCAACCGCCGGTGTCACAGGACAGAGAAGACAGCAGCACAGCACGGCTGGAAGAAACAGCAGCCACTATGCAGCGTTAGGTCAGCTTGAGAGAAAAGAAATAGAGGATGGTCCGGTCCCTGTCGCCACCCAGAGGCAGCGCTGGGCAGGCTAGAGGAGCGTCATCTATACAGAGGAAAGAGGCAGTGTCTGCGGTTGTGAGGAGAGACAAACCCTGCCCAGTGTATCATTATCACAGCATGAGGCTGCAAGCAGTGTGAGTATCACAGACATTCCGCGGATGGCCACTGGAGGCAACAGAGAGCAGCATTATGCTGCTTCAGATATAACAAATGCTCCAGCACCCCCTGGCTGTATAGGTGAGTTAGCACACACACTTAATAGCATTATGGAATCCATTAACAGATTAGCTGACACTATGAATACACCTGCAACTGAAAATAGTAATTATGGTAATGTATGGTCTAATCAAAATAGACATTTTGTCAGCTTAGGCAATATAGGTAATGTTAATAACATTCAGTCAGCTAATGTTAATTTGCAATATCTATTACCAGCTGAGATTAATATATCTAGCGCATCGGTACCAGAAGTGTGCTTTAACCACTTCAGCCCCGGACCATTTTGCTGGCCAAAGACCAGACCACTTTTTGCGATTCGGTACTGCGTCGCTTTAAGTGACAATTGCGCAGTCATGCGACGTGGCTACCAAACAAAATAATTTTGAAAAAAAACACATTATTTTCTACTTTTTGTTATAATAAATATCCCCAAAAATATATATAAAAAACATTTTTTCCCTCAGTTTAGGCTGATACGTATTCTTCTACATATTTTTGCTAAAAAAATCGCAATAAGCAATTATTGATTGGTTTGCGCAAAAGTTATAGCGTTTACAAAATAGGGGATAGTTTTATGGCATTTTTATTAATTTTTTTTTACTAGTAATGGCGGTGATCAGCGATTTTTATTGTGACTACGACATTATGGCGGACACATCGGACATTTTTGACACATTTTTGGGACCATTGTCATTTATACAGCAATCACTGCTATATAAATGCAGTGATTCCTGTGTAAATGACACTGGCAGTGAAGGGGTTAACCAGTGAGTGGCAGTGTAGGGGTTAAGTGTTCCTAGGGGTGTGTTACTAACTGTTGGGGGCTGGGCTTTCATTTAGTGAACACTGATCTCTGCTCCAATCACATGGAGCAGAGATCAGCGTCACTAGTTGCTAGGCAGAACGGGGAGATGCTGTTTACAATGGCATCTCTCTATTCAGCCGCCCCGTGAGACGATGGTATGACGGGTATGCCCGCGGCGATTGAGTCCGCGGGACCCGCGACCGGACTCACGGGGGTCCCGACCGGCACGCTCGCGATGGCAGAGCGGCATTAAAGATTGGACGTACCTGTACGCCAATATGCCTGCCCGTGCCATTCTGCTGACGTACATCGGCGTGCGCTGGTCGGGAACTGGTTAAAGAGACATTACCATGTGAGATCTCGCTGTTAGGTTACCACCTTTCTCCTCAGACTAAGGAAAAAATATGGAAAGGTCAATTCGTAGATATTCTGTCACTTATTCCATAAAAAAATAAAAAAATAAAAAAATAAATTCACTGATGAATGCATTTCATCTGCAGGTGACTTATTTCTGACCTGTGTTTTTGACCTGCTTCAAGTGAGTTTGGCATTCCCAGAGTTGTATATTTTCAAAAAAACACTTGAAGTGAACAGATGCCCCAATTATGGTCCTTTTGGTAGCCAGGCCGTAATTATGGTCCTGTTGATCGATCTTGAAAAACTAGTGTTGTCTGTAGATCAGGATTGGAAAACAAATTTGATTAGAATAAGGCTTTATGTACACATAGCCTACTTTGGCCGCCGGCCACGGGCAACCTCAAAACACGGCAAAATCGTGCTGCGATTTTACAGAGATTTTGTCACATCTTGCGGCTGGCAGTCAAAACGTTCCTTTCCTGAACGCATTTCTTCCATGTTCAGGAGAGGTAGGTTGAGGGAGGTTGAAGCTCCCCTAAGCCGCAGCATTTCCTAAACTCTACTAAAAGCCTATGTATACATTGAAACACAGGCTTTCATGGAATTGGGTTTAGGAGCTTTGGCAAAAAAAATAGCCAAAAGCCCCTAAGCTACATGAAGCCTAAAGATCATATCAGTAGTTTTAATGACAAGATCTCAGTGTGTTTTTTGGCAGCAATATTTGTACCCTATAAGATACAGTAAATGTACTGGATTAGGGTTTAGGTGGAAAGTGTTCATGGTTTGGGTTTCAAAGTTTAAGGGGTAGGTTAAGTGGTAATGGTAAGTGTCAGGGTTATGTAAAAAGTTTATTATAAGAAATATGTTGTGGGTTAAAGTAAGTATTAAAGTGGTTGTAAACCCTTACAAACCACTTTGACCTACAGGTAAGCCTAGATTAAGGCTTACCTGTAGGTCCAAGAAATATCTCCTATCGCCGTTGCAGCATGCAGCTGCGAACGGTGATATGCCATTAGTGGCAGGAGTGACATCATGCGCCAGGAGTGACATCATCGCTGCTCGCCCATTGTGAGTGGCCGAAGCAGCGATACCCGGAAGGAGATAGACGCTCCGGACTACAGGGGACAGCAGTGACATCACTGGCTCCTGTGTCAGGTAAGTGACACATAATGGGCTACTATGTGATGCATAGTAGCCCATTATGCTTTACCTTTGCAGGGAGACAAAGAAGGATTTACTTAACCCCATCAGGATTTACTTCCTCTTTAAGGTTCTGTAAGGCTGGTTTCACACTGGTACAACACGACTGTTGTACGACTGTCATCCTACTTTGCCCTGCGACATCAGTCCTACATTGGTCCTACTTTGGTCCTACTTCCATCCGACTTGAATGAACAGGTTACGATTTTGCTCCAACTTTAAGATAGTCCGACTTGTCCTTTGACCAATCAAAACAATCCCAGTGTCACATAAATTCCATTTTGCTGCTGCTGTAATCACCATGTCATCCTACTTTGATCTGAATTCAATGATATTGAATGGGCAGAAAACGGACCAAAGTAATGCAGGAACCTTTTCTAAAGTTGGACCAACTTGTGTTGAACCAGTTAAGACAGCTCTCATAGGGAACCATTGATTTTTACACGTCATGCGACATGTGCTCCCAAAGACACACCACTGTGAATTGGGCCTTAAGGACTATCTCACACTAGTGATTATTTAGATTTTGACAGATTGCTAAGACTCAGCTCACCTGTAGCGTAGCTTAGCTTCTATCCAAAGATGTTGGTGTTTTTTTGAATTTGTCACTAACCCACATCACAACCCATTCCTGTAGCATTGCTTACTTGCTGCCCAAACCAGGAAGTTATCAGTTTGATAATGTTGCCTCACCAGTTTTTGAAATTCTTCAAGAGAAAACATCCGTTAGGCCCCTTTCAAATGGGTGGACCGTTTAGGTCCGCCTGTCAGTTTTTTAGGCGGACCTGAACAGATGCTCCATACAGTTCTATGGAGCGACGGATGTCAGCGGTGACATGTCCGCTGACATCCGACCTGCTCCGATCCACTGAATCCAAACGGATGGAAACCCTATTGGTGGATCAGATATGATGAATATGGATAGGCGATCTGTTTTCATTCGATCTGGTCTAAAGTACCAGGCCCTGGTTTAAGATGGCGATTACCCTAGATCAGTGTTCTCCAAACAGAGGCACGTGGCTTTCAGGTAGCAAGCTGATGTTTTGTTTTTCTTTTTTATACTAGACAACTATGGTAAATGTGTTCTTCAGTGGTATTTTTTCCGTATTTATTGTGGCTTTCCACTAATATCACAAGGGCCTCGGTTTTATTTTTTAAATTTTTTGCTGTAGACACGTCCCTCAGTACACTGTTGTTTCAGAGTTTTAGTAGTTACATTGTCTATGGCTATCTGCAGCAGTTCATGATAGTTGTATACAGCTTGCTCACTTGAGTTGCTTAATTTAATATTTTTATTGATTTTCAACCATTTGTTAAGGTCCAGTCATAGCCTGTGTAAAAAGTTGTACATGGTTGGATGTGTAGGTTTAATGATGCTTCTGTAAAATGTCAATAATAATTACTTAGACTGATGCGTATATTCTGTCTTCCCAGATTCTTTGAAATGATCATGCAAGTTTAGCAAGAAAGCAGATGTGGTAAGAGTCTTTTTTTTAAATATTTTTTATGTTTTATAAGAAGTTACATTAAAAGGATTTTCAACCGTAATTAAAAATATGTACCACTAACTCAGATTCATCTTTGTACCCCCTTATAAGCAACAACACAGTGCTCATGCTGTTTTTTACATCAGCTTGGAAAAAAAAATCCTTACAAAGATAAATAGCAATGATATACAATACATCTTTTTTTTTTTTTTTTTTGTAGAGTTTTTCTTAAAGCTGAACTATAGGCATATATTAAAGACATATTATTGCTGTAATTACTATGTTTTGCAGTGTATTTATCTAAATTTGACATGGTATAAACCTCTTGCAGTCCCTGTACAGCAGTGATAGGGGGAAGCAGTGCAAGGAACAAGGTCATGTTCTGCTCACTGTGTATAAGCTCATAAGGATAGGTTTCCCCGCATCCAATTTTCATGACAGGAGACTGTGACCAGCTCTAAATGGAGCCGGTTCACACAGCTCCAGGGCGGGCGCGGTCCACATTGGAAAAGGAACCTGTGCGTCTTTGGCTCAGTTTCAGGTGCGAATACAGGCATAAATTTGGACCTGGTTCGCACCTGAATTGGTGTACAGGGACGTACCGGACCTCCCACTGGGACTTGTGGCTGCATCAGTGTGAACCCAGCCTAACTGTGCTACCTTTCACTGTCCAGTTAACCACTTGCTGTCCACCCCATAGCAGTTTTACTGCTACAGAGTGGCAGCTGTGTGCCGGATCTGGTATATATATATATATATATATATATATATATATATATATATACCTGATCCAGCTCTTCCGGGTGGTGGGCATGAATGCGTACCACCCGCTCCTCGTTGCGGCTGTGATAATACACAGTGGGAGAAGATTAGTGGGTACTGCAGACTCGATGTCTGCAGCAACCCGCAAATCATTTGTTACACAGGCAGAATGGCAGTAGGAAAGGCATGGCGCCTGTGTTCCTGCAAATCAGGAGCATGGACCTATGCCTTCCCTTAGTAAAAGCACCTCCCACGGTACACAGAAACAATAGCTAGGCACACAGTTAACCCTTTGATTGCTCCTGATGTTAACCTCTTCCCAGCCAATGTCTTTAGTACATTGATAGTGCATATTGTTTTAGCACTGATCACTGTATTTGTGTCACTGGTCCCCAAAAAGTGTCAATTAGTGTCAGAATTGTTTGCTATGTGACCTCAACTGTGCCACAGCTTTCTTTAGAAAATCCTCATTGTCAAGCCCTTCTTCTCCCACATATGTGCCACACTCTACATTCATACCTCTGAAAAGTCCATGCTTCTTTCATCCCAGAGAAAAAATATGTGCAGATAATGAGGCCTGGGAAAATCCAAAATCAAGTGGTTAGCACCAGGAATACACCAGGGCTGCATCTCCTATAATAAATAACCTTTTAACCACATTCCAAACAAGCCATTGGCTCTCACTGCTGTCAATCAAATCCAATGATGCAGCCGTCGGGGGGCGGAGCCGAGTCCCGTTGTCTCTGACTACGGACGCAGCAGCAGGACACAGGAGCACACACGCACGGGTGTCCACGAAGGGGAGTGCTTCTCCTATAGGGCACTCGAGAAGATGAGGAGCCAGGAGCGCCGCAGAGGGACCACAGAAGAGGAGGATCGGGGCCACTCTGTGCAAAACCAACTGCACAGCGAAGGCAAGTATGACATGTTTGTTATTTAATTTGTTTTTACAACCACTTTAACCAACATCAGGACAGAACCTGGATAAACAGATAACCTTTTGATTTAACCCACCATAAACCCAAATAACTGGACCTAAGCAATTAAGGGATTTTGCATCCAAAGTCTGGTGTTTTAATAACTATCATAAAACATTCCTGTTTCCAGGCTTTAGGCTCCATTCTCACCAATGTGTTTTTTCATGCTTTTTGCTCTTTGCAGAAATGCAGGACATTATTTTTAACATGGGTTCCTATGGAACACGTTCACATTAATGCATTGTCGTGCTTCTGTGTTTTTGGAAAGGGTCAGGGACTTTTTAAACAAAAAAAAAGCTTTTTTTGCTTTTTAGGTTCAGTAGACTTCAATAGAGAAGCTGCAGAAAAGCATGTAGGGTTTTTTTTTTACCATGTTTTTGCAGTGATTTGTATTATTATATCTGCCTAACAACAACTTTGCCTAAAAAAAAAAAAAAGCATAAAAAAAGTAAAATCGCTGTAAAGACTACAAAAAGCACTGCAGAAACACTCAAAAGCAACATGCATAGGTGTGACTGGAGCCTAAAAGAGAAATACAGACAAAGCTTGGTTAGCTGTACTTCTGTAGATCACAGGAGTGCAGTTCATTCTGCACTCCTGTGGCCCGTTTTCAGCAGACAGACACAAGGATCATGACCATATGGTCCGGTTCTGCACACATGCCTGGACTGGCACCCGGCTCAGCCTCTTAGTGAGCTACTCAGAGCCTGAGTCAGCTGCTCCCACCCCCTCCACAGCCCATCACTCTAGTGAGTGTGGGGGGGGGGAGGGGGAAGCAGAGCAGAGAGCCAGTGATTGACAGTCACCTGCTCTCTACTCACGGAGCTGTGAGAACAGAGCAATCGGCAGTGTTTGGTTACGCGGTTCTCAGTGTTAGGTAAGTATGATTCGCAAAAAAATGTGAATACCATACTTCTCTGTTAAGTAATTAGAAACCTTAAGCAGATGGCTAATAGCATCAGGCTGACTTTATTGCCCTATCGTAAAATAGTTTCGCTTGTAGAAAAGCAAAATACACATTCCTGGCTGTTTATTCCTACCTATAGATTCAAAATTTAAATGTGTTTCATAACTCTTGAGCTGATAACCATACAGCAAGTAGAAGAACATGTATGGTTTACCTGTATCAATTAATTACCAGCATTGTAAGCCCAAACACGACTATATTAAAAGGTATTGGAGTTTTTTTTTTTTTTACACATTTCATATCCTAGGTAAAATAGGCATCTGATACCCATCATATTTGTATTCCTTTAAACTCCCACACTGGATGATAATAAACTGGTTACCAGAATGTAACCTGTAGGTATTCAAAGATATTCATACATGTAGCCAACTGTATTGGAGGGAGGGGCAATGGCATGATCATAAACAATGTGACATCCCATCAGCCAATCCTTAGACCCCTTCATTGGTGAGATAATTTCTGTCCACACCCTCCTAAAGGGATCAGAATAGAGAGACTGCATCAGCAGGCTGGAGATCTCCTTTACCATCAAATGAAGAACACCAGCTAAGATGTGTTATATCAGAGCCAACACTGACCCCTATTATGCCTATATACTGGACTTTGCTGGAACGCACAGAACCAAGGACTTTGTTAAGTACTTTCATTGTTAATCCCTTTTTTGCTTTCTGCTTCCTTATTGTATCTTTTGGTTTGTAATACACTTTTTCTGTAAATATTTTTTTTCACTATTTTAGCGTTTCTTTTATTAAACAATATTTGTAAATTGTTAACATTATTTGTAATACATAACAAAACTTAAAGAATCCCTGTCTCTTTGAAGAGTGTTACTATCTAGTAAATCTCTGAAATATTCCTGTCTGTTGTGACAGTGTGAATTAAAGATATTTTTTAAAAGTCACAATTGTTATTGTAGACATTGTAAAGGTTTATAGTCCAATAACATTTCTGGGGGCAGCATAACAGGTTAATTGGGTGTTAACTAAACCAAGTGTCATTTGTTCTCAGCACCTATATTGTGGTCCCACGAGCTGAAAAATCTTTGTGCAGGGTGACAGCATGGTGGGAGTGTTACCAGTCCTTTGTTACCTGTTGGTGAAAGTGGCTGGAATCTTGCACCGTGTTCATCACAATTACAGCATAGTGAAATAGTTTTTTAGTTTTTTTTTCTACTTGATGATGATCTACGTATAGTAGTCATTTTGATTCTAGTTGCCATTTTTCTCAAGTTGCTTAAATATTGCTTAAATGCTTAAATCAGCTGTATAATAAGTTGCCATGTGCAACAGCTCCACTTAATAAATTGGCCTCCTAAAGTATCACTGTTTGCTATTGTGTGGTACTTAGACAAATCACTGTTTTATTCTGTGTTGGTGTATATTTTCAGCCTGGGAAAATATTGATGCTTAAGCAACTTGCGTCTTTGAGCTACTGTGATTACTGAGTAGAAACCCTATACTTATCAATTATAAAATGACAACCCTAGCAGTCTAAGGAGTCTGAACATAGCACTATTTTTACTGTATGTCTTCATTGTGCCATATGGAGAGCATTATGTAAACGTTGTCTTATCTTTTAATACGTTAGTCATAAAAGTTATAGTTGATGGAAATGTTCTCAGTTCAGCTTCCCTTTTAGTAATATACAGTGAACACTATTTTTGTAGGAACCTCTGATGACTTTTTTCTTTAATGTAGAACATCATCAGAAAATAAAAGTATGCAGCTGTAGGTTGAGTGCTTTGATAAAAACTTACAGGTGACCTAGAATATCCTCCAAGGTTACTGTGAAGGTTTTGGTTTATTTAATTCATAGCTGTCCTTTACATCATTTACAGCAGTGTAAAAAATATTATGGCTAACCATATATATAGCTCCTTGGAGAGAGTTAGCAGTAGAAGACTATTCTTGGTACTCATTCAATTACAAACACAACCACAAGAGAAAATGGCCATGGTGTTCAGTGTTTCTGAAAGTATCACTAACTGGTCAAGATTTCTTTCATCTTCCAGAGACGATGTAATGGGAATCACTGACTTAGGTCTGGATACAATCTGCTGTACCATTGCAGTTTTTTCAGACCTGTGCCCCAAACATTCATCCTTTCTTATGGCATAGTTTTATATCCATTACTGGAGCCCCACTTCTACTCTGTAAATGTTTGCACTCATTGAAGGCTGTAAGGACTTTAAACCTCAGTTTCTATGGTCAGTTCTGTTTATAGGCTTAAAAAATAGAACATATCTTGGGTTAAGTGGCTAAAAGTACACGTACACTTATATTGGAGTAGGACTTCTACCATTTTTCATTATGGTGTTTCCCGAGGTGGTGTACAAAGCCAATCATACTAAATACATATGAAAGCTGTCAGGTAGATTTAGGGCATGTGCACATGAGTGCAAATAAAATATGCCTATCAATGCTGGGTCGTGCTGACAGCTTCTGCCAGGAAGATCTTGCTGTCAGAAGCTGGCAGGAAGATCCTCCATTTAATTTTGTCTGTATATTGTACACAAGTAAACGTTTCTATAATGTTTACATGCATAAAGGTACAAAGCAGATGTGTGCTATTCTTTGCTAGAATGCTAGGCATGCATCGTTATAGGGTGAGTTGGAAATAGAGTCCTATTAGAAGAATTAATTGTATGTTTGAACGGAAATATATTTAATTTGTGATTTACCATGGCTTGTCCTCAAGAAAATATCCTTTTTTAGAATTTCAGATAAGAGAGGACAACACTCAAGCTAGTGAGCTCTATCGAAAAGCCCACAGCAGGGAACACTATTTTAATGCCAGCAGCTCCCGCCCAGGGCCTTTAATACATAACACAATCCATCCCGTATAGTCAATATCTGAGAGTGAAACATTATTGTTTGGATGATACCACCATTCCAAAGGAAGATAATTCCCTAAGAGAGATTACTAGAGATAGGGTATAGCAAAAAAAACAAAATCCTTAAAGAAAGCAAATCAGAGAGCCAATGGTCACAAATGTGACTCTTATTTGCAAAGAAAGATAGGAAATACAGTTACATTTGTAACCAGATTACACAAGACAACATAACAAAGCAAGATGTACTGGCATATCTTGACGGCAGATCCACAGGTAGCCTGTTTCATTAGACAAACACCTGAAATTGTGTTTCGTATCTTTCATAGGGCAACATCTCTGAGAGACAAAGTCATTCATAGTCAATACATGGGAAACCTGAGGGAGGATACATACAATTAAAGGCACTTTGACATATGCAATAATTCCATACTGTAGGTTTATGAATAATCAGAAAATAATTATTTTGCATAATGGTAATCTTTTTCATCCAAACCTTTTTGTAATCTGTAAAACTGGTATTATTTAACCACTTAGATGTCATTGTTGTGCCTTCTATGTGGACAAAACTAAACATGAGTTCTGGAAGAAGATGTATGATCACATCAAGTTGTGACCTGAGTTCCCCTAGAGGCAGACATTTGTCAGCCATCGCGTTTAAGGTTTCTTTCCCTAAACTGAGTGCACCCTGATCAGAGAGGGGTTGATTGGGACAAGAGAATCTTAAAAGTTGAAATGAGTTGGATTTATTTCCTCAGGGCTCCTGCCTACACTGGGCTGAATGAGTCTACCTCATAGGCGTGCACACAGGGCGTGCCGGGTGTGCCTGGGAACACCCTAATCACACTGCCCTACTGACAAAAATCTTTTCTCTACTGAGACATTGCGCTGCCCTACTGACACCCATCTTTACTCTGCTGACAGGGTCCACTGCCCTACTGACACTGCCTCCTGCCCTACTGACACCATCCACTGCCCTACTGACACTGTCCACTACTCTACTGACACCGTTCACTGCTCTTCTGACACCGTCCACTACACTACTGACACAATCCACTGCCCTACTGGCACTAATCTTTGCTCTACTGACACCATCCACTGCTCTACTGACCCCAATCTTTGCTCTACTGACACCATCCACTGCTCTACCGACCCCAATCTTTGCTCTACTGGCACCATTCACTGCCCTACTGATCCCAATGTTTGCTCTACTGACACCATCCACTGCCCTGCTGACCCCAATCTTTGCTCTACTGACACCATCCACTGCCCTACTGACACCGTCTTTGCTCTATTGACACCGTCCACTGCCCTACTCACGCCAATCTTTGCTCTACTGACACCGTCCACTGTCCTATTAGAATAAACACATACTTTACTAATAGAATGAAAATAAAAGGAAGGGTTATGTTTTTAAAGATACTTGGACAGTATGGTTTCCTGGGATGAGGGGACCTCTTGATCATAGCCCCACTATGCCCAGGTCAGACATTGTGGCAATGCACAATTTTTGCATATTGTTACCCCTTTACTGTATTTGAGATTTAGTATCTCTCAGATACGATTTGAATTAAATGAGAGATCTTAACACAATAATAAAAAAAAAGTATTGGTATATAGTAAAGTAGGCCTAGACTAATACGCAGCAATCTAATTGCACAGGAAAAGGGTAAAACACATGAATTGCATGAAGGAATACACAGTCTATTCCTTAAAATCTTAATCTACAAACAGTAGGACAGAAAAGACATAAGATAAACATATTTAGTTCTAATAGTTACCAGGCTATGACCCGCAAAGGTTCCATTGGGGTGGCGGCTCCACCAGAGAATATGTGTTTCCCTCCTATCTAGTCTGTGTATATCATTACAGGCTGATGATTAATTGGTTGGCATGGTGTGGCTCTGATTGGTGGGCCTCTCTAATCCTGGGTAAGCACTGGCTACATCTCCAATCCCTATACTTTACATAAGTCATGACGGACTGGCCACGACCCCTCATTGCATATTCAAACATGGGATCCTTTGAAGTAAATACGTGTAGAACAATGAGGTTTGGGGTACCATTATTTCTTTACACAAGCTTAGGCACCGAATTGTCTGTCTAACAGACACTTTTGTGAAGCTATGTTACAATCCCTCCATAGATACAAGCTAAATTAATTATATTCATAATTACAATATTTTACAGCTATTAATAAAGATTTCACATAAAAGTATAAGGAAACAATATTGATGTTTTTAACAGTTCTTGGCTAATTTATGAGTGTTTGGCTGATAGATATTGTTTATATAAGTATAGTGTCTATGTTATACAACAGTATAATGCCTGACAATGCTTTGGACATCTGTTTACAGTATGTTATTTATACAATTGTAGATGTACCGTTCCTTATATGTACTCCTGAAAAAGAAGACTTTGTTTCAAAAAATTTGTTGAAAAGTGCTTATAGGTGTTTGGATGATTATACCAGCCGTTTTCAATCGGGGTGCCTTCAAGATTCTTCAGGGGTGGCTTGGCAAAATGCCTAAATTTTGAAGCAATCCCTTTTCTGCTTTTTTATATTGAGTCTTTGGGACAGACTCGATTGCTGACACGCCTATTTCACTGACTGTGTGTGCATCTCACCTACTACTTTTTTACCCACTGACAAAGAAATGATCAGTCTATAATTTTAATGGTAGGTTTATTTTAACCGTGGGAGACAGAACAACAATAAAAATATCCAGGAAAACGCATTTCAAAAAAGTTATAAATTGATTTGCATTTTAATGTGTGAAATAAGTATTTGATCCCCCATCAATCAGCAAGATTTCTGGCTCCCAGGTGTCTTCTATGCTGGTAATGATTAGGAGCACTCTCTTAAAGGGAGTGATCCTAATCTCAGCTTGTTACCTATATAAAAGACAATTCCAATATCTCCACCATGGCCAAGACCAAAGAGCTGTCCAAGGATGTCAGGAGCAAGATTGTAGACCTACACAAGGCTGCAATGGGCTACAAGACCATCGCGGAGCAGCTTGGTGAGAGGATGACCACAGTTGGTGTGATTATTCGCAAATGGAAGAAACACAAAATAACCGTCAAACTCGGTCTGGGGCTCCACGCAAGATCTCACCTCGTGGAGTTTCAATGATCATGAGAACAATGAGGAATCAGCCCAGAACAACACGGGAGAATCTTGTCAATGATCTCAAGGCAGGTGGGACCATAGTCACCAAGAAAACAATTGGTAACACACTAAGCTGTGAAGGACTGAGATCCTGCAGCACCCACAAGGTCCCCCTGCTTATGAAAGCACATGTACAGGCCCATCTGAAGTTTGCTAATGAACATCTAAATGATTCATTGAGAACTAGGTGAAAGTGTTGTGGTCAGATGAGACCAAAATTGAGCTCTTTTGCATCAACTCAACTTGCCGTGTTTGGAGGAGGGGGAATGCTGCCTATGACCCCAAGAACACCATCCCCACCGTCACAACAGTTTACGTAGCATTTTTCAGTGTATAGGGGGGACAACACAGTTAGAGTACAGTTCAATACAAAAGGTACAAGAGGGCCGTGCTCATAGAGCTTACATTCTAAAGGGAAGGGGTGGTGATACAAAAGGTAATAGCTGCAGAGAATGAATTGATGGGGGTGGCTCGGGTACAGTTGTTAGGTGGGTGTGGGATAGGCTTGAAGATAGGTTGAAAATGAGTCCTGAATGGGTATTTCAGCATGACAATGACCCACAACACACAGCCAAGGCAATAAAGGAGTGGCTCAAGAAGAAGCATATTAAGGTCCTGGAGTGGCCTAGCCAGTCTCCAGACCTTAATCCCATAGAAAATATGTGGAGGGAATGGCAGGTTCAAGTTACCAAACATCAGCCTTGAAACCTTAATGACTTGGAGAGGATCTGCAAAAGAGGAGTGGGACAAAATCCCTCCAGAAATGTGTGCAAACCTGGTGGCCAACTACAAGAAACGTGTGACCTCTGTGATTGCCAACAAGGGTTTTGCCACCATGTCATGCTTTGCAAAGGGGTCAAATACTTATTTCACTCATTAAAATGCAAATCAATTTATAACTTTTTTGAAATGCGTTTTTCTGGATATCTTTGTTGTTATTCTGTCTCTCAATGGTAAAATAAACCGACCATAAAAATGATAGACCGATCGTTTCTTTGTCAGTGGGCAAATGTACAAAATCAGCAGGGGATCAAATACTTTTTTCCCTCACTTTATATAAGCCAACGGATGGATCAAGCATGCCCTTTAGTTGCAAAAACCCACAGGTTTCCATTGTGCACCATTAAAGGCTTCTAGCTGCTGCCGTCTTAACTACCAATGATGTCATCTGTTGAAGGAGGACATTGAGTGCACAGCATTCTTCTTTGCCCTTCCCCTGCCCCTCTCTGTCAGCACTGTGGGCACATTAGCGGAGTGAGGGAGAGAAACGGAGGGAGAAGAGAAACATTGGAATACTAGTCAGTATCAGTGTGCAAAGGTGTATTTTCTTTGTAATAAATCACCTCTAATGCTGGGTGTCCTATAGCCGCGTACACACGGGCGGACTGTTCGCCCAACTTAGTTTGTCAAACAATCCGACAAACAGTCCGCTCAAAATTTGCATGAACGGACTTGACCACACACGATGAACGAACAGTCCGCTGAAAGCGTGCGCGATGACGTGAACGGCACGTACGACGGGACGAGAAATTCGACGTCCAATACACTGCAATGCAACCTTCGCCGTGTAAATCCTTTCTGAGCATGCGCGAAACTTAGTTTGTCGAACAAGCCTACACACGAGCGGACTGTCCGCTCAAACCAAGTTTCAGCGGACTGTCTTACGGGAATTCCGAAAAACTTTGTTCGTCAGACTGTCCGCTGAAACTGTCCGCTGAAGCCCACACACGAGCGGACTGTCCGCTGAAACACTGTTCAGCGGACAAAGTTGGGCGAACAGTCCGCCCGTGTGTACGCGGCCTATGTGTGGATGTTGCTGCAATATGTGAAAACTATTAGTTTAGTGTTCTACATTTTAGAATGGAATGCAGAATTTTGAAGAGTGCCTGAAAAAAGGTTGAGAAACACTGAAATTACTAATACAATATGTGAGACTAACCGGAAGGTGTAGAATATTTATCAGCTCTCAGTAATCAGCCATGCTTGGTTTTATGTGCATATATGAATAAAATGATTTCTTAATTAAAAAATGTAGTCATTTACCTATGATGACCTGAATGAAACAGGAGTTTGTTTTTTTTGTCTCAGGAAAATAAAACAATATAAAAAATATTTTCAATAATACATTATGATACAGTATGTGAGATTTATTGTTGAAAAGTATTTTTTTTTTACAGGCAGCATGCAAATTTGTTCTGTTAGAAGCCAGCTACTACATTTACTATGTGTCCTAATTCCTTCCCATGTGATTTGCATACTGAACCAAATATACACCGAGAATCGCAGGAGCATTTGTCTAGATATATGATCTTATGTCCATTCAGCTAGATGAGTATGATACATCTAAAACTGTCTGCAAAGGGATTTAAAACTGATTTACTTCTTAAAGAATAGAAGATAATCTGTTACAATCTTGTGATGTGTTTACCGCTCTGTTGCAGTGTCTTATGTTTCATTTGTCTTGATATAGCATGTGCTGGGCTTACTAAAGAATTAATCAATTAGGAGACAATGACCACAGTCTTAAAAGGAGTCTGAGCATTATACGTTGAGTGCATACATAAAAGCTACAGGCAAAAGCCTTCCATTCATTCATGGGATAATGTATCTGTAGTTTATGTTTATGAAGAAAAAAGTCCTGCTGTTATTGTGCTTTACTGTAGCATATCACCCAGACGCACTAAATCATGGGTATTGATTTTTATCGGATTTCCCAGATTTTCTGTATGCCCTCTTAACCTATTTCTAACCTTGCTGCCTTTGTGCTCAAGGTAATTGGGTCAACTACTGGAGGCAAGCACCTGTCATAATGCTGGGGTACTAAGGGCTGGAAATAGCTTTTTTTTCCTTAGCTCCCAACATGTGGGTCACTGCATTATTTATGTAAATGTTGGAAAACACTGTGTGAACTATGGTTGGTTATATGCTGTATGTGTTTAGTTGCACTCTTGTAATGCCATGCCAGTTTTTCTGCCTTACCAAGGGGGTTGTAATTAGTACGTTTTGGCAATGAGTAAATACATTTTCTATATGTTCAAGTGGAGGTCCACCCTAAAAAACAGTTATACATTAAGGCAGTCTTCCTAATGTAGTCTTCCTAATGTAGCGGCGGCTCCTGAAGAGCACGCGCTATGTGTTTTTCAAACTTAAACTTTGCCTAGTTTGGTTTAGGTTTATTTGTCTAAATTGGACCTCTGCATCAGTCTGACTGGACTGTGAGATGTTCAGCCTGGCCACAGGGAGCACTGTCTCTTGTGGCAGGCATGGAACTATGGTCTGGTTAGGTGCTTATGTTACTCTCTTTCGGAGCCAGGTCAGTAGGAGTGGCCCTCTCGCTGTGTCCTCTGGGAGAGGGTATTTAAGATGTGGACGTCACATGGTTCGGGGTTCCAGTCCAGTATGATGTGCTGACTTTATGGTCCTGGTCCTCCTGACCAGCCCCCAGTAAGACTATGTGCGGATCCACCTGATTTTAATGCCTCTGGGTTGGCTAGCCCAAGGCAAGGAAACTACAGGAGGATTCTGAGGTGGTTGGGTGCCGTCTCCAGTTCGGGAGAGACCCATAGTACTTCGAGAGCTCCAGGGGAGGACTCTTTAGAAGAACACCACTTACGGGTTGGTTTTCTTAACAAGAGCCCAGTGACTTGGCTTCCTGGACTTTTAAGTGCCCTTATTAAAAGTCAGCAACTACAGTGTTTGTAGTTGCTGACTTAAAAAACAAAACAAACAAAAAAAAAAACGGCTAGAACACCGCTTTAAAGTGTTACTAAACCTAAAAACATTAAAATTAAATTTCCCCTTGCCCCCCTTCCCCTGTGTGAAGTGTAAGAGGGGAGAAGAGATCAGCACTGTGCATGGCTGCACCTTTTCTCCCCTTACTTCCTCTTCACACAGCATTCGTGAAGCAGCAGGGGCCATTGGCTCTTGCTGCTGCCAATCAAATGCAATGAAGAGGAAGTGGGGGTGGGCCTAAGTCCCGCTGGGTAAGTCTATGGAGCGCGGCTCCATAAACACACATAATGGGAGCGGGCGGACAATGCTTCTCCCCATAGCAAGTGGCTGGCTATGGTGGTCATGAAAAGAAAAGGAGAAGCCAAGATCACCGCTGGGGACCCAAGAAGAGGGGATCAGGACCACTCTGTGCAATAACGCTGCACAAAGCAGGTAAGTATAACATGTTTGTTATTTACATTTTTTTTTTAAATATGACTTTAGTAACATTTTAATTTTAACTGTTAAACAGTGAAGGATTAAACATTCAGAGTTGGGTTAAGTGGTTTTGGATAAAGGTTCATTTCTGGGCCTTAGTTAGAGGTAATGCTTAAAGCAAGATTGTAGCTAGACAAAATTTGCAAAATAAGGTTAGTACTTTTCTCTCTCTTTTGCGTGTCCCTTGAACACTTTCCCCTATCTTTTTTTTCACATGTGTTGTTTCCCTTTCCCTCCGTCCTAACTCTCTGTTCTGTCTTATGTTCAAACTTTGAAAAACTAGCCTTAACAGGGTAAAGACTTGGGCAATTCAATATATACATGTTATATGTTTGTTCTTTTTTTGCAGACTGAAGATTTTCTCCTGGTAATTTTCTTCATTGTAATTTGTTTTTGGCCTACGTGTAGCTGACCCAACAGTTTGTGCTGTTGTCGCAAGATGTATTATTTACCCTGTAACCTGGTCAAATTAAATAAAATATCTAAAAAAATAATAATAATAATACGGTTAGTAATTTGTACCAGTCCAGCAGCTGGTGACTCTTATCTTCAGGCTCTTGTAGCTCTTCGGTCACTCTTATCTGACAATTCTGTTTTGTCATATGCATTATCCCGCACTGTGGTTCTATACAACAGGCACTGCATCACTACAGGACAATGTGCATCTGACACACTCAGAAGTCTTATTTCATTTGGCAGGACCACATATGGGATCAGTGGGGCCAGATAAAAAGCTGATTTGTTTTAAACTAAGGGAATAGTAACACAAAAAAACCTGGTAAGTTAATTGGCGACACACTAAATTGGCTTACAGTGCATATTACTGTGGTAATGATAATATATTATAATCTCCCTCAAGGACAAGAATTGATTTTCTATGTACTCTGTAAAGTGCTGCATAACTGTTTGGCATTATATAAATATAGGTATTAAAGTGGACCTTGCTATTCTCCAAAGGAAATGTTGTAGTTATGACTTTCTTTTTTGTCTGTTGAGGGACACAGGATTTTGTAGACTGTCATTGCTTACTACAATAGAAATGGACACAACAAAAATCTGTTGTACAGCACAGAAAAACCTTGCCCACAACCATCATGCTCCATTTTTTTTTGCTAGTGTTCTGCTGTAATCTGTTCATTTGAGGAAAAAAACAGCTGCTTGTAGAGTCATGCCGGTTATGTTAAATCCTGGATGTCTATCCAGTCAGCCAACGGTCACTGGTAGATTCATGGTGGAAATGTTAAATCCTTCAAATCTATCCAGTCAGCCAACGGTCACTGGTAGATTCATTCTGGAAATGTTAAATCCTGGAAGTCTATCCAGTCAGCCAACGGTCACTGGTAGATTCATGCTGGAAATGTTAAATCCTGGAAGTCTATCCAGTCAGCCAACGGTCACTGGTAGATTCATGCTGGAAATGTTAAATCCTTCAAATCTATCCAGTCAGCCAACGGTCACTGGTAGATTCATTCTGGAAATGTTAAATCCTGGAAGTCTATCCAGTCAGCCAAGGGTCACTGGTAGATTCATGCTGGAAATGTTAAATCCTGGAAGTCTATCCAGTCAGCCAACGGTCACTGGTAGATTCATGCTGGAAATGTTAAATCCTGGAAGTCTCTCCAGTCAGCCACTGAGCACAGGTTTTCTCAGTTTATACTGGTGTTTCTTTTGTGACAGTCATGAATTTCTGGGTTTTTCTAGTCATCTACATCTACAGCTACTACTATTCAGGCCTGATATGTAAATCCTAGAAATTTCTCCAGTTAGCCAAACAGAAAAGATAATCTCTGCAGATTTTATCTCTGTGACAGGCCTGTGATTGGCAATGACTATTGTCTGTATTCCAGTTCATACAGGCTCAGCTATTCTGGTCAGGCCAGTATAACTGGGACTTCCCTATAGAGTTTTTTGTCCAGAGCTGGGGCAATTTTTCTGTCCCAGTTTCTGCAACTCTTTGGGAGTTCCTAACAAGCTAATGGTAGTACTGATGCCACCTATATGTGTGGGGAGTTAATACATTTTTCTTTTATTCTAGTCTTGCTTATGTACTTTTCAGGTTGGTCGCATAGGGGTGCCCTCCTTATTTTCTACTATGGGTCACTAAGGAGAAATGTTGCTGTTTTACTTTTACTGCCCCCTTTGTCTCCCTGGCTGTTGATGGTGCAGCTCTAATTCAATAGGGAACATGTATATCGAAGTATGTACGCAGGGGCACGTGCACTTTATTTAATATCTCAATAAAGGTTTCTGAGAATCCTTTAATCCAAGTTTGTTAAGTACCATTGTGCAGCATAGGCACCACATATTCCAGCACCACTTCTTTGGGCTTTAGAGAGCAGAGACCTGATACTAATACAGACCACAGTCAGTTAGTACCCATTTCTGTTGTTTAAATGAATTGTAGCATCAATGCATTGCGATTCGACCACCCACGACGCGGCATCGATGCTACAACTTGCACAATCAATTTTCTTATGACGTTACCCGCACGTTGCTATATGCCCTGCCTTTGAGTCTGAACTGAACCAAAAGCAGCTGAAGGAGCCGTGGGTGTTAGCCAAGACTCTTTTCCCGCCCCCAGCTGACATCCTCCCCCAACTTCTGATGAGTCATGACCTGGTCCCCATAGCCTTCCTCCTTGGCTCACCTCACACTCTGCATAGTTGGCCTCTGTCCTCTTTACAACAGGCTGCTGTGGGAGACCTGAGATGCCAGACGGCCGCGGTTGTCCTCTGTCCTCCAGTCCTCCTCACAGGCTGCTGTTGCGGGCATCATCATCATCAGGTACTTACTTTGGGAACCAGCCACCATCTTGTGGACTGGGCACGTAAAGGAAAGCACCTTATCATTTGTGACCATAAAAAGTGGAAGAATCATAGTGGTAAATCCAAACCTGTCCTTCTCTTTGTGGGATAAAAGGTTGGCTTTGTGGTGCTGGGAACCTTCCTACCCCTGTAGAGTATACTACATACATAGTCAGATGAACAGTAGTCTTTGTGCAATGATCCAAATGTTGTGAGCTGTTATAGATCTCCTACACCACTTTAAGTAAACAGCTGCCAGCAGTGTTAGTCTTTGTGCAAGGATTTATGAGAGAAACCCATAGGAGGGTAGAAGCAGTGTCTTGTGTAGCTACAAAGGTCTCTGTCCATCTCTTGTATTATGTCCGCAGTCTCTGACCCTCTCTTGCATCATGTCCGCAGTCTCTGACCCTCTCTAGTATCATGTCTGCAGTCTCTGACCCTCTCTTGTATCATGTCTGTAGTCTCTGACCCTCTCTTGTATCATGTCTGCAGTCTCTAACAATCTCCTGCAGTAGGTCTACAGTCTCTGGCCCTCTCTTGTAGTATTTTGGGGTCAGTCAATCTGGAGATTCTCTTTAAGTTGTCTGCTATGTTTACATTTTGCTACATGCAGGGAGTGCTGTCTTTTTTTTTAAGAATAGATAAAATAAAAACAAAATGGAGTTCCTCTGACTGCTTAAAGTTTTTGGATGAAAACTGTGCACAGTAATCGTGATGCATGGCGGAATCAAATCGTGGACAGGATAATCGGAATCAAATCGAATCTTGAGGCCAGTGAAGATGCACGCCCCTAGTACTCATTGGATCGAGTTTAAAAAGCCTCTTCTGGCTTGTAAAAGCTGTTGTGAATTTTTTTTCCAAGCAGCACTATTTACCCCAACACAGAAGTTGATGCTGGTGTTCTCCACATAGCACTTTCCCACCTGTTAGCCTTTGTTGCTATGTTGGCCACCCCCTCTGTTGTCCATTTCTCCTGTAGGCTGCAATATAACCTGACATTCTAAGAATCCTTGGGTCCCTCAAAAATCTCCAAGAAAATTATTTAACAGTGACTACCAAAATCCTATTTTCTTTGTTAAATCAGTAGCTAAACCCTAATCTCCATCTTAAACCACTACCTAGGCTGTTAACAAAAGCCTACTACCCTACAGTAAGCAGTGATTTAGAACTGTCAGGGAAAGGACAAAGGCATTTTTGATGTGTGGGTTGTACCTGTCTTCAGGTCTATGCTGCATAAATATATGATGAACCCACATAAACACAAAAAATACAAGTCGATTTTCTGGTGCCAAGATCCCATTGCTGTAGAGCCTAATTTTTTGATAATGTTTTAGAAAAAAAATGAGGGTAATGAGATGCAGCTGTCATAGATGGAGCAAATAATCTTTGTCATCAAACAGTAATAAAGAACACTAATATTAATTTGTATTTAAGTGATATATATCTCATGTACAACCCAAAGTTAATGCCATGGTAAATTTCTGGATGTAATGGCTAAACAGTGTTGTGTTGTTACAGCAAAAATAGGCATTCAGCAATTAACGTGCATTCAACTTTAGCAGATAGTCTAAAGACATAATTCCATACACCATAAAGGCCAAGTAATACACAGTGTTTGTACATTTTTTAGTCTGAGTGCTGAGCAGATGCTTGCAGAATGCCTTAGGACCATTCTAGAGTCTGTCTGCTGCTTGTTTTCTACTTGAATTTACATGTTTGGCAAACTTTTCAAGTTGCCAAATTCGGCTACATATTTCAGGCAACATAAAAAAACTAAGTGAAACAAAACTACATGAATGCACTTGTATTCACGTATATGTGCTAGATCATTCACCTTTAAAAGAGAAGTTCAAATTTATTAAAAAAAAGAAACATTTATACTCACCTAGGTGGATGCAACATAGGTCCGATGCTCATCTTCAGAAAAGAGATAAAGCGGTTGTAAAGGTAAACATTTTTTCACCTTAATGCATTCTGTGCATTAGGGTGAAAAAACATCTGACAGTGCCGGCCTCCCCAGCCCCCCCCCCCCCCCGTTTTACTTACCTGACCCCTCGAAAGTCCTGCACTCGCCTCCGACATACTCATCGCCGCTCAGTCTGGCCATTGACTGGCTACAGTGGATGGATTGAAAGCAGCGCAGCCATTGGCTCTCACTGCTGTCAAAAAAACTAAAAAGTTTACAATCCCTTTAAACTCACAAGTGTCATCTTATCCCCTTATATTCTCAAATTTTTCCCTCAACATTGGCAGCTGTAAACCTGAGCACTCTCAGCTACTGCAGCTTTCCTGTCTAGCTGAGCCAAGACATAAAAACAAGGCTTAAAATGCACACATTTTAAGTGCAGAAATGTACATATCGTTTTTGAAGCTTAGCGGCCAACCATAGGCAGAAATTTGACCACTTTATCAGGAACTGGCTACATTTCAATCTGTGTATGGGCAGGCTGGTTGTATTGAACTCGATCCATCGATAGACTTCAGTACAACCATCCTGTAGGTTTTTTTTTGTGCAATCAGTGCCAGAGGCTATATCTGTTGCCAGTGATCATAGTATTCTGACGATTGCGAAACCTCCTGCTGTCAGAATACAGTAGTACAGCAGGAGAGAAAATCAAGCAATTTTCTTTTCTTCAATTGTATAATGTATGGCTTGCTTAACCACTTTCAGACCGGACCAATTTGCTGGTCAAAGACCAGACCACTTTTTGCGATTCAGCACTGCCTCGCTTTAACTGACAATTGCGCGGTCGTGCGACGTGGCTCCCAAACAAAATTGACGTCCTTTTTTTCCCACAAATAGAGCTTTCTTTTGGTGGTATTTGATCACCCCTGCGGTTTTTATTTTTTGCGCTATAAACAAAAATAGAGCGACAATTTTGAAAAAAACGCATTATTTTTTACTTTTTGTTATAATAAATATCCCCCAAAAATATATAAAAAAAACATTTTTTTCCCTCAGTTTAGGCCGATACGTATTCTTCTACATATTTTTGGTTAAAAAAATCACAATAAGCGATTATTGATTGGTTTGCGCAAAAGTTATAGCGTTTACAATATAGGGATAGTTTTATAGCATTTTTATTAATAATTTTTTATTTTATTTTTTTACTAGTAATGGCGGCGATCAGCGATTTTTATTGTGACTGCGACATTGCGGGGGACCCATCGGACATTTTTGACACATTTTTGGGACCATTGTCATTTATACAGTAATCACTGCTATATAAATGCAGTGATTCCTGTGTAAATGACACTGGCAGTGAAGGGGTTAACCAGTGGGTGGCAGTGTAGGGGTTAAGTGTTCCTAGGGGTGTGTTACTAACTGTGGGGGGGTTGGGCTTTCATTTAGTGAACACTGATCTCTGCTCCAATCACATGGAGCAGAGATCAGCGTCACTAGTTGCTAGGCAGAATGGAGAAATGCTGTTTACTCGGCATTTCCTCCATTCGGCCGCTCCGTGAGACGATCGCGGGGATGCCCGCGGCGATCGAGTCCACGGGTCCCGCGACCGGACTCACGGGGGTCCTGACCAGCGCGGGAGCGCGCCGCCGGCGGCGCGCTCCCGGTGGCAGGGCGGCATTGAATATTGGACGTACCTGTACGCCAATATGCCTGCCCGTGCCATTCTGTCGACGTACATCGTCGTGCGCTGGTTCGGGAAGTGGTTAAAGAGAGGGGTGAGTTCTCAATAAGGAAGTGACTGCTGAGCTTCAACAAAATAGTGACCTACAGCAAGAAGATATAGTGGAGGCAATTTACAGCATACACTCATTTTGGTAGCATAATTATTCATTTGTATCGTATGTTCCTTTCTAAAAAACACAATTTCCATGATGTTGTTATGGGTCAGATTCTGCCTATTTTTATTTTCTACAGAAAAACAATATTCCTGTGCTACTAGTAGAAATCTATATCAAACACACTAGATTAAGAAAACTGCTACCACCTAAGGCTTCATGTACATTGCTGCTGGTAAACAGACATTTAGAAGTAGTTGGGCGTTTTTTTCAGCTGCCCCTGAACTCTCCTGTATGTTATCTTATATGTGCATGTACACAGGGTCGTAATAGTCATTTCTAGGCAGTTGAGTTTAGAAGCATTTTTTGGAAAGTAAAAAAATGCGTTCAGAATGGATGTTCAGAGGCATTTGAAATGGCAAACGCCTGTAACAGCTTGTAAACATGGTAACTCCCATTTAGCCACGTTTTGTTTACAGGCGTTTTCATTTTTGACTTTTAAATGATCAAGTTAAATCATTCAGGAGAGGTTGTAAAACTTCCTGCGTATATTAAGCCTGTGTTATCACTACACCAGGTATGTCCAAAGTCCAGCCCGCGGGCCGATTGTGGCCCACGTTCTGGTTTCGAATGGCCCGCCTGGTAATTTGGACATGTATATCTTTTGTGGCCCCCAAAGAATCCCTGAGCGCCGGGGGCCACAAAAAATATATGTTCTGGCTGCCTTGGAGGGGACGGGGAGGGGGCAGGACCAGTGCCGTACATACAAGAAAATTTCCTGTTTACACGGCAGCCTCTGTAATGGGAAGTCCCGTCTCCTGCACTGCCATTGGACGACTGTTCTGTCCATCATAGGAGGTGGGACTTTGTATTTAAGAAGCCACTGAGAAAATAGATTCTCTTGTATGTAATGTGTTGGTGCTCGCCCCGCCCCACTCCCTGTCCCCTCTGAGGCTGCAGATGGGCATGAATCAGGCTGCACCAATGGCAACGGTGAGTCTGCATTCATGGCACTGGGGGTTTTGCATTAATGGCAGTGGAGGTGCTTCATTCATGTCAAAAGGGGTGCTGCATTCATGACAATAGGGGTGCTACATTCATGTCAATGGGGGTGTTGCATTCATGGCAATGGGGGTGCAGCATTCAAGTCAATGGGGGTGTTGCATTCATGTCAGTGAGGGAGCTGGATTCATGGCAATGGTGAGGCTGCATTCATGGCAACGATGGGGCTGCATTCATGGCAACGATGGGGCTGCATTCATGGCAATGGTGGGGCTGCATTCATGTTACTTGTAAGGCTACAGGTGGGCACTGGTTAGGCTGCATTGATGGGCACTGACCCTTATTTTGCTTCACAATTCTTTATTTAAAATGTATTTTATTTTTTCCTGAAACTTCCCTCTTAAAGTCAAGGTGCATGTTACACGCTAATAAATACGGTATATCCAAATAACACGCCCAAGCTCATCTCTTCAACACACACAACCACAAAGGCAAGAGAATTCTTGTTGGGCAGTGTATTAGTGCTCGAATGAACACACTTAGGGGTTATTAAGGCAAATCCACTTTGCACTGAAAGTGCACTTGGAAGATTTTTAATGGTTCACAGAATATCAGGCAAAATAGTCGGCCCTCACGCATGTTCATTTCATCAAATCTGGCATTCTTTGAAAAAAGTTTGGACACCCCTGCACTACACTTTGTAAATAATTAAATCAAAACAAATTTTGAAGCACTTTCAACAAAAGCTACATCCAATATGTTAAAGTGACCTGTGCAATCTTATTCAAAATATATATTCAAATAAAAGATATTAAAAAATAATTCCAAGCACTCTTCCCCGTGTTAAATAATATAAATACATTGCAAGCAATAGTGCATCAAAATATATACACATATGTGAGGGTTAATTTAGTCCATAAAAAATGTCAAATCTCTGTGCA
Organism: Lithobates pipiens; assembly: GCF_037356315.1. Lineage (NCBI taxonomy): Eukaryota > Metazoa > Chordata > Amphibia > Anura > Ranidae > Lithobates > Lithobates pipiens. The sequence goes on along the minus strand of NW_027507790.1, from coordinate 53,590,135 downwards.
ATTAATGTCAATTTCTGATTCCTTGTTATATCACATATCCTTAAACTTGAATGAAAACACCACAGTGCCCTTTATCACATCTTATGGGTATCCTTTCACCTGATACCATAGACCCCAATAGCATATACAGTATGAGGTCAAGTGGACTTCTTTTACATATAATGAATCAGACTTCTCCCATGCACTGTGGATTCCTGGTGATCAGATCCTCAGGAGTTGATGAGCTACAAAAAAAGGGAAAGATAAATACCGGATAGTGTAGACCGCTAATCAATTTTTCTTAAAAATAAAAAAAAATATATATATAGTGAACACACATGTAGCAATATATTACAGGCATATATCCATGACTGGCAAACACAGTCCTCCAAAATGGCTTCTAAGTTCCAACCCGTGTGATGATGTCACTACCCACCTGATGCGTAGCGCCACAATAGGCTCAGCACGAATCACTTCTGACAAGTTTTCCTTACACTGAGATAAAAATGGTGACAGGGAAGGGAGCTCCAGCTGATTGAAACCCTTAGTGCTGTTCCTATGTGCTGTGTGGAGGGGGTCTGTGTCCCTTCCCTCCAATCAGCTCGCAGAGCTCCTGCACTTCAGCTCTCCGCCCCCTCCTTTTTTTTTGTTAACTCTCCTACAAGCTTTATAATTCAGCACTTTGAACAGATGTAGAAACAGGGCTGTTGCAAGGATTTTTGACACCCTAAGCAAAACCTCATGTTGGCGGCCCCTGAATCCGCCCCTGACTCTACCCCCTTTGCCCTGCCCATGTATACGGTGGAGGTGGCAGGGTGGAGATTTTTGCTGCGCCTCTCCACTATTTCTCCAGCCATGGTATGTGGGACCGCACCTGCGCCTCTGGTCTTCTTCATGCCAGCCATGGTCCGCAGGTATATGGACAGGCTAGGGTAGTATACGGACAGGCTAGGGTAGTATACAGACAGGCTAGGGCAGTAAAGGAACAGGCTAGGGTGGTATACGGACAGGCCAGGGTGGTATACAGACAGGCTAGGGTGGTATATAGACAGGGTAGGTTAGTATGTAGACAGGCTAGGCCTTAGCTTAGGGGTGAGGAAGAAGGAGGAAGAGAAGGGGAAAGAAAAGAGGGATGAGAGGTACAGAGAGAAATAGAAAGGGAGAGGGGGAAGAAGGTGCATAGCACAAAAGGGTGGGTACAGAGAGGGGGGTTACTGTGGGGGTGGAAGTCTCACTCACCAATTATGCCTCCTCCATTAAGGCTGGTGTCCCCCAGGGCTGTGGCAGCTAGCAACTATTGTTTGAAAACCCACAAAACTCCTTGCATGCAGGTGGCTGGAGTGTGGGGTTGGGCGGGCACAAATGGGAGGGGGAGTATCGGATTGGACCAGCATCAAAGTGAGGGAGGGGTTAGGAGGACAATGGAGACAGGATACAGCCTGACTCCTGTGCAAGCTGGCATTACCTGCTTTCACTGTGTCACTATGACAGGATGCCAGAGGCTGTGGGGTGGCAGAGCTAGAGAGGTATAGCCACTCTCGATCTCCACACTGTACAAGTCAGTCATGGTGCCTGGGGGGAGAAGACGCTGTTCCCGCAGCTGCCCACACAGACTCCGCCCCCTACTCCTTGGGCTCTTGTTTATCCTCATCTCCGGCTCGGCTCATCCTCTGACTTGTCACCCCACATCCCGCAATAACGATCCAATCTGCTTGGTGTGGCAGGGGGTGTGATAGCAGCGAGCAGTGCAGGGTCACTGTGTCAGCAAGGATTTGACCACCCCTCCCTGCCCCTCCCAACCTGGCGCCCTAGGCGGCTGCCTGTCCTACCCTGTGTAGAAAAGAAAGGGCTGCAGACAGGTACAATTTATGTAGGAGGATTTGTTTAATCTCGGTTGATCAGCTGAGGCCAGTCACTTAACTGGATATATGTAAGGGTTTACAACCACGCAGTGGAGACTAGCCTGGGCCCTGAGGGATGGGTGGCATAATTGGTTTGCATTCTGTACAACAAACAACCCCCTTTACCCCTTGTCTCCCCCCCCCCCCCTTTCCTTCTCCCCTTTTCCTCCCCCTCTCCTTCTCTCCTTCACCATCTCTTTCCCTATGCTAACATAAATACATAAATGACAGTACCGTTACAGTTTGACATCAACATTTTTCTATGGGACTCTATGATCTGTACATATGCCCCTGACTGTGGTGAGGCTATCAGTTTGCTGCAGGCAAGAGGAAATGTTGCCTCAGTCTCCTCTAACCAGTAATCAGACTCACTATTTGGTCAATCCTTGACTTGGAATATTTGTTTTTTTGCATGCAGATACATGTTCTAGACCAGAGATGCACTAAATAATAAAACAAAGATATGGATGACAGCTTTGGGGTGTAAACCTTAAATTACAAGTCAGTGGTGGCACCTTGCATGTTTGAATCCTGACAGATCTACTTTAAAGGGCATCATTCTCAGTAACAAAATAAGCATCTCATGTTGCTGGTGATTTACTCTGCAATTAGGTTTAAACCCCACAGGAAACACTAATAAGTAAGGCCGCCCAAGAAAGCCTGTCATATATTTGCATATAAAAGCCGCTGTTATTGACACAGTATCATATTTATTGCAGATGCTCAGATTCTGTTGTCATAGAAACAGTTTAGTAGTCAGAAATACTTTTTTTTTCTGCTCTCAAAGTTATGCTAATGGACACAGTTTCTTTGGGAGCGTAATCAGAGAATTTCAGACAGTAAACTGTAACTCTGCTTCTACTGGCTTGGCTAAATAGTTGTAGTTGCTATTTCATTTCCTTTGACCAGACTATTTAAAAAAAGTGGTGCCCTCCCTTCATCCCCACGTCGACAGGATCAAATTATGTTTACATGCCTTTGGCAGCTTTTAGGTTTTCTTTTCTTGCTGTTTAAATCTCCCTTACAAAGCAGGATTCCTATCTGGCAGGACTTGTAAAAGAATTAGCCAAAGAAATAAATATTTCCTTATTTCATTTGAAAGGGATGGTTTATTCCGTGCAGGAAATGCCATGAGACTGTCGTTCAGAGGGAGGAGATAGGATGCCAGCAGGACATGCACCTCGCCTAGCATTTCCCAGATACCTTGAAATGGTACAAACCTCTTTGAACTGTCTTTGGTTCTCTGTACTTGAGTTATTCATTTGTTCCTGCTCTGCATAGTCAGGATTTATTTTCTCAAGTTGGAATAATCTTCATACTCAACAAATCTTTTATGTACTGTTCTACTCTATTTCAATTCAGTACCTAGTACTTTAATCATTAGAGACATTTCTAAAACGTAGTACACAGTTAGTACTAAAAATGGGGAGAACAAACAGATTTAAAGGAGCAAGATCTCTACTTCAAAGTTCTGAGCTCCTGACACCTGTCGCAGCCATTACAAGAAAATTTCACATTCATTAGAGCAAGGGTAGGCAACGTTTTAAGCAAAGTGTGCTGAAAAATATTTTCAAAGAAATTGAGAGTGACGATTTTTTAACAAAAAAATGTCAAATTGGCACTCTCTATCACAAAAAGTTTTTTTTTTATAAAGTAAATGACTTGAGTAGTAGTGAGAAATTAACATCCTGCACTCACGCCTCAGATCAGCTCCAATTCTTGCAACTCCACACTTCAGATCACTGCCCCCCCCTGGTAATCTCTCCCACCACTGTAACCCCCTGCACATCTGCCCCACCACTGTAACCTCCTGCACATCTGTCCCACCACTGTAACCCCCCTGCACATCTGCCCCACCACTGTAACCCCCTGCACATCTGCCCCACCACTGTAACCCCCTGCACATCTGTCCCACCACTGTAACCCCCTGCACATCTGTCCCACCACTGTAACCCCCCTGCACATCTGTCCCATCACTGTAACCCCCTGCACATCTGTCCCACCACTGTAACCCCCTGCTCATCTGCCTCACCACTGTAACCCCTGCACATCTGCCCCTCCACTGTAACCCCCTGCTCATCTGTCCCACCCATGTAACCCCCTGCTCATCTGTCCCACCACTGTAACCACCTGCTCATCTGTCCCACCACTGTAACCCCCTGCTCATCTGCCCCACCACTGTACCACCCTGGTCTTCTGTCCCACCACTGCAACCTCCTGCTCATCTGCCCCACCACTCTAACCCCCTGCTCATCTGCCCCACCACTGTACCACCCTGGTCTTCTGTCCCACCGCTGCAACCTCCTGCTCATCTGCCCCACCACTGTACCTCCCTGCACATCTGCTCCACCACCTTACCCCCATTCTCTTCTGTCTCACCACTAGACCATCTTCTCATCTTTCCTAGCACTGAACTTATCTGCTCATCTGCCCCACCACTGTACCTCCTGCACATCTGTCCCACCTCTGTTCCCCCTGCTCATCTGTCCCATCAATGTACCTCCTTTCTCCTCTGCCCCACCACTGTACCCCCCTGTATATCTGCCCCACCTCTGTACCCCCTGCTCTTCTGCCCAACCACTGTAACCCCCTTCTCATCTGCCCCAACACTGAACCCCCCTGCTCATCTGTCCCACCACTGTAACCCCCTTCTCATCTGCCTCACCGCTGTACCTCCTGCTCTTCTATCCCACCTCTGAACCCCTTCTTCTCATTTTCCCCACCGCTGTACCCTTCTGCCCATCTGCTCCACTGCTGTAACCTCTTCTCATCTATGATATCCATGATATGCAGAGTGGTGAAAGGAAGCAGAAATGAGACACATCTACTTGTCCTGGCACACTCATCCTGCTGTAACCCCCTGCTCTTCTGTCCCACTGCTGAACCCCCTTCTCATCTCTTCCACGACTGTACCTCCCTGCACATCTGCCCCACCGCTGTACCCTCCTGCTCTTCTGTCCCACCTCTGAACCCCTTCTGCTCATTTTCCCCACCACTATACCCTTCTGCTCATCTGCTCCACCACTGTACCCACTTCTCATCTATGATATGCATCATATGCAGAGTGGTGAAAGGAAGCAGAGATGAGACACATCTATTTGTCCTGGCAAACTCATCCTGCTGATCCACCTCTCGCATCCAGCCCACATGTTTGTATGTGATATATGTGATGTCACATACAAGCATCTGAAATGGATGTGCAATGATGAGCTCAGGTCAGGGGCATTTTCTGAAAGCAGTGGGCCTGTGTACAGGATCATAAGTTGGGCCCCCGCAGCTGAGAAAAAGTGCGGCGCTCTGTGCCACAGCAAAAGTTGGGTGTGGCTTTCATTTCATTGGGCTGATTACTGGCTGTGGTTTAAAGGGACACAGAGTGCAGGGGTTCAGTAGTAAATGACGCAAAGGTTCAGGAATAATTTCAACAAAGTTCCCAGAAGCTCAACAGTAATTCCACAAACTGTCACCTGATTGGGGTTTTATCAATCACAGTGAAATTTCTTCTTTCTGAGATTGGTAGTGGCAACCAAGCGAGTCATCTTCCTCCCAGATGGTGGACGGGGCTAGCAGGACTGTGATTGGTTTTAGCAGTGACCAATGACAGGAAACAGGGACCCACCCCCCCACCCCCACCCCCAGCAGAACTGCACCCAATCTCTTTCCCATCACAAAAGCTGACGATCGCAACTACAGCAAAGTTAAAGAACCAATGTTTCCCATCTTTTACAATGTATGGGGGCACAATGCCTCCTCCTCAGTGCAGGTGCGGCATGGAGAATTCTGAAATTGGAATGCATTTGTGTCTCACTGACACTTCGCTGTGCTGCTCTGCTGATGGGGAGGGAGTCTTGTGCTGGCAAAAGAGGCATTGAGTGCCGCTTGCCGCACCAGTGCCAGGGGTTGCCCAAGCCTGCATTAGTTTCCATTTAATTTTACTACTGAACATGCAGCAAAAGGAGAGTTTCTTACTTGGTTGCTTCGTGGCCACTGCAGGGGGAACCATCAAGAAAAAACTTTTGGTTAATCCCAGTAAAATACCCAAATCTTGACATGTGATAGAAAGAGTATTATGTCAAATGCACCCCATATACAGAAATATTGGGCATTTTTCTTCACTCCCAGCAGCAAAAGAGAGGTTGGGGAAGGTGAGTGTGTGCAGCTTGGAAGGGTGGCATTTAATGCAATATTGAACCCTAAAACTAAAATATAATATATTGCAGCTTACCAATCCTTGGATGTGGCTGCTGCATTCATTTTCTTTTTTTAGGCATTATACCTTGATGTTTACCTGATGATCTGGTCAGTAACACACTTCCTATCTTATGATTACTCTGAATGGAGAAGCAACCGAGACACCTTTGGACAACAGTGTATGTTGTCACTATTGGGAGAGGTTAGTATTATGCCGTGTGCACACGAGTGGAATGTCCTACAGAAAAAGTCCTAACGGGAGCTTTTCATCGTATATTCGCCAAAATCGTATGTGTCGAAAATTCTGATGGACCTAGGAAGAGAACATGTTCTAAGTTTTTCCAACGGAACCAATTCCTATCGGGAAAACCGCTCATCTGTATGCTGTTCCGACGTGCCAAAAACGACGCATGCTCTGAAGCAAGTACGAGATGGGAGCTATTGGCTACTGGCTATTGAACTTCCTTTTTCTAGTCCTGTGTTGTACGTCACCGCATTCTTAACGATTGGACTTTGGTGTGATCGTGTGTACGCAAGACAGTTTCAGCGGAATTCCGTCAGAAAAACCTTTAGAGTTTATTCCGATGGGAAAACCGGTTGTGTGTACAGGGCATTAGATGCACAGCAGATTTAAATGGACATGGCTAACAAGATACAACCAAACTCCAGCAACAGTTTTTTTGATTTTGGTTTTACGTGGCAGTCTGGCTAATCAAGCGGCTGAGGGTACAGAACCTGAAAGGAAGACCGTGTGAAGATGGAAGCGCTCATTTAAACCGCAACGATGGAGAGCTCGGTTTGACAGATAAGTCTGTCAAAATGTGCTCATATGCTGTGCATATGAGTACATTATGGCATAACCCACCTGGGGCCCCCAAAAAAGAGAAATGACAACTGGACTTTAATACCACTCGCTTTAAATAGTTTTTTTTCAACCCTCTGACTGTTAGTTTTGCTGGATAGGTTGGTCTGTTTAAGGAAGTGGAAAAAAAGGAATGCAGCCACCACATCTAAATGTTGGCAACCTACAATAAATTTTTGTGGTTTAATACCACTTTAAGTGAATCTGCATAGGCAACACAACTGGTTTCCTTTAAGATCCAACTTCAGTTTACGCTCACAGAAGAAAAATTGTTTTAGTCTTCATGGCCTTTTAACAAATACAGGACTGGCAATAATCCGAAGGTTTTATTAATGCCTGCTGTCTGCAAAATGAAAGCAAATCATACTGTGGGTCAATTGCTTGATGCCTTTTATTCCTGATAACAGAAAACTTCACCGCGTCTCAGTAATGTTCCAAGCACATACAAAATCATGGAGAATTGTTAGTATAAATAGCCCGTGTGCTAACATAAAGCATGTCTCTCATAATATAGCCCCCCCCCCCCCCCCTTCCCCAGGGTTAAATTTTTCTTTTAATGCCTTCTTACCTCTTACCTTGTTTGGTCGGATATCCTGAATACATTCTCAATCCACCCAGCGAATCGAGTGTTGTGATTTACCATGTGTTGCATCCTGAGCTATCATCTTCATTCCTGACATCACTGGGAGCCAGGTGTCTCTTTTGGGGATCAGAGATTTTGCCCCTGAGGCTGTGCAGCAAGGTCCATCCTACTCCAACCGAAGAGTGGAAGCCAATGCCTCCTGGTATATTATCGAGGCTGCTGAAGCAGGGCTCTCTGTATGTAATTCTTACCTAGGTAAGAACAGAGGGAGGAAATGGGTCGGATCAAGAATATAAATAATGAAAAGGTAAAAAAAAGTTACTGTTTTTAGGTTAAGGAGGGGGAAGATTACTATAATTCAGTCTGGGAATTGGGAGTGAAGATCAGCTTCAACATTCTGCCAAAACAGAATTTTCTCAACATGCCCAACAGACTTCTGAATTCCCCATCAGACACCATAAAGCAGGTGAACATTTTTATTGCTAATACTTTTTAATAGTAAATGTGTTATACACTCTTGGTAATAGCTATACTGTATTATTAGATGTTTGTTGAACTAGATTGTCCAGTCATGAATGGGAAGCTTGTTTTTACACCTGCCACAAAAAGACTTTCCCCTACTATATGCTAGTTTTGGTGACAATCCTACATCATTAAACTTTGAACATAGGGCAGTCCAAGATAAAAGAAAGTTCATTGATATTTATTTTTATGGTGGTAAAATTCCTCCCTAAAGTTAGTGATTTGAGGTTTCTAAAATGTCTCTCCAGCTGAGACACTCCTCAGTCTGCTATGTTGTTATTGTTAAGTATCCAAGTTCTATTGGCGGCATATTAGGAATGGCCAGTGGGGGCAAAATCAACAAAAAGTTTGTTTTCAGTTTAAATAACATGTTTCTTTTCATTTTAGAACTTCTATAAATACATATAATTTATAGCTAAAGCAAAGTAGTTTATGTTCTTTGGTGCTTTATTTGTTCAGTCCAAAATTGACACTATTACTAGTCACCAAAAGTGAAATCAGCTCTTCGAATACAGTATATTGTACTTTGGAAAGCCTCCACATCACTGCAGGCACTTCTTACTTCTCATTTACCGATAGAAATGTGCAGTGTTTTCCTTTGAACATGCCAACTCCTTTGGTGGATCCAGCAAAAATGTAAAGATATATGCCATGTGGTATGCACGTGTACATTTGTGATTGACAATAATGGTTTACTTGGATGTCTGAAAGACTAGATACGGGAATATTAATTTAACCTCTTGCCAGCCTCAAAACGCATTTGTGCAGCAGCAAAGTGGATGGGCTGCTCAAACACCACATGTATGCATCTATTGCACAGTGATTGAGCTGCCAACGACAGGGACCCTGTTTCCCATTGGTCCTGACCAGTGGGACTGGCTCCCGATCAAGTGACCCCCATAACAGGCAATCACAGTGGTCACATGATTAGGTGCTCCATCCAACCCTTAAAATTAAGGGCCCATTTGTACTACTGTGTTGTACTAAAATAGCATGTTACCGCAGTGCATGGCAAAGCATGTTACATGTGTTGTGGTATCAGTCATTTTAAATGCCACCCTAATGCACTTTGGACCTGCACATGGGTTGCAGTGCTTCGCAAAACACATGGAAACGCACCTGTCAGGGCTGGGCTCAGCCCTTCCTTCTCAAAGCTGGCCGCTCAGCTGTCAGCTAATTGCCGGCTCCTATCTCTCCACAGTGACTCACCTTTTGATGATTTCCTGCTTGTCAATCCAATCAATTGTCAATGCCTACTTAAGCCGTCCAGTCCAGATGATCACTGCCTTTGCCTTGGTTACATCTCTAGAGACGCTCTCCTGTTTTCCTGTTAAAGTCTTGCTTGGCTGACATTCATTCCTTCTGGCTCCAGATCCTGCTTGCTGTTCTACTACACTCATCTCTGGCTCCCTGACGTTTTGGCTTATCTGACTATTCGTTCCAATTCCTGAACTCTGGCTATGTTTTGACTTTGTTTACCTTTTTTTATTATTATTAAACAAGTGTGATTTAACTATACTTCTGTCGCAGTCTGATTCATGGTTTTTGACAGCACCATAGTCAGCTGCATTGCAAGTTTTGAGATTTGTATAGTTTTCAGGACATTTTGGTGCGTTGGTGGCTTGTTATTTTCAATGGGCTGCCCTGACACAATGCACCATAATGTACATTAATACATCACAAAAATGTAAATAGGTTCTTGATGGAAAGTGATTTTCCATGTCTTAATAAACGCACAAGTGTGTTCCTTATTTACTGTATATAGTTCCTTTTCTGAGATGTACCAGCTGTAAAAGTGCAAATTCTATACTGTCCTCTCTGATACCACCAATTATGTTTAAGTTCACATTTATTCAGACTATATTGCGAATGTGAAGAAAATCAACTGCTGTTACTATGAGATGTCTTCACACAATTCCCTCTTCCTGATAATAAAATTATTAAAATTAAATATTGAGAAAAACAGTGTAATATAGTGTAGTCTAGAAGAGGCTCCTACAGCATCTGCCCATCTTTTTACAGGAAACTGACTAATGAGATATTTTAACTTTAAATGTGTATCTGTAACAAGTGGTGGCAGCCCACATAATCATCATGTTTTGTTTTGTGTCTTAAGAGAAACGGTTGCCAAATATGCTACTGGAACTTCTATCTAAACAAATGATTTTTTTTTCTTATGTGTAAGAATCCCAAAACAGTGCTTGAAACTTAAAGCGACCTTTTCACTTAGCTAAAACATTTTAGCCTGCAGCATCCTATAAAGAACTTAAATAGTGAACTTTCCAGCAGGCGGCGAGTTTTTTCCACAATTATCAGTATTGCTGCTATTTAACCTTTCTGGGTGTGCTTGGTAGTGCACAGGGAGTCGATTTAAATTGGGATTTAAATCACTAGTAAAATAGCTTGATTTAAATCATCATTTTTAACCACTTCAATACCGGGCACTTAAACACCTTCCTGCCCAGACCAATTTTGAGCTTTCAGCGCTGTCGCACTTTGAATGACAATTGCGCGGTCATGCTACACTGTACCCAAATGAAATTTTTATCATTTTTTTCCCACAAATAGAGCTTTCTTTTAGTGGTATTTGATCACCTCTGCGGTTTTTATTTTTTGCTAAACAAATAAAAAAATACCGAAAATTTTGAAAAAAAAAATGTTTTTCTTTGTTTCAGTTTCAAAACTTTGTAAATAAGTAAATTGTCTCCTTCACTGATGGGCACTGATGGGCAATGATAAGGTGGCACTGATGGGCACCGATGAGGTGGCACCAATAAAGTGGCACTGATGAGGTGGCATTGATGGACACTGATATGTGGCACTGATAGGGGGCACTGATGGGCACTGATAGGCGGCACTGATGGGTGGCACTGATGGGCGACACGGATGGGCACTGATAGGTGGCACAAATTGGCACTGATAGCTGGCATGGGTGGGCATGGATGGGCGGCATGGATGGGCATGGATAGGCAGCACAGCTGGGTATGGGTAGTCGGCACAGGTGGGCATGGGTAGGCGGCACAGGTGGGCATGGGTAGGCGGCACAGGTGGGCATGGATGGGCACTGATAGGTGGTATGGATGGGCACTGATAGGCGGCACGGATGGGAACTGATAGGCGGCATTGTATAATAATATACTGTACTAATGGATGCCAATCAGTGCCAAACAATAATGCATGCCAATCAGTGATGCCCATTGTGGGCACTGATTGGCATCCATTATGGGCACTGATTGGCATCCATTGTGGCACTGACTGGAATCCCTGGTGGTCTAGAGTGGCATACTTTTCCTGGGCATCCCTGGTGGTCTGGTGGCGTCCCTGGGGGTCCAGTGTGGGCATCCTTGGGGGGGCTGTGCTGATAATCGATCAGCACAGGCCCCCCCTGTCAGAGGAGCAGCCGATCGGCTCTCCTCTACTCGCGTCTGACAGACGCGAGTGAGGAAAAGCCGATCACCGGCTCTTCCTATTTACACTGTGATCAGCCGTGATTGGACATGGCTGATCACGTGGTAAAGAGTCTCCGTCGGAGACTCTTTACCGAGATCGTAGTTGCAGGGTGTCAGACTGACACCCCGCAACAACGATTGCCGCGATGCGCGCCCCCGGGGGCGCGCAGCGGCTCATAATCCTGATCACGTCATATGACGTCCGATCAGGATTATGAAACCACTTTGCCACCGTCAATTTGTAATAGGGCGGGCGACAAGTGGTTAAAGAGCAACTGTCATCTCTGTCTGACCCGCTGTTGACTCACCGACAGCCTCACTCACTTTAATGGAACTGCTGCTGATGCGGCAGTGACATGCCAAGGTTGGAGACGTGGTGGCAGCAGGTGACTGGATGCACTGCCATGAATGATCTGAAATGACAGGTGCTCTTTAAATGCAAGTACTTATTCTCGCTGGTAGTTAGAATCTTTAATATTTGCAAACGATGTGAAGGTTTCCTATTTAGAATAATAAGCTGTCAGGGTTAGTAAAACAGCAATATCAGAACCGATACAATCATACAGTTTGAAGTATACATAGATTTGCACAATAGGGTAAAGGAATATGCCTGAACTTTGTTTTATCTCATGGTTGCTGTAAAATTGTGTGAATGCATCAATGCATGTAATCGTCATCATAGGTATACCTCAACTATGACAAAATGTGGAAACAAATCCAGACATTCACATTGTCTGATTTTTTAAAGAATGTATTTGCAAATTATGGTTGAAAATAAGTATTTTGTTAATATGAAAAGTTCATCTCAATACTTTGTCACATTTTCTCAGTCTTCACAAGGTTGTCACACACTGTTGTTGGTATGTTGGCCCATTCCTCCATGCAGATCTCCTCTAGAGCAGTGATGTTTTGGGGCTGTCACTGGGCAACACAGACTTTCAACTCACTCCAAAGGTTTTCTATGGGGTTGAGATCTGGAGACTGGCTAGGCCACTCCAGGACCTTGAAATGCTTGTCTATGTAGGTTTATCATGGACATGCATATTACACGTTCTCTGTTTACTTTCAGGAACCCCCCTTTTTTCCAGCTCCAGTGAATTCATATGGCTGGCCTTTGACCGGGATACATGGGAATCGGTGTTGAAGCTTATCAGTAATTTTAATATCAACTATACATGAATAAACTTCTTATGATGCCCCCCCCCCCCCCCCCCGCCGCCATGGGATAGCAGCCCCACTGATATACCAACTACATGCTGTAATTTCTTTGTTTTTAATGTTCATGTCTGTAACATTGAGACATATATTACCTTTTTTCAATGTGTAAGTAAATTATTTAAAAATTGTCTCATCGAAAAGGTTTCTGATTATACATTTTGTGCCTTAGATGAACCTCTCCTTTTTTCTCTGCACCACTGAAGAAGGAATTTTCCAAAACGCGTTGGGTTTAAGAGGAATGTATCATACCAATGCCTGATTTACTCACTATGTTCAAAAAAATCAATGTTCTATTTTTTATCATGTGCAATTCTCAATAAATAATTGAGATAATAATGTTTTACTATATTTCTTAGATATTACGCTATTTAAATTTTGTGTTGCCTATAAAGTCCACTCAGGAGAACCCTTTTTCTTTCCATTGTGAAATTTGGAAGTGGCACACAACAAAGCGCTATACTTGCCATTCGCCTTTCTTTTCCGAAGTTTGTAAAGTGTATTTTTCTTTGAACCCCTCGCCACTCTGCAGCCTCACCACTCTGCCACCTTTCCTGCTCTACACACAGCTTCCTTTGCCGCATCCCCCCACCATTAAAAAAAATGTCCTGCCCTCACCACTCTTCCCCTAACCCTGCCATTTCCATTCTCCCATTCCCTCTTGCCCACCCACTCAACCTTAATCTAAACACTCTTCCACCAGCCCATCCACTCTCACCACTCTTTCTCCATCCCACCCACTCTTCCCTACCCTTACCACTCTTCCCCACATCCACCCACTCTTTCCTACCCTTACCACTCTTGCCCACATCCACCCACTCTTTCCTACCCTTACCACTCTTCTCCACAACCACTCTTCCCTACCCTTACTACTCTTACTCCCACCCATTAACTCTCCACTACCCTTACCACTCTTACCCCCACCCATCCACTCTCCCCTACCTAGGGTTGCCACCTCATCCCTTTAAACCTGGACACATATTAATTACACAGGTTCTGTGGCTGATTAAATTGGTAATTAAACTCATCGGTGCCTTATCTCCATTAAATTGTATCTGAATCTGTGTAATTGATATGTGTTTGGGTTTAAAGGTATGAGGTAGCAACCCTACCGCTACTGCATTTCCCTCCACCCACCCGCTCACTCTTCCCTACCCTCACCACTCTTCCACCTACTCTCCCCTACCCTTTCTACTCCCCCCCCCACTATCTCCTACTCACACCACTCTCATACCCCACTCACACACACACTTTCCCTTGGGAGGGAGGGCAAAATATAAAGACATATTTATGTACTTACAGTTTTAGTATTTAAAAATAGTTATTGATTTCCAGGGAATACGTGACTGTAGTATACAGGATTTACTTGTGTTTTTATAATGTGTTCGGAGTTCAGCTTTGAGACAATGAATATTGCAGGGAGAGGTGAAGCTGCTGGAACAAGGGAGTGTAAAATTCTAACTGAGAATACTGTCTCGCCAGGGTATGGAGAACACATTGTTTATTTTTGTTTCCTGCAAAACATTTGTGGGAAGGAATGAATATTTATGTAAATAGAGTTTGATGGATTAGGGGTTAGGTTGCGTTTATTTTATTTTACTTCACGTACTTGTTTTTATCAGCTACCGCTCTGCGAGTATATGTTGTAAACTAAACTTCCAGTCTACCAAACAATTATATTTCTGGTCTTATATATTGGTTTCTCAGAGACTTTGGTGGTAAGAGTTCTTGGGTCTACACACCTCCAACAGCAGTTAATGGGGGGGCACTCTTTGTGGAACGTTAAAGGGTAACTCCACTTTCGTGGGGAAAAAAATAGCAAATGAAGAAAAAATAATATAGCGTATAAAATTGCGAAACAAGTCATATTTTAATTGAATGTTATTAAAAATTGCCTTTCCTTTTCAATCTGTAGCTGCTGTAATTTTCTGAAAATGCAATATGGCAACCTGGAGGTGTTCTGTACACAGAGTGTGTACTGAACACATCCCACAGACATAATTTCCTGCTTGTGTGATTGGCTCACCGATTTTCCCAGAAGTCTGCCCTAAGATACAAGTCAGATTTCAGGCATCCCCTGCAACAAATATGTCATTTTTGGTGAGATATTTCCAATGGAATCACGTCTAAAGGGATGCAGGCCCAGCAGCCTTCCTCATTGGTGCCCTGGAGCTTCTTGATAATTATGAAACAACTCCCTGCTTGTGCTTGTGTTCTCAAACTGTCAAAACATTAGATGGTCGGGTGGCAAAACTGATTATGCGTCTAGCACCATGGCAACTTCAGATCAAACAGAGCTTAGATGGCAGCTTCCTTGGCTGTAAAGGATAGGAGGGTTTAGTTCCACTTTAAAACACATTCCAGCAGATATCAGTTGCAGAAGCAATCAAGCAGATCAACACAACCTACAGCTATTCCTATACTGTTTGCATTCAGAACCATGTACGTGCCCCTGCATGCCTGTCAAATTAGGATGTGGGGCTCTGCCCAGCTGCTACATACCATAGAGTAACATAGGCTGCCTGCTTGCAGCTCCAGGTGGCTCTAGTTGCATAAACAGACAGATCATTCAAGCTGTGCAGGCAATAGCGTCCGTGTGAATGAGCGCTAATGCAAGATGACTGCTGCTCTGTGAAAATATGGAATCACCTAAATAGGACAATTAATAAAATACTATACCATCATCACAAATATTCCTTATCTTCAAGCTTTCTTTAACAAGTGAGCACCTTTTGAGTTGCCTTTTTTATGCTTTGACTTCCCTTGCAGCTCTCTACATTTGGTCACATAACATCTCAGAGCTACAAAGGAAGTTGATAATGGTAGACTTCTCTCTGCCAGGCACTGTGGTCACAGGTCTGATAGGCAGGGGATAGCTGTGTAATGTTCAGCAGCTGTCACTGACTGCAGGTCCTGATCGACTTGATGTCTGAGTAGGAGAGTATCTCCACTCAGGGCCACCTTCCCAACACATAATATTTGCAATGGGCCCCCAGCCTAGTTCTCCACTGACTTTGTCTCCTTCCTTTCTCTTTATTATCACCACCTCATGATATGTTTTTATTGTTTTTAATACTATTGAAAGCTGCTGAACAGCAAAGGGAACTGTCAACTGGTTTCCAGTTTCTGCCACTGGAATTTTGGCTTAGATATTCCTGCCCCTTATGGTCTACTATCCAATCTCTGATTAACTGGCACCATGAAAACAAGATTTCATATTTCTCCCTGTGTGTAATCAGGCAGTTATGAAATGATACTGTCATACCCTAACCCTGAGTTTGGCTCTCACCTTTCACCTCCAAGCTGGACTGGCACCGCCTAATAATGTTTACACAGAATTTTCCCTCCAGCTCCTGAACACAACCGACCTACCTACACCTGTTCTACTACATTGCACAGTTCCTTACAGAACCACCACATTGAATGCCCTGGAGCTTTTGTAGTCTGCAAGTACTGCTTCTCCTAATTTGTTCCTATAGTGTTAGAAAAGAATATAGTAAGGATTTGACTTAGCTTGGCAGAATTGATGAGTTAAAATCCATTTTTTTGCCACTTGCCTCAACTTTAATTCTACTGCACCTGCCCCTTAAGTAGCTCATGCATAAGGAAGATGTATGTGTAGGGAAGCTTTGCATTACAAGCCATTTAAAAATAATGGGTTAATGAGGAAGAGTAAAAGACGTTGTGAATGGGTCCTCGATGGGTACTAGATCAGAGGTGGTATGCCTGGGCAGTCAGGAAACAAAAGCATATATTTGGAAGGAGACTATTTAAAAGGACAATGAAACTTTCAAACACCACTACTCTTTTTGTTCCCCCCACTGAGCTGATCAAAAAGAACACTTCCCTTCCTCCACTGCATACTTACCCAGTTTTGCTTCCCAGTCTATTTGCATTTCACTGCAAAGTTTACCTCCAGCCATTGGTCCTCTTAGCACCTTATAGATGCCTATGGCAAAATGTGGATCAGGGTCACTATAAATATGTAGAGTGAAAAGTCCCTATAATTCAGTAATAGGTAAACTTTTTGTCTAGTTTTGCATACTGTACCCGTTTCTTATATAGCATGACATACACAGTGTCCATTTTCAGTTGTAAGTATAGGGTTTGTGTTTTGGTGGGTGGTAGACTATACACTATTTGAGATTAACACCAGGGATGGACTGGGACAAAAATTTGGCCCTGGACTTCATCATGACCGGCCCACTTTAATTTTGAGTGTCTCCATCAGCATCCCCCTTATATCAGAATGTCCCCAACAGTGTCCCCCTTACATGAGAGTGTCCCCATCAGCAGCTCACTTCACATCAGAGTGTCCCCATTAGCAGCCCCCTTCACATCAGTGTGTCCTCCCTCTCCTCCCCCTCCCACGTGTACTCACAGTTTTGAAGGCAGCTTCTCGTTCCTATCTCCAATCGTGTGATAAGAAGTGATAAGGGAAGAGAGGAAGGAACATCTGCTGGCTGTCTATCTCCCCTTGTAGGCTGGAGGGAGCTGAAAGCCTAATGCTCTCTCCAGAAAGTGTTGGCAGCTGCTCCTACTGACAGGAGTGAAATTGTTATCACTGTCAGTGAGGAGCAGCTCCAGTACTGCACCTGACTGGCCCACTGAGCCATTGGCCCACTGGGAAACTCCTGGTAGTCCCAATGGCCAGTACATGCCTGATTACCACTGGCCAGTTACCAATACCTCCATGTTAAAAAGTAACAACACTTTATAGGTAAAGTAAATGTGAGGATTTGTTGACTCAATGACTGTTGTTTGCACTTGGTAATAATCATGTGGCGCTCCCTAAGGGATATAATCCTATGTGAAAATCAGTATGTGACAACAAGCACTATTGGGTTTACTGAAAACTGGTCTAATTATGCTAGAGATGTGGCTGTCTTTTTTTTGGTTGAAACTAGCTATTTACACACCCAAAATTTTGGGGAACCTAGATAACTTTGGTCTAAAGAGAGAGAGACAGAGTGTGTGCAGCATTGTAAATACAAGTCATTATTTTGTAGAACTGGAAAAAGTTTCTCAGGTAAATAAGAACTTGAATTGTGCAGAAAGTACCACAGGCTTATGCTGGCCTTACACTATACGATAAATCGGCTGAACCCATTTTCGAAAAACGGATATTCGGCTGTGAGAGCAAACGATATTGTCATCATCTAATGACCGATAAATCGTTCAGTGGACATTTTTGTTAGTTTTTTTTACATATACCTAGTGCAAACAGTTCGGACAGGAAACACATTAATATTTCAATATACCGTATATACTCGAGTATAGGCCGACCCGAATATAAGCCGAGGCCCCCAATTTACCCCCAAAAAAACTGGCAAACTTATTGACTCGTGTATAAGCCGAGGGTAAGACATGCCTGTCCATCCCTGTGTGTGTGTCCGTCCATCCCTGTGTGTCCGTCCATCCCTGTGTGTCCGTCCATCCCTGTGTGTCCGTCCATCCATCCCTGTGTGTGTGTGTCTCCATCCATCCATCCATCCCTGTGTGTGTGTGTGTGTGTGTGTGTGTGTGTGTGTGTGTGTGTGTGTGTGTGTGTGTGTGTGTGTGTCCAGCCTACCTGTGTCCTGAGCCTTTGTCCCGAGCCTCCGTCCCGTGCCGAGCCTCCTTGCCTCCGTGCCTCGCCGCCGTGCCTCGCCGCCATGCCTTGCCTCCGGTCCCGTCCCGTCCCGTCCCGTGCCGTGCCGTCCTGTGCCTTGCCTCCGTCCCGTGCCCTCTTCGTTCGTCGGCGGCCATTGTAAAATTCAAAAGCTGCGCCGCCGCCTTCGCCTGTGATAGGCGGAACACTGAATTTCCCAGCAGCCTGTGTTCCGCCTATCACAGACGTCGTATCATCCTCGTCCGTAGTACGAGGATGATACGAAGTCCGTGATAGGCGGAACACAGGCTGCTGGGAAATTCAGTGTTCCGCCTATCACAGGCGAAGGGGGAGCCGGAGGCGCGGCTTTTGAATCAGAATGGCCGCTGTCTGTCTGCTCGACACGCTGATCGAGCGGGCAGACAGCGATGACTCGAGTATAAGCCGAGGGGGGCACTTTCAGCCTCAAAAAAGAGGCTGAAAATCTCGGCTTATACTCGAGTATATACGGTATAATTCGGCAGAAAATGTCCACACTTGTCCTTTGTTTTTTCGGTTCAAAAACGTCCCAACAATTATCAATTTTGCTGCCCAAAGACCAGACCACTTTTTGCGATTCGGCACTGCGTCAGTTTAACTGACAATTGCGCGGTTGTGCGACATGGCTCCCAAACAAAATTGACGTGCTATACAAATGCACTGATTCCTGTGTAAATGACGCTGGCAGTGAAGGGGTTAACCACTAGGTGGCCGTGTAGGGGTTACGTGTGTCCTAGGGGCGTGTTGCTAACTGGGGGGTGTGGCTGTGTTTTACACATCACTGATCTTTGCTCCAATCACAGGGAGCAGAGATCAGTGACACTGTTGCCAGGCAGAGCAGGGAGACTTGTTTACTTTAGCATCTCCCCATTCTTCCTCCCCGTGAGACGATCGCAGGTATCCCCACAGCGATTGAGTCCGCAGGACCCACGATCAAACTCATGGAGGTCCCGACCGGTGCGCCCAGGCGATGGCACGGCGCCAAATTTAAAGGGACTTACCTGTACGCCCATTTGCCTGTCCATGCCATTCTGCCGACATACATCCTGTGCTGTTTGGGAAGTGGTTAACTGTCTGAAAATTAACTGGCTAAATTACCAAATTTTGGTGTATGGCCAGCATAAGTTTTTGTTTTTCCTGTGGAAATTCTGCCTTTATTTGATGCTGGAAATAAGTAAAGTTGGTTGTAAGCACTTTGATGCCTGAATTGCTTTGCAGCATTTAAAAAAAAATTGAGGCTGTCTACCCCAGACATCGAAAGCCAGGCTGCTAACATTACTCTATGAAGTAGCTCTCCATATTCAGACACTGCAATATAGAGAGCAAAACAGAAATATAAAAGTAAAAAAGAAATACATTATAGAAAATGATGATCTTCATTTAAAGTAATTTTGAAGGGAATGTACAGCAATGTTGTATATAATTATTGGCTCTATTTATTAAAGTCATTAATTTTTTGTAGGCCTCTTGCTCATGGACTCAATAATTTACTGATGTTTATATGCAGAATTAGGCTGGCAGAAATATCCTGAGTACAAAACGCAAGTTATGTTTCGTAAAGACCTCACGTATACATGCATTCATGTGAATGTGAGTTTGCGTAAAATTCTTCCTAATCTTCTTTTATCTGGCAGTGTAAATGCTTCTATGTACTTGCATGCATAAATTGCTGCAATCAAATGTAGCTTTTTTTAATAGCTCTTGAATTCTTTTCACATGTTTTCCAGGCTCTCCCTAGCTCCTCTGAAATAGAGTGTTGTTGACAGAGCCCAGTAGCTTAAAATTAAATGTAAAATTAAAGGAATTTGTTTTGCACTCTTGTGACCTGTTTTCAGCAGAGAGCAGTCTGAAGTCTTCTCTCCATTGACATCACTGCAATTAGTCGAGGCAGTGCGTCATCCCGACTTAGGAAGTCTGGATCCGCCAGCTGCCTGGACTGATAGCAGTCTCAGTGAGCCACTGAGATGGCCGTTCCAGCCCCTCCACAGCTCAGCGCTCCAATGAGCATTAAGGAGCAGAGTAGGAGAGACTGCGACTGACAGTCAGCAGCTCTACTCTCTGGGAGCCAAGAGAACCGAGCCATTGTGTTTGGTGGCTCAGCTCTCAGCCGAGCTATCGTGTTTGGTGGCTCGGCTCTCAGTGTAGAGGGGACAGATGCAGTATCGGTCTGATGCTGCATCCACCTAAGTAAGTATGAACCTAGAAGAAAATAAATAAATAAACATACTTATCTTTAAGTTTGGTAGTAGTTCCTGATTATCTCCAAGAGAGACAATCTTTCCAACAAAGATACAAACAATATTAAAATCACCACTTTAGAGTGGAGAAGAGTTGGATAGCTGTTTTATTACTGTTTGTGTCCCTGTTGGGCAGATTTTCCCTCGCATCATGTTTTTTGAACAGGAAGTGAGTGGAAATGTCTAAACAGTCACAAATAATATCAACCGCACCATTTAGTAGCGTGTGAAAGGTTTATAACCCTTGCTGGATTTTTAACTGTTTCATTTTGTGTAAACCTTGTGTATTTCTCAGACTAAAAAATTAGGACTTGGACTTATGTGTATGCCTTTTAGATACCTTTTACACTGGGGCAGTGTGGACGGCAGCGGTAAAGCGCCACTAGTTTTAGCAGCGCTTTACCTCTGTTTTAGCGGTGCTTTTTGGCCACTCGCGGGGTGCTTTTAACCCCTGCTAGCGGCCGAATAAAAGGTTAAAAGAGCCTGCGTTATGACATTGCTAAATCACTGCACATCCATTTCAATGGGCAGGGGCGCCGGAGGAGCACACTGCTCCCCCACTGGTCCCCCACTGCCCCAAAGATGTTCCTGTCCTGCAAGCACACCGCTCCAGTGTGAAAGCACTTGGACTTTCACACTGGGGTGGCTTGAGAGGCACTTTACAGGTGCTATTTTTAGCGCAAAAATACCTGTAAAGCCTCTCAGTGTGAAAGGGGTCTTAAAGAGTTCCAAGTAAATGATGCTGTGTATATAGATGGCTGAATTAATATTAAAATAGTTGTGTTTAGTAGAGTGTGTAAAGGGTAAGAAACATTGTCAGGCTTTTAATGCTGTCCATGCACTCTTATGCCCCGTACACATGATTGGATTTTCCGAAAACAAATGTTGGATGTGAGCCTGTTGGCTGAAAGTCCGACAGTGTGTATGCTCCATCAAACATTTGTTGTTGGACTTTACGCCAACAAATTTTGGCTAGCAGGTTCTCAAAATTTCCGCCAACAAAACTTTGTCGTCTGATTTTCCGATCGTGTGTACACAAGTCCAACGCACAGAAGTTCACGCGTGCTCAGAATCAAAGGAGCCGCACTGGCTATTGAACTTCCTTTTTCTTGGCTTGTCTTACGTCTTGTACGTCACCACATTCTCACGCTCTCACGTTCATAATTGTTCGCCAATATTTGTGTGACCATGTGTATGCAAGACAAGTTGGAGCCAACAACCTTCGAACAAAATTCCATGGTTTTGTTGACGGAAAGTCCAATCGTGTGTACGGGTCATTAAGATAAATTGGGCTTTTGAACATGCATTTTAATTTTTTCAGTTATAAGTAAAGAAAAACTACCATTCTAGGTATTTGGATTTAACTTTTCTAACAATGAAGACCAAGAAACATTGATTTTTTATTTGTTGCTGTGATACTGGAGTTCGCAGTTGCCTGAAAAAATTGTAAATTTTATCTTAAGCTGGCTATACAGTCTGATTGTACAATCTTATTTGAATCTCCTTGATTTTACAATTTTATTTGAATCTCGTTTAGACTTACCAGAACTATATTATAAGAGGACAAACCTAACCTGGATTTGTATCAAATTGGATAGGCCCTTGTACTACCTAGTCGATGGTAGCTGAAAAGGAGATCATACAAGCAGATTGTGTAATTTATGGTCACCTTTATGTAACTGACAACTGAAGGCATTCGGCGCACACTGAGAGACATTCATTCATATGAGCAAAGCATAAATGACCCAGTGCTGTCTTTTGGTTTTCATTGGTAGTATATCGTCTAACTATGTTATAGTGTTCTTTCTATACATGAATAATGATATGTTCAGTTTTGATGCCAGAATTCCTCTAAATCCCAGATGAATCACATAACTGCTTATATCTTGCCTTGGTCAAGAGGGTCATTTTATGTGAAAGAGTGGTAGGTTCATTGTATCCATTGTAATGCCCTCCTGGAGGACGGCATGATG
Organism: Lithobates pipiens; assembly: GCF_037356315.1. Classification (NCBI taxonomy): domain Eukaryota; kingdom Metazoa; phylum Chordata; class Amphibia; order Anura; family Ranidae; genus Lithobates; species Lithobates pipiens. Next base: position 53,567,597 of record NW_027507790.1, on the reverse strand, counting down.
AGATTTTGATACACGAAGTGAATGGTCATAAAGTCAGCTGAAGAGAAATGCTCTGAATACCCCACTTAGTAGTATGCCTATGTCTTCATCACAAAAACAGCTACACAGCTCTTGCAGTAAATGTGTCACAAGGGATTTTCCTCCACTGCTGCCCTTAGTTCATATTTTAAATGTAAAAGTTTTAGTAGGCTAAGCCAGAGAAACTGAGAAAATAAAAAAAACATATTGTGTGCTTTTTAAAGCTATTCCTCTTTTATTTTTAACTTACTGACCTCATGTATCATTAACCATGCAATGCACTTTACTTTAACATCTGCTGCTACTACTCAAGTCCATTTGTAAGTAAGGAGGTAGAGGTTTTCTAGCCTGGCGATTCCTACCCAAGCAGTTCATCACTGTGCATCTCAATATTTTCAGTCCTTGTCTTCAGTTGGCACATGGGATAGTTATTGCCCAAAAACAAATGTTTTTAAACAACTATTTCATATATATGAGCAACAACACACATATAAAGCCAACTGGCTTCTGAAGAATTAGCTAATAGACTTGCTGGAAAACATTGCCTTATAGAGTAGCTAAAGTAGAACTGTGGTCAGGCTATGGACATTCAAAAATGTACTGTATGTAAGCTCTAACGAGGACTCTCTGATTCTTACTGTATAAAACTGTATTGTAACTGTACTGTCGGTGCTATATAAATCTTTTATAATAATAATAATAATTTATATATCAGTAGTAAATGAGCTGTAACACAAGCTCTCACTGTGGAGCAGGTAAAGAATTACCATAACATCTCAGCTTTCTGATATGTACTTGTTGAACCATGTACTTGTGTTAAAATCCTGTTGTCTTTGTATTGCTTCCTTTGTGTGAAACACTTGCTGATTTTGCCAATCATCCTGTTCTCCTATTTCAAACTGACCACACTAGGCATTAGAGCACATACACCCCAGCGTGATCAGTTTTCTGGCTGTGCTGGAAGTACATCCTGCTTGTCCTCTAGTGGTTAAACTTATGCTGACATGCCCTCCCCCGCACAGCTCTTTACTGAGAAGATCAGTGTACTGCTGTTTCTCCACCCCCAGTTCTCAAATCTCTAAGCCCTTTATGCAATTGAGAACAGAGATCATGTGACCACTTGTAGAAAAAGAAAAACAAGGTATTGGTAATGGTATTATATATCTCTACAGAAATGTTTTGCTGTTGATTTGTATTTTAAACTGAGTGGGTTGTTTTACAGTGTTTTCCTCTCATATACTTTAATCCTCAGTTCATAATAAAAGCAGTAAAGACCTTCAAGTCAAGTTTCAACTCTCTGCCACCACAATACATACACACAGAACCTGGCTCGGTTCTTTTTAGGGCAGACTTTCTCAACCAGGGCTCCATGGAAATATAGGATTCCTCTGGGGATTGCTAGGGGTTTCTTGAGAAGTGAACATTGCCAGATTGATTTCCCAAGTACAATGACTACCAATGTCAGGACATTCCCACTGACATTTAAGTAAATTATGTAATTCACTCCTACACTGATCACCAGTTGGTTTTTTTTTTCCCACTGAGCTCCAATTTAAAAGGGCATGTCTCCACTGACCATTGATGTCAGGTGGCAGTTCTCCCATGAGCACCAATGACAACTAGTAAGGGGACACTGCAATTTTCACACTCTTTGTTTCTTTTCTGGCTATTATTATTAATTTATTTTCATGATCATTACTGGCATATTGAACAGTTGAGTTTTGTTAAATATTTGGCTCTGGGTGTCAGATATTCTAGGCATGCCATATTCTTTATTCTTTTATTTAAACTTTCAACAGATTAGTTATTATTCTTATTTTAAACAGGTATATAGATCATGATATTTTTCTGTAAACTGTAGATATAATTCTCTTTAGCAGGGGTTCCCTGAAACCTCAAAATCATTTCAATGGTTCCTTCAGGGTAAAAAGATTAAAAAAGAGTTCGATTTAGAAGAATAAAATCAAAGTAGGAACAAGATTTAGGTCCTATTTCTGAGGACCAATGGGAGCCTATTCTTCAGGAGATTCCTTTAATATCTCTAGCTAACGCTAAGCAATTATCTCAACTATACTTACTGCATAGAACAAATTGCACCCCTGAATGGTTGATATATTAGTATGGGCACTGGATTCTCCTTTATGCCCTAGGTGGTGCTCCCTGCAGACCAGTACCCTACTACATATGTTTTGGAGCTGCCCTAAACTATTTAGGTATTGGCACGACATTGTGGACCACATTAATCTGCTTTTTGATACTCGTATTGAACTAAACTCACTGATTTGTATCCTGGGTTGGTTGGAAATGCCTGATGAAAATTTGCCTACCATTGTTATCTGCAGGTTAATATATTTAGCCAGGAAACTAATAGCCAGGAATTGTCTTTCCTCTACCCCTCCAACAGTTAGTTAATGAATGGGGGCAGTCAATACTGCTCTCCGCCTAGAGAAATTGACTTATCAAAAACGGGGTTGTCCAAGCAAATTCAATAAGATGTGGGGGGGGGGCTTGGGCAGTCAACACTAGTATAGGATCTGTAACCTTTCCATATATATAGTTACATCATAGGTGAGGTTGAAAAAAGACAAGTCCATCAAGTCTAACCTATGTGTGTGATTATATGTCAGTATTACATTGTATATCCCTGTATGTTGTGATTGTTCAGGTGCTTATCTAATAGTTATTTGAAACTATCAATGATCCCCGCTGAGACCGCTACCTGTGGAAGGAAATTCCACATCCTTGCCACTCTTACAGTAAAGAGCCCTCTACGTAGTTTAAGGTTAAACCTCTTTTCTAATTTTAATGAGTGGCTAAGTGTCTTGTTAAACTCCCTTCCGCAAAAAAGTTTTATCCCTATTGTGGGGTTCCAGTATGGTATTTGTAAATTGAAATCATATCCCCTCTCAAGCGTCTCTTGTACTCGCAACCTTTCCTCATAACTAATATCCTTCAGACCTTTTATTAGCTTTGTTGCCCTTCTTTGTATTCGCTCCATTTCCAGTACATCCTTCCTGAGGACCAGTGCCCAGAACTGGACAGCATACTCTAGGTGCGGCCAGACCAGAGTCTTGTAGAGCGAGAGAATTATCGTTTTTATCTCTGGAGTTAATCCCCTTTTTAATGCATGCCAATATTCTGCTTGCTTTATTAGCAGCAGCTTGGCATTGCATGCCATTGCTAAGCCTATCATCTACTAGGATCTCCAGGTCCTTTTCCATCCTAGATTCCTCCAGAGGTTCTCAGCTGGGTGTATAGATTGCATTCATATTTTTGCCACCCAAATGCATTATTTTACATTTTTCTACATTAAACTTCATTTGCCATGTAGTTGCCCACCCCATTAATTTGTTCAGATCTTTATGACAGACGATTGCTCTGATGCTGCAGCCCAACTCCCCTTGTGCCCATCGATGCTTACCCCTACTAATCCAAATGTGCAATCACAGCTCCGTAGTGCCTATGGGTTGGATTTGGGCCTTACCCATCCCCGCACGGGCATTTATAGTTACTTGTTTGCTATACTCAGGAGTTTTCTCCCAAAGCATGTTTATTTGTTTTTTCTTCTGTTATGAGGTACTACTCCTATGTCGTCTGTACTTCTATTACTGCTGATATATTGCTTGCTCACATTATTATCTGTAGGATTAATACTTGCTATGTTTAGGTGCTTGATGTAAGGTGAATGTACATCATGGAGCATGTGCAATATTCATTGTGCATATAACCTCTTTGCTTTTTCTTATGTTTTTATTTTTTTTCTCTTTTTTTGCCGTGTTGTATGCAAAAAACAGATTTTTCAATCAAAAATCTGATAAAACATAGCTGATTAAATAAATAAGTTAGAAGGCTGGAAGTCACTGCTGGGAGAAGGAAGCAGAATAAGGTGACCCGCTAAAATGAAAGTGAAATTGTGTCTGCTGTGAGCTCTGAGGCCTCATTAACATGGGCGCTGAGACCTATACAGCATGAAAGAAGCATTTGCTTATGCAACTTGAGCTTCAGCAAGGCAGCCTATGTAAGTGAAGCAGATACTGCAGCTGTATGAACACAGCTACATGTCCTAATTTGAGAGACATGCATAGATAGGTACCTAGCCCCAAACGCAGACAGTGTGTCTGCGCCACAATTTTTAAAATGTGTGACACAAGCAGTGCATAGTAAATATATGTGACATTATTTATTAGTATTTATATAGCGCAGACAATTTATACAGCACTTTACATAGTTGGGACAAGGAGCTTACAATCTAAGGTTCCTAATTCCTATTTGTATATACACATATTAAGGCTAATTTAGACAGGAGCCAATTAACCTACCAGCATGTCTTTGAAGTGTGGGAGGAAACCTACACAGGTAGAAGATGCAAACTCCAGGCAGGTAGTGCCATGGTTGGGATTCATGCCTGACGCAGGGACCCTGCATGGCTCCGAAATATTGCACTGTCTTTATTGTGATGTGATCATGCTTTAATGAAACTGCTTGAACTCAACTTGATGATCCGTGGTGTGCTGGCAAATATGTTCATTATGGTTAGGATTCGAACTGACAACCCTAGTGCTGCCAGGAGGAAATGCTAATCACTGTGCTGCTGAATGAAATTCAAAGAAGTCGATGCGTGGAACTCAATATACATTTTAAGAATATGTAAAAAGTTTAATGTCTATAGTCTGGGTGCCTTTTACCCAAAAAATAGTCCTTTATTAATGTACCTGTTAAAGAAATGAATCTGATTATTAAGTAGGGATACAGAACTTTGCTATAACTGCTGCTTTAAACAATATGGTTTAAACCTGTGTCGTGAACTTCTCTCTTTTAGGTAGCTAAGCTTTTATAACATGGCCATCTGGGAATATATGTCAAAAGTTTCCCTGCACCTTATTTATTGTCTATCTATACTGTGACATGCCATACTTGTAATCTATTCCAAATTAGATATGGTGACAAACTGTGACCAACTGTTGACCAATTGAGTACTGTAGGTGCTTTCTTGTCAAAAGAGTGGCTCTTGGTCAGTTCTCCCTGGAGAACTGGTCCATGCACATTTATGTGTCAATAAATATTTAGTTTATCCACACAGGGGTGCCCAACCTTTTGAAGAGTGATGGCCACCTAAGCGACTTGGTAACCGGTCACGGGCCACAATGAGCGGAACAGGTGATGGCAGCCCACTCTACTGTATTAGGCAATGTCCCCAGATTGGAACTCAAATATGTTTTTTTTTTTTTTTTTTATTATACTGTTTATGTATATTGTGGCATTTCAGGAATTTATGGAAACTAAAAGGTACTTTAGTTCCTGGATGGTACAGGAACACTGTACAGAATGATTATTCATAGATTAGTCCTAAAACTTGTGCACTTTAGGTGTTCTGTGAGTTTTTGTTCCTTCTTTTTTATGTGCAGCTCCAACTGGCTGAGATCCTCCTACTTGCACCCTAACTATCCAGCTGTTTGCAGCTCAAAGCAGCTCAAAAAACAGTTGAGTTTCTCAAACTTCCTTCGGGCTATGGAAAACCATTACTTTTTGTTTCTGAAGCCAGAACTATGCTGCACAAGAATAGCTGAGCATCTCCAAGCATTAGTAGTCTCAGAACTGTAAACCAGAGGAGATGTAAACAGATGATTGGTGGAGATTGCAGCTTTTGGATTCCCAGCCAGTCAAAATGGTAGTATGGAGTAATGGAGCGTCGCTATGTAAGCAATATAAACAAGTAAACATGTAATTCACTTTAAACAAAGATGTTGGTTACTTTCCTTGACATACTGTACAGGTGGTAAGTAGAGGATGAATCTTCACATTAGTATATACTGTAAAATATTATCATAGAAAATGACACACCAAGCCTGTTAGAGCCCATTCACACAGGGGCAACACGACTTGTAGGCGACTTGAGTCAGGCAACTTGGACACGACTTGAGTTAAGATCACAGCGCGACTTGGGACGACTTCAAAACGACTTGTGATGACTTCAAGCCCGACTTGGGACGACTTACAAGTCGCCCCAGGCCAGGCGACTTTTGCCGAGGCCAAGCAGAGAATGAGCTTAAGGGGGAACTCCACGGCAAATTTCTGAAAAAAATTTGGCGTGGGTTCCCCCTCCGAGAGCATACCAGGCCCTTAGGTCTGGTATGGATTCCAAGGGGAACCCCCTACGCCGAAAAAACGGCGTGGGGGTCCCCCCCAGATCCACACCAGACCCTTATCCGAGCACGCTACCCGGCCGGCCAGGAAAGGGGGTGGGGACGAGCGGGCGGCCCCCCCCCTCCTGAGCCGTACCAGGCCGCGTGCCCTCAACATGGGGGGGGGTGCCTTGGGGGAGGGGGGGCGTGCGGCCCCCCCCCACCCCAAAGCACCTTGTCCCCATGTCGATGAGGACAAGGGCCTCTTCCCGACAACCCTGGCCGTTGGTTGTCGGGGTCTGCGGGCGGGGGGCTTATCGGAATCCGGGAGCCCCCTTTAATAAGGGGGCCCCCGGATACCGGCCCCCCACCCTATGTGAATGAGTATGGGGTACAATGTACCCCTACCCATTCACCTGTGGAAAAAAAGTACAAAAAAAAAAACACAACACAGGGAAAAAATATTTTATTGCACAGCTCCGGGGGTCTTCCGTCTTCGGGGGTCTTCTCGCCGGACACCTCCGCTATCTTCTTGTAGCTCTTTTACTAGCGGAGGAGTCCGGCTTTCTTCCTCCCCGCCGCCGGCCTCTTCTCCCGACTTCGGGGGTCTTGTCCCCCTCTTCGGTTCTTCTGCCGGGCCACCGCGCCTTCTTATAGCTCTTTTACAGGCGGTGGCCCGGTCTTCTGTTGCTGCCGCTGCCGTCGCCGCCGCCGCCCGTTCTTCTTCGTCTTCTTCTTCTTCTTCTTCTCCAGGAGATGTTGACACGACGCTCTCTCCGGCCACAATGCCAGGGACGCGCTCCGCTGCCACTTATATAGGGACAATGGGGCGGTGTCACATGGGTTGATGTCACATGGGTTGGTCACATGGGTTGATGTCACATGGTAAGGGGGGCGGGGTCACCATGTGACATCAACCCATGTGACCAACCCATGTGACATCAACCCATGTGACACCGCCCCATTGTCCCTATATAAGTGGCAGCGGAGTGCGTCCCTGGCATTGTGGCCGGAGAGAGCGTCGTGTCAACATCTCCTGGAGAAGAAGAAGAAGAAGAAGAAGAAGAAGAACGGGCGGCGGCGGCGGTGGCGGCGGCAGCGGCAGCAGCAGAAGACCGGGCCACCGCCTGTAAAAGAGCTATAAGAAGGCGCGGTGGCCCGGCAGAAGAACCGAAGAGGGGGACAAGACCCCCGAAGTCGGGAGAAGAGGCCGGCGGCGGGGAGGAAGAAAGCCGGACTCCTCCGCTAGTAAAAGAGCTACAAGAAGATAGCGGAGGAGTCCGGCGAGAAGACCCCCGAAGACGGAAGACCCCCGGAGCTGTGCAATAAAATATTTTTTCCCTGTGTTGTGTTTTTTTTTTTGTACTTTTTTTCCACAGGTGAATGGGTAGGGGTACATTGTACCCCATACTCATTCACATAGGGTGGGGGGCCGGTATCCGGGGGCCCCCTTATTAAAGGGGGCTCCCGGATTCCGATAAGCCCCCCGCCCGCAGACCCCGACAACCAACGGCCAGGGTTGTCGGGAAGAGGCCCTTGTCCTCATCGACATGGGGACAAGGTGCTTTGGGGTGGGGGGGCCGCACGCCCCCCCTCCCCCAAGGCACCCCCCCCATGTTGAGGGCACGCGGCCTGGTACGGCTCAGGAGGGGGGGGGCGCCCGCTCGTCCCCACCCCCTTTCCTGGCCGGCCGGGTAGCGTGCTCGGATAAGGGACTGGGGGGGACCCCCACGCCGTTTTTTCGGCGTAGGGGGTTCCCCTTGGAATCCATACCAGACCTAAGGGCCTGGTATGCTCTCGGAGGGGGAACCCACGCCAAATTTTTTTCAGAAATTTGCCGTGGAGTTCCCCCTTCAGAGCTAATAATTCTGTCAAAGTCGCCTCCGTATAGACGGAGATCCGACTTGGAGGCGATCTCCATTGAAATCAATGGGTACCGGTCGCCTACAAGTCGGATAGAAGTAGTACAGGAACCTTTTCTGAAGTCGGAGCGACTTCAGTAGTGTGCATTAAGACGGCTCTCATTCACTTACATTGCTTTTTAAATGTTGTCCGACCTGAGGCGACTTGGGGCGACCTGAAGTCGAATCAGGAGTTGCCCCTGTGTGAATGGGCTCTTAGAATGTGAGAATCACAGCAAAAAATGCTTTCTCGTGGTATTCACTGAAGATATGTGATATTTTTTCACATTACATAGTAACACATCTATAATTTTCATATACAGTATAAATAGAGTGCAGTGATCACAATCTAATATTTTAGCAATATTATTTTCTGATAACTGCGTGAAGCTTATAAATTTAATGATAGAATCCAGTATATTAAAGCCCCGATACCATATTATTTTTAAAGCGTTGGAAGGATAAGAACCCCTTTTAATCATTTCTATTATAGTTTGTGTCGCCACATGAGAGATGTACCTTCACTTCCTGTTAGTTAAAGAAGAGATGGGAAATCTGACCAGTCGGGATACAGACTTTTATTTTTCAGTTAAATGTCTGATTGCTGTTTGTTTCTATCTTCTTCCCCTTGTTTAATTTCCTGCTGTCACAGTGACTGGGAGTAAGATGAAATCTCCCCAACAGGGTCATGGGCAGCAATATAAAATTGACAGAAGTATTTACTCTTCCAAAAGTCTAACTGTTAATTCTTATGTATATATTTATATACTTGTAAAAGAGAAGTATGTGTTCTTTTTGTAGATTCATACTTACCTATGTGGATGCAGCAACCGACTGATGCTGCATCTGTCCCCCGCCGCCTCTTCACTGAGAACCAAGCATTTCAACATTGCAGATGGCTAGGTTCTCTCAGCTCCCCGAGCCGAGAGCTGCTGACTGTCAATCAGCGGCTCTCCACTCTGCTCCTCCTCGCTCATTGGAGTGCTGAGCTGTGGAGGAACAGACAGCACCCATCTCATTGTCTTAGCGGCTAACTGAGAGACTGAGACTGCCATCAGTCCAGGCAGCTGGCAGATCCAGGCTTCCTAAGTTGGGATGATGCGTTGCCTGGACTAATTCCAGTGACGTCAGAGGAGTGGGGACTTCAGACCGATCTCCGCTGAAAATGGGTCACAGGCGTGCAAAACTAATTGCACTCCTGTGGCTCATAGGAGAAGCCCAGCCTAGAAAGCTCAGGCTGGAGTTCTCTTTTAATTATATTTTACAACACAGACTGTTTTAGCAGAACTGCCATGATTTTTATAAAACAAAAAAAGCCATGTTAAGCACCCATGGAAGTGTTACAGTTTGTCCTAGCCCCCTGATTTGCAAGTTACCGTGGAGAAGGCTATACATAAAGGCTTGAGAGATGAAAAAAGAAATTTGTATACTGAACACTATCAATTGAAAGTGTTAACTACAAGCAGTCATCGGAATATAATATTTATCACCACAGTGGTCCTTTAATTATAACATAGGCTTTGTAGACCTCAGATTTAGAGTAAATAGTAATTATAAAGAAAACATACACCTACCTACATGCTAGCATTTACTGTGGTGAGTGTCAAATCTGTAATAATCAGATCATCAGCCTTGAATGCAATTTATAGATTGCTTGAGGTTGTGTATTGCCACTGCTGGCAATGGATGAAATTATTTGTGTTTCAAACTGCTGAGTAAAAGTTTTAGGTAGGTGTGAAAAAATGCTGTAAATTAAGAATGCTTTTAGAGATTGAAGAGTACATAGTTTATTTTTATCAATTAGTAAAATGAAAAGTAAATGAACAGAAGACAAATCCAAATCAAATCAATATTTGTTTTGACCACCCTTTGCCTTCAAACAAGCATCAATTCTTCTAGGTACACTCGCACATATTTTTTGAAGAAACTCGGGAGGTTATTCTAAACATCTTGGAGAACCACAGATGTTCTGTGAATTTAGGCTGCCTGAAATCCTTCTGTCGCTTAATTTAATCCCATACAGACTTGATAATGTTGGGATCAGGGCTGTATGGGGTCTAAATCATCACAATCCAGGACTTCTTGTTCTTATTTACACTGAAGATAGTTCTTAATTACATTGGCTGTATGTTTGAGGTCATTGTTCTGCTGCAGAATAAATTTGGGGCCAATCACATGCCTTTCTTTTTTTTTTTAATCAATGAGTTTTTATTAAGTTTTTCAAAGACAAACAGAACATAACACAATACAATACAGAAAGGAAAATTGGGGTGGGTATCTGGACTCAGGACATACAGCCAGTAGATATGCAAAATATATAGTACAGACAGGTGAAGTACTTATCGTTCAGTTAGTAAAAAATCAAAGCAAAAATTATTGTATCAGTCAGCGATAATAAGGTTCTAAAATAAGATGTAATTACGTATCAAGACCCAAATCTGGTGGTCCACAGCTTCCAATCTTTATCGAATTGCTTACAGCAAAAATCACATGCCTTTCTGATGGTATGGCATAATGGATAAGTTTCTGCCTGTAGTTCTCAGCATTGATCCTGACCAAATCTCCGACTATTTGCAGAAATACTGTCCCAAACTTGCAGGAAACCTCCACCATGCTTCACTGTTCACTGCACTTCAGTTATTATGCTTTGGTGCAAAGTTGAGTCGCTTAGCCTTGTTTCCACGTTGGAGGTATGGCTTTTTGGCTGCAACTCTTCCACGAAGGCCACTTCTGGTCAGTCCTCTCTAAAAAAGTAGATGGATGTGCCTGGGTCTCATTTTCCACAAGTTCTGTGCTGATGGCTCTGCTGGACATCCTATGGCCCTCAACATTGCACATTTCTTTGTGCTTCTTCAAATAGAGCTAGCTTGAACAGCAAATCATGAAACCCCAGTCTGCTTTGAACTCTTTGCCTGGAGAGACCTTGCTCATGCAGTATAACTACCTATTCGTGCATACAGTCTCTCATTCTTGTTTTCATGTCAGATGTATGGCTTTTTGGCAACAATTCTTCCATGATTAAGAAAAAGAACAACAATATTTGGGACTTTAAATGAGGTAGTAGGGGCCGTTCAGATACCCTCCTCCATCCCGGGTTCAATATTTAGAAAAAAGGAGGAGCCACGGGCGGGACTTTGTATGAGGCATACAGAAGCAGAAAAATAAATTTAGGTAAACAGGTTTTAATAAATTCGAATAGTCATATATTTACATATTATTGCATATAACCATACATTAATATTTTCAATTTCATCAAAATATACATTCCAACAAGGACTTAATAGTAAATACATGAAAAACGTCACATTCAGTAAGCACCAGTTATATATGAGTATGTGACACACTGAAGTGTCACTTAGGAAAAAATAAAAACAAAAAAAGGGATCAATCAAAAAGGAACGTCCATTCTTTGTTAAAAATTGTGTACACAACATGGAAGTTGACAGCTCTACGCATTTCGTGACCTTTTTGTCACTCGTCAGGAGCAAGACCGTGATGGTAACCTATGAATAGAGAGAACAACCATATTTGGGATGGTCTGGGAAAAAGTGGACAAATATACAATATGAAGAAACCCATATGTACACTTGACCCATAAACTTACATATATACCTGCGCAGAGGTGGTGCGGCACATTGGTATTCAGGCCAGCCAAAAATGCCATAGAACGGGGTTGAGGGGGCAAAACCCAAGCGACCCCAAAAAGCACAAATGAAACCCCAAGCAGGTTAAAGTGTAGAATGTGACACAAATTTAGTGTTGAAGATGGAGTGGGTCGTAATGAAGGGACATCTAAAAACGAAAACAGTCAAAAAATCTGAGTGTAACAAGTGAATGTGAAAGTGAAGTATAATACTGAGAAAAGGAAAAAGGGAAAAAGGTGAAGAGTGCAAAAAAAGGTTAAAAAGCAAGAAAAATTGGTGAAGGAAGTAAAAAATGGAAAGACTTGAGAAGTAAAGAATCAGAAAACGATATCAAGTGGTAAAAAAAACTGGAAAAAAAAAGCAAAAACTGCACTTATGGCCAGACTTTTCCAAACAGTAGATGGGTATACATATTTCCCACTAGTTTCTGCCAGTTCTGTGCTGATTGCACTAATGGACATCTGATGTTGAAGGGAAATAAGCATGGTGTGTAGAAACAATGTTACCATTTTTTTGTGCTTCTTCAAAAGAGCTTGAACTGGAATCTTGAAACTGAAGTCTGTTTTGAAATGCTTTCTTGGGAGAGACCTTGCAGATGCAATATAACTCCCTTGTGTCTTGTTTCTGTGCTCAGTCTTGCTATGGTGTATGACCTGTGACATAAAATGGTGTTCTACAACCTGATCTTAGTAGCAGAGTTTGGCTGTTCCTCACACAATTTAAAGCCTCCTACACAGCTCCTTCTATTTCAGTCATATAGTTACATAGTAGGTGAGGTTGAAAAAGACACAAGTCCAACCTATATGTGTGATTATATGTCACTAGACATATGTCAGTCAATTACCATGTTTCAACCTACATATGAAATGAATGGGCCTTTCTCTTACTAAGTGCTTTCCTGTAGAATATGCATTTCCATTTCTTTATTGATTTCTATGTTTGCCTGTTAAATATGCACCTTGATCCTATTATAGTTACCGTATCTGTGACCCATATTAGATCACAGATATATATACGGCTTGGTATGCCTGTAGGTGTATTTATACTGGGGATATATCGCTGTCCAAACCTCAATATATGCTCCTCCAGACCTGAGGAGATGGGAAGTGGGTTCGCCTTTTATTATATACCGTAGCATGGATCTGGGTAATTGGTATAGTCCATGGCCAGTACTATACACGTATGTTGCTAAAGGGATGTGCACTTATTTGAATTGGTTTTACTTCAGGGATTAATTTTACCTGGGTCAGGTTATTAGATGAAGGGGTGGAGTCTAGCCCTATATCTATAGAATGACAGCTTTACTGATGAAGTTCTGACCCCTGGAATGAAAAATGTAGACACACGCAGGGATTAACCCCCCTTTATCATCTTCATTGAAGAGTCCAGCCACCTGTGATTGGATCAGCTGAACAGCACATGGTGCACAGCAGTAGAGCATTTGAAACTCAGCAGGACTCAATCATACACAGGGGATTGGAGAGACCAGGTGTACACGACTGGGACAGTTTATTAGTGCGCAGCGCACAGCATCCAAATATAGGAGAGCTGTACTTGCTGGGAATAGCAGAGGGGACATTATTTCCATCAACAGAGAACTATGAGTACTTCTGACACCCATGTTGGGAGTCATTGTCCGCTGGTTACAGTAAGGGACATTGAGGCCAGCACAGTGGTGTAGTGGTTAGCACTCTCACCTAGCAGCATTAGGGTGGCTGGTTCAAATCCCGACCACGACACCATTGCCTGGAGTTTGCATGTTCTCCCTGTGCCAGCATGGGTTTCCTCTGGGTCTCTGGTTTCCTCCCACAATCCAAAGACATGCTGATAGGTTAATCAGATCCTGTCTATAAATTGGCCCTAGTATTTGTATGTGTGTATAAGTGCATCGGGACCCTGCAGGGTAAATGACTGCACTGTATCAAGATGCTACTCGACTCCATGACAGGTTGAGGTTACATGTTTTTTGTTGGGAATCTCCTTGCTGCATCTCACTGGCTTACCACTCGCCTCTGCCAGCCATCCCAGCCATTTTTATCAGTACGCTCCCTAGGAATGTTTATTATGCTGTTATAACTGGCATATATCTGGTCTCCTACACATCCCTTCATAGATCATCTAATCAGTTACTAGTCAATTGTTTACAGCACAGCAGCTGGACACTGATTCTTTAATATCTGAGTTCCCATTGTAGCCATTTGGTTTTGCTTTCTGCCATTGATTGACTCCTTTGACTGACTTTTGTGGGTTTGTGTTTTTATGTATGTAGCCCATTTGGGCAAGTATGCATCTCTGTCCCACTTAGTGCTAGTGCCTCATTAGCCCACTGTGGCTTTAAGGTGGAGCACCGCACTCTGTGCAACGAGTGTTAACTCTGTTTTTGGTGGGGTGGTTCAGGGTCCCTTGGTATAGGGGAGGTTTTTGTTTAGGGGAGGGGAGGGGATGGCTCAGCTCCGCTTTGGAACTGTATCCTTCCCTTTTTGTAAGGGTGGTCCATGTTTCCAGTCCGGGAGGGGAGAGGTGTTTGTTAGGATTATATGAGGATATTTAGGGCATTTATACTGTTGATCTTGAGCCCATTGCTCAATAAATTAGTAGTTTACTCATTTTGGTGTGTAGTGACTTTTTGTTTTTTATTTTTTATATTCCATAGAAGTTATCTTTAGACAACACCCTCTCATTTATAGGGTGAGTACTACCTTCTTCTATTAGTGGGATTCACATTTTTTCTTTGGTACATATGGAATGAATGATCATTAGCATCTGCTTGGTATAATTGTTTAATCATACATCTGACTCTAATCCTACCAAATCCCTGACTTTGTGCAAGTGTAGGAATTGATGCTGGTTTGAAGCCAAAGTAGTCACTCCAAATATTGATTTGATTTCGATTTGTCTTCTGTTCGCTCACTTTGCATTTTGTAAATTGATAAAAAAATAAAGCATTAAAATATATATTTCTGAAATGATTCTTACTTTACAGCATTTCTTCACATCTGCTGAAAACTTTTGCACAGCACTGTACATTTAGAGAAGAATTTACCTATGTATAAACTTGACTATACATTTATCTAAATTTGCGGTAATTTATAAATCATTATTGATGTATGTAATGCCCCTTGACACATGATGCACAGCTGCAGTCCATCCCTCCTGTTGTTTTAGGGTGCTTGGGAGGGACAGGTTCAGCCCAGCTTTAGGCAGCCTGTCAAAGTCTAGGACAGGCTGTGGCTGGATGGGGCTGAACAGTGCACAGAGTGATACCACGGTTTAGGGCTCTGTTTGTTCAGGGAAGAACATCCAGAATGCACGTTTTCTGTGTGCAAAGGACCTACAGTCGTGTGTTGTTTAATGGCGCACACAGTATTCCTAGGTAATTTTCTAGGCATGCAGTGAACAATGGCGGCGAGATTAATCATTTTTGTTGTAGAGCAAGGCTATGCAGAATAATAGCACTGAGATTGTTTATAATTGCAGCTTGAGCTATAAATTGTCCCATTGCTGCCCTCAAATAGATTAGAACCAATATAAAACTTACCCCTGCCCACTTCTTAGGCGCACTGAAATTTTAAGTAGAAAATGAGTCTCAAGCATAATAATTACTCTCTTTGATGCTTGCAAACCTATTGCCGTCGGCTGTCCAAGATTGCAAATGCAGAAGTCTCCTTCCATAAATTAGAGGCAGCCTAATGTCAGCCAAAGATGGCGGTCAGTGTTGCTGGGGGAATACCTCCTGCGGAGCCACTCTGTTCTTCCAGTGGGGTGTGGGGCGGGGGTTGGCAAGGAAGAGAACACAGTGATTACTGATAGCGGCCCTAATAGCTGCTAGCAATAATCGCATGCAAAATCGAACAGGCTGGTTACATAGTTGTTACATAGTAGGTGAGGTTGAAAAAAGACACAAGTCCATCAAGTCCAACCTATGTGTGCAGGGCCGCTGATAGGGCAGTACAACTAGCCCTGTTGTACCGGGCCCGTCCCCATCAGCTACACTGGGGCCCGGGCATCTTACAGTTCATTACTGCATTTAAAAAACAAAAAACGTTTTCAAAATTCATCTCCCGCTCCTACTTGCTTACAGAGGGGGGGTTATATCATTTTCCAGGAGGGGAGTGCAGGTGCAGCGGAGGGACTATGTCTTTATTTTCAGGCACATGTACATCATGCCGCCCCACTATTCTATTAGTCCCAGCTGGCAGAGGGATACAGTGATTCTCCGTTCGTCTCCGGCTGCAGTCCTCAGGAGATGTAAAGAAGTTGAGCGGCTGACAGGGGAGAGCAGGAGGACAGCGTGGCTGCACTGGACACAGTGAGTGGAGAATAGAGGTTAGAACACTCACTGTGTCCTATCATGTATCTCACAGCTGTCAATAACGAGGTAAGGAGGCCGAGATGCTGAGAGGGCTCCCCTTGCGGCCGAGTGCAGTGCAACCCTGAAGGTGGCACAGGGATGCAGTGCCCACAGTAGCACAGGTTGCCGGGTAGCAGCAGTAGATGGAAATGCTGAGCAGACCAGTCTCTGGAGGCAACTGTGCAAGAAGTCCAAGGCGGGGTCAGGGTCAAGCCGAAGGTCAAACACGGGAGGTCAATCCGGAGGTAAGAGGGATGGATGCTGAACTGGAGACCAGGAAACGGAAGTCAAGCCAAGCCGAGGTCGGGTGCCGGGAGCAGACAAGGAGTATCAGGGACAAGCCAGAAGTCGGAGCCAGGAGAGTAATCGGAAGCAGGTCAAACAAGCCGGGTCGGTAACAGGAGATCAGGTAGCGGAGATAACAGGCACGGGTACTCAGGAAGAGCTGACGATAAACCAGCAATGTGATGCTGTCAGGTGAACGTTTAAATAGGCACGACGCTTGGGTTACGTCGTGAGCGCGCCACCACGTTCGTACGCCTACGACGTGTAACGTAATGCGTTCGTACTACCCGGCGCACGCGTACTCGATCAGAAGCTCCATTAGGCGTTCGTCTGAGAATCATATTGCGTCTTCGTGGGCGCTGACGCGCGTCGACACGATCGTGTCTCACGAGGTAACTCTTATTTCCCTGACAGTGCCCCCCCCCAAGGGGCACCCTCCGGATGCCTAAACGAGCCCATTTTTCAGGATGAAGACATCGAAACCTGTGTATGAGTCTAGGTGCATGTACAAAACTTGCAGGTTCCCAAGAATTTTCTTCAGCCGAATACCCCTTCCATTTAATTAGAAATTGGATTGTCCTACCTCTCCGACGACAATCAAGGATAGATTCGACTTCAAATTCGGTTTCATCACCAACCTGGACCGGAGGCGGGGGCACTTCTTCTCTACCTGAAAAAGGACTGGAGATGACACGTTTGAGAAGGGAGACATGGAAAACGGGATGAATTCTGAGAGATTTAGGCAAAGCAAGTTCGAATGCTACAGGGTTAATTACACGTCTAATCTCAAAAGGGCCCAGGAACTTGGGTCCCAACTTCCGAGATGGACATGACAATTTTAAATTCACAGCAGAGAGCCACACTTTATCCCCTATCTTAAAGGCAGGGTTAATTCTCCTTCTCTTATCATAATGTCTTTTGTATTCCTCCTGAGCCTTCTTCATGGTATCCTGGAGCAACTGATAGTTAGTTTGGATGAGGTTTACTCTGTCCTGAACGGCTGGGACCGTAGATTCAGGAATGGTATTGGGTAAGAACGAAGGGTGGAACCCGTAATTTGCCCAAAAGGGTGATTGGTTGGTCGAGGCATGCATGTTGTTGTACGCGAATTCCGCGCAAGGGAGCAGGGAGGCCCAATCATCCTGGGAAAAAGAACAAAAGCATCGCAGATACTGTTCGAGCGTCTGGTTGGTTCTCTCTGTTTGTCCATTACTCTGTGGGTGATAGGCTGAGGATAGACATATTCTAATTGACAACAACTTACAGAGCTCTTTCCAGAACCTGGAGGTGAATTGCACCCCTCTATCTGATACAATGCTGTCGGGTACACCATGTAGGCGGACAACTTCCTTAATGAAGATTCTTGCGGTATCCAAGGCGGAGGGGGTCCCTTTCATAGGCAGAAAGTGCGCCATCTTAGATAGGCGATCCACTACTACCAAGATGGTAGTGTGCTCTTCAGAAGGGGGCAACTCCACAATGAAGTCCAAAGAGATTTCCTTCCACGGTTTTTCTGGGACTGGTAGCGGCCTTAACAGGCCCCAGGGTCTAGTGTTAGACCCCTTGTTTCGTTGGCAGGTTGTACAGGAATCAACGTACTCTTTACAGTCAGATCTTAAGGTAGGCCACCATAAGGACCGCTGCACAAGATCAATCGTCTTCCGCACCCCAAAATGGCTGGCCAGTGGGTGGTCGTGGAAGGTCCTTAGTACGAGTAACCTGGCCTGCTGAGGCACAAAAATTTTGTTCTGGTGCCATAGAAGCCCGTCTTGACTTCTCAAGGAAGAAGCTTCTATGTCAGTACATTGGTTAGAGGCCTGTGCTATCGAAGCCCTTAGGTCCGGTTGCATTAGTAGGAAATTCCGGGGAGACAGAATTGTACTAGGTGTAATCTTCTCTGAGGAGTCTGGGAACATCCGGGACAGGGCATCTGCCTTGCCATTTTTTGATCCTGGACGGTAGGTCACATGAAAATTAAACCTTGAGAAGAATAAAGCCCAGCGGGCTTGTCGAGGTCTCAGACGTCTGGCTGTGCGAAGATATTCTAAATTTTTATGGTCGGTGAAGACCAGGATGGGGTGAGCGGCACCTTCCAAGAGATACCTCCACTCTTCAAGGGCGGTCTTGATTGCCAAAAGCTCCCGGTCACCTACATCGTAGTTCCTTTCTGGGGGACTCATCTTCCGTGAAAAGAAGGCTACAGGGTGCAATAATGCCTTGGGACCTTGTCGCTGGGATAGAATTGCTCCTGTGGCCACCTCTGAGGCATCGACCTCCAGAACGTAGGGTAAGGCGGGATCTGGATGCTGCAGAATAGGTGCGGTAGTGAAGAGGGTTTTGAGCTGGTCAAAGGCAGATTGTGCTGCTGGAGTCCAGAGAAACTTGATATGCTGACGAGTGGTCTGCGTGATGGGTGCTACTATGGTGGAGAAGTTCCTTATGAACCTCCGGTAGAAATTAGCAAACCCAATGAACCTTTGAACGGCCTTCTTGTCAGAAGGAGCGGGCCAGTCTAGGATGGATTTCACTTTCTGGGGGTCCATGGCGATTCCACCTGTGGAAATGATGAGTCCCAGGAACTGAATAGATTCTTTTTCGAAGTCGCATTTCTCGGCCTTAACGAATAGTCCGTGGGTCCTGAGTATACCTAACACTTTTTTAACATGTGTTCTATGGAGTTCTAGAGTGGTCGAGAAGATCAGAATGTCGTCCAAGTAGGCGACGACGAAGTGGTCCAAGTACTCCCGGAGGATGTCATTAATAAAGTGCTGGAAAGTTGCTGGGGCATTGCATAATCCGAAGGGCATGACCAAGTATTCAAAATGCCCAAATCTTGTTCTGAATGCCGTCTTCCACTCGTCCCCCTTCCGGATACGGACGAGGTTGTAGGCTCCACGTAGGTCAAGCTTAGTAAAAATGCGGGAAGTGTGGAACCTTTGGAAAAGTTCTGGGATGAGCGGAAGTGGGTAGCGGTTTTTGAGGGTGATGTTATTTAGTTCCCTGTAGTCCACGCACGGTCTTAGAGTCTTGTCCTTTTTTTCTACGAAAAAGATGCCCGCACCAGCAGGGGATGAGGAAGGACGGATGAATCCCTTTGCCAGATTCTCATCTATATACTGTCTTAAGGCCTCAAGTTCAGTCTCGGAGAGAGGGAAAATCCGGCCAAAGGGAATGGGAGCTCCTGGCAATAATTCGATGGGGCAGTCATAGGGACGGTGCGGAGGTAAGATATCCGCCTTTCTCTTGTCGAATACGTCCCTGAACTCTTGGTAAGCTGCTGGTATGTTAGGAGCGGGACTGAGTACGGGTTGGACGGTCAAACAGCTGGACAAGTTCCTAGATTCGGGGTCCAGACAGTGTTGTTGGCAGTAAGCTGAAGTGAAGGCTATTTCTTTCTTGGACCAATCAATCCGAGGATTGTGTGCCTGAAGCCACGGGATTCCTAGGATGACGGGGAACATGGGAGAACATAGGACGTCGAACTTAATAAACTCCCGATGACCTGAATCTGTGGTCGCTAGGATGGGTCTTGTTTCCCTGGTAACATGGCCAGAGCTAGGTAGGGAGCCATCGGCCAGACGGACAGTCAGCTTTTGTTTCTTCAAGAGAAGCGGGAGAGCAAGATTTTTAGCCAGGGTTAAATCCAGAAAGCAGCTGCAGGCCCCAGAGTCCAGTATTGCCAGTAAGCGGATCTCCTGACCTGATACCGTCAATGTGACAGGAAGGGTGATGTGGGTTGAAGCGGGTTTCGTTACCTGGAGATGACATGGAGTGCAGAGGGTTGATTTGCTTGGCCTGGTGGGACAGTGGTCAATGCGATGTCCTGATTCCCCACAATAGAAGCAGAGATGTGCCTGACGGCGGCGAAGCCTCTCTTCAATGGTCAAGGGAGAGCGGAACAGGCCATTCAGAACAGAGGATGCCACTGGGCAGGCCGGAGGTGGAGCCTGGGTAGGGTTGAAGGTCCCAGTGCGTTCAGACCGGCGTTCACGTAGGCGCCTATCAAGCTGAGTGGTGAGTTGGATGAGTTCCTCAAGTGTTGGGGGGACCTCCAATCTAGCTAGTTCGTCCTTGAGGACCTCGGACAACCCCATCCGGTACTGATATTTTAAAGCTGCCTCATTCCAGTCAACATCTGCAGACCAAGTACGGAACTCTACTGTATAATCCTCTGCAGGCCGCTCACCCTGGCGGAGGGAGTACAAAGTTGCTTCGGCTGTAGTTGTCCGAAAGGGATCATCGTATAGGCGGGCCATAGCTTGAAAAAACTGATCCAAGGTACTAATGGAAGAGCTGCGTTGCTCTAGTAAGCCGTGAGCCCAGGTCTGGGGATCGTCCCTTAGTAGTGAGATGGTAAAACCCACCTTGGTCATTTCAGAAGTAAAGGTCTGAGGCTGCAGGGAGAAGTACAAGTGGCATGAGTTCCTGAAGGACCTAAATTTTCTTCGGTCCCCATGAAAATATTCTGGTGCAGGGACTCGTGGCTCTGGAGAGGTTGAGACTATAGCGGTAGGACCTTGGCCAGAGAGGATAGATGGCTCAGGAGGGTGCTGCAGGCGTTCCTCCAACCGAAGGTATTTCTCTTGGAGACCCTTAATCGCTGGGGTCAGGGCCATGACTTCCCGTAGGATGGCCTCTATCGGGGAGTTGCCTCTGTCGGCCTCTGACATTTTTGGCTGGTTTATACTGTCAATAACGAGGTAAGGAGGCCGAGATGCTGAGAGGGCTCCCCTTGCGGCCGAGTGCAGTGCAACCCTGAAGGTGGCACAGGGATGCAGTGCCCACAGTAGCACAGGTTGCCGGGTAGCAGCAGTAGATGGAAATGCTGAGCAGACCAGTCTCTGGAGGCAACTGTGCAAGAAGTCCAAGGCGGGGTCAGGGTCAAGCCGAAGGTCAAACACGGGAGGTCAATCCGGAGGTAAGAGGGATGGATGCTGAACTGGAGACCAGGAAACGGAAGTCAAGCCAAGCCGAGGTCGGGTGCCGGGAGCAGACAAGGAGTATCAGGGACAAGCCAGAAGTCGGAGCCAGGAGAGTAATCGGAAGCAGGTCAAACAAGCCGGGTCGGTAACAGGAGATCAGGTAGCGGAGATAACAGGCACGGGTACTCAGGAAGAGCTGACGATAAACCAGCAATGTGATGCTGTCAGGTGAACGTTTAAATAGGCACGACGCTTGGGTTACGTCGTGAGCGCGCCACCACGTTCGTACGCCTACGACGTGTAACGTAATGCGTTCGTACTACCCGGCGCACGCGTACTCGATCAGAAGCTCCATCAGGCGTTCGTCTGAGAATCATATTGCGTCTTCGTGGGCGCTGACGCGCGTCGACACGATCGTGTCTCACGAGGTAACTCTTATTTCCCTGACAACAGCACAGCAGGTTATCAGCATTACAATTATCACACTGGTAGCACGATAAGCAGGTGCTCTGTCATGGCTCTATCATGGCTCTAGGGTTGCTTTTGGGTGCTGACTTTGTTATTGCTGTGCTTTGTTACAGTCTGTTACATACAGTACAGCCATAAGTCAACACCCAAAAGCAATGTAACAGAAAGCCATGATAGAACCATGACAGAGCACCTGCTTATCGTGCTACCTGTGTGATAATTGTAATATTGATGATCATAAGAAACAATGAGATGCTACTTTACACTTCATTTGTGGGATCAGTAAACGCAGAACTTCATTTTTACTGCTCCCCAAACCAATCCCCTTTAACTGCTTTCCATCCAGCAACGTACCAGTACATCTCTGGAATAGAAGGATGATATCTTGGTCATCACTACAGCAATGATCAAGATATTATTTTTTAGCCCCAGCAATTCTACACAGAGTAAAAGTAATCCTAATGGCTAAGAAGCCACTGGATTACTTTTACAGGCAGTGGAAGAGGGTCCCATCACCACCCTTACTGCTTTTAAGATGTAACCAGTAGCATCCCGTTCCGGGGACACAGCGAGAGGGATGGATATTGTTCTTCCCACTGTGTGACGTCAGAAACCGGAAGTGACGAGGATTTATGTCACTGCCGGTTATGTAAAGAAGCCATCACCGGCTTGAACAACTGAACAAACTGATCTTAGTTTTATCAGATGCTTTGGAGGCCAGAGGACAGATATGGGGTCTAAATATCTCATCCATAATCATCATATCATCATATCTTTCCATAATTCGAATTGTCTATGGCTGGCTTTACATTGTGCTAAATATCCCCTGTTTCCACTGGAAACTTGATCAAACTCTTTGTGTGTTTGCTAATTGATAGAAATCAGTTGTACTATCATACTTAATTTCTTATATTTAATCTCCTAATTTTAAACCTCTGCTACAATTCTACAGGAACTTTTACATTGTCTACTATCTTTTGTTACAGTGTCAACTATCTTCTTTTACTCATTGTATTAATTGTTTTTTCATACTAGCCAGCTTTCAAATAAGCCATCACTTTGATTATGATGTTGTATATGTCTTTGAAGGATTTCATGTTTATTTTGGCCAACATGTTGTTTTAACGGTATGATTCATTGTGTTTTGTTTATATTATCTGTATAATAATTGTTTATATTTTCAGCCTTCCCTTTACTATGAGAATTCCTAAGGGTTTGTGTTCAAGGTTGGTTTTGATCCGCCCCTGTTCCTTTCCGACTTTCCTTCATTTTGCCTGCAGACATGATGGAGTGGAGAAGGAAAAGGATGAGCCCTAGGGAAAAGCTGCATTGCAAATGCACTGATGAGCGGATCATAAGCGGAGATGGAGGACTGTAAAACTTTCAAGGTTAAAGCCTTAGAGACTGTCACTATGGGAGATCATTTATCCAATAGTGTATGCAGTTCTGTAGATTTGATTCTTTCTATTTAGTTATCTAGAGTGTCATCCCATATGATGTAACACCTGTATACTGGCTTTTTAACAAAGACCTAGATTTATAGGAGAGCAATGGTCTACGTTACAGTATCTCACAAAAGTGAGTACACATCTCACATTTTTGGAAATATTTTATTATATCTTTTCATGTGACAACACTGAAGAAATTGCACTTTGCTACAATGTAAAGTGAGTGTACAGCTTGTATAACAGTGTAAATTTGGTGTCCCCCTCAAAATAACTCAATGCGCAGAGAAAATGTCTAAAATGCTGGCAACAAAAGTGAGTATACCCCTAAGTGAAAATGTCCAAATTGGACCCAAAGTATCAATATTTTGTGTGGTTACCATTATTTTCCTGCACCGCCTTAACCCTCTTCGGCATGGAGTTCACTACAGCTTCACAGGTTGCCACTGAAGCGGTTCCATTCCTTCATGATGACATCACAGAGCTGGTGGATGTTAGAGACCTTGCGCTCCTCCACCTTCCGTTTGAGGATGCCCCAAAGATGCTAAATAGGGTTTAGCTCTGGAGACATTCTTGGCCAGTCCATCACCTTTACCCTCAGCTTCTTTAGCAAGGCAGTGGTCGTCTTGGAGGTGTGTTTGGGGTCGTTATCATGTTGGAATTCTGCCCTGTGACACAGTCTCTGAAGGGAGGGGCTCATGCTCTGCTTCAGTATGTCACAGTACATGTTGGCATTCATGGTTCCCCCAATGAACTGTAGCTCCCCAGTGCCAGCAGCACTCACGCAGCCCCAGACCATGACACTCCCACCACCATGCTTGACTGTAGTTAAGACACAGTTGTCTTTGTACTCCTCACCTGGTTGCCACCACACATACTTGAGGCCGTCTGAACAAAATACGTTTATCTTGCTCTCAGCAGACCACAGGACATGGTTCAGTAATCCATGTCTTTAGTCTGCTTGTCTTCAGCAAACTGTTTGCAGACTTTCTTGTGCATCATCTTTAGGATAGGCTTCCTTCTGGGATGCAGCCATGCAGACCAATTTGATGCAGTGTGCGGCGTATGGTCTGAGCACTGACAGGCTTACCCCCCCACCTCTTCAACCTCTGCAGCAATGAGCAACAATTCTTTTTTTCAGATCCTCAGAAAGTTCTTTGCTATGAGGTGCCATGTTGAACTTCCAGTGACCAGTATGAGAAAGTGAAAACGATAACACCAAATTTAACACACCTACTCCCCATTCAGTCCTGAGACCTTCTAATACTAACGAGTCACATGACACCGGGGAGGGGAAATGGCTAATTAAGCCCAATTTGGACATTTTCACATACGGATTTACTCACTTTTGTTGCCAGTGGTTTAGACATTAATGACTGTGTGTTGAGTTATTTTAAGGGGACAGCAAATTTACACTGTTATACAAGCTCTACACACACTACTTTACATTGTAGCAAAGTGTAATTTCTTCAGTGTTATCACATGAAAATATATAATAAAATATTTACAAAAATGTGAGGGATGTATTCACTTTTGTCAGATACTGTATGTTCTGCAGTTAGTGCATGACAGCAGTTTATATCAGTTTGCACAATTTTCTTTCTTAAAGCAATTAATGACCTCTCTAGCAGTGTGTTGTATTACGTAATTCATTCTGAATGTTTATAACAAAAACAAAAAAAAAGTCAGGTTTAAGTCAGTATTTTCAGCAGCTTACAAGCACCAGGTGTTTAGTTAACATTAGATGTTTGGCAGGCCTAAGATTCTGGTAACATAGAAAGTAAAGAACAAAGAAGTTTTGATTTCAGTGCCTCTGTTGTGAATTATGAAGTTGAATTTCTCCACAGTGCTTATGGCTATATAGGTGCATGAGGGTTTGGTTTAAAGTGCCTTCTTTTTTGTCTCGTTTACAGTAAGTAAATATGTAATGTGCATAGCCTGGGCACAAGTTCATATTAAATACCTGTAGATTCTGCCATATTATCTGTTGAATCCTTCGTTTGTCTTATGTATTGACAATGCTGATGCCAATGCAGTGAAATCACTGCAGTATCGTTTCCCTGGATCGCTCACTGTCACGGCTTTGACTACTGCAGTAAAGAATAGGGTGTGCTATCGTTGTCATCACCTCTGCTCTGCCTATCGATGCAAAGTCATAGCAGTCTGTCAGCCAGCCTGTGACACGGCTGTCCACAGCTGAAGGACTTCTGGGAAATGTAATTCAAGTGCTTCATTGAAGTAATGTGCAGGTGCTGCTTGATTCCTCTCCAGTTCCCTACAATAGTGGTCAGCAAAGACAAAAGAGATTTGCCATATTTTAATAAAATAATTGTTTTCAATAACAGATTGCCTAGAGAGCGCTTACGTGAATTAAATAGCAAATGTAAATCAGAGCCTATGTGTGTACTTCAACTGATAATTTTTACTAGTCAAATAGATTACAGTTGCAAGCATTTGAGATAAAAGTCTGTTTTTCAAGCATGGACTAGTGGCATTTTGCATAGCGTAGTATACTATAGCAATTTTGCATAGCAACCTGCTGGAACATCATGATATGACTAGGAGAGCTGCATTACCAGTTTTCACCAGAAGATGGCATTTGAGGCAGAATTTGGTGCTTTACGTCTTGGTGTGGGGAGGCGGTGTTTCTCTGCGTTATTAAAAAAGGTTCTGAGGCAGTGAACACACTTTAATAAATCCTCTAATCCTTGTCAAAGCTGATGTCCTGTCCAGACCTAAACTGCATCTAACTTCACATCGCTGATAATGCTGAACCTGCAATATACTTATTCAAATTATACACGCCAGTCTCAGTCTTTGATTAATGTTCAGTATTAAAATGATAGCCTTGATTTATATGTACCCTGATGTCTTGAGTTGCAAATATTATTTGTGCCTAGTAAACACACATTTGGAATTTCTACAGCTTCATTTAATTCCGAAGATATGTTTACAGCCAAAAATACATTCTGGGTACTCAATATCCAGCCATAAGTTTGTTCCTCACTATAACCAATGTCCTTAAGTACCTGTTATTGACCCACTAACTGCAATTACAGATATATTACAGCCGTGACTCTGTTTATGTATGCAAGTGTAGTAAATGGTCACAGTATGTATTTCTGCTTCTGTTTTGTAATAAAAATGCTTGCCAGCAGCAGTAGCTATAACAGAGATAATTAGGAGTTTGCAAGCTCTGTGCACATAAGCAGCTCTTCCCCTGTCTCCATTATATCCTATACTGCAGACAGCAATAGTGCTTTCTAAAAATTCATCTCTTTGTCTGTATAAAAGCAACTGATAAACCAGGCAGATAAACCTCCAGCATGATCCCTCTTGCATTTACTGTTGATCGCATTATTGTGTGCTCTAAAATTGTGCAATGGCATTAACTCCTTCTGTCCTGCACTCGTTTTTTAGCCTGTAAGCAAACATTGTTCTATAATTACTGCCTTTTTCTGATAAAGGTACCAGTGTGCAAAAAAAGGTAGTTTAGCTGTTGTGAAAAATAGAATCCATCCCTTATGCCCCATACACTTGATCAGAAATTCCGTCAGAAAAAACGTGACGGTTTTTCAGACGGAATTCCACTCAAGCTTGGCTTACATACACATGGTCACACAAGTTCTCTGAACTTTCGACCATCAAGAACCCGGTGATGTACAACCCTACGACGAGCCGAGAAAAAAAAAAGTTCAATGCTTCCGAACATGCGTCGAATTGTTTCAGAGCATGCGTGATTTTTTGCACGACCGAATTGCATAGAGACTAACGCATTTTCGGATAGGAACTTTTTCCGACTGAAAAATAGAGAACCTGCTCTCAATCTTTTGCTGGCTGGAATTCTGCCAGCAAAAGTCCAATGGAGCATACACACGATCGCAATTTTGGACCAAAAGCTCACAATCTTCAAGGCTATCACAAGACTTTTGCTGGCAGAATTTTTGATCGTGTGTATGGAGCATTAAAGTGTCACTAAACCCACATCATAAAAAATAATAATCATATATAATAATAATATAATAATAATATTATTATATAATAGCTATATTACACGCTGTTCCTACTCACTTAGGTGTCCATTTATGAAGCAGTGGAAAAAATCCACTGCTCCATTCTCCGGCATTCACAGAGGGGAGATCGTTCTCCTGTGAGTGCCTGTTTCTTACATCCTACACTATATATATATATATATATATATATATATATATATATATATATATATATATATATATATATATATATATATATATATATAATATAATAATAAAAAAAAAAAAAAAATATATATATATATATATATATATATATATATATATATATATATATATATATATATTTATACATAAATATATATATATAAATATATATATATATATATATATATATATATATATATATATATATATATACACACATACATACATACATACATACATACACACACACACACACACACACACATTTTATATATATATATGTGTGTATATATCTGTATTCTGCAAAAAAACTGGTTGATTCTGCCGCTCTCTACCCCCATCTTCTGTTCATGTCTCCAATTCATCTAGGGATTTTTCAGCTGTGGTGGCAACTCTGCACATGTTCAGTTTTCAGTGAGCTTCTATGCTGAGCATTTCCTCCTTATCACTAGCAGCCCATGTGACTATAGAGTCACACATGTGGGTGTATACACAGTGGTAAATGACAGCCCACTCCTTCCTCCCTCCCCCTTAGGAGGGGGGCTTCTCATCCCTCTTATTCTAAGACCCAGGCTATAATAATGAATTGATTTCAAATATACAGTATATTTCTTTGACAATTTAAAAACAGTTTGTTGGTATTATTTATTTATTTTTAGCCTGTATTTCAAAGGCTGTTTTTTCCTTTTGAGCAAGTGACCAGCAGCAGAGGACTAGAAGCTCCTCCTGCTTATTTTTCCCTGCAGACAGGCTGGGAAAGAGCTGGGTCATGTGACAGCTGTATATCGATTAGGAAAAAAGCTATTTAGATGTTTTTGTTTTTATTAAAATAATTACAGTGCCATCATCCATATACAGAAGGGATAATGTAAATTTAACAGTGTGTGTTTAGTATCACTTTAACATTCAGATGTGGAATGAATATGAAGCAAAACCCACAAACACGGTTAGAGAACTTTTTTCCATCTTGCTCCTTCGAAATGTTATCATCACTATGGTAGAAAACAAATGTCAATTTGACCCCACTGACATTTAAAAAATTGAACGGATGTTCTTAAACTAAAACATTTTGAATACAATTCACTTATGTATGGCCAGCTTAAAAATGAACTTCATTAAAAGTCAGCAGCTGACTTTTGAAAAGCAGGTACTGAAGTCCAGCGCTGTCTTCCTGCAGCTAGTTCTTCTCAGAACTGCAAGTCCCTATCTTGGAATTAGGAACCAACTGTGACTGTGAACTGGTTCTGCACTACAAGAGTGAAATCGTACGACACTGTGGGACTGGTCCTGCAGCCTCACATGTCCCAGGAGGTTGGAGGCAGGGGATATTAGAAGGTAGTTGGTTTAAAGTGGAGGGCCACCCTAAAAAAAGAAAAATTACATCAAACTATTGCTAAAAATATGAAAAGAAAAAAGATTTTTTTTTTTTTTTAAACTTACCAGAAATGGCTTTTGCTAGGCAGGACGTCCTAATCTGCCTCTGTCATTAACAATGTATTGCCACATGCAGCGGTTCACAGAGGGCAGTGTTAACTGCCTGTGGGAGAAATGTGATGCGTGAACCGGTGCTGTAATCTCGCTGATTCCCGCATGGCAGAATTGTAAACCTAGGCTGAATGAAGGTCCACTTTAAAAAAAGTCTGTCTTTTGATGATTGAGGTCAATTACAGGAGTGATAAGCTACTGGAGTTGATTATCAGGCCATTGTATGTGTGTGTATAGGGTTCACTGCTAGTATTCTGCTAGCTACAGTATGTAGAATATGTTGTTAAAGGGAAATGCAAAAAAGATATTAATTTCTCGTAGCAAAAAAATTTACAGCAGTAGTTGCAGCATATTCAAATAATAATGGGCTTAAATTGAGAAGAAATTTGGGTTCAAGAGAGAAGGTTTTGAGAGGAAGGCAATTGTTACAGTTTATCTCCGATTATAAAGAAGATGCTGGGTTTTCCGTTCTTTGAGTTGAGAAAGCTGGAGAATTGCTTTCTGTATAATGGGGCTTACAATAGTAATAGTACACATGGAGAATCTTCACTGATAATTTACCCAAGGCACTGAAGAGCCTGACAGATGGGTGCTGTTATCTCTGCTGAAGCTGCCTATTCTCCTAGAAACAATGCCATTTTCTAACTTGGGCTTGGTCAAGTCAGTGAGCTGAAAATAAAGGACAGCAGAAGAATTTGAATCAAATCATTGTACTTGATGTCTTTTTTGCTGGAAAAAGCAAAAAAAAATACTTTAAATGGTAGCAAACTATTTGATGTGTTGTGTGTCTGTGTAGTAAGGTAAAATTTTGCTTAAATATTTATTAATTATATATTAGCCAATTCAGCCCCGGAAGATTCTACCCCCTTCCTGACCAGAGCACTTTTTGCAATTCAGCTCTGCGTCAATTTAACTGACAATTGCGCAGACGTGCGACGTTGCACCATAACAAAATTGACATCCTTTTTTTCCCACAAATAGAACTTTCCTTTGGTGGTATTTGATCACCTCTGCAGTTTTTATTTTTTGCGCTATAAACAAAAAAAGAGCAACAATTTTGAAAAAAAAGCAAAATTTTGTTTACTTTTTTCTATAATAAATATCCCCAAACAACTTTTTTTTCTTTCTCAGTTTATGTATATTTTACATATGTTTGGTAAAAAAAAAATCGCAATAAGCGTATATTGATTGGTTTGCACAAAAGTTATAGTGTCTACAAAATAGGGGATAGATATATGGCATTTTTATTAGTAATTTTTGTCTTATTAGTAATGGCGGTGATCTGCAATTTTTATTGTGACTGCGACATTATGGCAGACACATCAGACACTTTTGACACTATTTTGGGACCATTGCCATTTATACAGCGATCAGTGCTATAAAAATGCACTGATTATTGTGTACATGCCACTGGCAGGGAAGGGGTTAAACACTAGAGGACGATCAAGGGATTAAGTGTGTCCTAGGGAGAGATTCTTACTGTGGGGGGGCTACCACTGGCATGACAGCAATCACTGCTCCCGAAGACAGTGCATCATCTTTAGGATAGGCTTCCTTCTGGGACGACAGCCATGCAGACCAATTTGATGCAGCGTGCGGTGTATGGTCTGAGCACTGACAGGCTAACCCCCCACTCCTTCAACCTCTGCAACAATTCTGGCAGCACTTATTTCCCAAAGACAACCTCCTGATATGATGCTGAGCACGTGCACTCAACTTCTTTGGTCGACCATGGTGAGGCCTGTTCTGAGTGGAGTCTGTCCTGTTAAACCGCAGTATGGTCTTGGCCACCATGCTGCAGCTCAGTTTCAGGGTCTTGGCAATCTTCAATATAGCCTAGGCCATCTTTATGTAGAGCAGCAATTTTTTTTTTAGATCTTCAGAGAGTTATTTGCCATGAGGTGCATTGACAAAATTCCAGTGACCAGTATGAGAGAGTGATAGTGCTAACACCAAATTTAACACACCTTCTCCCCATTCACACCTGAGACCTTGTATCACTAAAGAGTCACATGACACCGGGGAGGGAAAATGGCTATTTGGGCCCAATTTGGACATTTTCACTTGGGGTCTACTTACTTTTGTTACCAGCAGTTTAGACATTAACAGGCTGTGTGTTGAGTTATTTTAAGGGGACAGCAATTTTACACTGTTATACAAGCTGTACACTCACTACTTTATATTGTAGCATAATGTAATTTCTTCAGTGTTGTCACATGAAAAAATATATCTATATATATTTATATATATAGCTCTCTCTCTCTCTCTCTCTCTCTCTCTCTCTCTATATATATATATATATATATATATATATATATATATATATATATAGAGAGAGAGAGATAGATAAATGTGTATAGATATATAGATATATCTATATATACTATATTATCAAAAGTTCTGGGACACCTGCCTTTACACACACACATGAAGTTTAATGGCATCCCAGTCTTGATCCGTAGGGTTTATTATTGAGATGGCCAACCCTTTGCCGCTATAACAGCTTGGACTCTTCTGGGAAGGCAGTCCACAAGGTTTAGGACTGTGTCTATGGGAATGTTTGACCATCCTTCCAGAAGCGCATTTGTGAGGTCAGGCACTGATGTTGGATGAGAAGGCCTGGCTCACAGTCTCTACTAATTCATCCCAAAGGTGTTCTATTGGGTTGAGCTCATCCATGTCTTTATGGATCTTGCTTTGTGCACTGGTGCGCAAGCTTCTTGGAGCAGGAAGGGGGCATCCCCAAACTGTTCCCATAAAGTTGGGAGCATGCCATTGTCCAAAATGTCTTGGTATGCTGACCCCTGAAGAGTTCCCTTCACTGGAACTAAGGGGCCAAGTCCAACCCCTGAAAAACGACCCCACACCATAATTCCCCCTCCACCAAATGATTTGGACCAGTGCACAAAGCAAGGTCCAGTCGGGCCAATACGGCCACTTCTCCTCTTCGCCAATCGGGTCTTAAGACCCGCTTCCCGATTGGCCGAGAGGAGATGCAGGAAGACAGAGAATATTTGCTATTGTTACACAACTGGTGGGCTCAGGGCACAGGAAAAGTGACCTTATTGGCCCGACTGGACCTTGCTTTGTGCACTGGTCCAAATCATTTGATGGCCTACTACCACCCATGAGGTTGATATACTTCTAGTGGAGTGCAGTGTGACCCCCTCTGGCACAGGCAACTCTTTCAACTTGTGGGCCAAGGAGATGAACTTCACCAACCAAGAGGCCTGGAAGCCTTTTGACCTTTTCGTGTTCCATTCAGAATGACAAACATGTGCTTCGCCTTCCTGATATCAACCATTGCCTTGATATAGGATCTCAAATCTTTTCCCACATCCATCGGGCTGCCCCCTTGAGTGCTTTCTGAGAGGAACGTAGGAAGGAGATTCTTTTGTGTAATGTGAAATCTGGAGGGGATGTTAGGTACAACCCTGTCTGGGAAAGATGTGACAAAGGGTTCTTTAAACTCTAAGGCTAACTCTGACACTCTTCTGACTGATGTAATCACCACTAGGAAATCCATCTTCAGAAAGAAGTACCATAGGGAGCTACACTGAAGATATCTGATGCCAAAAAGTCCAGCACCAATGGGAGGTTCCTTTTTGGGAACATAAATCTTTTAGGAGGTTTCAGACAACTTGCAACTTTGAAGAAATGCATGATTAAGGAGTTAGTTGCCCCTTAAATGCCACTTGGTTGCCAGCAGGGAGTGCCATCACAGCAGATTCTGACCACCAATCCAGGCTTGCTCTCGTGCAGGGGCGATCTTTATCTTCTTCTCAAGTTCTTCCAACCACCACTGGTCCAGAAACCTGACTTGAAAAGGCAGAGTCCCATAGAACCCACCCACCTGGCCATTGGAATGGTCAAAGTCATGATACACAGGAGATGCAGCCATTTTGCCAGTGGAAACTGGGTGGCTCTCTGTGCTGCTGCCATTTTTCTGAGGTTCATAGCAATCTTTGTTTCTGGCAGAGAAACTGTCACTGCCCGAGTATATATTTTTGCTCCAAGGTACTCCAGCACCTGGGAAGCATGAGATGGCTCATTTACCAGTTGATCAACCAATCAAATTTCTCCAGCGTCACGATTGATATCGCTTGGTGAGAAACAATGTGTCTTATGTCCTGATTTAAGAGCAGAACGTCATTCAAATAATGGTATATGCAAATCCCTTGGGACTGCAGGTATATCAGAAGGACTTTCATAAATACCCTGGGTGATATAGTTTAGTATAGTACCCAAGGGGCAGACATATGAATTGTAAATTAAGCTGTCCTACTACAAACTGTAGAAATCTTTGGAAGAAGGGAGCCAGTGGAATGTGAAAGTTTACATCCTTTAGATATATCGACAAAAGCCAGTCATCTGTCTGTATCACCTTCAAAATTGTTCAGTCAGTCTTAAACCTATCATGGATCTCTTTCAAACCAAGAAAAGGGGAGAATGGACACCAGAAAAAACAATCCCACTGAAGGACTGTGATTATCGCTTCCTGATTCAACAGAGTTTTGACATACAGCAAGGGCACATCCTCCTTTTCTCTGGACAGAGGTATTTTTGTCAGTACAAAGAATTGGTGAGGCTGAGAAATTTCCAAGTGTGTCCATACCGGGTGGTTGATTGGTTAATTTTCCACCCTTACTTGCTGGAACTTGAACAATCTTCCTCCCACCCGGCATGTGTGGGCTTATGAACTGTCAAAAAGATTTTAATGACTCTGTAAGCAGAGCCCTTCTGGCAGAGCAGTCTCCAATCCTGGGGGGATGAAGGAAGGAAATCATTGTGCCAGATCATGTAAACCACATCAGCTGTCTGACCATCACCACACCAAGTGATTCCACTCCCTGTAGGAATTGCACCCACCAGATTCCCAATAAATAATAGCCTCTGTGTGTATGTTAAATCTCTGCCATCACTACCAAAATGACATCCGTCCAGAACTCAAATCCGATCACCCAGAAGGGGATCTCACACTCTGGTTCTCCGTTTCACCCAGACAAAGCCAGCTATAAATTTTCCATAAAACTCGGGTAGAAGGAAGGGAAAAAAGCCTCATAGTGTAAAACTGTAAAGCCTTTATTCAAACATTAAACCCCTTCCCTTATAACATTGCACTTACAAACATCTGTTTGAAAAAAAGTGTTCAATTTAGGTATTGCACTATATATTCGTTTCCGTTAATCTCACCACCGCTCATGGAGCTGTAATCATCCGTGGTGGTTCCCGGGAAGAGATTGAAACCAATAGCAGATTCAGCAAGCCGTGTGGTACACCTAGACGCATTTCGTGATTCTGTCTTTGTCCGCCTATTGACAAAGAGGGAATCACGAAACGCGTCTAGGTGTACCACACGGCTTGCTGCATCTGCTATCGGCTTCAAATTTTTTAAATTTTTTGTGAACTGTTATGCAGTTTAAAATCCCATCATTCACTTCTTTACAAATTTTTGTTTTTGTAGTCTACCCTAATATTTTTTTGGGGCAAGTAGGCCTTTAATTTGATATCATATTTGGATACAAATATTTAGATTTTCTTTTTTTCGTATGAAGTAAATAGTGGGAAAATAGAAAGAACCAAATATCCCTATAATTTTTCCAGTGAAAAGTTTACGTAATTTGTGCTCCCCTATATAATCAACAAAGTCTGATGATTAAAATGACATCACATTAGTGCGACTGTTAAATGTCCTAGGAGAATAGTAATGCTCAAAGTGAATGTAATAATGTAGGAAAGCTTTGTTCCCCTTTCAACGCTACTTTCTAATGCACATATAATGGGGAAGAATACTGTTTCCATAAATGACTAAGTTAAATTAATAAGTTACCGTAACATCAAGGTAAGATCTATTCAGGTTGGTGAGGGCACATTAGCGTTTTGGAAACTTTTTCAAAGGTTTGTAATTGCTAAAAATTGAAATGACATTCACTTATGTGAGCATTTGAAGCTTGCACAGTGAACACAAATGTCATCTAGATCATCCAATATTATTGTTGTGACCTGGGCATTCATTTTGTGAGGGATTATATTTCTAATTTATTTTTCAATTATATACTGTTTATGTACTGTATGTTTTTTGTTTATTTTTTGTACAATTCTTTTACACTTTACTTTCTCCACAGGGGGTCTAAATCTGGTCAGAAGAGACTAGATCCAGACCCTCATGCAGCTGTACAGCATCAGATAACTGACAGCAGGCAGTTTCGATGTTGGTTCCCTGAGGGGAGGCCTACAGGAGCTGCCGAGTCTGGATACCCATTGAAAACAGCACTGTGAGAAAAAGACACAGGGCCTGCACTGTTTTAAAATGGCGCCTAGGACTCAAATGGTTAAGACATTTTTTTACAATTAGGTTTTTACTAGCAGTAGCCATATGTATTTTCTTCCAGCCAGAAAACTGTCTTCCTTTAACCTATGCAAGTAGTAAAATAGAGATCCATTGGTCTCATTATCAAGGTCTATATTTCATCCTAAACTTATATTGATTTGTAATTACCGCAGTCTAGATTCCAAGGTATGCTAATCAGAGACAAGAAGTCTATATTAAAAACTATTCTTTTCTGTAATTCACTATGCAAGACAATTGCTACCTGTGGCACTGTGTTAAATAAGATTGCATAAGTCATGACTACATTGCAGGAAAATTATTGACCATCTCCTTAGGACGTTATTTACAAATTGGGAAATGGATTACTTGGGTATTTGTATTACAGCTTCCCAAGAGAGCTTGGCCTTAGTGGAAAGCATGGCCTAAAAACTCAATACATACACCGACCTCTTAATGTGCGTGTCAGTTTGTGTCTGTATGTGTATAAAGATAGATAAATTATAATGTTTGAATTCAATGAAGTGTACATATACAAGCACTTTTTTTTACTATCCTTCTCTTATGAGAACATACATTATTATGGCATTTTTTTTTTTTACATGTTTACTGTCTAGTCTTAGGTCTTATGCCCTGTACACCCGGTCAGACTTTCCGACGACAAAATCTGTCAGATTTTTTCCAACGGCTTTTGGCCCAAACTTGTCTAGCACACACAAAGTGTGCACAAAGTTGTTGGAAAATCCAATCGTTCTGAACGTGGTAGAACACATACGACGGGACTATAAACTGGCCAGTAGCCAATAGCTTTCGTCTCGTAATTTATTCTGAACATGTGTGGCAATATGTCTGTCGGAACTGTCTACACACGATCGGAATTTAATGATCAGATTATGTTGTCGGAAATTTTAGATCCAGCTCTCAAACTTTGTGTGTCGGAAATTCTGACCGAAAAAGTCAGAGGGAGCCCGCACATGATCGG
Organism: Lithobates pipiens; assembly: GCF_037356315.1. Taxonomy (NCBI): domain Eukaryota; kingdom Metazoa; phylum Chordata; class Amphibia; order Anura; family Ranidae; genus Lithobates; species Lithobates pipiens. The sequence goes on along the minus strand of NW_027507790.1, from coordinate 53,531,447 downwards.
ATTTTCCCGAAAACACGATCCGATCGCACATTTTCCATCAGAAAGTCCGACCGTGTGTACAGGGCATTAAAGTGACTACTGTGGGCAGCACAGTGGTATAGTGGTTAGTACTCTCACCTAGCAATAAGAAGGGTCGCTGGTTAGAATCCCAACCACGACACTACCTGCCTGGAGTTTGTATGTTCTCCCTGTGCTTGCGTGGGTTTCCTCCGGGTACTCTGGTTTCCTCCCACAATCCAAAGACATGCAGGTAGGTCAATTGGCTTCTGTCCAAAAAAATTGGCCCTAGTATATGAATGGGACCTTGGATTGTGGGCTCCTTGAGGGTAGGGACCGATGTGAGTGTGCAATGTACAGGGATAGGGACAATTGTAGATACTCACTCAGGTTGGACTGGTGTCTTTATTCAACCTTACTAACTATGAAACTATGAAGTGGTTTCCTATTAATGATCAAGACCAAAAATGACATTTAAAAACTGTTAGAGCCTGAAAAACATGAAATATTTTATCTGAAAACTTCGTACTTTCGTATACAGCAGGAGGAGCACTAGTCTCCCTTTCACAAGTTTAGCTGTCTATTCTTATCCACTTCCCTAGAAGCATAACTTAGTAGCTCAAGCTATGACTTTTTGAGCCCCCCTCCCCGAAATAAACACACACAATTCTCGCTCCTTCTTACTTTTTTAACAAACTATTTACAAACTTTGAGTTAACAATAGAGAGGCGCATGCAAGGGCATTAAATATATAAATCAACTCTGTTTGGAAGGCCGACTGCTGTCATTTGACCGGTTGAAACAACAATATGATTTACCCAACTCACACTTCTTTAGATTCCTGCAGCTTAGGCACGCATTTAACACCCAGTTTGATAATGCTCAGGTTGCTTTTTATACATCAACCCTGGAGACTCTACTCAGGGACGAAGCTCTACCAAAGCCCTTATCCACCATATATAAAGCGATACTTCCTAACATACACACGGGACTAGAAAACCTCCAGGCAAAGTGGGTGGTCGACTTCCCCTCACTGGACGCTGAGGATTGGGAGGAAATCTGGGAGTGTCCTTTTTCACAGCTAGTATCAGCTAGAGATAAATTAGTGCAATTTAAAATAGTACATAGGGTTTATTACACGCCCGCGCGTCTGCACAAAATTTATCCATCTATTCCCGCCTCCTGCTGGAGATGCAACTCGTCCCCAGCAGATTTTATTCACATATTTTGGAGCTGTCCTCAGATCGCAATTTTTTGGTCTGCGGTGACCAACTCTATTACGACCATCACCACGGTACCAGTACCACTGTCTGTAGAGGTATGCCTGCTGGGACTTGTGGAACCCTTGGCCCCAGGCCGGGCAGTCAGAACCCTGCTAGGATTATTACTTTACTATGCCCGCAAGTCGATAGTACTCAGGTGGAAGGCATCATCTGCGCCCTCCTTAAATTTTTGGAAGAGGTTAGTGAATGCGGCTCTACCACTATACAAGGCTACCTACCTGTCCCGCGGTTGTGCCAAAAAATTCTACAAAGTATGGGATATCTGGACGGACTCACTGTCCACTAATGCTGACTCGATGGACGATTAGTATCGTTCCACTAAGTACCCCAATTGTCCAAGTGGCATCTATGGCCTCATAAACCCTCTGGGTTGCTCAACCAATAGTTAGGGGGGAAGGGGGGAGCGTGCATGCAACGATGTAATTATAATGTACACTTTATCTCCTAAGTATTTCGAGTAAGCCTTGTAGGGGATATGTAGCATCGGCAGGTTGATATGAATATTCTACACAGGTGGTTGAGCGTACAGTGGTTTGGGTAGGTATGCATATTTTTCTGTAATGCCTCACCCTTTTGTTTGGTTTTGTTTTTTTGTTTTTGTTTTTGTTCTCTCTTAGTTGGTAAGTTGTAGTGATCGAGCCAGGGTATGCCCAATAGGCTCTGTAGTGTTTTGTTCACATCTTGAAATGTCAATAAAGATAACTTTAAAAAAAAAAAAAAAACAATAGAGAGGCAAACAGCTGAAAAGCTTTTTTTTTTTTTTTAATCCAGTTTCTGAATTTAAAAAAAAGAAAAAAACTTTAGCCAAAGCCATTATTGTGGCCATTAAAAGGCCGAAGCCTTCCAAGACTGGGATTGAGTTTTGAGTTGCACTGATCCAGTCGTGGTGAGATAGCTATAACTTACAACCTCAGCAGTGTTGGCAGACAGTGACTCAATGGAAATTAGATTTTGCAGGTCATAGAAAACTTTAATCCACAATTTGTTCAGATTTGTGATTTGTTCAGGAAGGGACAAAATAATTTAAAGGCAAACAAACAACAATGCATGTCTAACATGATAACCCTATTATTTAAGCTATGGGAAAACCCACTTGCAAAATCTATTAATCTTTAGTAAATTATCCCTATAGTTTATTTAAATGTGTGAGCATAAACTTGTACATTATGTTGTGTTGTCAGGCTTTCTTTGGAGTGAAGACTCCTATTTGTAGAGACAAATGCTTTAAATGCCTTACTGATGTGAGCAGCATCTAATTAGTAAACATTTATATGAAAGCCTGTGTTTTTGTGTGAATATGTCTTCAGCTAATATAGAAAACTGACGACAATGATTTATCTACATTCACTCAATAAAAAGATTTAATTAGAAGAATATGGCACGTTTGTGATTTCTGACAGTTAATTTTAAGTTGTATTTATCTGATACTTTATGTACGCTTTTAATTATGGAGACAAGAAATATAGATCATTTTCTTGAAGTTGTTAACCAGATGTAATAAATGGTAAGGCAAGCTTGTGAATTATTAATGATTAGCTTTAATATTCATTAAATGTTGTTCTTGTTTTCTGTAAGCGGTATTACAGTATATGGATTAAAAGTTCACTCCTTCCAAAAATTCTATTTTGATCTTTGGTAGAAGTAGAACTGGATATAGTAGAGAAGAATCAGACAAGTTTTTATGGCCGACTGTGTTCCCTTTGGAGAGATTTATGCCTCCCTTCTTCTCCTCTTGAATAGGAAATCTTCCCTAACTTCAATCCAGCCCCTAATAGTTGTTTCTGGGGCCGGTGTCCTGACTGGTAGATTTGCCCTCACCACCTTTTCCAGTGCCACTCGTTGATCATGAGATTTCCCTTCTTGTGCTGGAGGCTACATCTCCCCAATGGGGATGCAGACAGCATATATGACAGGGGTTTACCCTTTCCCCATGATATCCAAAACTAAAAATATTTTTATGCGCCTTGACTAAGGTTTTGAGATTATTAGTTCCTGCATATATACACTCCCTGTTTTTAAATTTGTTTTAAATTTTTAGGATGCAACAGGGGAGGCAGGGAGGTAAATATGCACATACTAGATTGCAAGGTAGGCAAAAACAAAACCAGGAACTATAATAGAACGTCTCTTTGTTGGATTGCCCAAGAGATACAAAATGCCACATGGTCATTATGCCCTGCCAAGTTTTTATTGCTGTTTGTGTCCGGGCTGGGGAGATTGACTACTCTACTTGTCCTGATGACATTGTTACTGGACAGAAAATGATCGAAAATTCTAACTGTTGTCACTAGAACAAAAATAGTGGGGGAATCTCACAGTAGGGACATCTGTTCTGGTGACAACTGGCCAATAATGACTATCACCTCACTTACTGTTGTGTATTCTCAACAAAAAGCAAAGGGAAATCTCTTCAGTGGGACCTCTTGAAAAATGTTGTTCTGTTTGCAAACCACATCTCTGAATGGGGGTCAGGTGGATGATGATAGCTCTGCCCTTCTGTTCAGAAATCCTGTGTCATTTATAAAAGTTGTAGTATGGCTTCTATGAATAGCGGATTTGGCAGGAAATCCAGGAAAGGGTGGGCACAATCAAGCTCTCTTGATGAGAGCTCCTGAAAGCCCCTTAGCTGTATTAATCCCCTGCAGCTGAAAATTGACGGGATGAGGGTTGGGGGTTGGTCCAAGGCAAAACAAGATTTCTCCTGAAACAGGAGGACTCAACATAAAGTACACATCATACTAACTGTAAGCTATGCCCCCTGTGATGATTTTTATGTTCGTAGGTTTAGCTGCACTTAAAGTTATACTAAAGTCTCAGTTTTTTTTTTTTGTTAAAAATAACAAACATGTCATACTTACTTGCTCTGTGCAGTGGTTTTGCACAGAACAGCCCAGATCCTCCTCTTCTCGGGTCCCTTTTCGGTGTTCCTTGCCCCTCCCTCCTGTTGAGTGCCCCCACAACAAGCAGCTTGCTATGGGGGCACCCGAGCTGAGCTGCAGATCCCTGTGTCCATTCAGACCTGGTTTGGCCCGGCCCCCTCTCCCTCTCCTTTTTGGCTCACTGACTTTGACAGCAGCAGGAGCCAATGGCGCTTCGCTGCTGTCTCAGCCAATGAGGAGGGAGAGTCCTGGGCAGCCAAGTCTCTCGTGCAACATCACTGGATCGAGATGGGGCTCAGGTAATATTAGGTGGGCTGAGGGGGGGCTGCTGCACACAAATACTTTTTTATCTTAATGCATATAATGCATTAAGATAAAAAAAAAAAAAGCCTTTACAACCACTTCAGCCCCGAATGGATTTACCTACTTAATGACCAGGCCATTTTTTCGATACATCACTTTGTTACTTTAACTGACAATCTTTTTTTTCCACAAATAGAGCTTTCTTTTGGTGGTATTTGATCACCTCTGCGGTTTTAATTTTTTGTGCTATAAACAAAAAAAGACAGACAACAAAAAAAAACAATATTTTTTACTTTCTGCTATAATACATATCCAAAAATGTTTTAAAAAACAAAACAAATTTCTTCATCAGTTTAGGCTAATATGTATTCTTCTACGTATTTTTGGTAAAAAAAATCCCAATAATTGTATATTGATTGGTTTGCGCAAAAGTTATTGCATCTACAAACTATTAGATTGATTTATAGACTTTTTTTTAAATTATTGTTTACTGGTAATGTTGGTGATCAACAATTTTTAGCAGGACTGCGACATTGCAGCAGACAAATCTGACACTATTTGGGGACCAGTGGTGAATCCAATACAGCAATCAGTGCTAAAAAAAAAAAAAAATCACTGTATAAATGACACTGGCAGGGAAGGGGTTAACATCTGGAATGATCAAGGGGTTAAATGTATTCCCTGTTTGTGCTTTCTTACGGGGTAAAGGAAGTACTGACAGGAAGAACACAGAGATCGCTGTTCTTGATTACTAGGAACAGAAGATCTCCGTGTTCTGCCCTGTCAGAACGGGGATATGCCTTGTTTTCATAGGCAGATCCCCGTTCTGCCTCTCTGTGAAAGGAAGCGATCGTGGGTGGCTGGCGGACATCGGGTCCACCAGACCCACGCATTGGCTCCTCCTCCACGCAGCGGGCGATATCTATTGCGTGAAACAACGTACAGGTACATTGTTTCGTGCAATAAAGCTGCCCTGCCACAGTATATATATGGTGGGCGGTCTTTAAGTGGGTAAGCTGGCCATACATGAATCTAAGTTTGGAGGGTTTAGCAGGGACCAGCTGAATTTCGAACAACGTATGGCCATTGGCCACTGTTAAACCACCAGTATTTTCTTGCTCGGTGGGGAGGATTGAATGTGTGAATGGGGGGAATCGGGTCAGTTTTTTTTTTCTTTTCAACAAATCAAAAAATGTGCTAATCTCATTACAATATTTATTTTTAAAACAAAAGTAAAGTTATCCTTTAAGATTAGCTTGCTCTCTTCTGTAATCATGGGATCAACACATAAAGCCATTATTTTCTGATAATACATGGGATTTAAATCAACATACAACATTATATTCATATAATACATAGGGTTTTCTATATATATATCCAAGGCAATATTCCATCTATGGTTTAGTGCTAAGAGCATCTTTGTTTTCAATCTGAATATCCAGACTGAAAACCAGGGAAGCCTGCAGACATATAGGGGGTCTTTGTAGTAATGAACCTATGTACAGAAGGCCTCCAGGTTGCCATATTGCATTGAATTTTACAGAAAATGACAGCGCTGCAGTTTGAAAAAGAAAAGTACGGTCATTTTTAATTATGTTAAATTAAGTTTATACCTTGTGTAGCAATTGCATATGCTGTATATATATATATATTTTTTTTTATGTGCTATTGTTTTTAGAAAAGTAGAGCTAACTTTTAAAACACCTTTTAGGTTCTTACTGTGAGTGCTGAATGCAGATTTAAAAAGGGGAATACCCTATAGCTTTAAATAAACTTTTATGCATGCATTCTTTAATGAAAACCTTATGTCAAAATGAACTGTAACACTGAGATATAGGAGGCCGAGGTTATATTAACATTTTACTGTTTTTCTGTAAATGTCAAGCTTGGCCCTTGAAGGATACAGTTAGGTCATGGGCTGGTCAAGTTCAGGAGAATGTCACAACACTGGTCTGTTAAGCTGCCCATAGATGGATCATTTTTTTTCAATAAAAAAAAAAGCTGCAACTGCTGATCGAGAATTTTTTTTAAACATTCCCATTCAACATAAGTCAATCATTAGATCAACATCTGTCACAGGGGAGCTGCCATACATGGATTTAAATGTGGTCGTTCCCTGCTAAACCAGACAAATTTTGATCCATCTGTGGCCAGCTTTAGTTTATTTTGTATACATACATGTAAGAGAAGACAAGGGTGGGCCACAGGTATTCAAATGTTAGTATTAGTATTTAGATTATTATAAAGATGTGCCTATTACCTTCACACAGTATAGACATTGATTTCACTGGATTATCCAGCAATCAGTTTATCAGTTCTCTAGGAAACGGCAATTCCACTGCAGTGTGAAGCGCTCACTATAGAAAATAAGCTTCATTCTTATGGATAGTGGTTGCTTCCACAAAGAGACTGCATTGACCAATTGTAGGCCACAGGTACAAACAGGTTTATTTAACCACTTTCAGACCGGACCATTTTGCTGGTAAATGACCAGAGGTCTTTTTACAATTTGGCACTGCGCTGCTTTAACTGGTAATTGCGCGGTCATGCAATGTTGTACCCAAACAAAATTTGCATCCTTTTCTTCCCACAAATAGAGCTTTCTTTTGATGGTATTTGATTGCCTCTGCGATTTTTATTTTTTGCGATATAAACGTAAAAAGACCGCAAATTTTGAAAAAAAAAGATATTTTCTACTTTTTGTTATTAGAAAAATCCAATAAACTCAATTTTAGTCATACGTTTAGGCCAAAATGTATTCAGCCACATGTCTTTGGTAAAAAAAAAGTCAATAATTGTATATTTATTGGTTTGCGCAAAAGTTGTCACATCTACAAACTAAGGTACGTTTTCTGGAATTTACGCAGCTTTTAGTTTACGACTGCCTATCTCATTTCTTGAGGTGCTAAAATGGCAGGGCAGTACAAAACCCCCCCAAATGACCCCATTTTGGAAAGTAGACACCCTAAGGAAATTGATAAGTGGCATGTTGAGCCCATTGAATATTTTATTTTTTTGCCTCAAGCGATTGAATAATGACAAAAAATATTTTTATTTTTTTTTGTACACAAAGTTGTCACTAAATGATATATTGCTCACACATGCTATGGGCATATGTGAAATGACACCCCAAAATAAATTCTGCTGCTTCTCCTGAGTACGGGGATACCACATATGTGGGACTTTTTGGGAGCCTAGCCGCGTACGGGGCCCCGAAAACCAAGCACCGCCTTCAGGCTTTCTAAGGGCGTAAATTTTTTATTTCACTTCTCACTACCTATTACAGTTTTGAAGGCCATAAAATGCCAAGATGGCACAAAACCCCCACAAATGACCCCATTTTAGAAAGTAGACACCCCAAGCTATTTGCTGAGAGGCATTTTGAGTCCATGGAATATTTTATATTTTGCCACAAGTTGCGGGAAAATTACAAACTTTAATTTTTTTTTATTTTTTTTTCACAAAGTTGTCACTAAATGATATATTGCTCACACATGCTATGGGCATATGTGAAATGACACCCCAAAATAAATTCTGCTGCTTCTTCTGAGTACGGGGATACCACATATGTGGGACTTTTTGGGAGCCTAGCCGCGTACGGGGCCCCGAAAACCAAGAACCGCCTTCAGGTTTTCTAAGGGCGTAAATATTTGACTTCACTCCTCACTACCTATTACAGTTTTGAAGGCCATAAAATGCCAAGATGGCACAAAACCCCCACAAATGACCCCATTTTAGAAAGTAGACACCCCAAGCTATTTGCTGAGAGGCATGTTGAGTCCATGGAATATTTTATATTTTGCCACAAGTTGCGGGAAAATGACAAACTTTTTTTTTTTTTTTTCACAAAGTTGTCACTAAATGATATATTGCTCACGCATGCCATGGGCATATGTGAAATGACACCCCAAAATAAATTCTGCTGCTTCTCCTGAGTACGGGGATACCACATATGTGGGACTTTTTGGGAGCCTAGCCGCGTACGGGGCCCCGAAAACCAAGCACTGCCTTCAGGATTTCTAAGGGCGTTACAGTTTTGAAAGCCATAAAATGCCAAGATGGCACAAACCCCCCCCAAATGACCCCATTTTGGAAAGTAGACACCCCTAAATTTAGGGGTACACTAGTGAGACTAGGTAATAAATGGCGGGTGCCCTGAAACTATAAAAAAAATAACTAACCAACCAGCGTCACCTGTAACAGTTATATGGTGATCACTGGTGAAAGGGTTAACTAGGGGGCAATCAGGGGGCTTTATGCGGTAGTATATGGGGGTCCCTGGCGCTATAAAAAGCTGCGGCGAACCTAAATACCTACCTGCCTAACTAGCGTCACCTGTGACACTAATACAGCGATCAGAAAAACGATCGCTTATTAGGCTGGGTTCACACTGGAGCGATGTGGGAACGCCACGAATGCGCGGCGGGTTCCCGCATCACATGCCTCCCGGCGGCAGTTCACACTGCCCTATGCGAACTGCTGGGAGTGTCAGTGAAATGTTAATGACACCCCCAGATCAGTTCGCATATCGCAGTGCGATCTGCAAACTCGGATCGCATGGTGTGAACACCCATGCGATCCGATTCTGCTGCGGACCAAAAAAAGGGTCCCGTGCGAGTTTGCGGCGGGTGCGGCGGGTGCGACACGAATTCAGCCATACTATCTGTATGGCTGAACTCGAATCGCACAGAGATCGGATGTGATTTGCACTGCAGTGCGGTGCGAATCACATCCGTTCTCATAAACCGCTCCAATGTGAACCCAGCCTTAGTGACACTGGCGACGGGGGGTGATCACGGGGTTAAACCTTTATTGGGGGGGTTAGGGGGGTACCTTAGAACTAAAGGGGGCTAACCCTAACTGCCCTAACAGTTATTACAGTCACAAATGACACCCGCCGGGTGATCAGGGGGTTAAACCTTTATTGGGTAATAAATGGCGGGTGCCCTGAAACTATAAAAAAATAACTAACCAACCAGCATCACCTGTAAATGTTATATGGTGATCACTGGTGAAAGGGTTAACTAGGGGGAAATCAGGGGGCTTTATGCGGGAGTATATGGGGGTCCCTGGCACTATAAAAAGCTGCGGCGAACCTAAATACCTACCTGCCTAACTAGCGTCACCTGTGACACTAATACAGCGATCAGAAAAATGATCGCTTATTAGGCTGGGTTCACACTGGAGCGATGCGGGAACGCCACGAATCCGTGGCGGGTTCCCGCATCGCATGCCTCCCGGCGGCAGTTCACACTGCCCTATGCGAACTGCTGGGAGTGTCAGTGAAATGTTAATGACACCCCCAGATCAGTTCGCATATCGCAGTGCGATCTGCAAACTCGGATCGCATGGTGTGAACACCCATGCGATCCGATTCTGCTGCGGGCCAAAAAAAGGGTTCCGTGCGAATTTGCGGCGGGTGCGGCGGGTGCGACACGAATTCAGCCATACTATCTGTATGGCTGAACTCGAATCGCACAGAGATCGGATGTGATTTGCACTGCAGTGCGGTGCGAATCACATTCGTTCTCATAAACCGCTGCAATGTGAACCCAGCCTTAGTGACACTGGCGACGGGGGGTGATTACGGGGTTAAACCTTTATTGGGGGGGTTAGGGGGGCACATTAGAACTAAAGGGGGCTAACCCTAACTGCCCTAACAGTTATTACAGTCACAAATGACACCAATGCAAAAAAAAAAAAAAAGCAATTGGTGTCACTGTGACTGGGGGGGCAGGGGTAATTGGGGGGTGATCGGGGGGTAAAGGGGGGGTGTGAGTGTGCCTGGCATGTTCTACTGTGTAGTGTAGTGCTTGTGCAACTCACCGATGCTCTCTCCTCGGTGCCGGAACGAAAAATACCGACACGGAGGAGAGAATACATCACTTCCTCTCCTGTGTTTACATTACAGGAGAGGAAGTGATGTCATCGGACATTTTCATTCGTCGGGAGCGATCGCGAGGGGGTGGCCATGAATGAATGGCCGTCCCCTCGTCCGGGATCGCTCCCGAACGAATACCGACCGCCGCAGGCACCGGGCGGGGGCCCGATCGGGCCCCCGACCCGCGGGCAGGCAAGGACGTACATGTAAGCCCTTATGCCTGCCCGTGCCATTCTGTCGACGTACATCGTCGTGCGGCGGTCGGCAAGTGGTTAAAATAGCTTTGCGATATTACCTTTTAAATATATTAGAAAAGCTACAATCAATTTCTGTGTATTAGTATAGTATAGAAACCTTGTTTCCATGTATAGTTTGTCCATATACTATATATATCAGGTACTTTTAGCTGCACATGTTTGGATCTGCATCTGAGCACCACAAACCAAATGCTGTTTAGCAAATTCCCCTATTCATCCATGTCTCCATGCTTTACTTTGTTGAGAAATTACTTCGAAAAACACCCCTTAGCATTTCTGGTCGTGGCCATCTTACATAAGGGCAGTTGATTTATGTAGCAATTATCTTCCTAAAATTCATCTGCCCTTAGCTCAGGCATTTTCCTCTCCTGAAGACTCCTGGAATGTATGATATCATTTGCCTAGGCCTAGAAACCAGAAAGTAACTAAAGAAATTGTGAAAAGAAAAAAAAAATTAAAACAAAAAAATATGATATACCTTCCTATTAGAGCTGCACTGATCAATCGTTAAGAATCGTTATCGCCATTTTTTTCCGTTACGATCTTGACAAAGTATTTCCCGATTCTTTCTATACAGAGATTTCTCTTTGCTCTAAGCCGACAGCCATCAAAAGAAAGAAAAAAAAAAAAAAAAAAACAGGTAGTCTACCAAGAATCACAACATTCTTTGGCAGTGGAAATTAAGTATAAACACTGTAATGATTTGTCCTTTCGATCAAAGGAATACACTTTGGTTTGTAAGGCCCCTTTCACACATACGGACCGTTCAGATCCGCCTGTCAGTTTTTTCAGATCTGAATGGTCGCTCCATACAGCTCTATGGAGTGTTGGATGTTAGCAGTGACATGTCCGCTGACATCCAATCCGCTCCGCTGCCGCAAAATCCAAACGGATGTGAACCCTATTTTCCATCCGTCTGGTGGTTCGGATTGGATGAAAACGGACAGGCAGTCCGTAATCATCCGATCCAGACATAGGGGAGAGTGGACTCTCTGACAGGTCCGTCCCTGCTCAGTGGCGATCAACGGAGCGATCCTCGCTGAGCAAGCGGATGGCTAAATATGGAGAGCCCCATGTGAAAGGGCCTAAATGAGGGAAGTTTAACCACTACCTTAACCACTTCCCACCCGGCCAATGCACATATACGGCCGGGTGGGAGCCGTCTACTTCTGATAGGACGTTCAGGAATGTCCTTCAGAAGGATGGGGGATCAAGTGCGCGCGTGCCCGCGCAGCGGCGCGATCCCGATGTGCTTGTGTCACCCGGACACGGTGCATCTCTGATCGGCAGGAGGGCTCTGTGATTGGCCCTCCTGATCACTTGACGGCCGTGTCCAATCACGGCCGTCATGTGATGTAAACAAACAGCCGGTTGCTAGGCAATCGGTTCCTCCTCTCCTCACACAGAAGTCATCGCTGAGGAGAGGAGAGCAGATTGCTGCAGCCGGCTGGTGATCAGTGAGTACGAGCTGTTTTTACAGCTTTTTACTCACTGATCACCAACCTAGTGTAAACACACATCACCACACAGTGTAAACACACATGTCACCACAATACACGTCACCACACATGTCTGTAAAACACACATGTCCCCAAATAATAAAAAGACATGTCCCCAAATAAAAAAACACATGTCCCCCACATATGTCCCACTAAAATCACATGTTCCAATGATTATCTGCACACATCTGTACATGATCATTTGCGTACATATGTCCGTGATCACACAAACCAATTATTATACACTTAACGGAATTTTTTTTACCAAAAACATATAGCAGAATACATTTTGGCTTAAATTTATGACAAAATTTGATTTTATTGGATTTCTTTTAAAATAGAAAAAAGAAAATATTGTTTTTTTTCCAAATTTCCGCTATTTTTGCGCTTATATCGCAAAAAATAAAAAACGGAGTCGTGAATAAATACCACCAAAATAAAGCTCTATTTGTGCGAACAAAATGATAAAAATTTCATTTGGGTACAGTGTAGCATGACCGCGCAATTGTCATTGAAAGTGCGAGAGCGATGAAAGCTGAAAATTGGGCTGGGAAGGAAGGGGTCGAAAGTGCCCTGTATTGTAGTGGTTAAACACTAAACCTTTTTCTGACATTTGTTGGTTTCAAGTTAAAATAATTTATTTTTTGCTAGAAAATTACTTAGAACCCCTCAAACGTTTTATATATATATATATATATATATATATATATATATTTTTTTTTTTAGTAGAGACCCTAGAGAATAAAATGGTGGTTCTTGCAATATTTTATGTCACACTGTATTTGCGCAGCAGTCATTTAAATGCAATTTTTTGGGAAAAAATTACACTTTAATGAATTAAAAAGAAACAGTAAAGTTAGCCCTATTTTTTTGTATAATGTGAAAGATTTTACGTGATCTTTTTATTCTAAGCAAAAAAATTGTGATTCTCATTTTGGCCAGAATCGTGCAGCTCTACTTCCTATCTATTTACTATTGCTAGCAGCATAAGGATTCAAAATAGTCAATGTTGATTGAGAGAGTAAAGTTGTGCTTTAACCATTTACAGACCGGACCATTTTGCTGGTCAAAGACCAGACCACTTTTTGCGATTCGGCACTGCGTCGCTTTAACTGACAATTGCGCGGTCGTGCGATGTGGCTCCCAAACAAAATTGACGTCCTTTTTTTCCCACAAATAGAGGTTTCTTTTGGTGGTATTTGATCACCCCTGCGGCTTTTATTTTTTTCACTATAAACAAAAATAGAGTGACAATTTTGAAAAAAACTCATTATTTTTTACTTTTTGTTATAATAAATATTCCCCAAAAATATATAAAAAAAATTTTTCCCACAGTTTAGGCCAATACGTATTCTTCTACATATTTTTGGTAAAAAAAAAAATCGCAATAAGCGATTATTGATTGGTTTGCACAAAAGTTATAGCGTTTACAAAATAGGGATAGTTTTATGGCATTTTTATTAATCATTTTTTATAATTTTTTTTTTTACTAGTAATGGCGGCGATCAGCGATTTTTATTGTGGCTGCGACATTATGGCGGACACATCGGACATTTTTGACACATTTTTGGGACCATTGTCAGTTATACAGCAATCACTGCTATATAAATGCAGTGATTCCTGTGTAAATGACACTGGCAGTGAAGGGGTTAACCAGTGGGTGGCAGTGTAGGGGTGAAGTGTTCCTAGGGGTGTGTTACTAACTGTGGGGGGTTGGGCTTTCATTTAGTGAACACTGATCTCTGCTCCAATCACATGGAGCAGAGATCAGCATCACTAGTTGCTAGGCAGAATGGAGAAATGCTGTTTACAACGGCATTTCTCCATTCAGCCGCCCTGTGAGACGATCGGGGGTATGCCCGCAGTGATCGAGTCCGCGGGACCCGCGACCGGACTCACGGGGGTCCCGACCGGCACGCGAGTGCGCTGCCGGCGGCGCGCTCGTGATGGCAGGACGGCATTGAAGATTGGATGTACCTGTATGCCAATATGCCTGCCCGTGCCATTCTGCCGACGTACATCGGCGTGCGCTGGTCGGGAACCGGTTAAATTGAAGACTCGCATATTTTATTGTGAGAAGATTTTAAACTCCTTTAGTAATTCAGCCCAAATGATTGTAATTTACTGCTCCTCTTGCAGTCTATTAGACAGCTGACTGACTGCAAATGATGTATCTGATTGGATGCAGTCACTGTTCAATCAACCATTTTCCACCCAGCTCCTTCAGCAAAAGTCGTTTGAGTTATTGATTCATCAAACCGGGTGGTACTGACAAAGGCTGATGCCAGCAGGTGCATATTTCTGCTGAACCAAGTAATGTATGGCAGACATAAATGGAAACATCCACTTTACCTGGGTTACCTATCATTGTTCCCCCGTAATTCATGTCCCTTTATTTCAAAGTTTAATAAGCCATAGTATAAAACCAGGAAAAGAAAGGTAATGATAGGAGAGCTCAAAACATCTGTACTGCATACAATTTTTATTGATGTATAAATGTCCTTAGGTTGGTGTCCCTCCCTCTAAACCTAGATAGATGTAATGATTTCAGGAGCACAGCACAGTACAGTACACCATCTAAAACTATTGGCAACTTTGTCTAAAACAGACCAAAAGACTTTGGACAGAATTGAACTGTGTTATTACTGGAAGAATACGAGACCTAATTGAAGGCATTCACTTTTCTTGGGTTACTTGTCACTGTTCACCAGTAATCCATGTTCCTGCACAAGGGAACTAGTCTGAGGCTTAGAAATATTTTAATAAGCAGGCGATGGTCAGTGTGCTTTGCTTTGACTGTTTATCATATTTTTTAATAGCACATTTTATTTCTACTTTGCATACTTCTTCAATGAATGAGCAAAGCCTTCTGTTCTTAATGGCATGTGCCTTAGCTTTGCTGTGACATCTACATTTCTTGTTTCAGCTGTATTTCCATAGCGTACATTCCACACAGTGCTGCTATTGATTGCTATTTTTATGCCACTTTGCTCCTTTGATCGTCTCTTTTCACAGTGGATTTTGCTCATGATGATGATGTCATTCTTCACACTTCAAATATTTTGTCCATATGGCATATTAGTGTTTTTAAGTGGAACAATTATTTAAATGAGCAGATACAATGTATTAAAACAAAGGCCAGTTAGGGCTAAATTCTCTTCAATACAAATCATGATACATTATTGTTATAAGGCCTCGTTCACATGGGTGTACTTAAGCCTACGCCCGTGCAGAGGCCATGTTGGCCCGCACGGGTTTGCACATGTGTTCCATGCATCCCCATGCAGACAGTTTCATTCATGTCAGTTGCAACACAGTGACTGTATAGACACAGCTGCTGCTCTCAATTTGACAGCCATGCAGGTGCATGGTCCTGTGGCAAGCTATTTACGTCCAGTGTGGTGCAATCGTGTGGCTGTCAAAGAGCTCAACATATTTGGTCAGTGCTTTACGTATTGTAGGGGCTTAGGGGCATGCATTCCACCAAGGAAGTAAAAACTGTCGATATAATGCCTCTATCAATCTGGTCTTTGAGACATAGCCCTATTTTCAAATTAAGTCAGGGTTTATAATGATCTCCTAATGATTGCTGTAACAAAAGATCTCCGAGCCTGGAGCTGCATAAGAGCTGCATAGAGAGGCAATGCTGAGAGACCCTTCAGGTGAAGTTAAAATAAAGACACTAAGTCCTTAAAGACCCACCATCCTAAACTAGTTGGCTCGGTGAAACTGAGTGGAAACATGGGGTTCCAGATTATGAAAGATAATGCATGAAATACAAATGCGTAGGCAGGCATTTGTATTTCACACTGTTCCATATTATTACTTAATGGTGGAAAATTGGATTTTGTTGCAAGTACTGGAGGGAATCCACATCAGTGTGTCTGCTGAGATGGGATCGAGCTTGGCAACCTCCAAAGAAACGCAGAGTGGAGGTTCATTCCCCAAATGATAATTCAACAGAATGCCCAGGATATGTGAGGGAAATTTAATGGGAAGAATGCTAAGTTCAAAAACAGTAGCTTTGGAAGGAAGGTCATTTTGACTGCCACTGTGTGGCCTAGTCATGAGGTCTGGTATTTTCTCCATGATTCCATTAGTTGGATTAGTTGTCTTATTAGAGCAGGATAATTTGCCACACACAGGGTGCAGTAGGAAGAGGTGGCTCTGTTTCCAGATGAAAGAAAGGAGGTGTGTAGATTAATTAATTGGTTTTGGAACAAGTATACATTTAAGGCCAAGTATTTATCGTTATTGGCCTGTAATCTTGAGAAGCTCTGGAATTTAGGCTTGAGATTACCTACGGAAGTGAGGTATAAAGGTTGTGTATGTGAATTAATCTCCGCTTGCCCAATCATTCATATAAAGTACCTGAATAAAAAGGTGAAAAAAAAACGTGATCAAATAATTATTAAAATATGTGAATTGGAGGGAATCCCGTGATGTCACCACGCACCAGCTGGTAGCCTGATAGCTTAGCGCTGTGTGCTGTCTATATTTCTGTGCCGTGCATGAGAAAATTTTTGGAATAAACACCTTGATTTAGTGCACCATGAAGTTCTTCATCTTTCTTATTCAACAAATAATTTAAAAACATTCATTGGAGGAGTCCGTATATGAAGTTAAAACGCAAGTTTGATATATAAAAAATTCATCCTGCCATTCACTACGGAAGAGAGCCGTCATCCCGAGTAAGCAGACCAGGTGGAAAAATCACAGCTGATCGCTGCTGTTTCCTGAGTATGTTAAATGATCACCTCCTCTAATGCCGGCCATACATGGTTCGAATTTCGAAAGAATTTTCTTTCAAAAATCGCATCTAAGAATTTTCGTATGAATTTCGCACCATTAGTGGGCTGCAGCAACAGCCGATTTTCGTGCGGAAATAAAATTTGAGGAATCGGACATATTGGAAATTTTTTGAAAAATGAACGATTTTCTAATCAATGATGGGAGAATCGTGCGAGAAACGTAAGAAAATGTACGGAGATAAAAGAAAATTTACGGAGAGAAAAGAAGATTCCCAGCCAAGAAAATTATTTTCTGTAGCAACATGAGGTGAAATTGAAGGCTTGGTCGGCCGAATTTCGAAAATCAATGGTGGCATCATCGGATCACAAAAAAAGCGAATTTTCTGATTTTGAAAAGAAAATTCGTTCGAAATTCGACCGTGTATGGCCTGCATTAGTGTTCCTATTGTGGGAGAGCTGCTGAGTGATTATCTGGAGTAGACTGGTTGAATATCATCACAGTGTATGGTTGATACAAGGCGAGTTTGACCCTTATAATTTGGAGTCCATCAGATTTGGTAAGAGGCCATCCGGCTCTGCTTATGTATATCTCCTCTTCAGATTTGAAGCATTTGATCAAGTTTTTCAGAGTGTGAAAGGCGGCATCATTTAATTTTTTTCACCTTGCTAATTTTTTCACCTTGCTACTTTGTTTCAGGTATGAAGGTTACCTTAGCAGTATTTTTCTATTCTGTACTTTTTATACTGTAAGTACATTGGGATTGCCAAATATTTGTTCTTCACATTGGGACTAAGCTCCCTACCAGCTTTCAACACAGGGACTGTGCTTTACTTCTACTCTTAAGTAACTGACAGTGAGTGGATAGAGCACTTTCAGTGGAATGTACATGATTCATTCCCCTTAAATGGATTATCTAAGGGCAATCATTCAGGGTTATTGACTATACTTACATACACTGTATGTTTATTAAATATGACCATGAAAATATGGTACAGCAATTGTATTCAACTTAAAATTATTTTTTTTTTTAAATAAACCTAACAATAATATCTTACAGAAAATATAGGCTTGTTGGAAAATCTTCCCTTTTTTCACCTAAGCTGGCCATACATGGATCAATATTTCGCTGGTTCAGTAGGGATAAGCTGAATTTTCAATCCATGTATGGCCATTTTGGTTGTACAGAAGTCAGTCTACAGATTGACTTCTGTACAACCGCCCTCTCAGATTATCGCAGGCTATAGGCTGCAGCACTGATCAGTGTATTCTAACAGCAAGGAAGTCTCCCAGCTGTCAAAATACAATAGCTCAGTGGCAAGGATTCCCCCATCCACCTCAAAGTTGTGGATAGGAGAATCAGGTCAATTAATTTTGTACAACCTGCTGACAGTTGGCCAATTTCAGCCAGATCATGACAAAGGTTGATTTACTAAAGACAAAGAGGCTATTCACTTTGGATGGAACTACTAGTCCCATCAATCCACCATGAATTGGAGATGAACAAAAGGTAGAAAGCAAAACGAATGCTCTCTATTTTCTGAGAAAATAACCGACAGACACATTTGTAGGTCAGCCTGGGTGATGACGCTACCTCCCTGCATGGATACAGTGGAGGAGTGAGCATGGCTACCTAGTGACAGAAAGTGGTATTCATAGGGTTACCAGGTGAAAATGAAGGAAAGTAGCCACATCATTTTTTTTAGACTCAGATATGGTTTAATTTTTCATGTGATTAGCTGTTCTGTGTATTTTTGTATATTTTGACACTCCGGCTTTGTAAAATGACAAAGGCCTGTGGTTGCCTTTCTGGATGCCTTTGACAGGGTGCTGGTATTACTCCCTGCAGTATTTCAGAAGCTCATGTCCACTGCTTCCTTTCCACTTCACAGCTAGCTTAAATAAACAGCATGCTTCTGGTTGTTATTTTCCAGTCTTGGATAGCTTTTACTTACAGCTGTTGTGATTCTTTTTTTATGAACAGTGAACAGTAATCAAAAGGAAGAAAACAACCCCTGCTGGTGTGAAATTTAATTTGACATATTTTTTTTTTGGGGGGGGGCAAAGAATTAAAATCTAGCACATGATACATTCCCGGCGAGTTTCCTTGCAGGTAATTCAAATGTAACTTTTTTCTGCCACCTACTGATCTTTCTGGTTTTCCATTATTGCTAAGTGTTTGAGCTCTCATTCAAAGCAACACTAGGTGGTAAGAAGAGACAGAACTCCAGATAAACCATTTGATCGTATCATCCTAATATCAGGGGGCTATTGTTTGCAGCTAAGGATTAATTATAATAATAATGTTGCTCTGTGATTTAGATGACAGATAAATGACAGAGCAGTAATCACACTATGATATAGAAGTAATATAACTTCTGAGTACTTCTTGGCATGTCCCCTATAGATCTATTGTGACGGACAGTTTTCCTAGTTTCTTTCAGGAATCACTTTTGTTGGATTAGCTACTGTTTATCTGCCACTTCAGAGAAAATGTCAGACTGAGTGTCATGCTGTTAGGCCATCTTTTTTCTTGCCTGAGGTCAGTGTTGGTTAGACACTTAAAAAATTGTGATATAACAAATGTGCTGTCGGGATCACAAGAAAGAAAACTTAATTATTGATCCTTGTATTCATCTCCAGCAGTCCACAGAGTGTTTCAGATATCAGCCCTGTGCTAAGCAGAATCTGTCAGCCTCCATGGGGCTTTAAAGCTGAACATCAGACTGACATTTCTGTTCTGACCGGGAGAAAATTCAAGTGAATAACAGCTCCAACACCTATCCTTGAGAGCTGGGAGTCAAGATTTGGATTCCTATGCCTGTTCCTGACTACTGATACTGTATGCCCAAGTTGTTGCTGTAGTTCACATTTACTTGTACTTCTTCCCAAGTGATCTGCTCAAAGTTACACAATTTTTGGAAGACATGTTCCACTAAGAAAATGTATTTTTGCTGTCAACGGAAATCATAAGTTATCCACACAGGTTTCAGAGTGATTGTACAATCCTTTTCAGATTTTACAGTATGTATGTATTGCAAGGGCCAGCCTAAAATACAGTTTATATATAGACAGAAAGGCATTATCATACAGTATATACATTAGATAAAGTACATTCAGATTATATTGTGTGTGGCCTGCAATATACTGGTCCTGCACTAAGACATGTTTTAGGTCTCATTTAAAACTGTAACTCTGGGCAACAAATTAAATCATTAAACTAATTCTAGCCTGGGAACACTTAATAAGTGAAATCAGAAGGTCGACTCTGTACACATATCTATGTAATTCCTAGCAGACAAATTCCAGAGGCTTTCTTATTAATTTTCTGTGCTAATTCTTAAAGGGAACATAAACCATAAAGTAAAACATTGCAAATGGTAGCTTACCCCTCCTTATGTCTTGTAAGTCATTTAACCTGTTATCCTGCCGGTGTTAGCTCTGCCGGAAACTTGTAGGGCAAAACTCCCTTACTGTGGGTTTATGCAGGCTCACTGACGCAGTACAAACACACAGATCATTAACACATGATCATAGCTTGATTGATACTATTGCCAGTCAATCTCCAGCACAGACACAGCACCAGGACTGCCCCCAACTCAGCAGATGTAAGTTGGCCACATATAGTACTGCTAGCAGCCGTAATCCATCTTATACGTGATACAGCAAATGATGATTGGTTGCAATGTGTTACTACGCTTTGCCTAATAGTCTATCTTTAATAATAGATTTGAGCGTAATGGGTGCACATTTATAAACATATGAAAAATATTATTTTCTTTTTATAACACTTTGTGGATGACCCTACGCATCTATTGGAAATGTTGGCAGGCATTCCCTTTTCAGCATTTAGATTTTAAAAATCCAATTTTATTATAGCCAACCAAAAGGCAAAAAAAGATTTGAAAAAGATACGTGTTTGCAGCTTGCACGCTAAACTTTGCATGCTTGACCGAACCATATGTTAGAAAATCATTACTTATTCTACAAACCATAATAAAAATCCTTCTCTATATTAATTTTCTAATTAGTTTAGAATTAAGTACAACATGAAAAGCTCTCAGGCAACCTTGCAGCTAATTTTAGCTTAGCATAATTTCTATCAAAGACTTTTTGTACTTTGGAAATTAAACTTTAAGCATCATGGTTGTCAGTTGTTTCTTAAAGCCATCATGTTTTTGGCACTTAAAAGTTATATTAACTTATATTAGAAAATAAAATATTTATAAGTCTCAAAATGGCAGATGTTGACACTCCAAATTTCCAGAGTGCATCTGGATTGTTAACAGAGATGTCTATTACCATTGGCCACACTATGGACAACTATTACACGTTCTTAAGTAAGTAAATGAGCTTTAAAATAAGCCCTTACTGATCTCTGTAGCTTCAGGCACTCTGGAGCAAGTCATTTCCAAAGCTCATCACAGTGAAATTGGGTTCTGATTGTTTTTTTTTATCAGCATTGCAGTGACTTGGCAGCCTTTCATTACTAATAGAATCACAGAGAGGGCACATGCTGGGCTTTTACATATGGCCTCATGCATACTGAGTGTTTACTCCCGATAAGAGGTGTTTAGGTGCAGGAGAGTGAGAGACTGACAGCTGCCATGGCTGGATGGGGCTGGACAGTGCACCAAGCAGTGCACATGTTTAGGGAATTAGGCACCCAGGGACAAATGCCCGGAACACAAGCAGTCTGAATTCCATACAGACACTCCATCCTCAGTGAAGCTGATCTCTCTCCCTGCTACTGCAGCTGACACACATGCAGTGCTTAGGGAGATCTCTAACTAGGTGGGTGGAGCCTAGTGAGAATTCAGAGACAAAAGTTCCCCATCAGATTCACTCTCTTCTTGTGATTGATAAGAGGCATTGAGCAGATTCCTTAGCCAATAGACAGACTGCTATGGAATTTGCCCACTGCTTGCTGGAAATAATCCCTCTGCTTCCCAATCAGGTACCACCCACTGTTAGCATCTGCTAGGAGCCTGTTGGCTCTGAAGCCTACAGCATCCTTGTCAACTAGTGATAAGCAAGGAGGGAAGGGAGAAACAGCAGCAAGCATGTTGCCATGCTACACAGTGTACAGAGACAGCTATTCTGCCTGTCTCTGTACACTAACTTAGAGTTGGTCTTAATTATCTCCAGCTTATATATCAGTAAACTGGAGGTAATTTGTTTTTAAATTTGGTGTAGCCACAGAGCCTCTATGTAAAAGTGGTGCTTTTCGAGAACTGCCTGAATCTGTTGGATGTTTCAGTAAAGCTACCAAAACTGTCAGCATGGCTTTTTTTTCAATTTGGTTTAGGACTTTTTAAATGGCCATACTGCCAGAAAGGAGTTGCAGATGCTTTATTGAATTCCTCCTGGAGTTTCCACATTGCACAAAATGCCTAACCAATGGCAAATCCAGTTGTAGAGCCTAAATTGAATGTTGCATCAGTCCATCTCTTATTCTTCTATGTAACCACTTCAGCCCCGGAAGGATTTGACCCCTTCCTGACCAGGCAATTTTTTTCAATACGGCACTGCGTCACTTTAACTGAAAATGGCACAGTCGTGCGACGTTGTACCCAAACAGAATGTATGTCCTTTGTTCCCCTCAAATAGAGCTTTCTTTTGGTGGTATGTGATCACCTCTGTGGTTTTTATTTTTTGCGCTATTAAGAAATTTTTTTGAAAAAAAAACACAATATTTTGTGCTTTTTGCTATAATAAATATCCCAAATTTAAAAAAAATCCGTTTAGGCTGATATGTATTCTAACTATTTTTGGTACAAAAGAAAAATCACAATATGTGTATATTGATTGGTTTGCACAAAAGTTATAGCATCTAGAAAATAGGGAATAGATTTATGGCATTTTTATTATTCTTTTTTTTAATTAGTAATGCTGGCGATCTGCGATTTTTAGCGGCACTGCGACATTGCGGCAGACAGATTACACTTTTTTGGGACCAATGACATTTATACAGCGAACAGAGCTAAAAATAGCCACTGCTTACTGTATAAATGTCACTGGCAGGGAATGGGTTAATTGTGTTACCTAGGTGTGTTCTAACTGTGTGGGGGGGGGGGGGACTGACTAGGGGAGGAGATTCATCTTGTTCCTACTTAGTAGGAGCACACAATCTGTCTCCTCTCCCCTGAGAGAACCGCGATTTGTCTGTTTACACTCACAGATCCCGGTTCTCGCTTTATCACAAGCGATCGCTGGTGCCCGGCCATCATCGCTCCCGCTGGGGACGTGCATCAGTTCCGGGGACACACCGCGGGCACACGGGCGCCGTGTGCCTGCTACAGTGTCTTAAAGAGCCGATGTAGTGCACAATCTGCACTCCTTTGTTACCCCTAGTTTATTGATGTCATCCTCTGCATGAATCCCACCCCAGTACCAGCAGTTTCATTACTCTCCAGCAGCTGATCATCAATGACTGAACACAGTTGGAAAAAAGTATTCAAATGGTCAGAATTGGTCTACTTTTCTTAGATACAGTACTATTAGCACAGCAACATTGCATTTTTTACTATTTATCAGCTTTTAAACAATGTATTAATCTCATAATGTTTGTCATTGCAATTGAAACTCCTAGAAGTTAGTACAGAACTGTGGCATAGTGAACTTGTATGTTGGCTCCCTAGCCACTCAATATCTGATCATTGCAGATCAAACGTTGATCAGGTTTGCGTAGCTTTAAGCACACCATATGGTCTTTATGTTTTTTGCACTGTGGGATGCATACCTATTCTTGATAACCAGAAAGTGGAAATAGAGGGGAGATTCAGCAAAACAGATCTTACAAGTGAAGATGTCTGCTGACACTGTTAGCGTTGCAATTCATATATGATTTAAAACTCTTTGCATTGGCAGGGGTTTTCCAGTATACATTAAAGTCTTGCATATGTTTATGATTTATCTATACACACTCTAACTTAGCCATATTGTAATGGGACCAAGAGTCGCAATTTTGCATTTTGTCTGCGTTGTCACCTATTGGATACATAGCTTGTGCCTCTCTTATTAAGGCAATGCAAAGCATAGAACCCATAACAATTAATCTGATTTCATCTTTGTGACTTTAAGTACAATTAAATGTGTTACTTTATTTCAGGTACCTACAGATTTTATGTGGTGGTCAGCTGTGCATGCATGAGCAGGCAAACTAACATTACTATGAATGAATATTGTGCAGACGTCACCAGTGCTCAGCATGTGGCCTTCTGTGCTTCAGCCCTCAATCCAGGTCCGGAGCACAGCGGGCTGCAAACTGAGTGCCAGTAGCTCCAGTGGGCTTTAGCACTGAAACTGCAAGCTGTCAGTTACAGTCACCCAGAAGCTGAATTTACCGTCTTCTGGACTTGCTATCTTATTAACAAATGCTCCTCAAGAATACTTAGTAGCAGGATAATGGAATACATTTATTCTGCATAGCATTAAGGTACCATGAGCTCAACTGTGACGCCTTCTGCATTACCTCAGAATCCAGTTGCCATGGCATGATAGAACAGAGCTAATCCTGCTCTACTCTCCTCTTTCTTTGTCAACAAATCACTATTATAAGAAATCTGTTACTGTAGGGATGCATGGGGAAACCTCCACTCACCAGAAAAACAAATCAAATAAAAAAAAATAATGAATTGAATCAGTCAAAGAATAAATAAAATAATCCCCTCTCTCCACTGGTCCCAACAAATATGTTGGATGTTCTGGTTGAAATTTACTTTACAGCTTGATCATGAAACACTGGTGTAAGCAAGTGCAAAGTCATTTAGAATTATAAAAATGTGATCTTAACCACTTCAATACCAGGCACTTAAACACCTTCCTGCCCAGACCAATTTTGAGCTTTCAGCACTGTCGCACTTTGAATGACAATTGCGTGGTCATGCTACACTGTACCCAAATGAATTTTTTATAATTTTTTTTCCCACAAATAGAGCTTTCTTTTGGTGGTATTTGATTACCTCTACGGTTTTTATTTTTTGCTAAACAAATTTTGAAAAAAAAAAAATGTTTTTTTTTGTTTCAGTTTCAAAACTTTGTAAATAAGTAAGTTTTCTCCTTCACTGATGGGCACTGATAAGGCGGCACTGATGGGCACTGATGAGGTGGCACCAATGAAGTGGCACTGATGAGGTGGCATTGATGGACACTGACATGTGGCACTGATAGGCGGCACTGATGGGCACTGATAGGCGGCAGTGATGGGTGGCACTGATGGGCGACACGGATGGGCACTGATAGTTGGCACAAATTGCCACTGATAGCTGGTACGGATTGGCATGGATAGGCAGCACAGATGGGCATGGACGGGCACTGATAGGTGGCACGGATGGGCACTGATAGGCGTCACGGATGGGCACTGATAGGCGGCACAGATGGGCACTGATAGGCGGCACAGATGGGCACTGATAGGCGGCATTGTATTATATTATACTGTACTAATGGATGCCAGTGCCAAACAATAATGCATGCCAATCAGTGATGCTTATTGTGGGCACTGATTGGCATCCATTATGGGCACTGATTGGCATCCATTGTGGGCACTGATTGGAATCCCTGGTGGTCTAGGGTGGCATACTTGGTGCTGGGCATCCCTGGTGGTCTGGTGGCATCCCTGGCGGTCCAGTGTAGGCATCCTCAGGGGGGCTGCGCTGATAATCGATCAGCACAGACCCCCCCTGTCAGAGGAGCAGCCGATCGGCTCTCCACTACTCGCGTCTGACAGGCGCGAGTGAGGAAAAGCCGATCACCGGCTCTTCCTATTTACACTGTGATCAGCCTTGATTGGAAACAGCTGATCACATGGTAAAGAGTCTCCGTCGGAGACTCTTTACTGAGATCGTAGTTGCGGTGTGTCAGACTGACACCCCGCAGCAACGATCTTCGTGATGCGCTCCCCCGGGGGCGTGCAGCGGTTCAAAATCCTGATCATGTCATATGACGTCCGATCAGGATTTTGAAACCACTATGCTGCCGTGTATCTGTTATAGGGCGGGCGGCAAGTGGTTAAAGTGCACCTGTGCCCAGGCCATGGACAATACATTATTTACTTATAGTAAGGAAAAAAAGTATTTGCCCACTGACAAAGAAATGACCAGTCTATAATTTTAATGGTAGGTTTATTTTAACAGTGAGAGACAGAATAACAACAAACAGATCCAGAAAAACACATTTCAAAAAAGTTATAAATTGATTTGCATTTTAATGAGTGAAATAAGTATTTGATCCCCTATCAATCAGCAAGATTTCTGACTCCCAGGTTTCTTATATACAGGTAACAAGCTGAGATTAGGAGCACTCTCCTAAAGGGAGTGCTCCTAATCTCAGCTTGTTACCTATATAAATGACACTGTCCACAGAAGTAATTAATCCGATTCCAATCTCTCCACCGTGGCCAAGACCATAGAGCTGTCCAAGGATGTAAGCAAAGAGATTGTAGACCTACACAAGGCTGGAACTGGCTACAAGACCATCACCAAGCAGCTTGGAAGAAACTCAATTCGCAAATGGATGAAACGCAAAATAACTGTCAATCTCCCTTGGTCTGGGGCTCCATGCAAGATCTCACCTTGTAGAGTTTTAATGATCATGAGAACTGTGAGGAATCAGCCCAGAACTACACGGGAGTACCTTGTCAATTATCTCAAGGCAGCTATGACCATAGTCACCAAGAAAACAATTGGTAACACACTATGCCATGAAGGACTGAAATCCTGCAGTGCCCGCAAGGTCCCCCCTGCTCAAGAAAGCACAGATGAGATCAAAATCGAGCTCTTGGCATTAACTCAACTCGCAGTGTTTGGAGGAGGAGGAATGCTGCCTATGACCCAAAGAACACCATCCCCACTGTCTAACATGGAGGTGGAAACATTAAGGGGACAGGACAACTTCACTGCATCAAAGGGATGATGGACAGGGCCATGTACCCTCAAATCTTGGGTGAGAACCCTCTTCCCTCAACCAGGGCATTGAAAATGGGTCGTGGATGACAGTGCAGCATGACAATGACCCAAAACACACAGCCAGGGCAACAAAGGAGTGGCTCAAGAAGAAGCACATTAAGGGCCTGGAGTGACCTAGCCAGTCTTCAGACCTTAATCAATAGAAAATATGTGGAGGGAGCTGAAGGTTTGAGGTACCAAACATCAGCCTTGAAACCTTAATGACTTGGAGAGAATCTGCACAGAGGAGTGGGACAAAATCCCTCCTGAGACGTGTGCAAACCTGATGGCCAACAACAAGAAACGTCTGACCTCTGTAATTGCCAACAAGGGTTTTGCCACCAAGTACTAAGTCATGTTCTGCGAAGGGGTCAAATACTTATTTTACTCATTAAAATGCAAATCAATTTAAAACTTTTTTGAAATGTGTTTTTCTGGATATTTTTTTGTGTTTCTGTCTTGCACTGTTAAAATAAACCTACCATTAAAAATTGTAGACTGATCATTTCTTTGTCAGTGGGCAAACATACAAAATCATCAGGGAATCAAATACTTTTCTCCCTCGCTGTATATTCCCTAGATGCTTTCAATAAGAACTTATTCATTCTTAAAGATTTTGATAAATTCCAAATTTCCACAGGTACACTTGAGTCAGGAAACAGTCCAGCACTTTGTTTTTTGTGTTTTATTGAGGGTATAAAACTTGGATGGGGAGTAGGGGTATTATCGGATGCCCACTTGACTTCAGAAAACTAGTCTGAAACAGGCTGATGTCTGACATATATATATACACAGGTGTGTGTGGGGGGCTGGCTTATATATAGGCAGTGGCGGTGCGCCTATTAAGGGCGCACAGGCGCCGCCCCCCTCTCACCAGCCACCCACCTCTATGTATCCTGGATAGATTCATGCATTGCATTGCATGAATCTATCCATGGCCACTCTAGCCACACCCTATTCAAGCGTCCAGCCCCTTTTTGGACGCCACGCGCCTGAATTACAGCAGTGGGCGTGTATTTTTGAAGCACCTGATTAAAGCAATAGGCTCTAATAGGCTTCAAAAAAGGTGAACTGTGAGCACAGAGAATTGCACTCGCAGTTCACCCAGGCGTGTTAGAACAGGGAATGACTATTTGCTGTTCTAACACTGAACCGCTTCTCCGCCAGTCAGGAAGCACGAGTGTGTTGCCTGTCACCTGATTGGCTAAAATGATAGGTGCTGTGATTGGACACCTGTCAGGAGGAGGAGAGGAGACGCATGGAGGACACAGCTTGCCTTCGTCACCCGCTGCCACACCGAGATGGGGTAAGGCAGCAAGCGGTGGGGGTCACAGTGTTTTAAATAGGCATAGTGGCTGTATTTGAGGGGCACAGTGGCAGCATTTTATGGGCACACTGGCTGCATTTGATGGGCAGAGTGGCTGCAATTGATGGGCAGAGTGGCTGCAATTGATGGCACAGTGGCTGCAATTGATGGCACAGTGGCTGCTATTGATGGCACAGTTGCTGCTATTGATGAACACATTGACTGCGGTTAATGGGCACAGTGGCTGCAATTGATGGGCACAGTGGCTGCAATTGATGGGCATATTGACTGCGTTTAATGGGCACAGTGGCTGTGTTTGATCAGCACAGTGACTGCAATTGATGGGCACAGTGGCTGCGTTTTAATGGGTCAGAGTGGCTGCAATTGATGGGCACAGTGGCTGCAATTGATGGGCACAGTGGCTGCAATTGATGGGCATATTGACTGCGTTTAATGGGCACAGTGGCTGAGTTTGATCAGCACAGTGGCTGCGTTTGATGGGCACAGTGGCTGCGTTTGATGGGCACAGTGGCTGCGTTTAATGGGCACAGTGGCTGCTTTTGATTGGCACAGTGGCTGCAATTGATGGGCACAGTGGCTGCAATTGATGGGCACAGTGGCTGTGTTTGATCAGC
The DNA here is from genome assembly GCF_037356315.1 of Lithobates pipiens. Classification (NCBI taxonomy): domain Eukaryota; kingdom Metazoa; phylum Chordata; class Amphibia; order Anura; family Ranidae; genus Lithobates; species Lithobates pipiens. Next base: position 53,502,714 of record NW_027507790.1, on the reverse strand, counting down.
ACAGTGACTGCAATTGATGGGCACAGTGGCTGCGTTTGATGGGCACAGTGGCTGCGCTTGATGTCACAGTGGCTGCGTTTGATGGGCACAGTGGCTGCTTTTGATGGGCACAATGGCTGCAATTGATGGGCACAGTGGCTGCAATTGATGGGCACAGTGGCTGCGTTTGATGGGCACAGTGGCTGCTTTTGATGGGCACAGTGGCTGCTTTTGATGTGCACAGTAGCTACAATTGATAGGCACAGTGGCTGTGTTTGATCAGCACAGTGACTGCAATTTATGGGCACATTGACTGCGTTTAATGGGCACAGTGGCTGCTTTTGATGGGCACAGTGGCTGCCATTGATGGGCACAGTGGCTGCCATTGATGGGCACAGTGGCTGTGTTTGATGGGCACAGTGGCTGCTTTTGATGGGCACAGTGGCTGCTTTTGATGGGCACAGTGGCTGCATTTGATGGCACATTGACTGCGTTTGATGGCACATTGACTGCGTTTGATGGCACATTGACTGCGTTTAATGGGCACAGTGGCTGCAATTGATGGGCACAGTGGCTGTGTTTGATCAGCACAGTGACTGCAATTGATGGGCACAGTGGCTGCATTTGATGGGTACAGTGGCTGCATTTGATGGGTACAGTGGCTGCATTTGATGGGTACAGTGGCTGCGTTTGGTGCTCACAATGGTTGCATTTGATGGGCAAAGGTGTGTAGGGGGACTGACATATATACAGGTGTGAGGGGGACTGGCATATATACAGGCTTCTGTGCGGGGGGCTGACATATATACAGGTGTGAGGGGGGCTAACATATATACAGGGGTGTGTGGGGTGGGATAGCATATATACAGGTGTGTGTGGGGGGCTGACATATAAACAGGTGTGTAGGGGGGGCTGACATATATACAGGTGTGAGGAAGGCTGACATATATACAGGATTGAGAGGGGCTAAGTGCATACAGGTGGGGTGGCTGGGGTGCGGATTCATTAGGATGGCCTGGGAAATGTTGGTGGGGCCAGGTTCGGGGGGGGGGGGGGGGGCAGGTCTAAAGCTGTGTAATGGGCCCAAAAATTTCTGATGGCTGCCCTGCCTAGTGTACTAGACACTCAATTCTATAACTACAAAAGGAAAAAAAAGGAAAAAAAAACACAGCAATAAAAATGGTGAGTTGAAAAAAACACTTAACCACAGTGATAAATCATGAGAAACTCAAATATGCATATCCCTACAGTGAATAAATGATGATAATAAACGTGATAGTCCACCTAGTAGGGTGTGTGGGGCACTTACATTCACCACCACTTAGGTACTGGGAAACCCCAAATCGGATCTATGTAGCCGACAATGTGGATAGTGGCAGTTCCTTATTCTTTAGTACACTTCAGATACTTATACTCAGGAGCAAGAACATGGAAAACACAATAGAAGGACAATCATGGTGTAGCAAGATAAGATGGCAGGAACGGAAAAAAAATCAACAAATAAATGCTCTCACATTTAGAAGTGCTATGAGCCAGCACCAGCATAAACAGCACCTCTGCATGCCTTCCTGCTGACCTCAGCGTGCCTTCCAAACCAGGGGTTGTAGAAACCAGCAAACCTGGAAGTGACGTCAGTGAGGGACAGGTCAACAGCCTCTATGCATTTAGTTTGATACACGTCATCAGGAAGCGTCACAGGTAACATTACAGAACGCCTTCTAAATAAGTATAGCACTTTAGGCAAAATATTCATTTTGTCAGAGTACAATCGACCGAACCACCATGGGGGGTTATTGTACCATCGTTTAAGGTCTTCCCTTAATCTTTTGAACAAGGGGCGGGGGGGGGGGGGGGGGGTAATTCTACCGAAATAGTGTGTGGAGGGAGGGAGTTAGAGAGATGCCTAAATATGGGAGGGCTTCAGGTTGCCAATTGAAGGAAAATGAATTTTGCAAGACTATATGTGTTTCTAACAAGATGTTTAGAACTTGAGATTTAGAATGATTTACTTGCAAACCAGAGACAGAAGTAAAGTGTCATAGCATTAGGTGCAGATTGGGTATTGAGGTAATTGGGGAAGAGAGGAGCATCAGTATGTCGTCTGCACACAGCGCACATTTGTGTTCACAATCCCCACAATAGACCCCCCTGTATGACCTGGCTCTCTCGGATTTTAATTGCTAAGGGCTCCAATGCCAAGATGAAGAATATAGGGGATAAGGGACAACCCTGTCTGGTTCCTTTATGTATAGCAAGATCCTGTAATTTATAGCCTTTAATCAAAAGGTAGGCCTTAGGTTACTGTAGATTGCCCGTAGTATTGTTATAAATTTAGGGCCAAACCGTAGCGTTCTAAAGTTAAGAAAAGATAGTTTCAGTAAAGGGAATTAAATGCCTTGCAGAGATCTAGAGACATCAACATCGCTCCCCTCTTCCCCCGACCGTCCCAATATGAGTAAAGGGCCAAAATAATATCTATAATTCGCTTAGTTTGGTCTGGGGCCTGTCTATTAAGAACAAATCCTACCTGGTAAGGGTGGATATATTTAGACAAAAAGGTGTTCATGCGGGTGGCCAGGATTTTTGTCATTATTTTAAGGTCAGCATTAATCAACGAGATTGGGCGATAATTTGCACAATCTACAAGGTCCTTGTTTGGTTTGGGGATGACTAGAATAAAGGCATTGTTCTCGTGCGGTGGTATGGGGGAGCCTTTTCTCAACTTGTTGAAATATGAGCACAAATGGGGTGTCAGGGTCTCAGCGTATTTGCGATCGTAATGACCAGGGAATCCATCTGGGCCTGGCGCTTTTTGATGGGTTCAGGCTTTTAATAGCGGTTACTATTTCCTCCACTGTGAATTCTGCCTCCATTAATGCTGCATGAGCATGAGCTACCATAGGAAGCTGGAGATCACAGAAGAAGTCCTCTGCCTTGTCTTGGTAAAAAAGCCTAGAAGAATTTTAGGATAAAAGGTGAAGAATTCCCCTAAAATGAATTGAGGATTTTGGGATAGTTGGCCATTTCGCAGATGTAATTTTGGTATGGCCGGAGTAAATGGCCCAGGGGTAAATTTTCTCACCAGTAGTCTGTTGGGTTTATCCCCCTTTGGTATAGTACCGATGTCTGGACGATCTAATATATTTTTCTGCTTTTGCAGTAAGACTAAGGTTTAGAGCTGATCTGTGTGTTGTTTTCGCAGGAGGCTCAATGGTTTGCTCCCATTGCCCGTTTGAATCTAGATGCTATTTGTATCAATTTGCCCTGAATGATATGGGAATAGAACATATAGTCCCTAGTGGTGGGATGGGCATCTCTCCATACATCAATCAAGACATAGGAGTGTAGTGTTCATGCTATTCTACCGCTTTGCTTAGGAGTGTGTTAAAATTGCCTTGTGTAAATTGGATTTGAATTTGGTCTAGGGGGGTATTGCTATCTCCACCCAATATTACGTGGCCCACCACATGGGGCATACCCACCTCTAACATTGACTGGAAGAAATGTGCCTGGCCAGTATTGGGGACATAATATGAAAGTAATGTAACTGCATGTTCATTGATTTTCCCCGTAACCATGAGATATCGACCTTCTTTGTCTTTTATGACTGTTAGAATCACTCCCTAGGACACACTTAACCCCTTGATTGCCTCCTAGTGGTTAACCCCTTCCCTGCCAGTGTCATTTACACAATAATCAGTGCATTTCTATAGCAGTGATCGATTTATAAATGGCAACGGTCCCAAAATAGTGTCAAAAGTGTCTGATGTGTCTGCCATAATGTCGCAGTCATGATAAAAATTGCAGATCGCTGCCATTACTACTAGTAAAAGAAAAAGTTAATAATAAAAATGCCATAAAACTATCCCCTATTTTGTAGACGCTATAACTTTTGCACAAACCAATCAGTATACGGTTATTGAGATTTTTTTTACCGAAAATATGTAGAAGAATACATATCGGCCTATACTGTGGAAAAAAATAGTTTATATATATATTTTTGGGGGATATTTATTAAAGCAAAAAGTAAAGAATATTGTTTTTTTCAAAATTGTTGCTCCTTTTCTGTTTATAGCGCAAAAAATAAAAACCGTAGAGGTGATCAAATACCACCAAAAGAAAGCTCTATATGTGGGAAAAAAAGGACGTCAATTTTGTTTCGGTGCAATGTTGCACGACCGCGCAATTGTCAGTTAAAGCAACGCAGTGCCGAATCGCAAAAAGTGCTCTGGTCAGGAAGGGGGTAAAATCTTCCGGGGCTGAATCGGTTAAGCTGCGGGGGACTTCTAAGCCCTGGAACGGTGAGGTGTCGACCAGAGCGGGTGATTGCCGTGCTCCAGATCAGCGTGACTGGGGGGGTGAGTAGGGGGCCCTGTGTAAGTTAACCTTAAAGATTTTTCTGTAAGGTGAACTTACCCTTTTAAGCGAGATTTTCATTTTTAAAGCTATGGGCAAACTGCTAAATATGCAGATGAAATGCATATATAGGAGCTATTTTACCTGCCAAAGAATTTTTACTTTTGTGCATCCAATTTCAAAATTGGCACAGCTCGACCTCACAGCACAGCATCTCAGAAGGCAGGATATTTGATTTTCCTCATCTGCAGTTCAGTAACACTTACCCCATCTGACCATAGCCTGTGACTGAACACTGAAAGGAGAAGCAGCACCCCCATGAGCTCATCTATCCATTGATCTGTTCTCTCCTCCTATAAGCATGCTTCTTTTCCTGCAGTGTAACTGATTGGCTCTTTGTGCTGATTCTCTCTCCCCCAGTCTGAGCTTTGCTGTATAGAAAATGCAAGAGACTGATACAAAGTCAAATGCAGGTACTTAAACAGCTTGTATTTGAACAAATAACTAGGGGTCTGCTTTAATCTGTGCCTTTTATAGCTGTCTGGAGTTCAACTTAACTGTATAGTCACATAACATTGAACCAGAATCTGAAAATAATGAGTAACAGTTGGCTACTTGTTTCTAGAGGCGCTTTCTGATGATCCTATACCACTGGCAATATGTTTGCTCATTGTACAGATTGCCATGGCTCTTTCTTCTAGCACAGCTGCTTGTCCAGCATGCGAATCCTGTACTTAATTAAATAGCAAATTATAAAATCCTATTATACACATTTGTAATGCAGAGCTTGATATTGATCCAAAACAGAGCAGTCATTGAGTTATGTATCAAATGGCTTAGCTGCAGAGTAAAGTAAATGATTAGACCCGGATTGTAAGCAGAATTGTGACTGCTTATTCTGGGGGAAGGCAGTGCAGGTAAAACTGGTCACGGCAGACTGTGGAATTTTATTTTAGAATTTTTCATGTCTTTAATCACGTCTAATCGCAGCAGTACAGAGCACAGGAGGGAGGAGCGGGGATGATGCTGCTGGTGCTGGCTTGTTGGGGGTGGAAGAATAGCGATCAAAAACGGATTTCTAAACTGTCCGATCATTAGTCCTCCCAAGAGCTGCCGGTCACAACTGTCTGCAGTCAGACATAGACATGAAATGAAAATGCTTGAATCAAGTCACTGTCATCTTATGTCTGTGAGTAATGTTAGGCTGCACGCAAACAGATTAAGACCGAAGATTAGATGTTTCAGACCCTGGTTGTAGATAATCGCATCACACGCTGCCAATCAAAATCTAGCCTCCTGATATGGCTATGCAATGATTGTCCTTGTCTTTGTGTGCCGTTATCTTTTGAGTTTTCTTTCTGTGACTGGAGTAATCTGTAAACCTGGCTCAGATGCTGATCCTGCACATCTATCCATCTATGTGCTTTAAAAAAAAAAATAATAATCTGCTTTGTAAGATTGCTACCCTGAAAAGAGGAAGGAGCACAATGGCAGAGAGGCTAAAAGATTAACCCATATCAACCTTTCTGTGAAGCATCCCAGGATCCAGTCTAGTAGAAGCTGGAAGCCAAAATGCATTTTTTTATTTGAGCTGAGAGATTTGTGCTCTTTCTTCACGGTGCAATAGAAAGCCTGAAAAATGTTTGTGACAGCTGTCATTTTTAGGGACATTGGTGACCAGGGATCTGGAGTTTATCCAGCCCTGCAATAGTGGCCAAGTTGAAGTTACCTGACTTTGACTGTAATAAAGTAAAATGTCATTGGTTAATTTGGAATACTGAACTTTGCGCATTGGCACATAGCATTTATGCCTGCGTACAGTTATGTGTTCCTATAACAGTGATGGCGAACCTTGGCACCCAGATGTTTTGTAACTACATTTCCCATGATGCTCATGCACTCTGCAGTGTAGTTGAGCATCATGGGAAATGTAGTTCCAAAACATCTGAGGTGCCAAGGTTCCCCATCACTGGCCTCTAATGAAGGAGAAGAAACAGACACTTAATAATATAATTTATCTTGAAGCAAAGGTTAAGTTAACCTTTTCCAGAAAATAGCCTATGCTGCCAAGGAGCCCCAGTAGGTATTAACCACTACAGCCCCAGAAGATTTGGCTGCTCAATGACCAGAACACTTTTTTTTTGCACATCGTCGCTTTAACTGACAATTGTGCGGTCGTGCGACACTGTACCCAAACAAAGTTAATGTCCTTTTTTCCCCACAAATAGAGCTTTCTTTTGGTGGTAGTTGATCATCTCTGCTGTTTTTATTTTTTGCGCCATAAACAAAAAAAGAGCGTAAATTTTGAAAAAAAACACAATATTTTTATTTCTTTATTATTATTAATTAATTAATTATTACGTATTATTTATTTATATTTACTTTTTGCTATAATAAATATCCCCAATTTAAAAAAAAAAAATCCTCAGTTTGGGACAATATGTAATATTTTTGTTAATAAAAATCACAATAAGCATATATTGTTTGGTTTGCGCAAAAGTTATAGCATCTACCAAATAGGGAATAGATTTATGGCATTTTTATTATTATTTTTTTTTTACTAGTAATGGCAGTGATCTGCGATTTTTATCGTGACTGCGACATTATGGTGGTCAGATTGGACACTTTTGACACATTTTTGGGACGATTGACAATTAAAATGCACTGATTACTGTATAAATTTCACTGGCAAGGAAGTGGTTGACACTAGGGGGCGATCACGGGGTTAACTGTGTTTCTTGACTGTGTTTTCTAACTGTAGGGGGAGGGAACTGACTATAGGATATGACAGATTGTGGTTCCTAGCTATTATGAACTCATGATCTGCATCTCCTCTCAGAACAGGGATTTGTGTGTTTACACACACACACACGTCCCTGTTCTGTCTCTCGTGCCCGCGATCGCTCGTGGCCAGCTGTCATCGTGACCGCTGGTCAGGAGCACTGACACCCCTGCAGCGCCTGCTATGCCACTTAAAGGAGCCGGCATACAGCTATGAAGGCTCACGGAATCGTACCAACCTGATGCAGTATAATGATGCCGGCTGGTCGGCAAGTGGTTAAACTGTGAAACTTTGTAAAAGGGTCATTCCTTTTTATTGTCATAGCTGTAGGTCATTTGAGCCCTCCGAAAAGCCTGTGTGAACAACTCCTAGCAATCCCCAGCCTTGTTACTAGGACACAAAAATGTTGTTTTTCACACCTGTAAATTGTAGGGATTGCTAACTTGAGAGTTTTTACCCAGGCTTCTGGGGGGTCCAAATGGCCTACAGGTTTGACAGCTATGACAATAAAAAAATATGGATGTTGTACAAAGCTGCACAGTTTTTTAATGTCTACTCACATCACTTGGCTACTTAGGCTATTTTCTGGAAAAGGTGCAGAATGGCACAGGCAGGAAAATTGGTGTATAGGTACGTCCATTTGAAATTGCCGCCCTGCCATCGCATGCACGCCATGAGTCCGGTCGCGGGTCCCGCGGACTCGATCGCCACAGGGATACCTGCGATCGTCTCACAGGGAGGCTAGATGGGGAGATGCGTAAGTAAACAGCATCTTCCCGTTCTGCCTAGCAACAAGTGACACTGATCTCTGCTCCCTATGATTGGAGCAGAGATCAGTGTTCACTAACACACAGCCACGCCCCCCACAGTTAGTAACACGCCCCTAGGACACACTTAACCCCTAAACTGCCACCCCCTAGTTAACCCCTTCACTGCCAGTGTCATTTACACAGGAATCAGTGCATTTGTATAGCACTGATTGCTGTATAAATTACAATGGTCCCAAAAATGTGTCAAAATGTCCAATTTGTCAGCCATAATGTCGCAGTCACAATAAAAATTGCTAATCGCCGCCATTACTAGTAAAAAAAAAAATATTAATAAAAATGGCATAAAACTATCCCCTATTTTGTGAACGCTATAAATTTTGTGCAAACCAATCAATAATCGCTTATTGAGATTTTTTTTACCAAAAATATGTAGAAGAATACGTATCGGCCTAAACTGAGGAAAAAAATGTTTTTTATATATTTTTGGGGATATTTATTATAGCAAAAAGTAAAAAAGAATGTGTTTTTTCCAAAATTGTCACTCTTTTTTTGTTTATAGCGCAAAAAATAAAAACCGCAGGGGTGATCAAATATCACCAAAAGAAAGCTCTATTTGTGGGAAAAAAAGGACATCAATTTTGTTTGGGAGCCACCTCGCACAACTGCGCAATTGTCAGTTAAAGCGACGCAGTGCCGAATCGCAAAAAGTGGTCTGGTCTTAAGCCAGCAAAATGGTCCGGTCTCAAAGTGGTTAAAGCAGCTTGAATGATTGATACAAAGGGAAAGATACCTTTACAAAATTTTGGAATAATGGTCTAGTGATACCAAATGCTTGCATACAGCTGCATCAGTTAGTCTGAGCTTTATGTTTTTGTTCATTTTTGCACGTGTTTGTATGCATGTTTTTGAGTGTTTTTCTACAGCGCTTTCCAAGAGATTGGGAGCTTTGTCGATTTCGTATTAGCCAGTAGAAAACAACTATTATCTGCTACTTCATTTGTTGTTATGTGTTTCTGATTTCAGCTGCTTCAAAAATGCACTAATTTTCCCCAAAAAAGCTGCAAAAGTAGCTCCAAAAGCTTCAGGCGTTTGACGTCAGGCGTTCTGGACTGGAGATGTGAACCAGCACCATAGCGAATAATTATACAAAAAAAAATGGCCTTATGCGATTCGCATAGCCGGTACCCCAAGGGATATTTGAGATATACCAAGCCGTGAAACAGTGTAATATCAACAAATTTATTAATCAGAAAAGTGTGTTTGATACATAACAAAAAACATATATTGGCAATACATAAACAAGTTGCTAAACCAATTAGAAATGGTGTCAATAGTAAACTTGCGACTTAAGTAGCTTTGGAGAAAAATGCCAACATGTTTCGGACCAACCGTCCTTTTTCATAGGCATATGATTTATCTTGTGTGTACAGAGTCTAAAAGTACAAATGTGATTGAAATTAGTCCAGCAAAATATAAATTTAAATATACAAAAAGCTTGCAAAAAAATTGTACATAGTAAACTATTTGATACATACCAGCCAAGCATTAACACCAATAAATACCAGCAAGGGGTGCAAGTATAGTACTGTTGATGATTGCCACAATAATTAAGGCAGTGCCTGAAGTCAAATAAGTGCTTTGATGGGATGGTATTAGAATTGAGCCAAAAATGTCAGAAGCTGCAATGGAAACAAGCTCTCTCAGCTAGGAAGGTATGGGAAAACCGAACCCAGCACAGACACCAGCATAAAGCAGCATTGGTGGATAGTCTAGACAAAAGAAAATATAAATAAAATAAGTATATGGGAACAAATTGTCCCCAAGTATAAGTATAACAGATAATCCTGTTTTTTGTTACCCTGTTTCCCCTAAAATAAGACCTAGCGTGATTGTCGACGATGGCTGCAATATAAGCCCTACCCCCCAAATAAGCCCTAGTTAAAGTCCTTCTATGTCTTATTCTCAGGGTAGGGCTTATTTTTGGGGAAAGAGGGTGGGGTTTATTTGGGGGATAGGGCTTATATTGCAGCCATCACCTACACTCATGCTAGGTCTTATTTTAGGGGAAACAGGGTATGTATCAAACACACTTTTCTGATTAATAAATTTATTGATATTACACTGTTTCACGGCTTGGTATATCTCAAATATCCCTTGGGGTACCGGCTATGCGAATCGCATAAGGCCATTTTTTTTGTATTGTTTCTTCTGGGATTGCTATACCAGCCTTATGTGGATCACTAGCCTGCACGCATTATATTGATTTGTAATAGCGAATAATTCATTTTTCCACCTGGTTGCAATAAAAGTGGGCAGGAGGAGACCATTGCGTATATTCAACACTAAGCAGTACATCCGTTACAATCCTGCCCATCACGGAATTTACAATGTTAGGTGGCTATAACCTTTCATTAATATGATTCGTTGAATTTTAGTTCATTTGTGTAGTGATATACAGAAGGTTCAGAAGTACTGATCTAACTTTTCAGGATAAAAAGCATGTATCTGATCATCATATTCTTTGTTATGAATTCCCTGGAGGCTACAGGGACATTGTGCTCCAAGAACAAAGTTTCTTGGCTTCTGTTGTTGACCTTCATAGAATTATAAGCAATGCAGTGCTTAATCACCCCTTTGTGCAGATGTTGCATGTTAATAACAAGATTTCAAGGTCCCTTATCACTAATAAACGAATCCACCACAGTACACCTCACCAGACTCATTGATTCTTGGCTGAAAAATATGTTTCTTTTGGAAATTATCCTAAAAAGACTGTGAAAGTCTCTATGGCAACCTGTGAATTTAAGAAAAGATTTCACGTAGCTTGCACAGCTATGATATGCAGCTCTTGAGAAAGTCAGCTTGTCATGTACCTGTCTGTACTGATGCACGAATAATTGCAGTTATATAGTTCTTGTGTCACAACAACCTGCTTTGTATTTTTTGTGTTAATTTGCTTTGGTGACGTGAACTGAAAAGGATTTCTGATTACTGCAATTGTGAAGTTCGAATAGCAGTACTTGTCATTGACACTGATGGTTGACAACTCTTCTCGGTCCCCGAGAAGATGTACTTTCCATTAGCCCAAACAATATATTGCTGAACTCCATTTCGGGTCTCATCCCACATAGTGCACGACAGTCATACCAGTTAATGGTCATTGTACACTATCTTCCAGTCAAGGGGACTCTGAGTTTATTTAATGTGGGGTAATGCTACATTTTGTAATGTTTAATAGACTAGGAGGTCAGGGGGAAAAGAATCAGTACAGGGCTGTCTACTAGGTGATCACCAGTGATAGCTAGCGTATAGACTTTCAATATGGTTTTATTTTAGGACATTCCTGTCATATACACTATATTACCAAAAGTATTGGGAAACCTGCCTTTACACGCACGTGACCTTTAGTGGTCTTAGTCTTTAGGGTTCAATATTGAGTTGGCCCACCCTTTGCAGCTATAACAGCTTCAACTCTTCTGGGAAGATTGTCCACAAGGTTTAGGAGTGTGTCTGTGGGAATGTTTGACCATTCTTCCAGAAGCACATTTGTGAGGTCAGACACTGATGTGAACAAGAAGGTCTGGCTCGCAGTCTCCGCTCTAAGTCATCCAAAAGTTGTTCTATCAGGTTGAGGTCAGGACTCTGTACAGGCCAGTCAAGTTCCTCCACCCCAAGTTTAAGCATCAATGTCTTTATGGACCTTGCTTTGTGCACTGGTCCAAAACATTTGGTGGAGGGTGGATTATGGTGTGGGGTTGTTTTTCAGGGGTTGGTTTTGGCCCCTTAGTTCCAGTGAAGGGAACTCCTAAGGCATCAGCATACCAAGACATTTTGGACAATTTTATGTTCCCAACTTGTGGGAACAATTTGGGGATGGCCCCTTCCTGTTCCAACATGACTGCAAACCACTGTACAAACAAGGTTCATAAAGATATGGATGAGCGAGTTTGGGGTGGAGGAACGTGACTGGCCTGCACAAAGTCCTGACCTCAACCCAATAGAACACCTTTGGGATGAGTTAGAGCAGAGACTTAGTTCCAGTTGAGGGAACTCCTAAGGTGTCAGCATACCTAAACATTTTGGACAACTTCATGCTCCCAACTTTGTGGGAACAGTTTGGGGATGGCCCCTTCCTGTTCCAACATGACTGTGAACCACTGTACAAACAAGGTTCATGGGGCGTGTCCAAGATGGCGACCTGAGAGGTTGTGGGTGCTAGAGCTCTGCTGGCAAATTATCCTGTATTGGCGCTCCTGCTGTGCTTTCCGGGCAATTAAAGCTTACCTGGGCTCCGGATGTCCTCTAGGACAGAAGGGAAAGCGGCTTCATTTCCCGGATCAGACCCCGGTGGCGGCCCCCCGTGAGGTGATCCCTCCTGTGAGAGTGTGCAATATGGCCTCTCAGACGGACATGGGCGGGCAGGCGGAGGACGAAGGCCTAGGATTCCGTGAAGTGATGGCAGCCATTGCAACGTGCCAAGCCACCCTAACCAACAAAATAGAGGCTGTGCAGCTGGACGTTGGCCTCGTCCGCCAGGACCTTGACAAGCTGCGCTCACGTGTGTCTGAAGCCAAACAGCGTGTGGGGAGAACAGAGGACCTTACTGCCGAGCACGCGGATTCGATCCGCTCGTTACACACGCGGGTTCGGGCGCTGGAATACAAAGTCGACGACGCGGAGAATAGGAATCGGAGGAATAACCTCCGCGTCGTCGGTCTGCCTGAGGGAGCGGAGGGCAAGAACCCGACGTCCTTCGTTGAAGACCTGCTGCGGAATTTGCTACCTGAGGCGCAATTCTCCCCCTACTTTACGGTGGAGCGTGCCCATCGTGTCCCCCCTACTCCTGGGCCTCCTGGTGCGAGGCCGCGCACTTTGATATTTCGGCTGCTGAATTTTAGGGATCGGGACGAGGCTCTGCGGGCTGCCCGCAGGGTGGGAGACATGCGGTACCAGAATGCCACCGTAATGCTGTTCCCGGACTATTCCTTGGAAACTCAAAAGCTGCGCAGATCCTTTGACCAGGTGAAGGTGGGTTTGCGGGCGCGCAATATCAAGTACAGTGTTCTATTCCCGGCCAGATTGAGGGTGCAGGACAGAGAAGCCACCAGATTTTTTACCAACCCGCGGGAGGCTGCGGCCTGGCTGGAATCCTTACCTCCTCATCGTTAACTCACCGGTAACCCGTTTGTTTTTCCTTGGCCTATGCGGGGGGTCGCCTTTCGGTGACCTCCGGGACTGTTTTTCCGTCTTTTGGATCGTGGAACACTGACTTTTTGCCTGATTTGCCCTTCTGGGGGGGATTTGACTGGGACTTTGACTGGGGTTGCCTAGTACTATCTTCTCAGAATGTGCCCCTGTGCTATTGCTGAACACTTGCTCCGGTTCTGCCCCTGGCTATGGATCTCCACTTGTATAAGCGGACGGTAGAGAGACTGAGGCCTTATCAGGGGAGGGTTGGTGGGGTTTTTTTTGAGTCGGTTGGGCATGATTACTGTGATGACTTTCTCCAGTTAGGTTGTGTACTTCTGTTACCCTGCACTGGGATGACGGACCCCCCCAGGGGGAAGGAACTTCTTACAAACTGCTCTTTGTTCCACTTTTCTGTTCATTTGTTTTTATTTTTTGTATGACACGTAACCAAGTTGGTGCCCCTAGCTGCAGCTAGGAGATAGATTGCCTCATTTTTCCAGCATCTCTGGTGCTCTTTAGTGTCCGCTGGGCGATACCTCTAGCTCTGTGTACACGTCCCTTACTATAGTTCACATGTTTTTTTTCGGGGGTATGATACATCCCCAGGTTAGGGGGGGGTGTGGGGTGGGGGGTGGAGTTTACTTCCGCCGTTGCGGATGGGGAGTTCTAACTGTTTCTATTGTTCTTTTGTTTTTTTGTTGTTGTTGCTGGAGTTGCTTTATGTCCATGGGTAATCTGCTGGGTCTTCTATCTAGTATGGTATGGTGGTCCTATTTCCCCCTTTTTGGGGTGCCCTGGGTGGGAGTTCTGTGGGCCTTCTCACTGTGTGGCCTTCCTGCTGGGGGCCGGATGGGGGTCGGGGACCTGTGGATCGGGGCATGTTCCCTGAGTGTACTTTCTGATGGCTAATATATCCATTATCTCCTGGAATGTCCGGGGTCTCAACTCGGCCACGAAGAGATCCTTAGTATTTAAATCCCTGCAAAAATATAACCCACATATATGTATTATCCAAGAGACGCATTTAATTCCATCGCGTGTGCTTGGCATTCGGAGGGCATGGGTGGGTGCACATTACCACGCTACCTATTCTACCTACGCGAGGGGTGTCAGTGTTCTGATCCACAGGTCTCTTCCGTTACAGGTTTTGACGGTACGGACGGACCCTGGCGGCAGATACGTGATTTTACATGTTTCCATGTATGCAAGGGAATTGGTACTGGTGGGACTATACCTTCCGCCTCCGGCGGATGTGCAGGTACTATATGATGTTATGCAGGTGGTTATGGGCTTTCATGTGCAGGAGGTGCTGGTATTTGGGGATTTTAATATGGTGCCCGTGCAGGACTTGGACAGACTTCACCCTACGTCCCAAACTAGTAACGCCCTCCAGATCTGGGCTGATACGTTTGCACTGGTCGACGTATGGCGCCACTACCACCCGCAGGACCGTGAGTATACCTGTCACTCTGCCTCCCACCGAGCATTATCCCGCATAGACTTGGCGTACGCATCGGCCGGGGCTTTGCGGTGGTCCAGGACGGTGCGGCATTTGCCGCGCGGAGTGTCAGATCATGCTCCGGTCTTGCTTACGATCTCCTTGGCGAGACCTCCGACCATGACGTTGTGGCGTCTGTCCAGGTTCTGGGCTACTGACGTGACCGTACAGGAAAAGACATCAGAGGCCATTTGCAACTACTGGACCCTGAATGAGGAGTCTGGGGTGTGTGTCAGTACCTGGGACGCATTTAAAGCGGTGATGCGGGGTCATTATATCTCTACTATAGCTACCATACGCAAGGAAGCATCTGAGTCCCTTGTAAGGTTGGAGGAGGAGTGTGGGAGGCGGGAGGCGGAGTATGTTCGAACGCTAGATGCTGTCGCGTACGGACGGTGGCAAGAGGTCCTTAGGGAATTGTCTCTTTTTAACATTTCTCAGACCCAACTATCTAGGTTTCACTCCACACAGAGATTATTTGAATATGGAAACAAAAATGGGAGATTGTTGGCATGGTTAGCTAGGTCCCAGTCAGTCTCTACACATATTGCTAGCATTAGAGATGTCGATGGCCAGATACTCACCTCTCCTGCCGCAGTTAATAACAGATTTTCTACATTTTTTCGGGAAGTGTATGCCTCTAGGTCTTGTCACTCTGCCGCTGAGTTGAGGGCTTACTTGGATGGTATTCCCTTTCCGGAACTATCTGATGGGGATAGGGAGCTCTTAGATAGGGATATATCTTTGGAAGAGATCCAATTGGCGATTGGGGGCCTTCAGAGTAGCAAGACTCCGGGCGCAGACGGGCTGCCTACCGAATTTTATTCGCAGCATGTTGACCTGGTGGCACCCAAGCTCAAGACTCTTCTTGATGGGCTTGGGGAGGCGGATTGTCTCCCTGTGTCTATGGAAGAGGCTATCATTGTACTGATCCCGAAGCCAGGAAAGGACCCCCAGGACTGTGGGTCATATCGACCCATATCTCTGTTAAATGTGGACGCCAAGCTGCTGGCGAAGATCCTGGCCACACGCTTAACCTCTGTGATTTCTAATTTGATACATGTTGATCAAACGGGCTTTATGCCTGGAAAGGGTACTGACATAAATATCAGGCGCTTGTTCCTTAACCTTTCCGTTGTCCATGACAATGTGGGGTCCCGTGCGATTGCCTCTCTCGATGCCGAGAAGGCTTTCGACTCGGTGGAATGGGATTACCTTTGGGAGGTGCTCCTAAGTTTCGGGTTTGGCCCTCGGTTTGTGAGGTGGGTGAAGCTGCTTTACAGGGCCCCGAGGGCCAGAGTGCGTACTAACGGCTGGGTCTCGGAGCCTTTCTCTCTGCAGAGGGGCACCCGGCAGGGATGTCCCCTCTCGCCCAGCTTGTTTGCTCTGGCCCTGGAGCCCTTGGCAATTTTGATCAGGGAATCGCCTGAAATAAGGGGTCTACGGAAGGGTGCCCTGGAAGAAAGAATATCCCTTTACGCCGACGATGCTTTGCTGTATTTGAACGATACTGGCCCTTCCCTGTCGGCCGCGCTTACGCTTTTTAATCACTTTGGTTCCTTTTCGGGTATCCACATAAATTGGTCCAAGTCGATCCTCTTCCCCCTGGACGCTCGAGGTCCCCCGTCGTCTGGTGTCTCACTACTACAATGGGCTACTGAATTTAAATATCTAGGGGTGACGGTGAATCGAGACTCGGGGAAATTTTATGCCTTAAATGTGCTTCCTCTGCTTCGCCTACTGAAGGAAAAATGTCGGTCGTGGTCGGGGCTCCCGTTAAATTTGGTGGGACGCATAAATATACTTAAAATGATCATTCTTCCCAAGTTTAATTATATTTTCCGGAACTGCCCGGTCTGTATACCGGGTGCGTTCTTTCAAGAAGCTGACAAGTGTATTGGCTCCTTTATATGGAACGGCTCCGCCCCCCGGCTGGCTAAATCCGCGCTGCAGGCACCAGTGAGTTTGGGGGTTTATTACTGGGCGGCAATGTTGGTCACCGTTTCCTGGTGGTTTGCGGAGCGGAGGTCTAATGTGGCGGTGTGCCTTGAGGCTGCCCTCCTTGGCTCCATGCAGGATCTGAGAAATTTGGTCTACAGGGGGGTCAAGGCGTATGACTCTGTCCCCGGGCCAACGAGGGCGACAATCAAGACCTGGACTGCGGCCGAGCGACGGTTTCGGAGGTCGGGGTGCTGGTCTCCGGCCCAGCCCCTATGGGGTAACCCTCGTCTGCCACACTTCGGAACGATTCCGGACCCGCAGGTGTGGACTCGCTTCGGTATTAAGACTCTGGGAGATGTTATGCCCTTGGGTGAAGTGGTATCGTTCCAACAACTGACCCGTTCACATGCCCTTCCTGGTTGGATGTACTTTCGGTATGCCCAATTGCGTCACGCAGCCAGGGCTCAATTTTCTGAACCCCCGGTTATGAAATGTAGTCCGTTGGAGGAGCTGTTTGCAGGGGATGGCCCAAGCAAACCGCTGTCCGACCTGTACCGCACTATTCTCCCAATTGATTCTCGCAAGTTGAATTTACTATGGGAAAGGTGGAAGGCTGATATTCCCACTCTGGGGAGGGAAGACTGGGAGGATTGTTTGGAGCAGGGTCCTAAGTTGGTTGTCTCGGCGGGGGATAAACTCATTCAAACGAAATTTCTCCACAGAGTGTATCATACCCCAGTGCGATTGGCCAGGATCTTCCCTGACAGGGATCCACATTGCCCCCGTTGTAGGTCGGAACTAGGGACATACCTCCATATGTTTTGGGACTGCCGTAAGCTAGATAGATTTTGGTCAGGGATCTTTGATCACTTAAATGTCCGACTTGACCTGGATGTCCCCAGGACCCCTGCATTAGCTTTGTTGGGAATTCATGAGGACGAACAAAGGCCGCATCACTCTAAGTTACTAGTCTCATATCTCCTTTTCTATGCTAAAAAATAAATCTTGTGTAAATGGATCTCTTCTACTCCACCCTCTGTTGCCTCTTGGGAAAAGAGTGTGAATAATGTTCTTCCGCTATATAAGCTGACTTACCTCAATAGAGGTTGTCCATGGAAATTTGATAAAGTTTGGCTCCAGTGGACGTCTAACTAGCCGGGTTTTCGCGACCCGTACACCCAAATGTTTTCAAATCTGTAACTGTGTATTGTACTGTGATATGCTCCGACCTCAATGTACGTAGTATAACTGTAATCTGCATTGTTCTCTTGTCTATAATTGTTTGACAATAAAGCACTCCTGTTCTTCTTTACAAACAAGGTTCATAAAGATATGGATGAGCGAGTTTGGGGTGGAGGAACGTGACCGGCCTGCACAAAGTCTTGACCTCAACCCAATAGAACACCTTTGGGATGAATTAGAACAGAGACTGGGAGCCAGGCCTTCTCGTCCACGTCAGTGCCTGACCTCACAAATGCACTTCTGGAAGAATGGTCAAATATTCCCATAGACACACTCCTAAACCTTGTTGAAGCTGTTCTAGCTGCAAAAGGCGTGCCAGCTCAATATTGAACTCTACGGACTAAATCTGGCCATATACCTATAGATTATCTGCAGATTTTCTATGGTTAGATTGAAAAAGTGCAACAGATTTCTCCATGTATGCTAAACTGTGTGGATGGAGGAATCTCCCACTGGGCCAAGCTTCAGTATCTTGCTAGTCGGCCCTGCTGGCTCTCAACCTAAACAATGCCTGCACCCAATCACAATGTTCAGGTATTGTGAGAGCCAGCGGGGGCCGACTAGCAAGATATGGGAGCTTGGGCCAGTGGGAGATTCTTCCATCCACACAGTTCAGCATAGATGGAGGAATCTGTTCCACTTTTTCCATCTGGCCAAAGAAAGAAGGAAGGGCACTCTGCCAAAAATCACAACATTCTTTAGCAGTGGAACTTAAGTATAAACTTAACGGAACATCTGCAACATCTGCACAAAGGGGTGATTTTAACATTGCAGCTTGTGCTATATCGCTTACAAGCAGTAGTTTTACCTGAACGAGCACTTCCGTGTCGGAATTTGAATGTGAGCATGCGTGGCACCTTATCCGTCGGAGTAGGCTACACATGATCGGAGTATGTCCGATCGGCCCAGTTGGTCGGGAAATATTTCCAACATGTTAGAAAATTGGGTCCGACGGTGATTCCGACGGAATCAGTCCGATGCATACCACACACAGTCGGATTATCCGACGACGCTGCCCGATAGGACACATTCCGACAGATTCTCCGACCGTGTGTACAAGGGCTTAGAGAAAGTGCATGCTAGCTTGATAAGAACGTGATATAATCCCACAAGGGATTTGCATGTGGGATGCAAAGGATGAAGGATGCATCAGGCGTAAGATTTTAGCCTTCTGAGCATCCATGAAAGTAATAACCAGTTCTGATTTCCATTCTTAAAAGAAATATAAGCCCTCCAGCCATCTCTCAGTAGGATTGGTTTATATGAAAAGACAGTAGGCCCATATGTATATGTTCTCCTACAATGAGGGTTCCAAAAATTGACAGGTAATTAAGTGATCTTAGTTTTTGTAAAGTAGAAATAAAGTTGATCAGTTGTGCATGACTTCATTCATCCAATGGGAGCCATCTATAAAGGTCCTGTAATTGTTTCAGAAGTAAGCAACAGACTTTGTAACACAGCCCTCGTTCACAGTGGTGCGATTTGTAATCACTTGACAAGTAGCACCCCATTGCCGGCAACTGAACCATTCACATCCTTGCGACTCATGTCGTAGAGATTGTGAAAATGTTTCCTAATTTTTTTTTTCCAATTTCATTGCGACTTGTATAGACTTCTGTTAAATGAAGTTGCAAGCTGCAATAAAATCAGCAGTGCAAATCGCACTGATCTGAGGCTTTGAAATCGAGCTGAGGTAGCACGGTTTCAGAGCTGCATCAGTGTGAACCAAGGCCTAGGGAAATAATATTTGCAATAGGCTTCTTTCATTAAGCCTGACTGTAATAAAGGGGGGAAAAAATTATACAAAACCACTATTTTCACATTTTCTTTTGTATGAATTTTTAGTGCTAGCCTTTAAACAATGTACTTGCTTGAAATAACCCAAATTCTTGTTTATATACCATGTTTTATTAAAACCATTTAAATCTAGTTCTTACTATTACATTTCAAGATTCATATATGTTTTATGCATTCCAATCGTCTATATTATGCATTTTTGTGTGTTTTCAATGGGGACATATCTACTAGCAGAATTGCATGCGTGAGTACAAGAGGGACAGTAACAATAAATGTAATCTGATGTTTAGGAAAAGGAAGAGGCAGGGTATAAACTGTAGAGCAAAATGTTTGCAGCATAGCAATGTGGAGTCACAAAGCACAGTGTATATAGTGACACAGGGTGAGTATACTATATAATGTACAGAATAGTGTATAGGGTAGTGTGGCCTGTTTATTTCACAGTATGCAGCAAACAGTACACAGAGTGAGGAGCAGTACAGTATGTATTTTAATAGGATGAAGCATTCTGCAGTATATAATATTCAACACAGTATATAGGGTGCAGCTGTGTGGAATATGTAATATACTGTGCAGCAAACGGGGTGGTGTAATGTACTGCAAATAACTCTCACTGTACATAGTGCAGCAGTGTAATCTACACCATCTCACAAAAGTGAGTACACCCCTCACATTTTTGTAAATATTTTATTCTATCTTTTCATGTGACAACACTGAAGAAATTACACTGTTACAATGTAAAGTAGTGAGTGTACAGCTTGTATAACAGTGTAAATTTGCTGTCCCCTCAAAATGACTCAACACACAGCCATTAATGTCTAAACCGCTGGCAACAGAAGTGAGTACACCCCTAGATGAAAATGTCCAAATTAAGCCCAAAGTGTCAATATTTTGTGTGGCCACCATTATTTTCCAGCACTTCCTCTTGAGAGTCCTCTTTCACTCCTCCATGGCGACATCACAGAGCTGGTGGATGCTAGAGACTTTGCGCTCCTCCATCTTCCGTTTGAGGATGCCCCACAGATGCTCAATAGGGTTTAGATCTGATGACAAGCTTGGCCAGTCCATCACCTTTACCCTCAGCTTCTTTAACAAGGCAGTGGTCGTCTTGGAGGTGGGTTTGGGGTCGTTGGAATACTACCCTGTGGCCCAGTCTCTGAAGGGAGGAGTTCATACTCTGCTCCAGTATGTCACAGTACATATTGGCATTCATGGTTCCCTCAATGAACTGTAGCCCCCCAGTGCCTGCAGCACTCATGTAGCCCCAGACCATAACACTCCCACCACCATGCTTGACTGTAGGCAAGACACCCTTGTCTTTGTACTCCTCACCTGGTTGCCGCCACACATGCTTGACACCATCTGTACCAAATAAATTTACCTTGGTGTCATTAGACCACAGGACATGGTTCCAGTAATCCATGTCCTTAGTCTGCTTGTCTTTAGCAAACAGTTTGTGGTCTTTCTTGTGCATCATCTTTAGAAGCGGCTTCCATCTGATTTGATGCAGTGTATCGTATGGTCTTAGCACTGACAGGATGACCTCACACCTTCAATCTCTGCAGCACTCATATGTCTATTTCCCAAAGACAACCTCCTGATATGACGCTGAGCACGTGCACTCAACTTCTTTGGTCAACCATGGCAAGGCCTGTTTTGAGTGGAACTTGTCCTGTTAAACCGCTGTATGGTCTTGGCCACCGTGCTGCAGCTCAGATTCAGGGTCATGGCAATCTTCTTATAACCTAGGCCATTTTTATATAGAGCAACAATTCTTTTTTTTCAGATCCTCACAGAGTTCTTTGCCATGAGGTGCCATGTTTTAAATTCCAGTGACCAGTATGTGAGAGTGAGAGCGATAGCATAAAATTTAACACACCTGCTCCCCATTCACAATAGAGAACTTGTAACACTAACGAGTCACATGACATCGGGAACGGAAAATGGCTAGTTGGGCCCAATGTGGACATTTTCACTCTGGGGAGTACTCACTTTTGTTGCCAGGGGTTTAGACATTAATTCCTGTGTGTTGAGTTATTTTGAGGGGACAGCAAATCTACACTGTTATACAAGCTGTACACTCACTACTTTACATTGTAGCAAAGTTTAATTTCCTCAGTTTTGTCACATGAAAAGATATAATATTATATTTACAAAAATGTGAGGGGTGTACTCACTTTTGTGAGATACTGTACCTAACCCTCAGTGTACAGAGTGGAGCAGTGTAATGTACATAACCCTCTGCCCCTCTGACACGCCTAGTTCAATGAAAGTCAGTGCAAACAGGTATAAGACCACAAGTATGATACCTTTAACTTTGCTGTGAATTACTACCAGAAAATAGACACAAAAATATTTTGTGGTAAATTAACTCAGTATATTGGTATGAGTTAGAATAAAGTGTGGTTTGAGCATAAATAAGCACACAGAAGGTAGATTGCCTGCTAGACAGTGCAAAAGCTATGCTAAAGTAACTTAGACTAGGGTTCTGTTCCACTAAACAGGAATCAACACATGAATCAGCAAATTCAGCAATAAAACAACCCATATAGTTTAAATTTGAATTGAAAGTCAAAACATTTGCGTGTGTGTGTATATCAGGGGTCTCAAACTCAAATTACCCGAGGACCACAGGACAAGTTTTCACATCCAATGGGGGTCGCATGCAAACTTTCCTTTCCCCCAGCATTGATTGACGCACTGTTAACCCCCAGCACTGGTGTCAACGGACGCAATATTAACCCCCAGCAGTGGTGTCAGAAGACACACTATTAACCCCCAGCACTGGTGTCAGTGGACGCAATATTAACCCCCAGCATTGGTGTCAGCGAACGCACTATTAACCCCCAGCACTGGTGTCAAAGGACGCAATATTAACCCCCAGCATTGGTATCAGCGGACCCACTATTAACCCCCAGCATTGGTGTCAGCAGACGCACTATTAACAACCCGGCATTGGTGTCAGTGGACGCACTATTAACCCCCAGCATTGGTGTTAGCGGATGCACTATTAACCCACAGCATTGGTGTCAGCAGACGCACTATTAACACCCAGCATTACCCCCTACACTCCACAAATACTCCCCCACACTCCACTTCACAAAAATACCCCCACACACACCACTTCACAAATACCCCCTTTACACTCCACAACTACCACCCCCCACGCACACTCCACAAATACCCCCTCTTCACAAATTTCAACCCCTGTCACGTAACTAAAGACTTTGCTCAGCCTTTGTGTGATGGCTCACTTACCTCTCCTCCTGGTCTTCTGCATCCCGAGTCCTCTCCTCCTGTCAAGTCCTGGCTTCATCACAGGCCTCAATCAATCAAACGCCATAATCTTCCGCCCTGAGGTGGCAGAAGGACCCTGGATCCGGGGGCCGGTATTCTGTCGAAGTGCCCGCTATTGAATAGTGCCCAGGATGTACTTAATAGCACAACAGCTAATTTTACGATCAGCTGTTGTGTCGACGAGATGGCGCATGTACATAATAGCCGACTGAAGACATTTTTCAGTCAGATTGTGCCTCACGCTGCCGAGGAATGTTCATGTAGGTGAGGGGTGCAATTTAACATAAAGGGTCTCGGATGTTTTCATTGATGGCCAGTGGTGCAAAGATGGGGGCGGAATTTTTAACGATGCTCAAACAAATCTGCTAAACAAATCTTTATCTGCTATTCTTCCTGGATGGCCTATTTAGCTAGCTAAACGTTTACAATTCTGCTCCCAAAGAAGTAATTGCAGTCACATAAAATATGATAAATAAACTAATAACTTGTGCGCAAACCACCACACTCAATAATAAATTAAAAGAAGGGAAAAAAGAAGGCTGCAACCAACACTCAAATGTGTCCCCACATGATTCAGTAAAAAGAGAAAAGGTAAATGTGGTGCTACCTAAAACTAATTCTCAATATAAAGTGCGTAAACAGTAGAATAATATCCAATAAAAACAATAATCATAAGGGGAAACCCTAGTGGACAGTGATACCAAATCACCTGTGCTGTAAACAAATATAAGAAATAAACTTGTGAAAGATATACAAATAAAGCTTCCCTTGATATTCATGAAATCCACACATAACTTCAGTGAATAAACAACGTAATGAAAAAAATTTCCAAAAATAGGATCAGATAAAAAGGCATTCCATTAGTGCATAGTATGAACAAAGTCCATTCCAATTGCCAGTGCACGTGTAAAACTAATTATATGATAACTTGATAGAAGATTGTGAAGTAGAGGAAACAATTCCTGGTGCAAAAAAACATCAGCTCTTAAAATATTGTGTCCATACATCGTTTCACCATCCAAAGGTGATTTTGAGGTGAGCTGCTAGGACACACTGGGTGTTTTTTCTAGTTGGTGACCACAATACTTTGGATGGTGAAAAGAAGTATGACCACAATATTTTAAGAGCTGATGTTTATTTGCACCAGGGATGTTTTCCTCTATTTCACAATCTTCTATCAAGTAATCATACAATTAGTTCTACACATGCACCAGCAAAGTATGGACTTTGTTTATACTACTCTATTTACTAATGGACTGCCTTTTTATTTCATCCTTTTTTATGGCCCTTTTTTCATTATACTGTTAATTCACTGAAGTTGTGTGTGGATTTCACGAATATCAAGGGAAGCTTTATTTGTATATCTTTCTCTTGAAGTTAATTTCTTATATTTGTTTAGAGCACAGATGACTAGTGTTTTCCCTTATTCAACTGTTTAGTGTTTATGTACTTTATACTGATCATTCGTTTTAGGTAGCGCCACATTTACCTATTCTCTTTTTATATGATATGATATACTTGCTTTTTGTATTTTGCAGGTGAGATTTGAGACAATAATCAGTTTGAAGGCATAAATATTGTTCCACCTATTTATTTATTGGTGAATCATCTGCTCCTCAGGATTTGGCACCCTACTTTGGCATTAATTAGTTGAATATAAAAGTCCACATGCAGCGCTGATAAAATGAATAACAGTCTTTCAATGGAAAGGGAGAGGGGAAATCCCTGCACCAACTTTAGTGTGTAAAGACAGCACACCACAATGACAATCCAGTCTCCTTACTAGAAAGAGAATGTAAGCAGGCATAGGCAACACATCTAACTCCATTCACTTAATGGATAGCCGTGGGAAGGGCTTGCGTCTATCACCACTCTTGATACCAAAAATCATCTAGAAGTTCCGATGGCCAGGTTCACTCACACACTAAATCTACTGTCACATGACATTTAAGTCCTGAGACTTCTCTTTTTCCATTCACAAGAGTCGGGGGTTCTTCTTCCTACTGACTGTCCACCGCCGTAGTCTTCCCAGAATCCAGAAGAGAGTCGCAGGCAGCAGTTGCTTGAACAGAAATCACTTTTTTTCTAATCCGTCCTAAGCATACCATAGGACAGCGTAGACGTTAGTGGAGGAAGTGCAGGTCCTGCACTTCCTCCACTAATGTCTAAGCCATCCCACAGCATGCTTAGGACAGATTACAGGAAGAAAATAAGTGATTTCTGTTCAATCAACTACTGCCTGAGACTCTGTTCTGGATTCTGCGAGGACTCTGGTGGTGGACAGTCAGTAGGAAGAAGAACCCCTTCTCCTGTGAATGGAAAAAGAGAAATCTCAGGACTTGTATGTCACGTGACAGTAGATTCAATGTATAGGCGAACCTGACCATTAGAACTTCTAGCTGACTTTTGGTATCAAGAGTGGTGATTGACGCAAGCCCTACCCACATGCTGCCACATTACACGGCTATCCATTAAGTGATTGGAGTTGGATGTGTTGCCCAGATCTTCCTCCATGCCTGCTTACATTATCTTTCTGGTAAGGATATTGGATTGTCATTGTGGTGTGGAGTGCTGTCTTTACACACTGAAGTTGGTGCAGGGATTTCATCTCTCCCTATCCATTAAAAGACTGTTACTCATTTTATCAGTGCTACATGTGGACTTTTATATTTACATTTATTTTCAAATCAAACAGATGATGCTAGGTGTTTATGGTTCAAATTATACTTTTCTGGTAGTGCGGATACCCCCATCCATTTTTTATTAATTAGTTGAAGTGACATTGCTATAGCAACCAATAGGCTGGTCAGCAAATGCTCAAGCATCTTTGCAGGTCAAATTAAGCTTAATGCACTGATCACTAATAAACAAAGTAGAGTGGGTAACTTTCCAAGTTGGTTTGTTGGCTAAGGTTTGTGCCCATGTCTTTGCCTCTCTCTCTCTCTCTCTCTCTCTCTCTGTCTCTCTCTCTCTCTCTCTTTCTTGATGTTGCTTATTATTAATTTAGTAATATGAGACGCTTTTAGACTGTGTAACCAAGCCATGTTCAATTTTCCAGGCTTTTAAATAGGAATGCCTGTTTGTCATGTATACATATATTTCATTTAAAATAGCCTGCAATAAACACATTATTACAAATTAAGCTTAATGTACTTTCAGGATTACTTTCTACTCTGTAAAAAAACAGCAAATAGGTTTGTGCAGAGGGTGGTAACTCAAACCAAGCAGATTTCAGCTTACAGCTGCCACATTTTTTTATGGTTGCCATGGGTTAATGCACTTTGCACATTATCTTTTCTCCTCCCTGATTTATTGCTTCACTTAATTTTCTCTTCAGTAAGAAGCCAATGTCCAGAAAGGATTATTTCATCGTGAACCATTCCAAGTTACCAGATCAAGGAATGGCAAAATGTTTGCTTATAAATCCTAATGTGAAAATCAATTTTGCAAATGTTATAACTCACGAAAAAGTACACACATTGCATTAATACCAATGCTTTTGCTTTAGGGATTGCCATGATACAGGTAATATTAATGTATAGTGGGATGGCCCTACAGCATATATTCTTTGATCAGGGAACATTACATTTTTTTGTTTAGTAATGATACGTAGGAATGTACATTAATAATTCAGCTACATTTCACCTCCAGTTCTTTTTATTACATTTCTCTAAAATGTTTCTTGAAATATAGCTAAGACATGTTTTATTCGGTTTGCATAGAGTGGAAAGGGATTAGAACCATTGTCCTGTTTACCGTTATCACTGAGGGTGAAAGTGAAAAAAAATCCAAATTGTGGGTTGTCCTCAGAACAGGAATAGAGGGGAAATCCAATAAAATGATAAAATGTTCCCATAGTTCTACTTTAAGGAAAAATCTCTGTTTTACCTTTAGAAATTATATATGTTGCTTAAGACATTAACAGTGAAATGCAGTGGAGTCAGTTGGAGGTGAATTTTCCAAAACATTTAACTGAAGGCAAAATTGGTGTTGCTGAAAGTTGTAGCAATATTCATAAGGACTAATTTTTATGTTTATTAAAGTAAAACTCCAGACAAATAGCTAAATGTGCAGTTGTGTGTTATGTGTAGGGCCTGTTATCTATCTAGTGCAGTGATGTATGTTGTGTTAAGGCAGCCCATTCATTGGAATGTACAACCCAAACACTACAAATCAATAAAAATCAGTCATGCCAGGAGTACAGCACAACAGTATGTACAACATGTGTTGTGGTGCAATGTAGTTCAGGTGTGTACTATAGTAGTGTGGTAAGAAGTCATTCAAAATTAATAGCACTGCAACACACCGTGCTATATAAATTGTAGTAACATGCATTAAACTGAACCCTTTACTGCAAATTACTACAGCACATCATACTAGATGGGTCCTAGATGGGTCCTTATATTTTACCTGCTAAAGATTTTCTAATTTTGTTCAGCCGTTCTTGTGATTTACACACATTTTCCATTCTACAGAACCAGACAGGTGACACACATTTGTTTCTGATTAAGCAATGTATCTTCTGGGTTCAGCGGTTCAGCAGTTCAGCTTCCTACTATGTCAACTTTCCAGAATATACATTGAAAAGTCCATCTCTGTTGGAAACTGAAAATATAAACCGTATACTATGCTGCATCACATTTCTGACCACGTGTCCTTTTTCGAGCAATGCATTTTATATAAAAACAGGTTGCTGTACCTGTAATTTTTTATAAAAATAACTGACTGATTCTGGGGATACCATGAAGTATGTAAAATATGTAAAAAAATACCATTGTAACATTGGATACAAACAGTTAATTGTATCCTTTTATTAGCACTAGAGATATTAAAGTGATTATAAAGTCTCATTGTTTTCCCCCTAAAAATAACAAAAATGTTATACTTACCTGCCCTGTGTAGTGGTTTTGTATAGAGCGGCCTTGATCCTCCTCTTCCTGGGTCCCTCTTCTACTCTCCTGGTCCCTCCCTCCTGATGAGTGCCCCCAGAGCAAGCAGCTCCGTGTGTCCATTCAGACACGGAGCCCCGGCTAGACCCCCACCTCTTTCTCTCCTCATTGGCTCACTGACTTTGATTGATAGAATGCATTAAGAGAAAAAAAAATTTGCCTTTACAATCACTTTAAGAGTGGGAGTAGAAATCATAAATGGATTCCGTAATTGATTCAATCTGCATGCACATACTATCAGCTAGTAAAATTGTACTGCCCTCACAGACCTTTCTGAATATTTATTAATGATTCACTAGGCAGTTTGCCCAGTAAATATATAATAGATATTCACTTAAAGTGACTTTTAACAGGATTCTGCCTGCATTCCACAGTTACGTTCACCCTATTTTCAGTAAGATGAATGTGCAGCAGATGAATGCAGTTGTCGATGAACAGCCATCAAATCTCACATGTACAGCATCAGTAAGGGTTGGTATAGCCCGCAGGCCAATCTGACAGTTAAAACTGAATTATCAATATATTATTTATCTGTGTTTGTGTGGCGTTTTTTGATATTATTTTTCATACCCGCATGCATACATATTTACTTCTTAGTGCAAAATTAGCCTAACATTTCCACAGCATTTAGCATAAGATCCAGAACATGCATCTTGTATTTATAAAATGTAAAAAAAAAAAAAAACAATGTTGTAATCATTACAGCCATTGTAATTTGCATACTGCAAAAAGAGGGACAACTTCTCCCCCATATCTGTTCACACCATGAGTACACAGTCCTTATAAAAATTCCATACTAGTGGAACAGTATCATTTTTAAAGTAGAGGTAGGGCCAGGGCCCTACCTCACCTATGGATCACAGGAGTGCAGTTCATCGGCACTCCGCTGACCTTTTTCAAGTAAACTTATATTGATTTGTTGTTTTGAATCCTCCACTTTCCCCTCACAATTTAAAAACGCAAAGGCAAATTAATTACCTTCTTTTTGTACTGACATTGTTATGTCTGTACTTACCTTATTGGGCCTGGTGCATTAAAATTGTAGAAACTAAAATAAGCACAAAATTGTTCCCAAAAGCAATCAGATTTTACCTTTAATGCTATGATATTATAAAATTTGAATTTGGGAAACGAATCAGCCCCGCTGGATTATACCTGGATTATACCTCATTAAGCTTTCACTAATTAGCACTAACATTATTTTTTTAAATTTAGATTTTCTCACAATAGCAAATTATGGTTTTAAATTGTGAAGTTTTATTTAATTATTAGGATAATAAATAGTTGTTTCTAATTTACTGTAACCTACCTTCCTAAGAGAGCATCAGTTTATTCTAAAGACTGTGCATTTTCTTAAAGTGGGGTAAAGAGCAGATCTGTTGTATGTTTGAAGCAACTGTACTGACTAGCGCAAGGAATACTACTGGTGATTGAGTTGACAAACTACTGTGTATAAAAGCACTAATTGGATTCATATAGGAGCAAGGGGCTGTACTTATTGTAGGCCTGCTGCAGCTCTGCATCAAGGGAAGTATTGACTTACCCTTTTGATGCCTGATGGAACAGTGCTGGTGCTGGAACACTCATTACTCCAGCACAGGGCACATGCTGCCACTCTGCAGCATGGCAACAGGGAGGTGATACTGCAGCTGTATGTTAAGAACTAGATCACCTGCTGGTGGCTCTGTAGTCCATGTACACAAAGGGCGCAGTTCTGTTGTCTACCAGTGGATGTCTTCCTTTAGCCAGCACATCCTAAGAATGAGTCTGCACCTGGTGTAATGTATATAGTGAACCTGCTTCTGAGTACCTGCTTCCCATTTTAAGCTACCCACCTTGTTGCAGCCCTGAGAACATTAGATGGTTAGATCTACTGGGAGATTGCATTTTATCTGTTAAGATGTCAGCACAATATAAATAATGAAAATTACTTTTGAAAGTATAGATGACTTCCGAAATTAATTCTTAAGGGTCAGTGTTAAATAAAAAAATGAGGGAGTTAAAAAAAAAAATCACATTTCTTTTTAAGTATTCCAATAGCACTTGCCTCTTTAAAATTGCTGTGTAATGTTTAGCTACTTTGTTTGTGTTATTATTGTGATGAGTCTGCAGTATCCACTGGTGAAGCCATACCTTTCAACTAGTTGTAGTGTAGCTAGTGTAGTTCATGAACCTAGCTGCTCTAATTTGTCACTGATCTGCTCATAGAGATATGTTTGTAGGCTGTCATAAATTCAGGAGCATCAGCAACATAGCGCTGTGTTTGCAAGCTGCTATAGGTCAGTAAACAACACATCAGATAAGGTTGCAGTACAGAAGAAAACACTGCAAACCATGGTAAAAAATAAAGCTGAAGGACTGTAGAAGGAGACAGCATGGCCCATCCTCACCTGTGGATTATTATAATGACATTGTATATGCAGACTTTAACATTGGACACAAAGCTTTTGGTCCTACATCTCTCTGTATGCACTTTATACCCCAAGATCTAAACATTTAATCTATGGTCCAACATTTGCGTAAAGTGGCAAGTATTTTCTCTGTTGAGAGCTGGTGACCTCACTGAACCCTTCCTCAGTTATGCCCATTTGATCACCTATCACAGAACTAGAACTTTTTACTTTTTCCAGAAATGGAAGAAGGATATACTTAACCTTCCAGAGGGAGAATGAGAAGATGTGGAGGCCCAGTACACTAAATCTATGGTTTCTGAAAAAAATGTTTCCCGCTGAAGTTTTTCCCGTCTCAGCAGCTACACTACATTGACCCTACACTCTCCCTACTTTGTAACAAATGCTGGACTACCACTGGCACCTTCTACCGCATGATATGGAACTGCCCCCAAGTTTTTGCTTATTGGGCTAAATTGCGATTAGGCTGTCCAAAGCGATCCCTTTTCCTGTACCACGGTGCCTCCTTGTCTTGTTTCTAAGTATTTATGATTCTTTTGCTGTTCAGAAACATGATAAACTACTACTTTTTTTATACTACCTGTAATGCTAGGCAACTAAGTGGAAACTCTCCTCCATGGCATTCTATGATGATTAATGCTTGGCGATTAGCTCTGCAATTCCTTTGTATCAGCTGACAATTCATTTGAGTGGTAGCTGCCTCGCCACATATGACAAAATCTGGTCCTCAGGGATGGATTCTGTTTGACCACCCCCTCCCCTGACCTTCTTTCTTAAGGACATGACAATTTTAGAATTGATATCGTTGTTTACTGCTGTAATCTTGTCTTGATCGAATTGATGGTATTTAGTCTGTGAGGCATATACAGATGATATTTTATGTGTATAACTATCTTTGTATGCTGTATATGATCTGTGGTACAGAGTTTTGTTTAATTGTCACATTGTAACTGCAAAAAAACTTTTAATAAAGTTTTTTGAAGTTACAAAAAAAAGTGGCAACCATTTTGATGAGGCTGGGGCTCAAGTTTCAAGCTGCTACTACTTTTTACCTTGCTAGTAATGGAAAAGAGTAAGCCCTAATAGTTTCTCTTTTTCTTTGTGTGGTAATATACTTTCATTCACTCATTAATTGTTTATATACAACTAGAGACAAGAATGAATTATATTAATTTTCCATCCACACATTATTTTAGCTGTCCACAGTTTTTCCTACAGCAGTTGTTAGAGTTATGGAATTTCTGATGTATTGTTTTCAAGAATACTTTTTACTCTTAGGTGTTATTAGAGTTTGAACTGCTGTCGCTTCATCCAGGTAAAAATAGTTAATGAATAATATTTAATTCATGAGCAAATTGCTCACTCTCCAAATTTCTTTATTGCATTACAACAATTCTTGAACATGCTTAATAAGAGCCTCAATTCCCATGATTACCTCTAAGGAGATGTCACAGCATACCCAGCTGCGGCGGAAGTGCTGCACAGCATTAATTATGCACTAAAAACATAATTAAACTACTTGACTTTTTTCTCCGGATGCTGGTCTTATTGTTTTGTTTAATGTTTACTTTGCAGTTTGTGACATTGACAAAAGATTTAAAGGTTACATTTTAACATTTTGCAAAATTGTGCTAGGGCATGGTATCAAAAGGGAAAAAATACCAGCCTCTCTATTAATAAAGATTAGACTTCTGATAAAATATCTCCTGAGAAACACAAAGTACTTTGCATAATGCTTGTTACTTTTATAAAAGGTATATATGCCTAGGTCTATCTGCTATTAATGATGCCAGATTGTCCTACTGGATTCTGGTGAATTGCTTTTGAATCAACTTTAATTAAGAGACTTAAACAAAACTATACAAACTTTGATTATTATGTATTTATGGTATAAAATACACCATACAGTTTATTTTTGTTTGCACAAGTATTTCTGTAACTATGATACATTTGTTTATTTATGTGCTCAATTTTCATTGGCATTTCATGATATATTATACTGTATATAATATATTATATATTGAATATTATAATTGTATAATATATTTTATATAAAATAAAAAACCCAAATCTCACACATAGAAAATTAAAAAATATATTCAGTATCCTTATACAAAGGTATATAATCTTAAGTGATCTTGCTAAACTCCCACCAATCTGATCTGTTGTCTATACAAACAGATCATTGTAGCCGATCCATTTCCCATGACACCAACATACCTCACAAATGTTGGGGTGAAGTTCATTAGGCAGGTCCAGATGTGAGTCCACAGGTGCTGAAATAACTTTACCACAATGTCCTGTATGATTATATGACTGAACATGAATGAACTCCCACTAGGAAGATTTAACTTAAATTCATGTCCGAGTTACAGGATATCAGGACAGGAGGGCCCTGGGAAGTCGTTCCAATATGGACATCCTGTATAGTTCAATATTACCCTCTTTTTAATGGAATAGGAGAATATACAACCTCTTCGTGATTTAATTGCTGTCTTTGCCTTACTGTCCTGATATTACCCATTGCACAACATTTTTTCCCCTCCCAAAACCATTCAATTTTCTTTTTACTAGGGTAACACTTGTAGAATTTTCAAAATATAAATGTGAATTAATTATAGGGTATATTACCTAACAGATAATGTCTATCCGGTCCTCCGGAGCCTGATGGCTAAGTGCCAGGTGTGGAAAACCTTACCCCTCACACCAGTGGGAAGGGTCAATCTGCTAAAGATGACCTTTCTCCCGAAATTTCTATATGTCTTTCGTAATACCCCAGTCCCGATCCCTAACTCCTTTTTCAAGCAGATAGATCAGGTGGTGTCTACCTTCGTATGGGCTGGGGCGGCCCCAATGATAGCTCAAGCTACCCTCCAATTACCCCTGTCCCTTGGAGGCCTAGCCCTTCCCTGCCTAAAAAAATACTACTGGGCGGCTGTACTGGTCACAGTGCGGTGGTGGTTCAAGCAGATCCGCTCTAACCCATCTGTCAATTTGGAGGCGGCGATTTTAGGCTCCCATGCTGAGTTGAGTACCTTGGTATAAAGGGGGCCGAAGGCTCGCCCTGAGGTCACTACCCCTATGCGAACCACGCTTAGGGTTTGGGCTCAGGTTGCGGCTCGATTGAATCCGCCCACCGCACTGTCGCCACATACCCCATTATGGGGGAATCCACGACTGAAGCATCTCCGGTCGGTCCCTGACCCTGCTTTATGGACTAGATATGGTGTCACTACTCTGCAGCAGGTGATGCCTGGGGACTCACGTATTCCCTTTGATTCCCTTAGAGAAGAATATCAATTCCCCTCTAGAATGATTTTTCGATATATACAACTGCGCCATGCCCTAAGAGCACAATTTCCTGCAGGAGTAAGCCTGCACTCCAACAACGTTGAGAGATTTCTTATGGCCCAGGAGGCGGATCGTGTCCTCTCATCTCTTTACCTTAGGATTTCGGCAGAGTCGCCTGGGGGGGATCTAGCCTCTTCCAGAAATGGTTGGAGGACCTCCCCACCCTGGCGACTGATGATTGGGAGGAGGGGCTACAACAATACTTGCCACTAATGATCTCAGCTAAGGACAGGTTCATACAGTTGAAATGTATTCACAGGGCGTACTATACCCCGCAACGCCTGTCTAGAATATACCCGGGACACTCGGATGGATGCCCGAAGTGCACCTCTGCAGTGGGCTTTTTTTTGCATGTGGTGTGGGAGTGCCCGGTTATACGACGTTTCTGGGAGGGTGTGGTGCGGGAGATCAACGAAATTGGAGACCTCTCGGTGGGATTGGATCCGGTAGTCTTAATATTGGGTGTGTGTGACAGGGTGGCACCGAATATACATAGACAGCTGTTTGTGTTTTATGCAGCATTCTACGCCAGAAAGGCTATTCTTATGCAGTGGAAGAAGTCGGATCCACCTACTATAACCCATTGGAAGGCCTTGATAGATTCTGCCCTTCCGCTGTATAAGCTTACTTATATGAGTCGTAAATGCCGTAAAAAGTTTACTAAGATTTGGGGTTGTTGGGTGCAGGAGTGAGGCAAAAGCCTCTCCGCTCCTGCTGGAGTGGTCCTCGGGTTTGTGGATCCCCCCCGTCTCTGGAGGCCCCCCCTCCCCTTGCCATGACTTAGGATGGAAGTCCGCATATCCGACTTAGTTTATACGGCCTGGAACTCTGTAACAGCCAAACTAAAGTACTGTCCCCTCTAGATACTGGATCGGGTGAGGGGAGGATGTAATCTACAGACTGTGACCGATAAGTTTGCCTACGCGCTAGGAGCTATTGAATGATTTTGCTCTGCTGATTTGTGAATTTTCCTTTTTTGTTTTTTTGCTCTCTATGTAACGCATGTTATGCTGTATTCTATATTTAAAAACAAGCTGTGATGTATTGCTGTATCCGTTCAGAGACCAAATAAAAACGTTTCTGTTAAATTATAGGGTATATACCTTTATAGTACATCATTCAGTATGAACCAGTATAACCACTTTCGCGTTTTCCGGGTCCAGCCTTGTTAGTGATTTTGAAGGAGGGACCCCAGTATTTTGGGACCCCTGTTTAGGATTTACTTAATGCTGCAGGCACAGTCTCTTGTCCAACTAGGATTCTTTTGCGTCATGTGATGGACTAGAATTTTTAGGGTATTTTTTGCATCCATCTGCACCCCAATCTTTGAGCTAACCTCAAACCTTGTGGATTGATTCAATCAGTTTGCCAGAAACTGAAAAAGGTCAACCCATGTTCTACACTGCAGGAGACTGTCTGTTGGTGTATTTAACTTAAAAAAAATGTAAAGGACCCCCCTGCAATCTAAATTTAACTTTAAATGGTCCGACAGTCATTTTACCTACTTAGGAACCAATGTACCTAGAGACCTGAAATGTACATTTGAATTGAACTTTCCGCTAATGCTGTCCAAATCAAAAGGACTGCTTGAAGAATGGGGAAAAGGCCTTCACTCCTGGTTCGCAAAGTGCAATCCCATTAGGATTTGCATTCTCCCGAAAATTCTATATTTATTCCAAACACTACCAGTTAGGATACCTTCCCTATATTTCAAACAGGTACACTCAATGTTCATAAAATGTATTTTGTCACAAACGAAATGTCAGGTCACCTAGAGCCCAGGTGACAGATGCACACCGTAGGGTTAGGGGTGCACCGCAAGGTTGTGGACCCTACGGCTGACTGCTGCAGATGGGGGACAGATCCCACTGGGGTTAGAGCGTAAGATTCCCCGGGGCGCGGAGTCTAAGAGCCAGCAGGTGTTCACCAGAGCCTCGAGTGGTGAGGATGGACTTGGCTGCAACTGGCTCCAGGTCGCGACCCCCAGGGTCCCCCAGCTCACACCCACAGTAGGCAACAGAAGGATAGGGATGGTGAGGGACAAAGCCAAGGTCGGGGCCACAAGCAGACAAGAATAGTCGGGTACACGCCAAAAGGTCAGGGTCACAGGCAAGCAGGGATAGTCAGAACATGCCAAAGTCGGTAACGGAAAACAGTAGCAGAGCACACGGCAGGAAACAGGAAGCTAACACACAAAGGTTGATCAGCAGGATAAGCTAGCAGTGCACAGGTTAATATAGAGTTGTCTGATAGGAGCTAGGGTGGAGCCATGCCAGAGGAAGGAAATAAAAGCAGTCAGGTGAAGCTCGGCTGGTCTCTAGAAATGAACACATGCAGACAGGTAAGCAGACGAACTCTATTGCATAACCATGACACGAAACCTCTACTGTGCCAATGTTACCTAACGTTACCGAAAGCATTATGGAGGTCTGGCCCTCCTCGACGTGAAACATTACCACCAAACGGTACATCTAGGGAGGTTTATTGACTGGAATAGACATGAACAAATCAAACGATGGGTTCAAATAGAACCCACCCAGGCAGGGGTCCTGTTGAAGGGGGCAATCTGGTGCTATGATCGACTCCCCCCAGACATGACTACGCACCCTATCATAGGCGCCGCACTATACGTAGGCTCGATAGTAATAAGACCACCTCCCTGACCGCCAAACTGTCCCCTCTGTTCCCTATTTTGGGCAACCTGGCGTTCACACCAGGACTAGACTACTCGGAGTATGGTACGCTATTGATGGAGGGTAAAGATTGCACATTACACTACGTAGATAAGGATCATTGGGCCTTTATCCAATCTCTGACAAGGGACACTGGGGGATTTCGGCTATCATTTTGGAAAGCGATCCATATACACCATTTCATCCACTCAATACCAGACCCTGCACATTTTAAACGTGACCTGACCACCCTAGAAGAGTATTGTAAATACAAAGGTACATTATCTCAGGTACTATCCAAAACATATACTTTGCTCAATACCCCAGCGGAACAACCAGATCTGCTGTTCTTGCAGAAATGGGAAAATTACCTACAATGTACTTTCACAGCCATACAAAAACAAAACATTTTTCAATTCTCCCTGAAGTCATCTATTTGCACAAAAATTCAGGAGACAAATTATACAATTCTAACTAGGTGGTATTATACACCTCAGTTGCTACAAAGATTCTTCCCCAATACTTCAGATAAGTGCTGGAGGTGCCAGACAGACAAGAGGACACTTCTTCATATATTCTGGACTTGCCCATTACTACAACACTTTTGGACAACAATTGAGAAATTCATTCAGAAGTTTACAGATCACATAATTTAGAAATACCCTGGGCTCTTCCTGCTACACGCCACCACAGTCTTGGCACGGTCGTACAAGAAGTCAGTGATTAGACATTTGCTTAATGCCGCAAAGTCGTATATTGCAGCTACATGGAAGCAAAATGGCACAATAAAGAGGGAAAAAGGTGGGACTTTAAATGAAGCGGCTGAAGTGTGAGGGTCAGAAAAAGGTAATTTAATTGAATTCATAATATATGATACAAAGTAAATTCATATATATACATACATACATACATGTGCCATAGTTGGGCACAAAATGTGTTATATGAAGACATCAAGGTGTATGTAGAGACACATAAAGTCAAAAAACATGTATAAACAATAAATAGTATGTAGGGCAACAGCATAGCCTAAAAATGCCTCAGAGCGACATATCCGGTACCTATGTTTGTAATCACATAATGTAAACATAAATGTACTGAATTAATATTAAAAGTAACGTCGGGACGTAGTAAATATCACTGTAGCATCAAATGTAGCTCTACGCGTTTCGTGGATGTATTCTCCACTCATCAGGAGCAGATGCGACAGATACCTGTAAAATATATGGATATGGTAAACCACACTCTGTATAGAGGGGAATAGGTACAGTACATAGAGTGCTTTCAAAAGAGATTAACTAAGCATATCTACCATCCCCGGCAGCGAACACAGCAAACAGCAACTGGTCCATGGTGCGTCGGAGGCACACATTGCCCCCCCCCGGGAGCTGAGGCGGCATATTTGGGCGATGGGTATAGTGAACAGGTGCCTGGGTATGAAGATGAGTTCCATGTGCTAACAGTGCTGGTATATGGATCATCAAATGAACGTATCTAAAACAAAGTATGTATATGAACGTAAGTGAGCATGTAAAAGAAATATAATAAACTAAAAAAGGATTGTGGATGTGTGGGGTGAAAAAATAAATCTACAAAAATTCCATGATAATTATAATCATTATCATGGAATTTTTGTAGATTTATTTTTTCACCCCACACATCCACAATCCTTTTTTAGTTTATTATATTTCTTTTACATGCTCACTTACGTTCATATACATACTTTGTTTTAGATACGTTCATTTGATGATCCATATACCAGCACTGTTAGCACATGGAACTCATCTTCATACCCAGGCACCTGTTCACTATACCCATCGCCCAAATATGCCGCCTCAGCTCCCGGGGGGGGCAATGTGTGCCTCCGACGCACCATGGACCAGTTGCTGTTTGCTGTGTTCGCTGCCGGGGATGGTAGATATGCTTAGTTAATCTCTTTTGAAAGCACTCTATGTACTGTACCTATTCCCCTCTATACAGAGTGTGGTTTACCATATCCATATATTTTACAGGTATCTGTCGCATCTGCTCCTGATGAGTGGAGAATACATCCACGAAACGCGTAGAGCTACATTTGATGCTACAGTGATATTTACTACGTCCCGACGTTACTTTTAATATTAATTCAGTACATTTATGTTTACATTATGTGATTACAAACATAGGTACCGGATATGTCGCTCTGAGGCATTTTTAGGCTATGCTGTTGCCCTACATACTATTTATTGTTTATACATGTTTTTTGACTTTATGTGTCTCTACATACACCTTGATGTCTTCATATAACACATTTTGTGCCCAACTATGGCACATGTATGTATGTATGTATATATATGAATTTACTTTGTATCATATATTATGAATTCAATTAAATTACCTTTTTCTGACCCTCACACTTCAGCCGCTTCATTTAAAGTCCCACCTTTTTCCCTCTTTATTGTGCCAAATACCGGGATGGAGGCGCTAACCCGTGCCTCATTTAAAGTCCCAAACTGCTTTGTCTACATGGAAGCAAAATGTGCCTCCCTCAGTGGGATTGTGGCTGCGCAAGGTGGAAGATATTAAATCATTGGAAGATCTAGTGCTCACAGCCCAACACAAACAAGACAAACACTCCAAAACTTGGTCATTATGGAATATGTTCATTTTTTCTGACCAAGGACAGTCCTTGCTGAACTCTTGAGGGTGTCGTCGGCGCAGACCAATCATGAGGCGACTGCCTTGCCATGTCCATTGCGCTCATGTTGAACAAATACCCATCCCCCACCCATCTCTTCTCTACCTTCTCTAATTTTCACCCCCCTTTTTCTTTAACTGAGGGTCTTATTCTCATCTGCCGGGAAACAATCCTTCCCCTCCAATCCTATTAAGGTCATAGAACAGTCAGTAGCCGATTAGGTACACCAACTAATACTTATATACTTATAATACCTAATACTAGTAAGATTATGTGTACCTGCATAAATGGTATGGACTGGTTCAGGGGCCATAAAGTATGTTTTCTACGATGAGCTAACACGTCCCTTATTCTTGTTTGACATATGTTATGTTACCCTTCCTGGAGACTAAATGCGAAATTCGATTGAAGACCTATATATCTGTTAGAATGTCAAATTCGACTTCTGTTGTACTGTATTTTTCTGTACTACTTTTCTTTGTAATTTTCAATAAAAATTTATATTTGAAAAAAAAAAAAAGTTCTTTCAGTGTATTTACAATAAAAAAAAAGTGTTGTTCAGTATCCCAATCTTACATATACTTTTGTCACCGTAGCCTATGGGTTAATTCAGAAGTGTCACTTAGCATGTATGAAACCTTTCATTTAAATGCCATACACGGTATTTAAACAATAATGTAGAATGTAAATAAAAGGAGTACCTGGAAGGTAGGTAAGCATATGTGATTCTGGTGCAAATTTTTATAGTAAAGAAATGTGTGTATGTGCAGCCACTTACATTTTTTTTTTTGGACAATAAAGTGCCAATCACAGGTCCCACTAGAGAGGTATTTAACATAATATATAGCCTTGAACATTTCTGCAAACCCCCCTAATGTCTAAAAAAATGGCTAATCGAATGTATATTACTATCGTATGTTCTCACATAGTATATAAATATACCAATATTATATATATATATATATATATATATATATATATATATATATATATACTGGGGCAGAGGTTCACCTTCCAGCAGAACAATGACCCTAAACATACAGCCCGAGCTACAATGGAATGGTTTAATAATTCAAAGCATATTCATGTGTCAGGATGGCCCAGTCAAAATCCAGACCAAAAACCAATTGAGAATCTGTGGCAAGACTTGAAAATTGCTGTTCACAGACACACAGACAGCTGTTCACAGACACTCATCCAATCTGACAGAGCTTGAGATATTTTGCAAGGAAGAATTGGCAAAAAATTCACTCTGGATGTGCAAAGCTGGTAGAGACATCCCCA
This sequence comes from Lithobates pipiens, assembly GCF_037356315.1. Classification (NCBI taxonomy): domain Eukaryota; kingdom Metazoa; phylum Chordata; class Amphibia; order Anura; family Ranidae; genus Lithobates; species Lithobates pipiens. The sequence goes on along the minus strand of NW_027507790.1, from coordinate 53,462,521 downwards.
GCTCTAATTGCAGCGAAAGGTGGTTCTACAAAGTATTGAAAACCATTTATCGTTTTCCTTCCACTTCACAATTATGTGCTACTTTGTGTTGGTCTATCACATACAATTCAAATAAAATACATTTATGTTTTTGGTTGTAACATGACAAAATATGGAAAATTTCAAGGGGTGTCAATACTTTTTCAAGGCACTTGCCCAAAATCCTGCTAGCCAGTGTGTTACAAAAAATATAAATGCAGAAAAACCCTACAATTTGATGAAAAAAAGGTAACGCATATACATTGTTAAGTATGTTTATTGCTGTCCTAGTAGTATGCATGCAATCAGTTTGCAGGTTATACTTTTAAAACTGGAGACTGCATAATGTTTATTTAGACTGAATCCTACCAATCAGTTCTACATTGTAATTACACAGTTTACAATGTAGTGCACAATGCACCAAGCCATGCCCCGCTCCTCCCCAAAGGCAGTTGATTGACAGCAGTTCCCAAGCTGTGCATGGTAGCCTATTAGCTTTTAACTTCAGCTTGTTCAATTACGTTTTAACAATAAAACCTGGAAGCTGATTGGATGCTATGTAGAGCTGCTCCAGATTTTGCACACTCCAGCTTTAGTAAACCCCCCCTATGATTTTTTTTTTATATGGATGGGGCATGCATGTGATTTTTTGAGATGGTTCTAAGGACCTTCCGACTTGTATTCCCAACAAAGGAGGTCATGTGAGGTGCTCAGTGCTGCCTACTCCATAACTGAAAGTTCAAGAAAGCAATGCTAAGTGATCGGGGACAAGCAGCTTTGAATAGTACAAGATGTGAGTGCATGGAGACATATTAAAGAAAACATAAAAATATTGGGGGATTTTTCTTTGGTGGGTTTAAATATAGTAAACCGAAAAAATCTGAGAAAGGAATACTACCTAAACCAAATAAAACACTTTGTTTGGCATTTTGTTCAAAACAGCATGTGTCTGACAGTTATATTCAGTAAAAGTAAACAAAATGTAATTAAAAAAACTAAAAAAATAACAAAGACTAACTAAATCTGTCACATAAGACAGAAAGATGCAGTGTAAGATGTAACAGAAGACTGAAAAGGAAAGTTGGCAGAATAGGCCATCAATACAATGCCATAAAACCAATTCATAGAGCCAAACGACGGGACAACATACTGTGCGTCTTTCCATCAGCCTACAATGTAAGTGAATGGGAGAATAAAACTTGAATGCATGGCAAAAGAAAAGCACTGTTTAAAAAGAATATCAAAAGCAGAATTCCTGTGGCTTCTTTGTAGCCACAAAAGTTTTGCTTTGTTACTTGTTCTTTCCGGGGAGAAATAAGAGCAGATCCCCATGTGCCCGGCTTCACAGAGCTCCAATGAACCTGGAAGTGGCTTGCTTTCTAATATAGTTTTGGGACTGGATTTGACCATTACGGATTAAAAAGAATTTCAATTTTTATTATTTTTTTAAAAATAAAAAATACTGAGTTTAGATGTTAGGAAACTGTAATTTGTTTTACTTGCTAAACATTTTCCCTTATAATTGGTGTAATCCCTAGATGGATTTGCATGCCAGTGCCTGGTGGGCTCTGTATGCGATAGATAAGGATGACAAGCTAGTGCCTAATAAGAGGTCTTTATTTCCACTTAGTTAACTGTGTTCACATAGCTTAGACAGAATTAAATGTTTTAGACATGCCTCAGGTTGAATTAAATAATCTAGGAAAACCTAGATGATTTAGCCTCTGTAACTTTTTACTTGACAGCCAAGCATGTTTGTGTCATTATGTGCATGCTGCTCTCTGTTAGTACAGCTTGTGGTTTGTTCATAGATTTCTTTAATTTTTTTCAGCTGTGGCAAACAAAGCAGCACTGGTTTTGATTGGATGGTGTTAGATTGATAGGTTAGGAGTAAATACATTTGTGTCATTGTTAATTATTTATTTTAGCCCAGATTTGCTATAATCTGACCTTTTGATGTTTTTTCCTTAAAGTACAACTATACTTAAAAAAAAATTTCCCTAGTTCTCATCGCCTTGAATGCTGCTGGCCTGGTCTTACCTTCACACTCAGGTACAAGTTAGCCATTTGCAAAGTATGTACTGCTGGGAGCGGGGCTGCACAGTAAAGATAGCGTGAGCAGTGCTGAAGGTAGATATAAGACCGGGTGGGTAGAATTCATAAGCATGAGGACAACCAAATAAAAAAGCGAAAACAAAATACAGTTGTCCTTATAAGGTCATTTAGATATTTTTTCATATTTTATTTATTATGTTCAATGCTAACAATTTTTCTAACCTAATGAGATAAATATCAAATACATATAAATATTTACGACTTGTAGCCAGCTACTTCCTTCCTATACCACAAGCCCATTTTTCCCCCTGCAGAGATGTGAATATGTTAAAGAGAAAGTATATTGGGCTTGGACTGTTTTTAATTTTTATTTTTTGTGTGTGTTTTTAATTTTTATTGAGTATCTTATTTACAATTTTTGAGTTTTGTGAACTGGGGATTGGTAGTGAGGTGCCTAGAATGAGCCTAGAATGAGCCCACAACACAAGCACACAACAGTCCTCAGAAAAGTCTGATCAATATGATGTTCTTTCAGGTGCTATGCAAGTTTTGCAGGTGCATTATGGAAACATGCCAAATAAAATGAATGGTAAACCCTGAGACTCAGGCTGGTATCTAATAATAGACTCCTAATTGAACAAGACTTTAACCACTTGAGACCCGCGCTATAGCCGAATGACGGCTACAGCGCGGATCTCCTTTTCCGGGACTACGTCTATTGACATAGTCCCGTGCACGAGCGGCCTGAGCGCCCCCCTAAGGGGCCCGTGCGGCGCGCTCTGTGATCAGCGAGTCTATGAGACTCGCCTGATCACCGATCAGAGCAAGGGGTCGATCCCGACCCCTTATCACGTGATCAGCTGTCAGACAATCACAGCTGCTCATGTGATATAACGGAGCCGGTAATCGGCTATTATTCCTCCTCGTGCTGACAGCGCGAGGAGAAAAAAAAAGCCGATCACCGGCGGCCAGTCCCGATCACGGCCAGCCCTGCCAGTGCCCACCTGCCCCCTGCCAGTGCCCACCTGCCCCCTCATCAATAAAGATGATTAAAAAATAAGTGCCCCCCGTCAGTGCCACCCACCAGTGCCCACAGTGCCACCCACCAGTGCCCACAGTGCCACCCAGCAGTGCCACCCAGCAGTGCCCACAGTGCCACCCAGCAGTGCCCACAATCTGCCTCAACAAAGGTGCTGCACCCCAGTGCCACATATCCGTGCCCATCAGTGTCATCTACCAGTGCCCAGCAGTGCCACCCATCAGTGCCCAGCAGTGCCACCTATCAGAGCCACCTATCAGTGCCACCTATCAGTGCCCATCAGTCTCATCTATCAGTGGTACCTATCAGTGCCCCTTAGTGTCACCCATCCGTGCCACCCATCTGTGCCACCCATCCGTGCCATCTTATCTGTGCCCATCTTTGCCCATCAGTGCCGCCTTATCTGTGCCCATCGGTGCCGCCTTATCTGTGCCTATTAGTGCCGCCTTAACTATGCCTATCAGTGCCCACCAGTGCAGCCTATCAGTGCCCACCAATGCAGCCTATCAGTGCCCACCAATGCAGCCTATCAGTGCCCACCAGTGCAGCCTATCAGTGCCGCCTCATCAGCGCACTTCAATGAAGGAGAAAAATGACCTGTTTGCAAAATTTTATAACAAACTATTAAACATGATTTTTTATTTTTTTTGCATCTTTTTTTGTTTGTTTAGCAAAAAATAAAACTCCCAGCTGTAATTAAATACCACCAAAAGAAATTTATATTTGTGGGGAAAAAATGATAAAAATTTCATTTGGGTACAGTGTTGTATGCCCACGCAATTGTCATTCAAAGTGCATCAGCGCTGAAAGCTGAAAATTGGTCTGGGACTGAGGGGGGTTTAAGTGCCCAGTAAGCAAGTGGTTAAATAAACCACTGGTGACCACTCAACACATTAATATCCAACTTATATAAAAAAAATTAACAATTTAATTTAATATAAATTAAAATTCAAAATTGGTAAATATCATTTAGAAAATGATGTAGAAATATAATTCATCACACTTTTGATGTATAGCTGTAGAAGAGGTGTGCGTGTTTTGTGAATACCCATGCATGCTATACATGTTGGGATAATACCCTGTTAGACCACATTATGTTTTACAATACCCTACTCAAACAAATAAACAACAACTTAATACCCTACCCCAACTAACCAGCTTACCGTTAGTAGTTTTTTCTTATTTCTTAGCTGCACAGCTCAAATAGAGTCTTCTCCCCAACCAGAACCCAACACTAAGGAGTAAAAAAACCTGATCTGGGGTTTTTCATGTAAAGAAAACTCTGCCTATGCCTAGAAATTAGGGATTTGGTAGTCATACAGCAACATGCTGGGAGAGAAGTAACCCCCCAGGACTCTCCATGTCATGGTCTCTGTCTTTTTGTCATTATATATATATATATATATATATATATATATATATACTACGCCCTGTCACTGTGTGAGTAGTATAGGGAAAATCAAAAGAAGGCTCACAATAATGCAGAGTATGGGGCCCTGGAGTATTGTTTCTGTGTGGGGTTTCAGTTTTCTCCAGGTTTTATAATCCTGGATCGGAATTTGGTGCTTTGAGACTTCAAAGATATTCATTATAAGCAAGGACCCGACCATAGCTCAGTGCTCCTGTCAGGAGACAGTGGTGTGCTGCATTCAGGAAACTAGTATACTCCCATTAGGATAGTGATCCACTCGAGAAACACCCAGTGAGAGCTATTTCGAGGGAAGGGACACACCCCCATCACACAACACACGAACAGAGTTGAGGCTGTCAATCACATGCTGTGTGCTGGTGTTCCCTCCCCTGACACCTTTTTATCTCTTTGTGTCAGGAAGTATTGTCAGAAATTACTCATGCAGATAGCAGAGAAACTAAGGAGCAGAAAGAAATAACACTTAATGCTATGGATTTAGACAAGTGCACACTATAGAGGGATATGCTTTATTAATGTTTAATTTCAGAGGTTTACAATCACTTTAAGCATTTTCAGATGTATTTCAGGTGTTTTTTGCGTGTAAGGTCTCTTCCCCGTAGTGCTTTCCATTGGCTAAAACAAAAATTCCTGAAGTTTGACTACACAGGTAAAACATTTTGAAAATGTTCAAATATACATACGGCTGTAAATGCCTCAGTATTAATGTTGCGTCTTAAAAATTTAAGCAAATAAAAGATCGGAATGATCTTTTAAAGGAAAAAAAACAGATAGGCTTGAAGAAATAATTGCCCAAACAAAACAGGAAAAAAAGATAAAGGACATAAAAGAATCTGAACCAGGTGGATCTTTTGTCTGGCCTAATTACAGTTGTCAAAACTTTTAATGGTAAAAAAGGGACCTAAATCTATTTTCAAGATGTCTACTCTGAAAATTAACACATACAATAGATTGTTCAATGCACACTACTCCTTTCTTTTTGTATAGAGATTGAGTCAGAACTTGACAGGGCTTGTTCATATCTGAGCAGTTTATTACTGTGGTGCATCGGATAATAACTGCAAATGAAAGGTGGAGGTTTTTATTTAGTGGTTCAGTTCAAATCTATATTTGGTTTTAGTCTGTTCTATTTCATGTGATGCACTGTGACTGTTTGTTCCTTAAAGCCTGTCTTGCAACAATACTGTTGTCTTTTTGACCTATGATTTTCAACACTTACAGGAAAAAAATCCCCTAAACAAATAGCCTCCAAAAACCTCCTCCATGGCACAGCAGCTGGCGCTGACAGCTGTGTCGGGCATCTGAAACAAGAGCTGCTCCTGCAGCCTGTGATTTCAGAGCTAACCTGGTTAGTGTGTTTTATGGAAGTGGGAGTGCTGTAACTCACATTTAGGCGCGTTTCGTTTACAGGCGTTTTTCATTTTTGGCTATTTAAAAAAAAAAAAAAAAGAAAAAGCACCATGTGCTCAGCCAGGCCCTAGCCCTTTGGTCATGAGTTTTACCATGGTAATGCCAAGTGGTGAATTTGAGTGTGAATAGCAGTAATGAAGTAAATAGTGAGCAAGAAACTGAAGTAAAAAGTTAAAGGGTAACTCCACTGTTGTGGGGAAAAAAACAGCATAAAGAAAAAATAATATAGCGCATATGATTGCGTAACTAATCATTTTGTAATTGAATGTTATTAAAAAAAAACTTTCCTATTCAATCTGCAGCCATATACTGGCTTAGAAAGTGCACGTTCTGTTAAAATGCTCTCTTCCCGATTCACCTGTGGGTGTGTATTATTGTCATACACTGTGAGACAGCTGATTGAAGGAAAGGCACACACCCCCTCCACATAGGCAGAAACTTGCAGAGCTGTGCTGTGAATAGACCAGATTTTTGCTAATCTATTTATAGCACCTACCCTGACACAAAATTCAGTCTGGTTTTATCACAGTTGTCAGAACTTGATAGAAGTTATCATGCCAAAAACAGAAGAACGGAGCAGGAGAAAGCCACGGGCCAAGAAAACTCTACAGATATATGTGTCCAGCTCAAATTTCATGAATCAGGTTGACATCCACTTTAAGCACCCCCAGGTTGAGTGTCCATGATAAATTAATTTTAGGGAAGGGGGAAAGAAGGAAATGCAAGTTTACCCTCTAGTAAGAGGTCACTTTGTTAGACCAGAAGTTGAATCATTCATCCTTAATTAAGGTGTTGGCGCTGTAACCAAATAGCATATAGAAAAAAAGAAAAGATGTGCAGGCCGATAGACTCGGGCTGCAAAAGAAGTTACTTTGGGCACCAAGAAATAGTTCAGGGTATGATCAATTCATTCAAATATTATGTTTTATTTTAAATGTATTTCATTTCATTATTAACCATAAATATTTAATTAAATTAATAAAAGACCAAGAGCAATTCATAAAGAATATATATATATATATTCTTTATGAATTGCTCTTGGTCTTTTATTAATTTAATTAAATATTTATGGTTAATAATGAAATGAAATACATTTAAAATAAAACATAATATTTGAATGAATTGATCATACCCTGAACTATTTCTTGGTGCCCAAAGTAACTTCTTTTGCAGCCCGAGTCTATCGGCCTGCGCCTCTTTTCTTTTTTCTATGAGTATCCATGATAGCCTGTGCATAGAGGGACTACATTGAATAATGTTGGTTGTCATTCAATCTGGAAGACTGGTGACATCTAGTAGCAGGAAGGAATTACTATGGGGAACAGTGCCAGCTTAAAGGTTACTATTGCAGTAAAATCTGCTATTTTATTTTTAATAATTGTGGCCTTTGGATTTTATTCTTGAAGTTTGTGTCTTATAAGGCTGAACTGTTGACAGTGTCCCATTCACTACTGAGTTAAGTTTTTATCCTAAATATGTTAGGCTGCTTATCTTGTACATTTCTGCTTTCTGCTCAGATGTCTAGAAGCCATTCTTTCACAGAAAATGTAAATTTCTTCTATCATTAATGCTGTCTATTCTGTATGATACAGTGGCAGCTCTGTTCCAGTTTTTAAGAATAAAATAGTAGAAAATAGGTTTATATTTAATTCCAGCACTACAAAGGGAGTGTCATTTGTTTGACAAATACACATTGATCATACTTTCTCATTTGTGTGAATTTTTCTTTATTAACCACTTGCTTACTGGGCACTTAAACCCCCCTCAGTCCCAGACCAATTTTCAGCTTTCAGCGCTGATACACTTTGAATGACAATTGCGCGGGCATACAACACTGTACCCAAATGAAATTTTTATCATTTTTTTCCCACAAATAGAGCTTTCTTTTGGTGGTATTTAGTTACAGCTCGGAGTTTTATTTTTTGCTAAACAAACAAAAAAAGATGCAAAAAAAAAAAAAAATCATGTTTTAATAGTTTGTTATAAAATTTTGCAAACGGGTCATTTTTCTCCTTCATTGAAGTGCGCTGATAAGGCGGCACTGATAGGCTGCATTGGTGGGCACTGATAGGCTGCATTGGTGGGCACTAATAGGCTGCACTGGTGGGCACTGATAGGCATAGTTAAGGCGGCACTAATAGGCACAGATAAGGCGGCACCGATGGGCACAGATAAGGCGGCACTGATGGGCACAGATAAGATGGCACGGATGGGTGGCACGGATAAGTGGCACGGATGGGTGGCACGGATGGGCACTGATAGGTACCACAGATAGATGGGACTGATGGGCACTGATAGGTGGCACTGATAGGTGGCTCTGATAGGTGGCACTGCTGGGCACTGATGGGCGGCACTGCTGGGCACTGATGGGCGGCACTGCTGGGCACTGATGGGCGGCACTGGGGTGCAGCACCTTTGAGGCAGATTGGGTGGCACTGTGGGTGGCACTGTGGGTGGCACTGTGGGGTGGCACTGTGGGTGGCACTGTGGGCACTATGGGCACAGACGGGGGGCACTTACTTTTACTTTTATTTATCCTTCAGGATGGCACTGCGGGAGGCAGGTGGGCACTGGCAGGTGGCATGTGGTGCCTTGCATTGCTGGCCGTGATCGGGACTGATGTCCCGATCACGGCTGCCGGTGATCGGCTTTTTTTTTTTCTCCTCGCGCTGTCAGCGCGAGGAGGAATAATAGCCGATTACCGGCTCCGTTCTATCACATGATCAGCTGTCATTGGCTGACAGCTGATCACGTGATAAGGGGTCGGGATCGACCCCTTGCACGGATCGGTGATCAGGCGAGTCTCATAGACTCGCCGATCACAGAGCGCCGCGCGCGCCCCTCAGGGGGCGCGCAGGCCGCTCGTAACCGGGACGACGTCAATAGACATAGTCCCGGAAATCTAGGTCCGCGCTAATGCCGTCATTCGGCAATAGCGCGGTACCCAAGTGGTTAAAACTGAGAGGAGATATTTGTATTGTAGTGGCACATTGTATAGAAATCTGCAGGATGCCAACCCAACTTTGTTATATGTATGGTATATCCACTCCTTTAGGATCTAAGGTGGTATACACTCACCTCATTATTTATGCATTTTCACAGTTCTATTTTAATTTTTTGCTAATTCTCTTACCGAAAAATGCAGTTTCAAATCGATGTTACGCTAATCTGATAGTTACACAGCTTTCGAAAACCAGTTTGTCCAAATTTTTCCGAAGGGACAAACAAGAAAAATGTTCTCATATGATACCAGATAGTACGCTTTTCATTTAACCAGTACAGATTTTGTCCAAAAATACTATACAAATACAATGCAATACATTACATCACAATTTTTATTCTGTCGTATGAGAATTTTTGTAACTTTAGAAACCTATTCAAATGGAGACTAGCACACAAGCATGCTTTTAAACTAGGTGTTGGGTGGGAGGGCTTAGAGGTAGCAAAATACCGGCAGTGAGCATAGGACAGAGGGGATTAGTGGAGACACATCTAATCCCGGTGTTAATGAGTTACCAAATCAAAAACGGAGCCTCAGAAATAATGTGGAAAAAATAAATGCACCAATACAAAACTCAGGGGAATGTTCACGTGTTAGGATCCTAATAAATGAATGGAGGAACTGGAGCTGTTATTACATGAGGAAGATGTGGACTTCATGGGAATAAGAGAAACTTGGTTTGACAGCTCACATGACTGACTGGCAAACATCCAGGGGTATTCCTTGTATCGGAGGGACAGGGAGAGGGGGAGAGGTGTGTCTATATATCAGAAATGATTTGAGGGTAGAAGAGCAGAATGACATCAGTGATAATGGGGCAAGGGGGAGGTGGAATCGGTATGGTTGGAACTGCAAAAGGTGGAAATGAGCAGGAAATTACTAGTGGAGGTATGTTATAGGCCCCCTAACCTGAGGTGGAGTTGGATCTCCTTTCACAGTTAGAAAGGACAGCAAGACAGGGAAATATCATCATAATGGGGACTTCAACTATCCCTACATTGACTGCGCAGAAGGGACAGCCCACTCATTAAAGGCCCGCGTTTTCTTAAATGCTCTACAAGACAACTTCATGTTCCAATTGGTGGATTCCCCAACTAGAAGTAACGCATTACTAGATCTTTTAATTAAAAATCATACAGATCTGATTTCAGATGTGAAAATATGGGACAACTTGGGAACTAGCGGCCACTAAATTATTACATTCCACATAAATCATAGGAAAGGGAGGCACGAGGGGAGTACAAGAACACAAAATTTCAAAAGAGCCAACTTTTCTAAACTGCACTCAATGCTGCAGGACATTAAGTGGAACTAAATCCTTTAAAAATTGAATATGGAGGGAAAATGGGAATGCTTTAAGAATATATTAAATGTGTCACCAAGTGCATTCCAATAGGTAATAAATATAGAAGAACAAAGGTTAAACCTTTAAAAAAGACTATGAAAGACACATAGCAATGGAGAATAAAAATAATCCCAAGAATTTTTTTAACCACTTTACGACCAGCGCGCAACGATGTACGTCCCTTTTTGAAGAGGGATATCTCGGTAACGGCAGCAGCTGCTGCCACAACCGAGACATCCATCTCTTCAGGCGCTGGTCATGTGTAAGATAATGGTGGTCTCTGCGGCGGGTTCGCCGCGAGATCACCGTTATAGGCGGCGGGAGAGGTGCCACCCCCCTCTCGCCGCTCTCCAGCACCCTCCACCGCTTACTGGAGCTGTCGGTAGCGGCGGAGGCAATTGGGACCTGTCTTGTCTGTGGTATGGAGACGAGTGAGGCTAAGATGGCCCCCAGCCCTCTCTATACCATAGCAGGGCGGAAGTGACGTCAAAACGTCACTTCCACCTTTACCACATTTTTTCAATGTAATTTTTTCAAATGACAATTTTTGTTTTTATTGTATTTAAGTCCAAATATGAGATCTGAGGACTTTTTGACCCTAGATCTCATATTTAAGAGGACCTGTCATGCTTTTTTCTATTGCAAGGGATATTTATATCTAAGTAATTTTCTAGCAAAAAAAACAGTTTTAAACATGTAAACACAGAGTCTGAAAAAGAGTCTCGGTCCTTAAGTGGTTAAATACATTAAGAGTAAAAAGGTGAGGTTGGAACACATAGGCCCCATAAAGGGACAAGGATGGTAAGATGGTTACAGATGACAAAGGAAAAGGCAGCTGTACTAATGCTTTCTTCTCCTCGGTCTTCACACAGGAAAAGAGTGGGTACACTGGCCATGACTATATTGTTAGTGACATGTCACAGGATCTATACCTGTGCTTAATAGAGGCCATAGTCTGGAAAGGATTAGAGAATCTAAACATAAATAAATCACCTGGATGGCGTAAACCCGAGAGTCCTTAAAGAACTCAGTCAGGTTATAGCCAGATCTTCATGGACAGCATACTGACAGGATTGGTACCAGCCGATTGACAAAAAGCTCACGTGGTACCAATATTCAAAAAAAAGGCAGAAATCTATTCCTGGGAACTATATGCCTGTTAGTAGTTTGTAAATAATTTGAGAGGATGATAGGGACCATATCCAAGAATTTGCTGACGAAAAACAGTATCATTAACAGTAATCAGCATGGTTTACGAAAGGTCTTGCCAAACCAAACTATTAACATTCTACGAGGAAGTGAACTTCCATCTGGACAAAGGTATGCCGGTGGATGTGGTGCATCTAGATTTTGCAAAAGCATTTTGATACAGTCCACCACAAATGCTTTAATCTACAAGGTCTATGAGGTCTGTAGGCATGGACCATAAGGTCTGTTCTTGGATTGATAACTGGCTACGGGGTCGTGTCCAAAGGGTTGTGATAAATACAGTGCACTCAGAATGGTCTAGAGTGGTCAGTAGGGCACCCCAGGGCTCTGTCCTGGGACCAATTCTGTTTAATTTATTTATAAATGATATAGAGGGTGGGAGAAGTATCTCAATCTCAGTGTTTGCTGACGACACAATAATATGCAGGGCAGTAACAATGCAGCAGGATATAGAAACTTTGCAAGAGGACCTGAATAAATTGATGGAATGGGCTACTGCATGGCAAATTAAGTTTAACATTGAAAAATGTAAGGTAATGCACTTGAGGGGGGGGGGGGTAAAAATATATAAACACAAGTTACTCATTAGGAGGAGAACCTCTAGGGGCTTCCAGGATGGAGAAGGACCTAGGGGTCCTAGTAGAAGACAGACTGAGCAATAGCATGCAGTGTCAGGCTGCGGCTACCAAAGCCAGCAGAATATTAGCATGAATTAAAAAGGGAATTTACTCCAGAGATACAATTATTATTCAGTCACTTTATAAAACTCTGGTTCGGCCACATCTGGAGTATTCTGTGCAGTTCTGGTCACCAGTCCTCAGATGGGACATGCTGGAGCTGGAGAGAGTCCAGAAAATGGCAACAAAATGAATATGGGGGCTGGAGGACCTCAATTATGAGGAACAACTACAAGCACTAAATTTATTCTCCTTGGAGAAGAGACGCTTGCAAGTAAATATAATGATATACAAATATCTCAATGGTGAGCCCAGCGTAAGTAAGAAACTTTTCAGTCCCAGGGAGTGTAAGAGAACACGGGGCCACACAATGAGATTGGAAGAGAAGCAGTTTAATTTTAAACTGCGTAGGGCAGTAAGGATGTGGAACTCTCTTCCACAATTGGTGGTGTCGGCAGGAAGTATGGATAGTTTTAAAGACTCTTGGACGAGCATCTTAGCAAAAACAATATACGGGGATATGGGAAATTATTTTTCTACACACACCTATACAGGTTTAACTGGATGGACTGTTGTCTTTATTCAACCTCACCAACTATGTAACTATAAAATAAACAAAAAAACCTGATGATCATTCGTCTGATAATCTCATTGTGTGTGTCAGGATTAAGTGTTGTACAAGAGACTGTTGAAATCAAGACAGGTATTTATATTGCAAAAAAAAAAAAAAAAGATTTATTAATTAATCCAGAGCTTCATCAATAACGTTTGTTTTTTATATCTGCTTTGTTAATCCCATTTGTTAAGATATAACTTTTTCTGCAAAATGTATAAAAAAAGTACTTTTTTATGATGGGGCAGCAGTTTCCCTATTTTTTTACAGGTTTAACAAGATAATTGATCAGTGGAAACATTTGACAATGGCCTAAGAATGTTATTTAATTATTGGGTTGGGGCTATATTTATTGTTAGAAGATTTTAATTAAACATAACAAATTTAACATCTAGGTATTATCTATACAATAAACTATCAGAGAATAAGTGCTAATTTAGTTAATATCTTAGTGTACATTGTACACATCCTGTCCTGATCTCATTTTTATACTGAAACTCCAACTCCTTCACTGATGGCTGCACCTGTGCAGTGACCTCTCAAGTTCTTGTATAGTGCCATTTTCTGAGCCTCTGCATTCTCAAGAGAGTATCTTTTTATGATAATACATCCGTCCTTAGCCTAGGTTAACACTATGCAGTGTGCGGAAACGCATGTGATTTTTGAACAGGAATCACACCACATTTCTGTTCAAATCACATGCAAATCTTCAGCAGTGCAATTTGAGCTATTACTCTGTATGGCTCCCTGTCCCCCTGTCAGAACACAATCTGCTGGGGAGATCGCTGTACTTACTTTGCCTAGTGATTACAGTGCTCCAAGAGCTGACAGTTTTTTTTTCCGGGTTGAACAATAAAAAAACAAAAACAAATAGTGTTTACCAGGATTAAGGGCTATTTCACACTAGGTGTGCCAGAACTGCATTGGGCATGCTTGCCTGGTGCAAGACAAAAGGACTTGTTTCCTAAAAGGGTGGCATGCAGAACTTTTTTCAGTGCAGCGAATTGTGACACAACCTATTGCATCGCAATGCCACCATAGGATTCGAACGGTATGAAATGTCAAGGTTTGGATAAAAAAAAAAAAAAAAAAAAAAAGGGTAGCCGGACCACCTCTTCAGCACTGTTTTTGCCAGCACACACCAGCAGCTGCATGTTCAGATTCACTGTCTGGTGTGAACAGGGACCCAGAAACTATTTTCAGCGTGTGCACCTAATTTTAACGAGAGATGCAAGCCTCAAAGTCAGACAATGGTTCAGCTGTATTCTGCAGAATATATTTTATAGAGTTTTTAGATTCAGAGGCCCAGGGATTAGTACTGATTTTTTTTTTTTTTTTATAGTAAATATGCAGTTAGTCTTTAATAGCCATTTGCCTGTAGGCACATTGTAACAAGTCAGATTTTATTTTCAATTTTTTGCCTTCATTTTAAATCAATAATCTTATATCTTTTCAGCGTTTGGCTTTTTTTTGGCAGTTTTCTTTTATTCTAGTGATACTTTAAAGGAATCTAATTTGCTGTTAAACTGGCCATAATATTAAAACTTGTTTCTATGTACAGCTTTTCCCTCTAAGGACTCCAAGCATGGTACAGAACATCTTAACAGAATTAGATGCCTGTACAGATGTAAGGTTTTTAGATGTCCTTAGCTGCACTAATACGTTTATAGAAGAATTATCGCTAGAAATGAAAAAAAGATTATTAACCGCTTGCCGACCAGCCTCCGTCATTATACTGCAGCAGGTTGACTTGTTCCTGCATATCGCCGTAGGTGTACGTTGGCTCATGAACTCAATTTTGTGGGCATGTGCACACTCCCATTGGCCAATCAGCGGGGAGCCAATCAGCGGGTTTGGCAGACTCTATGTGCGCCGGCCACCCGCGGTCATTCCCCGCAGTGGCAGAACGGGGATCTGCCTGTGTAAATAAGGCAGATCTCCATTCTGACGGGGGATCACACCAATCCTGTCTTTCTGCTAAGCAGGAAGATGGATCAGTGTGTTTCCCAGTCACACAGTTCCCCATACAGTTAGAAAACACAAACCGGGAAGACATTTAACCCCCTTGATCGCCCATGATGTTTAACCCTTCCCTGCCAGTGTCATTAGTACAATAACAGTGCATATTTTTAGCACTCATTACTGTAATAATGTCACTGGTTCCCAAAAAAGTGTCAAAAATGTCAGTTAGGTGTCCGATCTGTCCGCCACAATTGCTAGTTAAAAATAAATTATGGCCTGGTCATTAAGGGGGCAAAGTGGTTAAGCAGCCCCAGGTTGAATGTCCATAATAGCCTGTGTTCAGGAGGACTACATTGAATAATGTTGGCTGTCATTCAATCTGGAAGACTGGTGACATCTAGTGGAAGAAAGGAATTACTACGGGGAACAGTGCCAGATTGAAGGTTACTATTGCTGTAAAATCTGCTTTTTTTGACATTTTTTTAATGGCAGAAAATAAAATCTCTTCTTTTTTTATTTCAAAATTGTCATGTTTATGTTTATGGAAGTGTGAATAGTAGGTTATGGCGCTAAACCCCAAAATATTATATACCTGGTATATTATAACCTGTCTTTGACAAGAGAATAAAACTAATTTATATGGTGATCTATGTGCAAAACATATTCTTGTGTGGGTATAATAGTGTCCCAAAAACTATAATTAAATACTAAAATATTACTTGAATATTAATTAACAAGTGGTGATAATTTATATGTTGAACATGTGCTAACACAGATGTGCCAATAAAATTAATGTAGATTAAATTACATATAACCTTTATACATTATAAAATTCATTGTTGTGAAAACATCATTGCGTGTGAAAAAAACATTTAAACACACATCCTAGGATCACTGAAAAAATGTGTTCCATGTAGCAATGTCCCAGGTAGCGGTGAAATAAAGTGACAAGTGCAAAAAGTGCCAATATCTTCAATGCAGAGAAAAACAATCTTCCCCGGTGCGCCAATCATTGCTATGGTATTGTGAATGCTCTCACCAGAACTTATACCCCAGCGGGGTTGGATGGGCTTTCACAGTATGAGCCACTGTGCTGCTATCTGGTCTCTGCTGCTGGTGCGCTGGGGAGATGTTCGCTCTTCAATTTATATTGTTTCCATTGGTATATGCATTGAGGGAAGAAACATATCCATGGTGTAGTATGTATAAACGATTGCTTTATTTTAAAATACGAAGAAAACCTACTCACATATGGAGAGTAAAAAATCACTCTGTATACAAAAGCATCCGCCGGCTGCTGCTGGCTATGGGGAAGGTGAACGTAACTTGACCACTCCCTACGCGTTTCGTCAGAGTGACGTCTTCTGGAGCTTTATGTTTATAGTGCAAAAAATAAAACAACACAGATGTGATAAAATGCCACCAAAAGAAAGCTCTATTTCTGGGAAAAAAAGGACATCAATTTTGTTTGGGTACAGTGTTGCATGATCTCGCAATTGTCAGTTAAACCGACACAGTCCCATATCGCAAAAAAACGTTGTCCATGTCAATGGATGCAGCAGCAGGGCTCGGTTGTGAGCATAGGGGCAACTTGGAGGTCCACTCTATGTAATTCCACTGCACAGAGCAGTTAAGTATAGACATGTTTGCAATTTGTTTATTTTTTATTTACCTTTACAATCACTTTAAGTCCACAATTTTAATCTATGTGAGAAAGAAACTTGAGGGAAAAAATGGCTTATATTATAGCGGAACAAAATCACATGTTGGAGTTAATAGGGATGATTTACTTAATGTGATTGTAAACGCTTGTTTCTTTTTTTTTAAATAACAAACATGTCATACTTACCTCCACTGTGCAGCTCGTTTTGCACAGAGTGGCCCAATCCTCGAATACTGGGGTCCCTCGTCGGCTCCCGTGGCTCCTCCTCACTTCAGATAACCCCCTAGAAGAAGCGCTTTCCCGGAGGGAATACCTTGCGTGCGCACTCCCGAGCCCAGCATTCGGCATCCATAGACACGAATGCCAGACTCTGCCCCGACCCCGGTGCCTGCGTCATTGGATTTGATTGACAGAAATGGGAGCCAATGGCTGTGCTGCTATCAATCTATCCAATCAAGAGCTGGGACCCTGTGCAGAGAGGGACAGTGCATCTCTGGCGTGGGAATTACGGGACTCAGGTAAGTAAAACGGGGGGGCTTGGGGGGCTGGTGACTGCTAGAAGTTTTTTCACCTTAATGCATCTTATGAAAAAACATGAGGGTTTACAATATATCCAGTGAAGTGAACAGCCTCAAATGATACACAGGGATGATCTAATCTCCCTACATAAGTTTTACGTGTATTATCTGCTGTCTTCAGCTTCATATACTGTTTAGAAAGTTCACATCGTGTTAGGAGATTTTCTCTTCTTGGTTAGCACTGCAGTGAAGCCTGGGCATACAGCCAAGACAGCTGATTGGAGGAAAGGCACACAGCCCCTCTCCTCATAGGCAAAGGAAGAAAAGAATGTGCAAAGCTCTGCTCTGAGACGGCAGACTGACTGCTAATCTATTTATTGTAACCTCCCCCGACACACACTTCTATCTCCCATCTTGGAGAACGTGTGAGAAGTTATCAGGCTGATAACAGAACTATGGAGCAAGAGACAGCTACGGGACACAGTGCTTTAACCACTTGCTTACTGGGCACTTAAACCCCCCTCAGTCCCAGACCAATTTTCAGCTTTCAGCGCTGATGCACTTTGAATGACAATTGCGCGGGCATACAACACTGTACCCAAATGAAATTTTTATCATTTTTTTCCCACAAATAGAGCTTTCTTTTGGTGGTATTTAGTTACAGCTCGGAGTTTTATTTTTTGCTAAACAAACAAAAAAAGATGCAAAAAAAAAAAAAAAAAAAATCATGTTTTAATAGTTTGTTATAAAATTTTGCAAACGGGTCATTTTTCTCCTTCATTGAAGTGCGCTGATTAGGCGGCACTGATGGCTGCATTGGTGGGCACTGATGGGCTGCATTGGTGGGCACTGATGGGCTGCATTGGTGGGCACTGATAGGCTGCACTGGTGGGCACTGATAGGCATAGTTAAGGCGGCACTAATAGGCACAGATAAGGCGGCACCGATGGGCACAGATAAGGCGGCACTGATGGGCAAAGATGGGCACAGATAAGATGGCACGGATGGGTGGCACGGATAAGTGGCACGGATGGGTGGCACGGATGGGCACTGATAGGTACCACAGATAGATGGGACTGATGGGCACTGATAGGTGGCACTGATAGGTGGCTCTGATAGGTGGCACTGCTGGGCACTGATGGGCGGCACTGCTGGGCACTGATGGGCGGCACTGATGGGCGGCACTGGGGTGCAGCACCTTTGAGGCAGATTTTGGGTGGCACTGTGGGTGGCACTGTGGGTGGCACTGTGGGCACTGCTGGGTGGCACTGTGGGCACTGCTGGGTGGCACTGTGGGCACTATGGGCACTGCTGGGTGGCACTAACAGGGGGGCACTTACTTTATTTCAGGATGGCACTGCGGGTGGCAGGTGGGCACTGGCAGGGGGCAGGTGTCCGCTTGAATTGTTGGCCGTGATCGGGACTGATGTCCCGAACACGGCCGCCGGCGATCGGCTTTTTTTTTTTCTCCTCGCGCTGTCAGCGCGAGGAGGAATACTAGCCGATTACCGGCTCCGTTTTATCACATGATCAGCTGTCATTGGCTGACAGCTGATCACATGATAAGGGGTCGGGATCGACCCCTTACACGGATCGGTGATCAGGCGAGTCTCACGGACTCGCCGATCACAGGGCGCGCAGGCCGCTCGTAACCGGGACGACGTCAATAGACGTAGTCCCGGCAATCTAGGTCCGCGCTAATGCCGTCATTCGGCAATAGCGCGGTACCCAAGTGGTTAAAGAGAGATAAGAAAACACTGCATATATATGTGCCCAGCTGAAATTTCATGAATTGGATTTACATCCCTTTTAAGGCAAACAGGCTGTTCATTGCACAAGGGAATTTTCCCTTAGCTTAATGAATAAGTAAAATAATCCCTGTGCAAAGAATAACCAATCACCCAATACCCAAACACGTGTAAGGAAAATAAACAACAACAATATTTTTGCTTGCACATGATTGGATGATGGAAATCAACAGAGTTTTGTAACTCTGTGTACACTGGTTTTGTGTGAATAGGGGCAAAAATGAACGTTATTAAGCTATTTTCTCTCTAGCTTAATTTCTTTTCTAAAAATAGAGTGGATCAGGAAAATACTGCATTATGACTACTAGATAGAGCTAAAGATCAAAGTAAAAAAGTATTTAAATGTAATGAATCAGCTACTGCAAAGCGTGAACTGCTATGTATGATCGATACAATGTTGTGGAACTGAAACAAGTAACTGACAAGTTTACTGAGCTGAAACCCTTTAGCCTTTCTTCACACCAGTGTGGCTTTGAAGTTGTGCTACTTGTGTGACTTCACAGCCAACTATTCAGTGTGACTTCATGGCAGCTTGCTAAAACTCTGCGTGACTTAATGTAACAAACGAGTTGCAATGAAGTCGCACAAAAATAGTGCAAGAACCTTTTTCAAAGGTGCTGCAACTTAGGTTGCACCTAGTTGAACAATTCCATTGCCGCTAATGAGGTGAAACTTGTCATGCGACATTGAACTCTCAAGTTGCATGGCAAGTCGCACTGATTTGAATTATTTGTATGAATAGTCCAATGCATCTTTTAATTTTATAAGTGAAACATTTTTAGTGTCTCGAATTACCATGCTCCACAGATGGTTTGTGGTGGTCAGCTCTCTGCAAATAATATTCAATGAATATAATGCTACAGAAAGTTGTCAGAGAGTGCAGATACATAAAAAGGTATGGTCAGAGATGACAGGCATGCTGTACATTCATAGACTAGCAACACATTTCAAAAGACAGTCATAGATTGAAAAAAAATGCATGATATATCATGGAGAAGAGCAGCTGTGGGGCTGCTCACACATCGACATCCCTTGAGGTATGTACAGTGGGAACCAGGAGAGGGGGAGGGTATCTGGCATTAGTTCACTTTTACATTTTTTTTCTGTAAAGGTGAATTAAAGTAATTCTAAAGGCTCAAGGTTTCTTTACCTTCATGCATTGTATACCTTCTCTGTGCAGCAGCCCCGCTAATACTTTCCTGAGCCCAATCTCAATCTAGTGATGTGAATGAAAGCCTTGGCTCTTCAGGTACTCTCCCTTCTCATTGGCTGAGACAGCCAGTGAGCCAATGAGGATTGATAAGGGACGGGGCCGACCCAAAGCTCCAGAATGAGCCTTCTGGAGTGCCCCCATTGAAAGCGGCTTGTTCTGGGGGCACTTGGCAAGAGGGAGGGGCGATGAGCGTTCTGTAAAGGACCCGAGAAGAGGAGGGTGCAGGCTGCTCTGTGCAAAACCACTGCACAGAGTAGATGAGTATGACATGTTTGTTATTTAAAAAAAAAATCCTTTAATATCACTTTAACATTTTAAAGCTGAACTCCTGGCTAAGCTCAGCATAAAATGTTAAATTACCTTTACAGAAAAAATGTAAAGGTTAACTAATACTGGATAACTTCCCCCCCAATCCCCTCTGTACTTAGCTCTAGAGTTGCCAAACTGTCAGCTCCCCCGCAACTGCTCCATCATTTTGAGAATTTAAAATCCCTGAGAAAGAGCATCTATGGGGCTGCTGACAGCTCGGCAACCTTTGAGGTACTTACAGCAGGGATGGAGGTGAAAAGGATGTCCAGTGTTTATTTTTACATTTTTTTCTGTAAAGGGGAACTAACCCTTTAAGGATATACAGTATAAGCCTAAAAATGCTTCTTAAGCATTCAAAACATGGTGCTCATGGAAAGATCCAATCCAGTATTGCATATTATGTTTTTATCTCATCTCATTTCATTTTAACTATTATGAGGATTTGTATTACAATTTTATGCCTGTGCCTAGCTCTTTGCAATCCTGTACATTTTGGTTACTGCCTGATAATCTGATCATTTAATTGTGAAATGTAGTCATAAGAGAGATGGAACACAAATGAAGAGAGTATTATTATTGGCTCATTCTGAACAATTAAAAGGTTATTCTAATTTTTAGTGTCAGGAGAGGAAGAATCTTACATTATCTATAAAGTTTGAGGTCATACGTTTTCAAGTATTTAGAAACCGGGGTATATTATCTTTTACATTCATCTTTTTTAGTCATGTTGTCTTCTAGATAGACTGGGAAGTGACTGAAAAACTTAGAATCCTGAACATTCAATAGAATAAAAAGTATTTTAAAAGGGGTTGAAAGGTTTTCTAGGTGTCTGGAAAATCTCATAGAACAATTTCCAATGCTATAAAATGATAGAGCAGTCATGAACTACCTTAAGGCACAAAATCTTGGTTAAGCCATAGATAACTCTTATCAAAGAAAGCCATGCTGCAAAATCTTGGTTAAGCCATAGACAACTCTTATCAAAGAAAGCCATGCTCCAAAATCTTGTCTTGTGATTATAGGGCACCTCAGGCATAAAGAGGCATTTTCAATCTTTTTGTGATGATCCTTTACTCTTCTGTAGATAGGTACTATCAGTTGATAAGTAGTAGCACCACTGTAGGTTTAAGATTAGGCTTCACCTTGGGTACTGTGAGGGGTTTGCTCGGTAGCGGGTGTGTGTGACCCCCTGGATGGGTTCACAACACAAAGTCAGGCACAGCAGACAGCGGTGTAGGTTCAAAAAACAAAAGATCCGGTTTATTTATGCTACATGCAGTGATACATATAACAGCCAAACAAAATAAAACAAGAAAATAAATCCTGGTCAGCTTGACCTCTAACTACACACGTAGACTCCCTGTCTAACAACTGGGTGCAGCCTTGTGCTGCCCCAGTCCCTGTCTCTATTGTAGGGGTTTGCCACACAGGCATTAACTCACCGCACAGAACAGATCTCAGACTCCCCAGTCTATACACACAAAACTGGTTCCAGGATGGAGCATCTCCCTATGCATGCTGGGGTTTTTTGTAGAGGTCTTAATGAGCCCACTTACTTCAGCTGGGCTCATTAACTCTTCCCCTCTAATTGTAAAAGTCTGCATAAAGCCTGAATCTAGGACACACATATTTCCCATCCTGGATACAACCAGGTGATTTTACCTGCGTGCTGCCACATACCCCCCCCCTCTTGTTTCAACCTTGGGGTTGTAACACAAGCAGCCAGACACGCATGTATCCGAGACAAAGCATCCACATTCCCCATTTTAACACCAGGGCGATGCTTAACTGTAAAGTTAAATTCCTGTAGGGCCAGGAACCACCTATTTACCCTTCTATTGGTCTCCTTGTTTTGAGCCATCCACTTTAAAGGAGCGTGATCAGTCACCAGGTCAAAGTGCCTACCTAGCAGATAGTACCGAAGGGAATCTAGAGCCCACTTCACTGCTAAACATTCCTTCTCAATCGTGGAGTAATTTACCTCATGGGACTTCAACTTCCTGCTGAGGTAAATGACTGGGTGCTCTTCCCCGTTCCAGACCTGGGATAACACTGCTCCTAACCCAACGTCTGATGCATCAGTTTGTACCACGAAGTCCTTAGAGAAGTCTGGTGAGTACAACACTGGCTGGCTACATAAGGCTGTTTTTAAGGACTGAAATGCTTCTTCAGCCTCTGGGGACCATTTAACCATGACAGACTCTTTCCCTTTTGTCAGGTTGGTGAGGGGCACAGCCTGATAAGCAAAATGAGGAATGAATCGTCGATAATAGCCAGCGATTCCCAGAAAGGCTCGTACCTGTTTCTTGCTGTTGGGACGTGGCCAACTCTGTATGGCCTCGACTTTATTGACTTGGGGTTTTATCACCCCCCTCCCAATAGTGTACCCAAGATATTTGGCCTCCTCCTGTCCAATGGTACACTTCTTTGGATTGGCCGTAAACCCAGCTTCCCGGATAGAGTCTAGGACTGCTTGTACTTTTGGCAAATGTGAGACCCAGTCTGTGCTATGGATAATCACATCATCCAGGTAAGCTGCAGCATATTTCTGATGGGGCCTCAGAATCTTATCCATTTTCCGCTGGAATGTTGCCGGTGCATTCTGTAACCCAAACGGCATTCTCTTATATTGGAATGCCCCATCTGGGGTTACAAACGCAGTTTTCTCCTTGGCCGACTCGGCCAGGGGAATTTGCCAATACCCTTTGGTGAGATCAAGAGTTGTCATATATCGGGCTGTTCCCAGCCGGTCAATCAACTCATCTATACGTGGCATGGGGTAGGTGTCAAATTTTGTAACTTTATTTAATTGTCTAAAATCGTTACAAAATCGCCAGCTCCCATCAGGTTTGGGCACTAGTACGATAGGACTGGACCAGTCACTCTGGGACTCCTCTATCACCCCCAATTCCAGCATCCTTTGAACCTCCCCACGTATTGCCTCCCGTCGGGCCTCTGGTATTCTATAAGGTTTTAGTTTTACCCTTTCTCCTGGCGGGGTGATAATGTCATGCTCTACGCCAGATGTTTGTCCCGGCAGCTCAGAGAAAATCTCTTTGTTACGAAGTACAAACTCTTTAACCTCCTGTTGTTGGGGTTTCGATAAGGTGTCTGCTATTCCAACCTCAGGAACTAAGCAAACAGGCTGTGCTTGTGACAAAGTCTCCGCGACTAGGGATTCCCTATCCCTCCAGGCTTTCAGCAGATTGACGTGATAGATCTGCTCCGGCTTTCGCCTTCCTGGCTGTCTAACCCTGTAGTTCACCTCACTAATTTTTTCAATTACTTCATATGGACCTTGCCATTTGGCCAAAAATTTGCTTTCAACCGTAGGGACTAGCACCAAGACCCTATCCCCCGGGGAAAAAGTACGGGTCTTGGCCCCACGGTTGTACACTCTCTGCTGTGCTAACTGCGCTTGGGTTAAATGTTCCTTTACAATTGGCATTACCTGTGCAATTCTATCTTGCATCAGGGCGACATGCTCAATCACACTCCTGTGAGGAGAACTCTCATTTTCCCAAGTTTCCTTGGCGATATCCAGCAGCCCTCTTGGGTGTCTCCCATAGAGCAACTCGAAGGGTGAGAAACCCGTAGAGGATTGGGGTACCTCCCTAATGGCAAACATCAGATAGGGTATTAGACAATCCCAATTCTTTCCATCTCTATCCACCACCTTCTTTAACATTTGTTTTAGGGTTTTGTTGAATCTTTCAACCAACCCATCTGTTTGGGGGTGATACACAGATGTACGCAATTGCTTCACTTTGTACAACTTGCATAATTCTTTCATAACCCGGGACATAAAGGGTGTACCTTGGTCCGTAAGCAGTTCCTTACAAATACCCACGCGGCTAAAAACAAGAGATAGCTCTTTGGCTATGGTTTTGGCCGAGGTATTTCGGAGAGGAATTGCTTCCGGATAACGGGTGGCATAGTCCAATATAACCAAAATGTACTGATGCCCCCTGGCGGACTTCATTATCGGACCTACCAAATCCATTGCGATCCTTTCAAAGGGGACCTCAATGATAGGAAGAGGTACCAGCGGGTTACGGAAATGTGGCATAGGTGCCGTCTTCTGACACACAGGGCAGGAGGAACAATACTTTTCTATTTCCTTCATGACCCCAGGCCAATAGAATCTCTGCAATACCCTCTCTCTGGTTTTCTCTGTCCCCAGATGACCTCCCAGAATGTGTCCATGAGCCAATTCTAACACCAACTTCCTGTAAGGTTTGGGCACTACAAGTTGCTCAATGGTTTCTTCTGCCCTTTGAGCCACTCGATACAGCAGGTCCCTTTCCATAGTGAAGTAAGGATAAGGGCAAGTCTTATCTGGGTTCACTAACTCGCCATCTATTTTCACCACATTTTCCCGTGCCTTTATTAGGGTGGGGTCTTTTAACTGTTCTGTGGCAAAATTTTCCCTGTGAACCTCAAGATCCGAAAACTCCACAGACGGCATGTTTTCATCTGAGGATGTTGGCTCCTCCCCAGTTTCTCGAGTTTCCCCCGCCAATACCGACAAGGGAAATTCAGGAGAGTCCTCACCACTCCCAGAGGAATTCTGGTCATCTTCCTGGTTTATAGGGGCACCAGTGGGGGCTCAGGACAATCCCAGAGTTCCCAGAATTTTGGAAAATCCCTTCCCACAATAGCATCATGTGGTAAGTGAGACACTAACCCCACCTGATGAGAGAGGTTACCTTTGGGGGTCTCAAAAAACACTGAAGTTACAGGATACTCTCGGGTGTCCCCATGCACACGAATAACAGCCACCCTGTTCTTCCCAGAGACCTCTGTAGTAACTAATTCAGCTTTTATCAATGTTACCAGGCTACCTGAATCCAGCAACACATCAACATTTCTACCATTAATACACATTTTACATAAATGTTTCTCAGGTCCCCGAATGGCAGTGCATGCAACTGTCGCAAACAGCGACTGACGTCTCTCCCTTATAAAGGCACATTGCATAGGCTCATCCACAACGGGGCAATTGGCTGCAATATGTCCCTCTTGCCGGCAGCGGTAGAAAATAATCTTTTTCGCTGTCTCTTGCAGCATGGGCTTCCTGGGCTGCTCCCGCCAGACCTTAGGTAGAACTCCCACCCTCTCACTCTCTCCACCCTCGCCCCTTGGAGTCATCTTACCCGCCACTGGGGATGATCTGGTCTTAGGATGGAAAGTCCGTGAGTCCCTGGAAGAGGTGGTCAAGTTCTCTGTAGCCAAGTACCTCTCAACCAGATCCACAAGTTTATCTGCATTTTCTGGGTCTCCATGGCTTACCCATTTTTGGATGGCAGTAGGAAGAGCTCTCAGGAAACGATCCATAACCACACGTTCCACAATGTTTGGTGCGGTCAAAATCTCTGGCTGCAGCCACTTCCTGCTCAGGTGAATGAGATCATACATTTGAGATCTGGGGGGTTTTCCAACCTGAAAAGTCCAATTATGCACACGCTGAGCCCGGATGGCCAGGGTGACACCCAGCCTTGCCAATATTTCTGTTTTTAGCACCACATAGTCTTTTGCTTGGTCAGGCTTTAGGTCATAATAAGCTTTCTGCGATTCCCCAGTTAACAGAGGGGCCACCAGTCCAGCCCATTGCTCCTTAGGCCACTTTTCCCTTTCAGCAGTCCTTTCAAATGTGGTCAAAAACACCTCCGGATCATCCTCTCCAGTCATTTTTGTCAGTAAATGGCTCACACCAAAGGATGCGGTGTTATTGTAACCACTTGCTTCATTGGTCTGCGGACGTTGCTGTATCAATGTCTCTATTTGCTGTTGAAAACTCTGCTCTTGCTTCTGCAACAGGTCTATGAAGCGGGCTTCAGATCGCTGCTGGGCTTGTTGCTGAGCTTCCAAACTCTGCTGGTGAGCCTTCTGCTGATTTTCCAAACTCTGCTGCAAAGTTGCATTTGTCTGCTGCTGGGCTTGTTGCTGAGCTTCCATACTCTGCTGCAAAGTTGCATTTGTCTGTTGTTGAGCTGCAAGGCTCCTTTGTAAACCCGCATTTGTTTGCTGCTGATTTGCATTGGCTAGAGCCAGCTGTCTCAGTATCTCCTCCATGCTGGCCTTAAAAAAAAAAACTGCCAAAATTCTCCACCAACTGTGAGGGGTTTGCTCGGTAGCGGGTGTGTGTGACCCCCTGGATGGGTTCACAACACAAAGTCAGGCACAGCAGACAGCGGTGTAGGTTCAAAAAACAAAAGATCCGGTTTATTTACACTACATGCAGTGATACATATAACAGCCAAACAAAATAAAACAAGAAAATAAATCCTGGTCAGCTTGACCTCTAACTACACACGTAGACTCCCTGTCTAACATCTGGGTGCAGCCTTGTGCTGCCCCAGTCCCTGTCTCTATTGTAGGGGTTTGCCACACAGGCGTTAACTCACCGCACAGAACAGATCTCAGACTCCCCAGTCTATACACACAAAACTGGTTCCAGGATGGAGCATCTCCCTATGCATGCTGGGGTTTTTTGTAGAGGTCTTAATGAGCCCACTTACTTCAGCTGGGCTCATTAACTCTTCCCCTCTAATTGTAAAAGTCTGCATAAAGCCTGAATCTAGGACACACATATTTCCCATCCTGGATACAACCAGGTGATTTTACCTGTGTGCTGCCACAGTACATACACAACTCCAATATATTGGAGTTGTGTATGTACCCAAGGTGAAACCTACTCCATTATCCCTAGCAGACTTTCCTCACCAGAGCAGGTATGGTTTTAATTCAAGATTGTAAATATGTCCATGCATTGGGATTTACAGTATATTAAAATACCTTGGATGAAATAGACCTTGAGCCAAGAGATAGAGCTGTGATGACTGAGAACTTCCTTGATATCAATATATATGAACTCCCATATTTAATAAAAAATAATAAGGATAAATTAGAAGGGGAAACTAGTGGGCCAAGGCTAGGAGTGTGATTAACATTGTTATTGCATGTACATAACAGATGTACTTTGTTAAAGCGGGAGTCCGCCGTTTTTTTCTTTTTAAAAGCCAGCAGCTACAAATACTGCAGCTGCTGACTTTTAAAATAGTGACACTTACCCGCCCAGCGCACCCGCGATGTCGGCACCCGAAGCCGATCTCTTGATTGTCTCTCGGGTGCTGCCGTCACCATCTTGGGTATGGGAATCAGGAAGTGGAGCCTTTCGGCTTAATTTCCCGGTTCCCTACTGCGCATGCGCGAGTCGCGCTGCGCAATAAGGATGGTCCCGCTTTCTCTGGGATCCGTGTGTTTCCCAGCAGGCAGCGGGGGACTTTCGGAAAGGGGCGTAGATTCTGCAGAAAGGGGCGTACTGTACAGGTACCTGCACCCCCCTCCCCCCTGAAAAGTTCCAATTGTGGCGCCGGAGGGGGGGAGGATTCCAACGAATGGAAGGTTCACTTTAGGGTGGACCTCCGCTTTAATGTGTTTTTTAATAATGTGTTATTGAATTTGTAATTAACATTTTTACTTTTTTAAATAGTCATTATGTATGGCTCCATGATTGGATGTAGAGATACATGTTGATCATGTACCACTAAAGTCCCATCTGTATGTTTTTTTTTTGTGTTGTTTTTAAGCCTTGTACACACAATTCTATTTTTGAAAGGGGATTGTATGATGACAGACTGTTTGCCTAAAATCCAACCGTTAGTAGCTCCTTCAGACAATTATTGTCCAACTTTCCGCCAACAAATGTTGGATGGCATGTTAGTAAATTTTCGGAGGACAGTGGTCTGTTGTCAGATTTTCGTATCATGTGTACACAAGTCCGTCACACAAAAGTCCAAAGTTCGATTCTTACCAAACACAACATTAGCAGAAGGTGTCCAAAGAGTGGTGCTCAAGAACTGAAATTCCACGTAGTACGTCACTACGTTTGTGTTTGTTGGCCACAAATTGTGTATCATTTGTATGAAAGATACATGCTCTTTGGACAAAAGTCTGACGCTCTGTTGGCCAACAATCTGATCGTGTGTATGAGGCTTTTGTTTCTAGGCCTGACAGTAAGGGAAAATCCAAAATTTGGAGACTCCCCCATCACAGTAATAGTGTGAATATCTTTTAATAACTTATAATGAAGCAACCTTTTAATGAAGACTGCTTATAAAGTCACTTCATCATTAAAGTGATTCTAAAGTGATTTATTTTCCCAAAAATGTTATATTTGCCTGCTCTGTGTAATGGTATTGCATAGTGCGTCTTCTACCCCCTATTTTTGGGTCCCCCACCGACATAATTCTGATTAAGCCCAGGTTCATACTAGCACAATCTCAGAGATTGCATGTGATTCGCACCCGCACTGCAGGTGCTGATCACATACGATCTCTGAGCAATGTGAGTTTAGCCATACAGTTGAATGGCTGAACTCGCATTGGATTCGCACAGAAAATAGTGCAGGAAATGTTTTTCTCCCCACTAGAATCAGATGGCATGGTTGTTCTCATCTATGCGATCTGATTCCTGTGCGAGTTCACAGTTTGCACTGTGACCTATGAACTAAACTGGAGGTGTCATTTACCTTGTTAATGAGACCCGCAGCGGTTTGCACAAGGCAGTGTGAACTGCCTGCGGGAGAGGAGCAATGTGGGAACCAGCGCTATGTTCCCGCATCACATCAGTGTAAACCCAGGGTAGGGGGGACCCCACACCAGCTGATTTTGGATCCCTAACAACCAATGAATCATCTCTAAAGTAGCACAGGACCCTTTCCAAAATCATGCTGGGCTGCTTTATAGGAACGGGCATCCAAATGATTTATACCACTAAACTCAGTTGTTTATAACACAGTCAGGAGAATTTATAATGTTCATAAGTCTTTGACACCCTTTAGCATTTCATAGTGCCTCCAACAGATTTATGTATTTATTGGAAATGGGTATATGAATTTGGGGCACATACTGTGTGCGGAGGTACATTAAGACTGTCCATACAAACACTCCCTTTAAGCTCTGCACTGCAAGCTGTAAGATTAGAATAATTAATATTACAGAATATATTCCTTCTAATTTAAAGTGTGCTAACATATACTGGACCTAGGTAGTAGATATTATATATAATATGTTATGCACTTAGTATATAGCCTGCAACAGATACAACTCTGACAGCCTGAAGGCACTAAAGCTTAATGTTATATGTGGCTCAATTTTAATTACAAGACTACTAGGGTAATGACCTCTGCTGCAGAACTTCGCAATTTTAGGTAGGGGTGTTGCTATTATTTACAGAACCTGGGGTAGGTGGTAAGAAATCTGAAATAAGGGATTATTCTCTGTGATACATCTGTTTTATTACAAGTTGTAGCTTAGCTTTAAGGGTAATTATTTTTGAATTGATAGGACTGCTGCCAGTGATCCAATCATCTCCATGCACCTTCTCCTGCTAACATATTGGTTATAAAATGCTTATTAACACCTATTCCACCTCATGTGGAGATCACAGGAATGCCCTGCACATTTTGATGAAATGCTGCAAGGTATCAATTTCCACTGAATGAGTAGCTATATTGCAGAATATTATGACCCAGCTGTTCAGTAAGCTTTGTGGCATTGGAAAAACTCAGGAAGAGATTGTAATGAGGAAGGCGGACAGTTACGAGAGAGAGCTGAAAGCAGTAGTGGATAAAGGATTGAATAATGATAGCCTAAAAGAGCTGGAATTGGTCAGGGAATGCTGGAGTGCCGTATTATCACTACGGATGATGAGGGGATGCCCAAGAGGATTCATATGACAACTACAGTGGGTGGATATGGGAATACCAAGCAGCTATTATTGGATTTTTTAGATGGTCAGCATACTGTCATTTGGGTTACTTTGTCCAAACACTGTGCTGCTGATCAAAAAATGTAATCCATTGACAGGTAGGTTGAGGTTCTTGAGTTAACTTCCAGGAGATAACCTCCTCCGAGAGGGATTTTGCCCTAAGTGCCCCTTTAAAGTGGAACTACATCATCAAAGTAAAATTCAACCTTTTTGACCCCCTAGAGCATTAGTGCCATAATGTGCAAGTATGGTACACTCAGCCTGCAAAGCTATTCCTTCCAGTGACATCAATCTTCCCTCCAATGCTGTGATACACAACAAAGCTACTTCTTCCACATCCATTTTTACCAGATCTTTCTCTGGGTTCAGTGCCTTCGACCATCTTGATTGGGTGTGCAGCACAGAATCACATCAAAACTGTACACTGAACTGCGCATGTATTGCGCACTGTTTATACAAAGAAAGAAAAATCTGCAGACAGGCAAGCAGAAGCCTCTATGACAGAAGAGACATACACAGTACACATTACACAATACTTTGAGAGATCACTGCTATTTCTATCCTTTTTATATTTATCCTCCCTACAGCCACTTTCAAAATTTCATGTGTCACAGGAAATTAAGTTGTATCCATAAGATAGAGATGCACATTTACCCATTCAGAATCAATACATAAAAAAACTATTTTCTTATTGAAGAACAGACGTTGGTGAACATGGGTGAATTGTTGTTAATTGATAAATACGCTGAAAAATGTATCGTTTACTCTTTATCCATATTTTCATGCCTGAATAAGGTTGCCCTCAACTAGGCAGACATATTTGGGAATGTTCAATGGAGTGTGAAGAGCAAATTTACATAACAGTCTATTGAATGGCTCTTGAAGGGCACATGACTTTGCGTTTGTAGGTCTTATCATGTCCTCTTAGCATAAGTAAACACATTTAATTGTATGTAAACCCTCACGTATACACCAGTGAAGTGAACAGCCTCATGCCGCGTACACACGACCAGACTTTCCGGCAGACTAGGTCAGTCGGTCTTCCCGACTGACTTTTGGCAGAGTTCAGACGGACTTTCCGAATGAACGGACTTGACCACACACGAACAAAGTCCATTCAAAAGTCTGTTTGTTTGGAATGTGATGACATAAGACAGGACTAAAAATAGCCAGTAGCCAATAGCTTCCCTTGCGTCGTATTTGGTCCGTCGGACCAGCATACAGACGAACATTTTTTCCAATAGGAATTGAGTCTGTTGGACAAATTTGAAACATGTTCTATTTCTAGGTCTGTCAGAATTTTTTTTAATAAAAAACGAACGGATTAGCCCACACAGGATCGGATTGTCCGACGGACTGATTCAGTTGGACCTAGTCGTGTGTACGCGGCATTAGGTGATGCACAGGGATGAAACAAATCTCCCTACATAAATTTTACATGTATATCTGCTATCCCTTTTCCGCACTCTTTGAAAAGTGCAGATCATGTTAGAAATTTCTCTTCCTCATTCAGCAGTGGGAGGGGAGACTGGGCTTAAGCTGTGTGTGAGCTGATTCGAGGAAAGGCACACCCCCCCCCCCTAATTTTCAGCTGCTGTTATCTCATTGGAGAGCCAGCAGTTTAGACATTAATGGCTGTGTGTTGAATTATTTTTGATCAATCGATTTTTATTGATTTTTTAAAATAAAGCATATAGAAAGTACATCGTACAATAAATTTCAAATACGAGTAAACAAAAGAAAAATAAGAGGAAAAAAAAAAAATTGATATTCTTAAAGACGTTTAGTTCACGCAATAAGATATTAATAATACAATACATACATAAAACCATAAAATTAATTGATATAAATATTAAATTGTATAAATATAAATAATAACCTCCCCTAAATACCCCTGTGGGTACTCAGCTGTGTCCTAGGGGAGGGAAAGGTTGCCAATATTAAGCATTGTAGACATATAGAACTAAAAAGTATCCAGAAATAATGAAACCAGGAGTTAAAAACTCAGAAAAGTATATCTAGATATTGTTTAAGATTGTTTCAGAAAATCAGCGGATTTTGACCATCTCTCCCAAGGTGACCACCTACATTTTTCTTTTGGTAAATTGCCTGCAATGGAGGCCATCATTAATTCATAGTTGTAGTGTAAGGATACAGTATCCAAAAGTTAATAGACAGTTGGAGGTGTTGTAGATTTCCATAATCTGGTTATGGATAGTCTGGCTGCCAGGAAGACGTGTGTCATTACATGACGAAAAGGGTATGGTATGTCTTATATAGTTAGGTTCAATATCGCTAACTCAGGTAAAAAAGGGATCTGCATTTGAGTTATGTCTGTTAATATAAGAAAGACATTTTTCCAGAACTCTTGGAGTTTAGCGCAACTCCAAAAAATATGAAACATGTCACCTTTAGCGGAATTACATCTCCAACATAAATCCGATAAAGATGAGTTAAAGGATGTTAATCTTGATGGAGTCAAATACCATCTAAGTGAAATTTTTTGAGTAAGTTCCCATAGTGCTGAGCTTTTAGTAGTTTTATATATACTTTTAAGTGCTTGTTCCCATTGTTGATCCGTAAAGGATTTTTGTAAATCATTTTCCCAATGTGAATGAGAGGTGGATTTCGTAAATATACTTTTGAGGTGTAAAATATTGTAAATTAAGGAGATTCCTTTTTTGTGAATTAAGGAGGAATTAAGAAATTTCCATATTGTTGGCGAAATATTGTATAAAGGAAGTTTGATTTTGTTGAGGCAATTTTGTAGTAGGGTATATGTAGATATGTCTGAATGCAGTAAATTAAATTGTTTTTGAAGTTCAGAGAAGGATTGTATTTGTGTACCTGTAATAAGTTGGTTTATGTAATTAATGCCTTTTTGAGTCCAATGATGAAGCGATAGATCATGTGATAAATGATGTAAGGATTCGATAGGAATCGACATGTGAGGTATATTGGATTCACAATGTATTTCTTGGTTTAACATTTTCCAAGCTTTGGTTGTGGCAATCATGGTAGGAGATAAATCTTTGGGTATTTTAGTCCCTAGTGGAGTGCTTAGAAGCCAGTCCTTTAGTCCGGGACTTAATAGAAAAGTATGTTCGATGTTACTCCAGAGTTTACTTGGAGGGTTTTGGAACCATTCTTTAGACTGATCAATAATTGCTGCTATATAGTAATCTTCGAAATCAATAGAGCCTGACCCACCCGCCAATTTGTGATTTCTTAATTTAGAATGAGCACATCTAGGTTTTGTTCCATACCAAATACATTGATTGAGTAGCCTTTGTAGGGATGTAAAGAAATATTTAGGAATGGGGATTGGTAAAGTTCTAAATAGGTAAAGTATTTGAGGTAAATGCATCATTTTGAACGCTGCTAGTCTTCCAGTCCATGAAAGTTCCAGTTTAGTAATCTTCAGGGATTCTGTACGTAATTTATTCAGAAATGGTTTATAGTTTGATTTAAAAAGATGTTTTGTAGATCTTGTGAGTTGTATACCCAAATAAAAAATATTATCTTCAGACCATGTAAAGGGGTATTGAGCTTGTAAAAGGTTTCTGGTGGTAGCATTGAGTTTTATATCTAATATATGAGATTTTGTTGTATTTAGTTTGTATAAGGATATTTGGCTGAACCATTCCAATGTTTCGCATACTGCGGCTAATGATGAGGTAGGATTTGTTAATATAAGTATTATATCATCCGCAAAAAGACTAATTTTATGAGAGATGGAACCCAGGTTTATTCCCGTAATCTTAGAATCTTTGCGGATATGTTCGGCTAAGGGTTCCATTGCTAAATTAAAGATTAGAGGTGATAATGGGCAACCTTGGCGTGTGCCATTTGATATTTGAAATGGTTTAGAAAGCATGTTGGCGGAAAATACTTGAGCTGATGGTTGTGTATATAATGCCATAATAGCACCATATATATAATCTTTAAATCCAAATTTTAATAGGACTTTTTGTAAATATGTCCACTGTACCCGATCAAACTCCTTCTCTGCATCTAAAGAAAGAAGCAGAGAAGGCGTTCCAGTAGATTCTGCATAGTGAATTAAATCTATCATTCTTCGTGTTGCGTCAGGAGCCTGTCTTCCTTTAATGAAGCCACATTGATCTTTATGTATTAGATCAGGCATAATGGAAACTAGACGTCTAGCTATAGTTTTAGCATACATTTTTAGATCCAAGTTAAGTAGGGAAATTGGTCTGAAATTTTGGGGTGAGGTTGGATCTTTTCCAGGTTTCGGAATTGTAACAATAAGTGCTGATAATGATTATTTAGGGAAATTAGAAGATAATGCAGCTTTGCTGAGGAATTTCGTTAAGTGGGGAGTCAGATATGTGGAGAATTGTTTAAAATATTCCCCCGAAAGACCATCAGGACCTGGGGCTTTATTGCTGGGTAATGATGCAATAGTTGCAAGGATTTCTGTGGTAGAAAATGGTGTATTTAAGTAGTTTAATTGGGATTCAGTTAGGGTAGGTAGGTTGACCTGATTAAGAAACTTATCAATTTCTTCTGGAGACGGTTGGTGGGTGGAAGTATCTGTACGAAGATTATAAAGATCACTAAAATTATCACTAAAAGCATTCCTTATATCTTGTGGATTAGATAATTTGTCTTTTGAGTGTGGATGGAAGAGATAATGGATTTTAGATTTAGTTTGTATACCTTTAAGACGTTGAGCCAATTTTTTACCAGCTTTATTAGCTGTGGAATAAGATGTGGCTTTAAATTTACGTTGCATATACTCATATTTGTGTAAAAGGAGAGATCTAAGTTCCTGTCTGAGTTGCAATAGTTGAGCTAGGGTATTGGATTGTGAGGAAGATTTGTGTTCAGATTCTAATTTAGCGATTTGGGAGGTAAGGGAGTCAATTTGTTGTGTTCTTTTCTTTTTGTAAACCGAACAAAGTTTTATAATAATACCTCTAATAACTGCTTTATGTGCATTCCACACCATGGCATCATCCGAGACCGATCCAACATCTAGTTCAAAATATTCTTTCAGGTGATTAGCGATTTCTTTAGAATATACTGGATGTTGTAGTATGTAATTATTGGCTATCCATAGAAAGGAGTTACGTTTGGGGGAGGTGTCATCAATGGTAATAGATATTGGATTATGATCAGACCATGCCATGGTGTGGATAGCAGATGAACTAACATTTTGCAACAAGTATTTATCTGCAAGAAACATATCAAGTCTGGAATAAGATTTCTGATGGGGGGAAAAGTATGTATAGTCCTTCTCTGTTCCATGGTAACATCTCCATACATCATACAAATCAAATGAGATTAGTAGTTGATTCAAAGGAGATGGATTTCTTTTAGCCGCTGAAGTAGTATCCATATAAATGTCTGCAACTAGATTGAAATCTCCACAAACAAGAAGAAGACCTTGTTTTATCTTGTTGACTTTGGTGAAGATTTTCTTAAGGAAAGTTGCTTGATGTGAGTTAGGAGCATAGAGATTAAGAATTGTATATATGGTCCCATTAATTTTGCAGATTAGAATAATGAAGCGACCATTAGGATCATATATTTCCTGTAGTGAAGTAAAGTCATTGTCTTTGCTTATTGCTATTAGCACTCCTCTCTTTTTAGTAGTGAAGGTGGAATGAAAAATATGGGGGAATTTGTTATTTCGGCATAGTGAAGATGATGTAGGAGTCAAATGTGTCTCTTGAATACAAAGAATATCACTGTCAAATTTTTTTGCTGAATGCCAAAGGGATTGTCTCTTGACCGGATGGTTAAGTCCTCTAGAGTTTAAGGATAATATTTTAATTGGCATGGTAACTGCAGTAAATAAGAATAATAAATGGAAAAGGATAACACTTACAGTTAGTAGGCAGTAGGTGGATCGTGGAAGAATGATCAAGATACGGCGTTGTAGTAAGTTAATTTGACTAATATACAAATATGTATTAGTAAATATTGAACCTGGAATGAAAACTTTACTAGAACAGTCAATAGTAAAAAAACAAAGAACAAAAAAGAAACATAAAATAGCAACAACAAGTCGTGAACTTATCAATCACAAATATAACAACAATTCGGCGGTGTGTGATAAACACAAATATAAGCTGGGACAGCTAAACCGTTGTTGGAGGAAACAGTTAATGCCGGTGAAACGGAAGAAAGAGATGTTTTCCATGAGGGGACATTTATAAACGATGTAAGTGGATCATTTAAGAGCTGGATATTTCCATTGGTTGATGTTTCCGGGCATCCTGACTGCGTTGATGTAGCAGAGGTATACGTTTTTATGAAGAAGGGTCGATTATCTTGGGGAGATCTAGAATTATCCCCCAATCTCTTAGAAGCTTGATGCCTTTTTGAAGATCATTAATAACATGTGTCGATCCATTTCTAGTAATGATCAATGTGGCAGGATATCTCCATTTATATAGGATTTTATGATTATGCATACTTTTGGTTATGGGGTTCAAGTCTCTTCTTAATTGTAGCGTGTGTTTGGAAAGATCAGGGAATATTTGTATACCTTCAAATGAGCGTGGGAGTGGACCTTTAGATCTAGCTTCATACATAATTTTTTCTTTTACATGGAAAAAATGAATCCTCATAAGTATATCTCTTGGTACTGAAGCTGCCAAGTGTTGTGGCAATTATTAAGTCTCTTGGGGTGATATCCGGTAAAATTATGCGAATTAAGTCTTTTGCATATTTGGGCAAATCTGGTGTAGAAATACTTTCAGGGACACCTCGTAATTTGACATTGTTACGTCTTGAACGGTCTTCCAAATCTGCCAGTTTAGTACGGACCCAGTCCTGTTCTTCTTTTACCTCATCATAAGCATCAATAAGATCATTCACTGTGTGAGAACATTCTGTCATTCCCCTTTCTATAGTGAAGATTCTATTGTCTAATGAGCTCACTTCGGTACTCAATTTATGGAATAGGTTTGACAAATCTGAGACTAATGAGGAGTGTAGCGAAATTAGCATTTCCTTCAATGTAGTGTCTATAACTGGTTGTCCAGATGTGGGAAATGATTCAATAGGGGATTGTAAGGCCTGGTTAATTTGTGGAGAATTAGAAGCCTGAGACTGCAGTATTTGTGAATGTGGCTGTGGTATTAATGTATCTATCCTCATTTTTGCTCTGGCTGGACTATTTAACAAAGAGTCAGTATTGGTATTCTGAGTAGGGGATTTAGGTGATTCCCCTTTAATAGTATTCTCCTGCTGTTCTGAGGAGAGAGCGGTGTAATGTCTCTGAGGCGCTGAAATGCCGTCTGCGCCATTTTGGGTTTCACTGACCTGTTCTTCAGGAGCGTACATTAGTGTTGTAAGTTTTTTCAGTCGGTATTCGCCCATTCTTTTACGTGACATCGTTACACGGGATGTCCGTTCGCTATTTGGTAGTGTTTTTGGATGGAATTACGGTCTCGTTCGGATCCTAAACGTTCCGTTATTTCCCCTCACGATGGAGCTCTGTTCTTAAGCGTCCATCTTCCGCGCTGGCCGGCCACGCCCCCCTCGTGTTGAATTATTTTGAGGGGACAATAAATGTACACTGTTATACAAGCTGTACACTCACTACTTTACATTGTAGCAAAGTGCCATTTCTTCAGTGTTGTCACATGAAAATTTGTGTGGTGTACTCACTTTTGTGAGATACTGTACATGTATGTCATTATGCCTGCTCCGGTTTAGGGGCACGCTGTGCACCCCATCCTACAACCACTGTGTCCACAGGACAGAGGATTGTGGATCCCGCTATGCAATCACATGATCAGAATTTTGACAAAGCTTTTATGAATTCCAGCTATGTTTTATATTCTATGATTGGCCCACAGCTATCACAGCACCCTGTACCGTGTGATTACCTGTAGCCAATCATAGATCATTGTGATCACTAGTGATCACAGCTGTCATGAATGTAACCCATGTGTGGAGTTAGTTGGTCAAACATATTATACAACGGTGAACATTTCTGTAGTGTTAACTGTCTCCCTGTCTTTAGCTTACACTGATTACAGCTTTGCAATGAGTCACAAGTAACATTCCCGACTTTTGATGAGCACAAAAAATAAAGAAAGCTCTTATAATTGCTTATAAGGTGCTCTGACAGGGACTGCCTTTTCAGCTTGGTTTGATGCATTGTTTTGTAGAAGCTAAGATGTGAACCAATCTAAAGTTCAGCATGACACAACATAGCATGTGGAGTGCTCATGTGATTGTATGTAAAACTTATTTTGAATGCTCTTTAATGTAGATTCTGTGTAAAAGTGCCCTTACATGAAGGGTTTGTTTAATAGAAGTGCAAATGTCCCTTTGTCTTTTGAACACAGCTATGCAAATGATTCCTGAATCCTTATTTAATGATTTATTAAAGACACCCATGTTGTATGAAAGACTTACATACAGCAGTGTCTTTGTGGCTGCCGTTTCTTCTTAGTTGGATGTAGCGGTATGTCATTTGGATGCAGAGTCCATGAAGTCAGCTTTGATAGACACAACAGGTATCTCATTATTCTTGAACCACTTACACAACTTGTCTGTGGTGCTCCTATTCTCCATATGCTGCGTTTTTCTAACCAGCGTTGAAATATTCATACAGTAATACATTACTATTGGTGCACAATCCTTTTATCTGTCATTACAACTTGTTCTTTGACTTGCTTTTTTCGTAGTCGGTGCCGCGGATTACCAGAGTTAATATTTACTTTCTTGCTGTAATTGCTAGAGTTCCTGCTGCTAATTCTAAACCAATGACATTATCAAGGCCGGTTATTATTAGTGAAAAGGTCTGTAAACATATTTAACATCAGGTTATATTACAGTTTAAAGGAACAGTAGAAAGAGATCCAGAAAGCTGGTAGCAAAAAAGGCATCCTAAGCCCTAGGTCTCTTGTGTGCTATAATCCCATCTGTGCGCTACATAGCATCAGCAAGTCTGTGGCTCTGAATGCAGATTTATTTTTCAGTGGTTGTGCCATTATATTATAATCTATGTAAGTAATGTGTGTCTGTAAAATTGAGCTCAAAACAAACAACTCTACTGTCTGTCATTTCATACCGTTCCAGTTTCCTAAATATGTCTACATGTTGGCCAGGAGGACATCCAAAGCACCTATAATTCTCTAACTAAATAGATAAAAAAGGTGATCTAAATGCTGGACTATGCAGTGTATATAGATGATTCCTGGTTTTGTCACAGAACTTTGTGTTTTGCCATTATGGCAGGGGGAAGGATTTGATGGAATCTTGACCAGTGTAGCTTTGTGCGTGAAACTGTAGTAGCAGAAAGGAGTTATGGAAGACTGGTAAAAACCGATGCACCACCTATCAATTAATTAAATGGACTATTGAGATTATGGTGGGCTTATTTGACCTCCTGATAAAATAGCGGGGTCCAACTTGGAAGGTGATAGTATCCCCATCTGTGCACTGTGGTAGTATTTGGTCAGATACTGAGAGGACGTAAGGTCCCGAGGCACATTGCAGATTATGTTATACACTCTGTGACACGGATATCAAATTTTTGGGACTTTGCATTTCTTTTGCAGAGCGCCGCACTTTTTCTCAGCTGCGGGGGCCTAACTTATGATCCTGCACACAGGCCCACTGCTTTCAGAAAATGCCCCTGACCTGAGCTCATTATTGCGCATCCATTCCAGATGCTTGTATGTAACATCACATAAAAGAATGTTGGCTGGATGCGAGAGGTGGATCAGTAGGGTGAGTGTGCCAGGACAGGTAGATGTGTCTAATTTCTGCCTCCTTTCACCACTCTGCATATCACGGATATCATAGATGAAAAGAGGGTACAGCGGTGGAGCAGATGAGCAGGAGGGTACAGCAGTTGCGAAAATGAGCAGGAGGGGTTCAGAGGTGGGACAAAAGAGCAGGGGGGTACAGCAGTGGGGCAGATGTGCAGGGAGGTACAGTGGTGGAAGAGATGAGGAGGAGGTTCAGCAGTGGGACAGAAGAGCAGGGGGTTACAGCGATGGGACAGAAGAGCAGGGGAGTTCATTGTTGGGCTAGATGAGCAGGGGGATTCATTGTTGGGCCAGATGAGAAGGGGATTACATTGGTGGGACAGATGAGCAGGGGGGTTCAGTGTTGGGGCAGATGAGAACGGGGTTCAGCAGTGGGACAAATGAGCAGGGGGTTACAGCAGTGGGGCAGATGTGAAAGGAGGTGTACTGGTGGGACAGAGGAGCAGGGGGTTACAGTGATGGGCAGAAGAGCAGGGGGAACAGAGGTGGGACAGATGTGCAGGAGGTACTGTAGTGGTGCAGATAAGAAAGGGGGTTACAGTGGTGGGGCAGAAGAGCAGGGGGCACAGAGGTGGGACAGAGGAGAAAGAAGGTACATAGGTGAGACAGATGAGCAGGGGGAACAGAGGTGGATCAGATGTGCAGGAGGTACAGTGGTGGGGCAGATGAGAAAGGGGGTTACAGTGGTGGGGCAGATGAGCAGAAAGTTCAGTGTTAGGACAGATGAGAGGATGGTTCAGCGGTTAGACAGAAGAGCATGGGGGTACTGTGGTGGAGCAGATGTGCAGGGAGGTACGGTGGAGGGACCGATGAGAAAGGGGGAACATTGGTGGGGCAGATGAGCAGGAGGTTACAGTGGTGGGGCATAATGAGCAAGGGGTACAGAAGTGAAGCAGTTGAACAGATAAATTCAGTGTTAGGACAGATGATGAGAACATGGTTCAGTGGTGAGATAGAAGTGCATGGGGGTACAGCGGTGGAGCAGATGTGCAGGGAGTTACAGTGGTGGGACATAAAAGCAAGATGGTACAGTGGTGGGGCAAATGTACAGGGGGTTACAGTGGTGGGACAAATAAGCAAGGGGTACAGAGGTGGGGCAGATGTGCAGGGTAGTACAGTGGTGGGGTAGATGTGCAGGGGGTTACAGTGGTAGGACAGATGAGCGTGAGGGGTACAGAGGTGGAGCAGATGTGCAGGGTAGTACAGTAGTGGGGCAGATGTGAAGGGGGTTACAGTGGTGGGGCAGATGTGCAGGGGGGTACAGTGGTGAAACAGATCTGCAGGTGGGACAGTGATCTGAGGTGTGAGGGTGTATGAACTGGGGCTGATCTGTGGTGTGGTGTTGCATGAATTGGGGCTGATCTGAGGTGTGAAGGTGTATAAATTGGGGCTGATCTGAGGCGTGAGTGTAGAATGTTAATTTCTCACTACTACTTGTAGTTTACAGCATTTACTTTACAAAAAATCGTTTTCGTGATTGAGAGTGTGAAGTTTACTTTTTTTGTTATATAATCAGCATGCTTAATTTCTTTGAAAAAAAATTTCGGCACACTGTGCTCAAAAGGTTGTCTACCCCTGAGTTAAACCAATAAAAAATAGAAACTGAATAAATAAATAGAAAACCCTATATAAAGTATGCTCCAATTTGCTTCATCAGGAGAAAAAAAAAATTACTTTGTGATCCCATATGCCGCGTACACACGTAGCCGACTATCCGGCGGACTTAGTCTGACGGACCTTCCGCCGGGCTGTCCGCCGGACTTTCTGAACGGGCTACTTGCCCACACACGGCACTTTTTCAGCGGACTAATACAGCGTACTAAGTCCGCCGTACTATCCGCCGTACTTTTGAAATGAACAGACTCGCCCACACACGCGGAGGAAAGTCCGCTCATTTTGAGCACGTCTCCAGGTAGGTGGGGCCCACGAAGGAGACGTCGCTAGCCCCGCCAACTGGTATGGACTTAAAGGGGAACCCCAACGCCGAAAAAATCGAGGTGGGGTCCCCCCAGGTCCACATCAGACCCTTGTCCGAGCAGGCTACACGGCCGGCCAGGAAAGGGGGGGACGAGCGAGCCCCCCCCCCTCCTGAGCCGTACCAGGCTGCGTGCCCTCAACATGGGGGGGTGCCTTGGGAAAGGGGGGCCATGCGGCCCCCCCACCCCAAAGCACCTTGTCCCCATGTTGATGAGGACAAGGGCCTCTTCCCGACAACCCTAGGCGTTGGTTGTCGGGGTCTGCGGGTGGGGGGCTTATCGGAATCCGGGAGCCCCCTTTAATAAGGGGGCCCCCGGATACCGGCCCCCCACCCTATGTGAATGAGTATGGGGTACAATGTACCCCTACCCATTCACCTGTAAAATAAAGTACAAAAAAACACAACACACAAGGGTTAAAATAGTTTATTGCACAGCTCCGGGGGTCTTCCATCTTCGGTGGTCTTCTCGCCGGACTCCTCCACTATCTTCTTCTAGCTCTTTTGCTAGCGGAGGAGCCCGGCTTTCTTCCTC
This sequence comes from Lithobates pipiens, assembly GCF_037356315.1. NCBI lineage: Eukaryota > Metazoa > Chordata > Amphibia > Anura > Ranidae > Lithobates > Lithobates pipiens. The sequence continues at coordinate 53,420,204 of NW_027507790.1, read as the reverse complement.
GCCGCCGCCCTCTTCTTCCAACTTCGGGGTTCTTGTCCCCTCTTCGGTTCTTCTGCCGGGCCACCGCGCCTTCTTATAGCTCTTTTACAGGCGGTGGCCCGGTCTTCTGTCGCTGCTGTCGTCGCCGCTTTCTGTTCTTTTCTTCTTCTCTTCAGATGTTGCCTCGTCGCATCCTCCGCTCACAATGGCTCCGACGCGACGCGCGGCGACTTATATAGGGACATCACCGGATGATGTCCCCGCCCATTATGGTGTCACAGTCCCAGAGGATGCTGGGACTGTGACATCATAATAGGCGGGGACATCATCCGGTGATGTCCCTATATAAGTCGCCGCGCGCCCGGTCCCCGTCATTGTGAGCGGAGGGAGCGACGAGGCAACATCTGAAGAGAAGAACAGAAGGCGGCAACGACAGCGGCGACAGAAGACCGCTTGTAAAAGAGCTAGAAGAAGGCGCGGTGGCCCGGCAGAAGAACCGAAGAGGGGGACAAGACCCCCAAAGTCGGAAGAAGAGGGCGGCGGCGAAGAAGAAAGCCGGGCTACTCCACTAATAAAAGAGCTAGAAGAAGATAGCGGAGGAGTTTAGCGTGAAGACCCCCGAAGACGGAAGACCCCCGGAGCTGTGCAATAAACTATTTTAACCCTTGTGTGTTGTGTTTTTTTGGATTCCGATAAGCCCCCCGCCCGCAGACCCCGACAACCAATGGCCAGGGTTGTCGGGAAGAGACCCTTGTCCTCATCAACATGGGGACAAGGTGCTCTGGGGTGGGGGGGCACTCGCTCGTCCCCCCTTTCCTGGCCGGCCGGGTAGCGTGCTCGAACAAGGGTCTGATGTGGACCTGGGGGGGACCCCCACGCCGTTTTTTTCCCCTTTAAGTCCATACCAGGTGGCGGGGCCAGCGATGCATCCATCGCGGGCCCCGCCTACCTGGAGACATGCTCAAAATGAGCTGACTTTTCTCCGGGCGGGAGAAGTCCGCTCATTTCAAAAGTATGGCGGACTGGCATACGCACGGCCGGATTGTCCGCCTGAAATGCAAGTCCGGCGGGAAGATTGGAGTGTAAAACTACTTTCTAAGTCCACCGTACTTTCGGGCCAAAAAAGTACGCCGGAGGCTACACACGGGGGGATTGTCCGGCGGACTTGAGTTTGCCGGACTTTTCCACCCGATTGTTTGATCGCGTGTACGCGGCATTAGAAGGTAATCAGATATTTCCCAGTTCAATAATCCCTGGTGTTATTACCATATTTTGGTATCTATTCCAAATTTTTACAGGTCTTACTGCAGGGGTGCCCAACCAGTGGCCCGGGGACCACATGTGGCCCGCGGAGCCCTCTGATGCGGCCCGCGACCTCCTACTCTGTGATGGAACAGAATACTGTTATTAATAGGAAGTTTATTACTAACATCACAGTGTATATACGGGCATATCTGTTTTGCAGTGGTTACTCGGTTGCTTTCAAACTGATCCACAGGTGCAGAGTAGTGCACCTGGGGGTTATCTGCACTGAGCCATAGGCACCTTTCACGTGGTCAGTTCGACCCAATTGGACGCTCCATTCACCTCTAAGGAGTAGAAGATGTAAATGGATTTGTGTCAGTTTACAAACGCCTACCTCCAATCCGATCCGCAAAAAGAAAAAAAAAAGTAGAGTGGGCTCTATAGAGTAGAGTGGGCTGCCATACACCCGCTCCGCTCATTGTGACCTGCGACTGGTTACCAAGTCGCTTAGGTGGCCCTCACCCTTCAAAAGGTTGGGCACCCCTGTCTTACTGGGAAGAAGCCTTTCCATATGTGGAGGTTAAATCTCTTTTTCTCCTTGTCCTTTGTGATGACTTTAAAGTAAATATGGACCACTTATATATTTTTAAATGGTGGACATATCTTCCCTTAATAGCCTTGTATCAAATTCAGTTCCTCTGATCTTTCCTAGGAGGTCCTCCATGCCTCTTATCAATTTGGTTGCCCTTCTCTGAACTATAGGGTAAGCCTATAATAAGACTTACCTGTAGGTACTGGAAATATCTCCTAAACCTGCAAGGTTTTTGGAGATATTTACCATATACGCTTGCACCGACGTCATTGGCTCATGCGCACTGAAGAAAGGGCACAATCGTGCCATTGCTAAAGGTTCTGTGCCATGACCAGCGGCTCCTGTGCTGAGTCCACGGCAACGGAAGGAAGAGGGGTGAAGATGGATGCAACCACCACCGTGGATATTGCGGGCTTCATTTGCAGGTAAGTTCAACATAATGGGCTAGTAAGTTATGCATACTAGCCCATTATGCTTTTACATTGCAAGTGAAAAAAGAAGAAGTAAAACCCATCAGGGTTTACTTCCTCTTTAACCACTTAAGGACCGGAAGAATTTTCCTCCTTAATGACCGGGCCATTTTTTGCGATACGATACTGCATCGATTTGACTGACAATTGCACGGTTATGTGACACGCTGTACCCAAATAAAATTGACGTGGTTTTTTTTCCCACTTGTAGAGCTTTCTTTTGGTGGTATGGGCATCCGGCTTGTATACAAAGGCAGATCCCAATTTTGCCTGTGTACTAAGCGATCACGGGTCGCTGTCAGACATCAGGTAGGCCCGACCATCAGACATGCTCCTACAGAGTGTGCAAGTGTGCGCAGCAACTGCAACTGCGCCTGCGCAAGCAGACGTACAATGACAGTGATTGGCACAGGGGAGCCAACCTGCCACAGTACAACTCAAGCGCTTTAGCGTTAAAAAAAGCGCCTGTAAAGCGCTTGAAAGAAGCCTCATCTGCAGTCCCAATGTGAAAGCCCAAGTGCTTTAAGAGCCCTTTCATAATGTCAGCGCCTGAAAAACGCTCGTAAAGCGCCGCTTAAACTAGCAGTGCTTTACCAGCATTTTTCGAGCGTTATTGGGGCGCTTTTAACCCCTGCTAGTGGCCAAATAAAGGGTTAAAAGTGCCCACAAAACGCTGCTGCCAATTGCGTTTTTCAGGCGTTTTACAGGCGCTTCCCATTGATTTCAATGGGAAGGGGCGCTTTAGGAGCGTTGTATTCACCGCTCCAAAAGCGCTGCAAAGAAGCTGCTTGCAGGACTTTTTTTGACGCCCTGCCAGTGCAGCGCCTCGGTGTTAAAGCACTCGGGCTTTTACATTGGGATTGCAGTTGCAGCTTCTTTCAGGCGCTTTTTTAACGCTAAAGCGCCTGAAAAACGCCCCAGTGTGAAAGGGGTCTTAAGTGGTTAAACCTCATTTGCCACATATTTGCCCAATTTAACAGTGCATTAAAGTGGAACTACACTGCATCTGAGCACCACAAAACAAAAATGCTATTTAGTTCATTTTTAACCACTTCAATAGAGGGCATTTGTACATCCTTCCTTCCCAGACCAATTTTTTGCTTTCAGCGCTCTCACACTTTGAATATCAATTACCCAGTCATGCAACACTGTACCAAAACAAAAATGTTATATTTTTTTTCATACAAATAGAGATTTCTTATGGTGGTATTAAATCACCACTGTTTTTTTTTATTATTTTTTTGCGACATAAGTGAAATAAGAGCAAACATTTTGAATAAAAAAAAAAACACTTTTTTTAGTTTCTATGATAACATTTTGCAAATAAGTCATTTTTGTTCTTAAATTTGGGCCAAAATTTATACTGCTACATCTCTTTGGTAAAAATAACCCAAATTAATGGATATTATTTAGTCTCTGAAAGTTATAGCGTCTACAAGCTATGGTGCAAATCATTGAAAATTGATCACATCTGATCACACCTGATGCACTGACGGCCTATCTCATTTCTTGAGGCTCTAAAATGTCAGGACAGTACAAATACCCCCCAAATGACCCCTTTTTGAAAAGTAGACAGTACAAGGTATTTAGTAAGAGGCATGGTGAGTTTTTTGAAGTCGTAATTTTTTTCCCACAATTCTTGGAAAAATTAAGAACTTTTTCCCCCCACAAAATTGTCATATAATGTTATTTCTCACGCACAGCATATGCATACTCCCAATTACACCTCAAAATACATTCTGCTACTCCTCCCGAGTATGGCGATACCACACGTGTGGGACTTTTACACAGCCTGGCCACACAGAGAAGTCCAACATGCAGGGAGCACCATCAGGGGTTCTAGGAGCATAAATTACACCTCTAATTTCCTAACGACCTATTATATTTGTGAAGGCCCTAGAGCACCAGGACAGTGGAATTACCCACAAAATGACCCCATTTTGGAAAGCAAACACCAACGTCTCTTCTATGAGGCATAATGAGTCTTTTAAACAGTTCATTTTTTTCCACAAGTCTTCGGAAAACGTGGAAAGAAAATGAAAACATATATTTTTTTTTTTACACATAGTGGTCAGTTTATAAGATATTTCTAACTCAAAGCATGTACATAGCAAAAATGACACCCCAAAATACATTCTGCTACTCCTCCTGATTATGGCAATACCACATGTGAGAGACTTTTACACAGCCTGGCCACATACAAAGGCCCAACATGCAGGGAGCACCGTCAGGCGTTAATTACATAAATTACATAAGTTACACCTCTAATTTCCTAGTGACCTATCACACTTCTGAAAGCCCTGGAGCACCAGGACAATGGAATTATCCACAAAATTACCCCATTTTGGAAAACAAACACCCCACAGTATATTCTATGAAGCATTATGAGTCTTTTGAACGGTTAATTTTTATACACAAGTCTTCAGAAAATGTGGAAAGAAAATTAAAAAAAATTTTTTTACACAATGTTGTCAATTTATAAGATATTTCTAACACATAACATGTATATAGAAAAAATTACACCCCAAAACACATTCTGCTACTCTTCCCGAGTATGGCAATACCATATGTGTGAGACTTTTACACAGCCTGGCCATATACAGAGGCCCAACATTGAAGTAGTACCTTCAGGTGTTCTAGGAGCATAAATTACTCATCTCATTCCTACCATCACACTTTTGAAGGTCCTGGAGCACCAGGACAATGGAATTACCCACAAAATGACTGCATTTTGGAAAGCAAACACCCCAACGTGTATTCTATGAGGCATGGGCTGCAAATAGGTACTCGGGTACTCTGATGGGCTGGAGACAGGCACTCGGTTACTCCGATGGGCTGGTGACAGGTACTCGGGTACTCTGATGGGCTGGTGACAGGTACTCAGGTACTCCGATGGGCTGGTGACAGGTACTCGGGTACTCTGATGACCTGGTGACAGGTACTTGGTACACAGATGGACTGTGACAGGTATTCGGGTACTCAGATGAACTGTGACAGGTACTTGGGTACTCAAATGAACTGTGACAGGTACTCAGATACTCAGATGGGCTTGGACAGGTACTCTGGGTACTCAGATGAACTGTGACAGGTACTCAGATGAACTGTGACAGGTACTCGGGTACTCAGATGGACTGTGACAGGTACTCAGATGGACTGTGACAGGTACTCGGGCACTCAGATGGACTGTGACAGGTACTCAGGCACTCAGATGGACTGTGACTGGTACTTTGGTACTCAGATGCACTGTAACAGGTACTTGGGTACTCAGACGGGCTGTGACAGGTACTCTGGTACACTGATGAACTGGGACAGGTACTCAGGTACTCAGATGAACTATGACAGGTACTCGGGTACTCAGAGGAACTGTGACAGGTACTCAGGTGGGCTGTGACAGGTACTCGGGTACTCAGATGGACTGTGACAGGTATTTGGGTACTCAGATGGGCTGTGACAGGTACTCTGGGACTCAGATGGGCTGTGACAGGTACTCGGCTACTTGGGTACTCAGATGGGCTATGACAGGTACTTGGGTACCCAGATGGGCTGTGACAGGTACTCGGGTACTCGGTACTCAGAGGAGCTGTGACAGGTGATGACAGGTACTTTGATGGGTGATGACAGGTACTTTGATGGCTGGTGACAAGTACTTTGATGGCTGGTGACAGGTCCTCTTTATTAGGTGGGGTAAACAGTGTGTGTTGGTGTTCACTAAGCGGTAACGAGATGTTACCAAAATCTCCTTCTCGTCGGTCGGTGTGTGAGGAAGTGAACCCGGTAACATCTCGTTACCGTGGTTTGTTCACATTCTGTGACCGGCTGTGATTGGACACAGCCGGTCACATGGTAAAGAGCTAATTTCATTAGCTCTTTACTGCGATCGGGGTTGGGCTATGTCAGGGTGACAAGCCTTGTCCCCGATCGCAGCTCTGCACATTCCCTAGGGGCGTGCACGAGCGACATGCATGTAGCCAGTACATGTGACTGGCTGTTATTGGACACAGTCGGTCACGTGGATTGGGGGTGGAGCGGGGAGGCGGATCACACAGATTGGGGATGGGCTGTGTCCGAGGGACACATCTCATCCATGATTGCCTCGCTGCGGGCCCCCGGGGGCCCACAGGAGTAGATACTGAGGACGTCATATGACGCCCACCCAGGATGCCAGATCCAATCTGTGGACGTCATATGACTATGGCCTGGTATTGAAGTGGTTAATATTCAAAGTAAATTCCCCCATCCATCCCTGACTCTTTGCTTTATTTTGCAGAGAAATCACTTTGAAAAATACCCCTAGCATTTCTGTCTGTGGTCACCTTGAGTAAGGGTAGATGATTCATGTAGCATTTAGTTCCTGAAATCCAACTGCCCTTAGCTCTGGCATGCAGGCAGAAGGGTGTGTTTGGTTGAGAAAAACCAGCCTTCCCTTCTGAAGACTCCTGGGATGTATGACATAATTTGCCTAGGCTAGAAACAAGGATGCAACTGAAGAAATGTAGAAAAAAGTTATAACCAATAACTACAATATAGCTTCCTATCTATTTACGAATGCTAGCAGTATAAGGATTAGGAGGCGGGCGTGTGCATGCCGGCGTCAAGCTCTGTGAGTCGGGTCGCGGGTCCCGTGGACTTGATCACTGCGAGGATACCCACAATTACCTCACGGGGAGGAAGGACGGGTAACGGGTAAACAAGCATCTCCCCGTTCTGCCTAGGGACAGTGTCACTGATCTCTGCTCCCTGTAATCGAAGCAGAGATCAGTGATGTGTCACACACAGCCATGCCCCCCCCCCCACAGTTAGAAACATGCCCCAGGACACACTTAGCCCCTACACTGCCACCTAGTGGTTAACCCCTGTCACTGCCAGTGTCATTTACACAGGAATCAGTGCATTTGTATAGCACTGATTGCTGTATAAATGACAATGGTCCCAAAAATGTGTCAAAAATGTCCGAAGTGTCCACCATAATGTTGCATGATAAAAATCACTGATCACCGCCATTTAAAAAAAAATTAATAAAAATGCCATAAAACTATCTCCTATTTTGCGCAAACCAATCAATAATCGCTTATTGTGATTTTTTTTACCAAAAAAATTTAGAAAAATAGGTATCAGCCTAAACTGAGGAAAAACATTTTTTTAATATACATTTTTGGGGGATATTTATTATAGCAAAATGTAAAAAATAATGTTTTTATTTTTTCAAAATGGTTGCTCTTTTTTTGTTTATAGCGCAAAAAATAAAAACCGCAGGGGTGATCAAATACCACCAAAAGAAAGCTCTATTGGGAAAAAAAAGGACGTTAGTTTTGTTTGGGAGCCACGTCGCATGACCGTGTAATTGTCAGTTAAAGTGACGCAGTCGCGAATCACAAAAAGTGCTCTGGTCAGGAAGGGGGTAAATTCTTCCGGGGCTGAAGTAGTTAAGGTCTTCTTTTATATTGGAGACATTCTGTAAGAACTTTCATTCACTACAGAGCTTGGTGCTATCTGCAAACACAGACATGGTAAATGCAAACTCTATATCATTTATAAAAAGATTAAAAAGTTGTCCCAACACCGAAACTTGTGGTACACCACTAATAATCTAATGCCGCCTAACATACGATCAAACAAGCGGGTGGAAAAGTCCGGCAAACTCAAGTCCGCCGGACAATCCCCCCGTGTGTAGCCTCCGGCATACTTTTTTGACCCGAAAGTACGGCGGACTTAGAAAGTAGTTTTACACTCCAATCTTACCGCCTCGCATTTCGGCAGACAATCCGGCCGTGTGTATGCCAGTCCACCGTACTTTTGAAATGAGCGGACTTTTCCCGCCCGGAGAAAAGTCTGCTTATTTCGAGCGGGTCTCCAGGTAGGCGGGGCCCCGCCGCCTGATATGGACTTAAAGGGGAACCCCAACGCCGAAAAAAATCGGCATGGGGTCCCCCCAGGTCCACATCAGACCCTTGTCCGAGCACGCTACCCGGCCGGCCAGGAAAGGGGGGGCGAGCGCCCCCCCTCCTGAGCCGTACCAGGCCGTGTGCCCTCAACATGGGGGGTGCCTTGGGGAAGGGGGGGTGCGCGGCTCCCGCCCCCCAAAGCACCTTGTCCCCATGTTGATGAGGACAAGGGCCTCTTCCCGACAACCCTGGACGTTGGTTGTCGGGGTCTGCGGGCGGGGGGCTTATCAGAATCCGGGATCCCCCTTTAATAAGGGGGCCCTCGGATACCGCCCCCCACCCTATGTGAAAGAGTATTGGGTACAGTGTACCCCTACCCATTCACCTGTAAAAGAAAGCACAAAAAAAACACAACACACAAGGGTTAAAATAGTTTATTGCACAGCTCCGGGGGTCTTCTCGCCGGACTCCTCCGCTATCTTCTTCTAGCTCTTTTACTAGCGGAGGAGCCCGGCTTTCTTCCTCGCCGTCGCCCTTCTTCCGACTTCGGGGGTCTTGTCTCCCTCTTCGGTTCTTCTGCCGGGTCACCGCGCCTTCTTCTAGCTCTTTTACAGGCGGTGGCCCGGTCTTCTGCCGCCGCCGCCACCGCCTTCCTTTCTTCTGTCCTTCTCTTCTTCTTCAGATGTTGCCTCGCCGAGTCCTCCGCTCACAATGACGGGGACCGGGCACGCGGCGACTTATATAGGGACAAGGGGCAGGGTCTTCGGTTGATGTCACATGGGTTGATGTCACATGGTGACCCCGCCCCCTTACGATGTCACAGTCCTGGGACTGTCGCCATGTGACATCAACACATGTGACATCAACCCATGTGACATCAACCGAAGACCCCGCCCCTTGTCCCTATATAAATCGCCGCGTGCCCGGTCCCCGTCATTGTGAGCGGAGGACTCGGCAAGGCAACATCTGAAGAAGAAGAAGAGAAGGACAGAAGAACGGAAGGCGGCGGCGGCGGCGGCAGAAGACCGGGCCACCGCCTGTAAAAGAGCTAGAAGAAGGCGCGGTGGCCCGGCAGAAGAACCGAAGAGGGGGACAAGACCCCCGAAGTCGGAAGAAGGGCGGCGGCGAGGAAGAAAGCCGGGCTCCTCCGCTAGTAAAAGAGCTACAAGAAGATAGCGGAGGAGTCCGGCGAGAAGACCCCCGAAGACGGAAGACCCCCGGAGCTGTGCAATAAACTATTTTAACACTTGTGTGTTGTGTTTTTTTTGTACTTTATTTTACAGGTGAATAGGTAGGGGTACATTGTACCCCATACTCATTCACATAGGGTGGGGGGCCGGTATCCGGGGGCCCCCTTATTAAAGGGGGCTCCCGGATTCCGATAAGCCCCCCGCCCGCAGACCCCGACAACCAACGGCCAGGGTTGTCGGAAAGAGGCCCTTGTCCTCATCAACATGGGGACAAGGTGCTTTGGGGTGGGGGGGCCACGCGGCCCCCCCTTTCCCAAGGCACCCCCCATGTTGAGGGCACGTGGCCTGGTACGGCTCAGGAGGGGGGAGGGGGGGCGCTCGCTCGCCCCCCCCTTTCCTGGCCGGCCGGGTAGCGTGCTCGGACAAGGGTCTGATGTGGACCTGGGGGGACCCCCACGCCGATTTTTTTTGGCGTTGGGGTTCCCCTCTAAGTCCATACCAGGCGGCGGGGCCAGCGACGTATCCTTCGCGGGCCCCGCCTACCTGGAGACGTTCTCGAAATGAGCGGACTTTCCTCCGCTTGTGTGAGCGAGTCCCTTCATTTCAAAAGTAGGACGGATAGTACGGCGGACTTAGTACGCCGTATTAGTCCGCTGAAAATGTGCCGTGTGTGGGCAAGTAGCCCGTTCGGAAAGTCAGACAGACAGACGGCTACGTGTGTACGCGGCTTTAGACTGTTTAGAATATGAATCATTAATCACTACTATCTGAATGTGGTCTTTTAGCCAGTTTCCTATCAATTTGCAAATTCATTTTCAAAGCCTGTAGAATTTAAGTTACATATTAGCCGTATGAGGAGAACTGTGTCAAACGCTTTTGCAAAGACCAAGTATACTATATCCACAGTCATTCCTTTGTCTAACCTTTGCTTTGCAGATTTGGTTGACCACATCAGTCTTTTGTGAACCCATGCTGTCTACTGCTTAAAGTATTGTTTTGTTTGTAGCAAAAACTCTTCTGTGTGGTCTTTTATTAGATTCTTAAGTATCTTTCAGTATCTTTCAGACTATAGAAGTTAAACCAACCGGTCTGTATTTACTAGGTAAAGACTTTTACCCCCTTTTAAATATAGGCACCGAATTGGCCTTGTTCCTGTCTTGTAGCACCAAGCCGATTAAGGAGTCTCTAAAAATTGTTAACAATGGCTTTGAAATAACAGAGCTGTTTGGGGACAAATGGGCGCATCTCATCTGGTTCTAAAGGGAACTGTACAATAAAAACCGTTTTCAAAAAGGGGACATCCCCTCCCTCATCTTAGAGGGGCAGAGTGGCTTCTCCCACCCTCATCTTTGATATATAGTCTGCTCTGACATTGCCCTTTAAATGTAGCTATTTGATGTTAATAATTATTTTGCTAGATAATCTTCTACATATATTATGTGTATCCATGGGTGTCCGCAGAACTTTTTTCAGGGGGAGCATCCTTTTAGGGTCACCCATGCACCACCCCTTTTCAACAAACTCATTATCACATTATCATGGTCAGAGACTGAAGACGTAGTACAGTCCCTAGGATAAGTAAAGCATAATGGCCAACAGGCCCTCTTACCAGACCCCGCAAAACTACAGCAGTGATCCCTCCGGCTGGACGATCACTCACTCTGGGTTCCCCTGGGGCAACTCTGGTCAGTAGTGTATCATGTCTGTACCCTTGTAGTGGCTCAGTCTTTCCCTCTCTAGTGGCGCTGGGCAGGGTGGCTCTCTCTCTGGTGGCGCTGGGCAGCGTGGCTCTCTCTCTGATGGCGCTGGGCAGCGTGGCTGTCTCTCTGGCTTCCACCCAGCACCTTCCTCATTCTTTGTCCTGTAGCACTCTCTCCCTCAGCTTTTTTCCAGGCTGCAGTCTTTCAATCTCTCTCTTGATCGAGCTGTAGCCTCCTCCCTGTGGAAAATAGGTCCACCAGTCTTTGGGAATACATGTCCCATGATGCTCTCCTCTCCCAGTCTCCTTTGATTGGCCCTCAGTTATGGCTAATAGGGAGGGAACAGATCGGGCAGGAAGCTGGGTGGGGAACCTGGTGAGAGCTGCCGTCCAGAAAGGGGGGGGGGGCGAGTGGGGGAAACCTCTGATAGCCCGCAGCTTGCCTTTCTCCTGTCACAACGCTGCTGAGTTCTCTGCTGGACTGAGCAGGGAAAAGAGTGTGAAGTTACACTACACTGATGGGGGGGCTTGACAGCACTTCGATGGTGTCACCCCACTGACAGGTGGCACCCGGGTGCATGCTGCCCACACCCCGATAGCGACGGAACTGTGCTAAATTTAAGATTCATTCCCTGATTCCGGGGGGGCACTTGACCCCCCTTGCCCCTACCTGCGGACGCCCGTGTGTGTCTAAGTTTTTATATAGTAATTAGATAATTGCATACTTTATGTGGGTAATGATGAGGAAACCATTTTTGTGTAAAAATATATAGCATCATTTCCATAATAATGATATTGAGACCAGTAGGAAAAAGAACACTAATAGTCAAGTTCAAATTTTGTGTTTAGTGACACCCAGCTATGCATAATATAATGCTTGTATAATATCATAACTTACTGTTGACCTAAAACATTGTTAAACGCATCTCATAGCATCCAAATACGTACATAACCAATATCCCCTTTTCTACAGCTCAGCATTGTGTTGTCCCACCCTCAGCTGCAGCTTAAATTAAAATGATGAATGTAAAGGAAAAGTAGTACATCCAGAACATTTTAACTGCGGCTCCCTGTTTAATGTGTGTACCTCTAAGAGCTGCAGATTAATAGAGCAATCACTCCCACTAGACTGTTATTTCTTGTTGATGTAGCCTTTCTTGGTTTAATTTGGTGATTTCTGCTGTTAATTTTTTGGAGGAATGTTTGCTTGCAAGTGAGTAGGAGTAAAACTAGTTCTAAAATTATTGCATTTTTAATTTGGATTTAGAATACTAGGTTATATTGCTATAAGGGTCTGTAGGACATTATTATAACGTTCGCCTATTTACCTGTGAACTGGTACAGTGCTCCTTTTTTCCCTGTGACATCACTAGTAGTTCTGCTTTGTAAATAAAAGCACTTTCCCCATTTCCATTTGCTATGTGGCAATATTCGTCTTTAGTCATTAAAAATTATTAGGGGGTGGCAACATGAGTAAAATAGTAGACACTCTGTAGTCTACTAGAAGTAAAAGTTCTCACTCATAGGCCACTCCATTGACAAATGGCAACCTTGGGTTCTGAGGTTAAAACACTGAAGCAGGTCATAGATGAATCTGTTTTTTTTTTTTTTTTTCAGTCATCCTGATTCCCCCATCCACACATTCCAAGTGAATTGGGGAATCCTCCCCGTTGTGTCTATGTATTCTGAAAGCAAGGAGTCTTCCTACCATCAGAATACAAAGATCAGCGCTGCAGTTTATAGCCTGCAGCACTGATCATGCAGCTTTTTTACACCAGTATGGTTGAACAGAAGTCAATTGGTTGGTCGACTTCTGTTCAACCACAGTAGTCATACATGGATCGGAATCTGGGTGGTCAAGCAGGGACTGATTCATGTAGGGCCAACTTTACAATGATTTTTGTATGTGACAATGGAGAGTTAAGCTGCCTGTAGATGAATTAAAATTCCACTGGTTCAGCAAGAATCAGCCCAGATTTGGTCCATCTATGGCCTTTCCCAATTGACAGATGTTGATCTAATGATTGACTTCTGTCAAATGGACTGTTCGAAAACTTTTGGTGATCAGCAAATTGCAGCTAAAGCAGAAGTCCTGCTGTTAGAATACATTGGTACAGTGAGGTACCACTCCTCCATTCACCTTGCATGTGTGGATTGGGGAATCCTTTTGTTTTTCAGCCCACTGTTACCAGAACAGGAATAGAGGCAAAATCTTACAATGGACACACTTGTTTCAGTGACAACTGACTAAGAGGGCATTTTCCTCACTCTGGAGAGATTTCTTCTCGCTTCCTGTTGTGTCTACACGGCAAGCACAGTAGTAAAGGGAAATTGCATATAGAAAGCCCAACAGAGATTTTAATCATCCCCTACTCTATCCAAAATAAAAATAAACGGGTTTTAGCTTTAGATGCACATATGCTTGTTTTAAAAACTCACATATCAATTGATACAATTGATATTTACTGCCAATATACAGTATGCAGTAATTTGCAATCATCCTAATATGAGTCACCTTTGATATGTTTTTCATGTGTTGTTTACTTTATTAGGTCCACCCACTTGCAGTTCATTGAGAACTACAAGTTGTCTGCGGCAGTGGAAGCTGGAACTTGTAAATCATTGATTCATAGAACTCTAAGAATGTATGACATGGCTGTGTGGGTGGAGCCCACAGCATTGCTGTTTTTATATTGTGACAGTGGGTGCAGGACAAGGGACCCCCACCTGCTGTCACAATGGGGGATCCAAGGGTACAGGGTTGCTGCTTTAGTAACATGTTACTAAAGGTGAACTTAGCCTTTAAATGTTAAAGTTTAGTTGCTTTACTCAAGACCTTTATACTTCAGTGTCTTTGATTTTTAAATCAGCACCACAAATTTAAAGCAATTTTTAACCACAATTTCTCCACACTTACACCAGGAGATCCTCTACATCTCCAATAGCATTACCATTCTTCATGAGTATGGAGGAAAATAAGCAAACATTTTGCTAGAAGCAAGTGTATTAGGAGAGAATAATTATTACAGATTTAATAAACAGATACAAACATAGTAATTGCAGCTTAAAACTTGTTGCTGTACATGTGTTTCACAGAATTTGTAGGGTTTTACAGATGGCTTATATTTGATGAGTAAAAGAGCTATGTAGTGCCTCCTCTGGGTTTGTTTATGCAGTGAATATATTTCACTTGGAAGTACTTTACAGCTTAAACCTTGGACAGGTTTATGCAGATGTAAGATAATGCTCTGATGCTTTCTCTGTACCTGTAGGATATTCTAAATTAAGCGTGAATCACTTCTGTTCCCTTCCAAGGAAAGATCAACAGGGCTCAACAGGAAGCTAGGCAGAATGGATTGATCATAATGTAAGTGAAAGAAATATGCTGTTTTAGGGGCTTAGATGACATGCCCACACAAAGGCAAATACTATTGCTTGTTCTAATTAATGGGTGGCTAAGACAATCTATTATATCAATGGCATTTCTGATATTATTTTCAGTTGCTGTGGTGGTAGAAATCACCTGAAAGTGCTTTTTTTGTTTATTACCTGTAAAATCTGTACAATGCAAGGGCTATAATACTGATTCAACTAAATGGCGTGGACATCAACCTGTTGCCCGATGTCACATGTGGCTGTTTGGAACTTGCTGCAGACAGTATTGTGTTTTAGTGCTTACTGGAGCCACTGAAAGAAAAGTATTCTTTAGACTTACTTCTAGTAGTTGAATGATTTTATTTTTTGCACTACCTTGCTTTTTCTGTTCTGTCCATCCCTTTATTTCCTCTAATCTGTTATAATGGATTTTGCTGAGAAAAATATTAAATGGGGCACAAGTAATTTTTAAGGGGGCTGTAGGAAACACAAATGTAAAGGGGCTGTAATAACAATGATGTAGAATAGTATCATTTAACATGTCTCCAGTCTCCAACAACGCCTATATCACACATAAGATAAACCAAGCAATGAGCAGCATTTTCATTTAACAAATGCCCATAAAGTAAAAAAAATTTAAAAAAAGTCCTTATAAATAAGTAAATAAAGTTTCCATAAGAACTGTGTATATAACTTAAAATGCTCAATTTCTTCGCTAGGTAATAATCATCATATTTACTGCCACCTCAATTGGAATCACACTCACCAGATAGCATGACCTCGAAATAAGTGTTAGGTCAAATAACGCATGTAATGGTATTCAGATGCCTGGAAATTCATATATTTCCTCTAATCAGTATAATCAACTATATACCTCCCGACCATTAAATTCTCATAACATGGTGTATATGAGGAACACATACTGAATTCTCACCAACCCCTACCAGAAATGTCAAAAGATCTCCACAGCCAGATATTCAGTTGGTTCACTTGACTATATACGTCCCAGGCATTGGATCATTGTATCATAAGACTGATATATCCATCTAAAACTCATGGAGTTGGAAAAATACCCAGAAGAGAACTCCATGAGTTTTAAGCCTTGTACACATGGTACGATTGTTGGCCAACCGAGCGTCTGATTTATGTCAAAAGGGCGTGTGGCAGGATCTTGTCTTGCATACTAACGGTACACAAATTGTCAGTCGACAACGCAAACGTAGTGAAGTACTAGACGTACTACAAGACTATAATGAGGAAGTTCATTTCTCAAGCACCACCCTTTGGGCTCCTTCTACTAATTTCGTGTTAGTAGAAGTCTGGTAAGTGTTGATGCATGTTTTTCAGTTCGTTTCTGAATGGCCGTTCGTCAACTAGCCATGTTGCATAATCGGAGGAGAGAAAGTGTGATTATTGGGCTAGGCGTTATTGCTTTGACCCAAGTCCAACCAAGGAACAGGAGAAGGAGTTCTTGGACTAAAATTGGTTGCTTAAACGTGACAAATTATGTCATATGCCATTGATGTGGGAGCTCCAGGAGAATAATCCGGATGATTTTCGGAATTATCTCTGGATGACGGACCCCTGCTTTCACTAACTCTTGGCATTGTTGACCCCCTATATTAAGAAGCAGGACACATGTATGAGGCTTTCCATCACTCCAAAACAAAGGCTCATAGCCACCTTGCGGTACTTGGCAATGGGGAGAAGTCTCAAGGGCCTCATGTTTATGACTGGGATCCCCCCCTAGGCTCTGGGAGTCATTATTCCAGAGACCTCCTCAGCCACCATTCAAGTCCTGCAGAAGGACTATATTAGGGTTAAATAAGTTTTTACCTTTAAGATCACATTCTATGTATTTAGGTTTGCTAATGTATTTTATTAATTTGTTGATTACTTAGTTATCAATATTGTAATATGCTGTGAAAGTCCTCTTTGTCTTCATGCATGCTGTAAGCTATTCCTGCTCCTTTTTTGGCCTACATGCATATTTCCCTTCACTAACCTCCCCAGCATTCTCTCTTGGGCCCTAGTATTTTAACAATGTTTTTTGTCAGCTACATTTTGGGGCTTACCCTAAACAACCCCTAAAATGTGTAGAAATGGTATTGTTGTCCTCAAATTCAGGCAGATTGCAAGAGGCCATATTTTGGGGCCCAAACTCATTTGGAACCCTCCCTCCCCCCAAAAAATGCTAAGTCAACAGATCCAAATACTCTGACTTTGCGTAACCCATACACACTATCCCTCTTTTGTATTCAGATTTCTGTATAAATTCACCAAACCACATAGTGCAACGGGTCTGCCTGATTACCTACAAATTGAAAACGTATTAAGTTTTTGTCTCCTGTTATATTGATTTGTTAAATCGTAGTTAGAGGTCGGCCGATATATATCGGCCGATATTTGGCATTTTTTTATTAATCGGCATCGGCCGATTGTGCTGATAAAAAAGCCGATTACATGTTCAGCGCGACTTGCAAAAGACTTCTGTAATAGAAGTCAATGTAAGTTGCCTGAAGACATCAGTGAAGGACTTTCCTCCTCTCTGGGCAGGCTGCCACGAAAAGATCAAAGTGATACAATGTTTCTTCTTCAATGGGCTGAACTCCCTGTGTAGAAGTTCTCAGTTTAACCATTTAAAGACTAAATCTTTTCTGACACTTGTTGCTTACAAGTAAAAATCCAGTATTTTCTGCTAGAAAATCACTCAGAAGCCCCAAAAATGATATATATTTTTTTAGCAGAGACCCTAGGGAATAAAATAGCGGTTGTTGCAATATTTTATGTGACGCGGTATTTGCGCAGAGGTCTTTCAACCGCAAGTTAGCCCTTTTTTTTTGTCCAAAAGTTTTAGTGTTTTTAGAGTACCTGTTTTTGTGTATTTAATAAATAGTTTTTTTTTTAATCTAAATTATACATACAAGTGAACTGATTGGAGGTTTGTTTTGTTTAATAAATGTGTAAGAAATTTTCTGCATCACTTATTAAGGCTGCTTTCACACTGGATCGTGCAGGCGTTGACGGTAAAATGCTGCAAGTCTTAGCAGCGATTTACCGTCATTTTAGCCCCGCTATTCGGCTGCTAGCACAATCACATTGTATGTGCTTCAGCAGTGGTGACCATTCATTTCAATGGGGAGGAGCGGTTTACACCGCTCCAAAGATGCTGCTTGCAGGATTTTTTTTTTTAACGTCCTGCCAGTGCATCTCCTCATTGTGAAAGCATTTGGGCTTTCACACAGACTGCAGGGGAGCCGTTTTGAAGGCAATTTACAGGCGCTATTTTTAGCCCAAAATCGCCTGAAAAACGTCCCAGTGTGAAAGGTGTCCAACTTAGATTTTATGAGATGAAGGGGCAAAAAAAAAAAAAGGAAAAAATAAATAAAAAATCGGCCTAACATATCGGCCCAAAAAAATCGACATCATATATCGGCCATCGGCCGCCACGATTTCTAAATATCGGCATCGGCATCTGCCAGAGAAAAACCCATATCGGTCGACCTCTAATCATAATGCCAAAATGTGCTGCAATTTGGACAGTGTGTATCCAGCTTTTTAGATTATGACACTTCGTAGATGTCCACTGGGCTGCCAATAGTGTAAGTTAGGAGGGGCTGGCCAAAGTATCACTGATTATTTATGCAAACAGTTCTGATGGAAGTGGAGAGGGTTACCTGTCCAAAACATCTACCCATTACTTCCCCCCCTAAAATTTGTCTAATGGGCCATCAGAGGGGGGAGGAATCGGATAAGTTGACCTTCCACTTTTGTCTTTAAATACTCATTTAAGTGTATCCTTATGTTGCCTAAGCATGTTTGTGTCAAATCTGCTTGCAATGTTATGTTCAGAAGTAGCAATTTATTTCCTTCCAACCCAGAGCAATGGTAGGACGTTGCAGCCCAGTTCCATCAGCAGTGGGATTTTCCCAACTGTGGTGGTGCTATTAATGGCAAGCATGTCCGGATTGTACCACCACCCAACTCTGGCTCCTATTATTTTAACTATAAGGGCTTTTACAGCATTGTCATGCTAGCTGTAGTGTCTGGCAACTATGAGCTCTTGTATTTGGATGTTGGGAAGAATGTCCGCAACTCTGACGGAGGAGTGATTATGCCGAGTTCTACAAGCGGCTCCAAAATGGCACCTTAAACTTGCCACCTGCTGAAGAGAATGTTGAGGGCCTCAATTTTGTTTTTGTGGCAGATGAGGCCTTTGCTCTGGGGGAAACATATGATGAAGCTTTTTCCTATGAGGAACCTCACCCCAGAGCAGAGAATCTTCAAATACAGGCTCTCTCGTGCCAGAAGGGTGGTCGAAAACGCCTTTGGAATCCTATCGAGTAGTTTCGGGCTGTTTTTGACTTCAATCAACCTGGCACTCTACAAGATAGACAATGTGGTCCTGTGCTGCTGTATTCTATATAATGTTTTAAGGAGGAATTCTGCCAGCTACCTAGCCTCACTGCTAAGTGACGTTGGCCCTGCAGTGGCAGGCCCAGCTGAAGAGACTGCAGCTCGCCTGCCTGTGGGCGTGCTGATGGCTATTGAAAATGCCCGTGCTGGATTGCCCTCACAAATTGCCCGAGATTTACGGCAGAAATACTTGGAATGTTTTGTGGGTAGAGGGGCAGTGGATTGGCAGCAAATTGTAGCTGATCATTTATAATTTTTTTGGTAGATCATAAACTCCTATTTCATTTGAACTACTGTGTTCTTATATTTCTAATATGTTCCCAAATGGGCTTTCTTTTGGCCACTTGCTCCAATAGCGCAAATGTACCTTAATTGCTACATGAGGTTACACTATCTTCTTTGGCTAACTATTATGGTGTGCTGTGGGTCTGCTACACCTTTATTTTTTTGTTCTCTTAGCTTCCTTCACAAACCTTCCCTGGGCTGAGCTGCCAAATTCACATTATTTTGATGCCTCCTGAGCTTGCTAGGACCTATGGAGACCTACAGCCATTCACAGCTCCACACACACAGGCACGAGAGGGACACAGAGCCTACGCCACACTCCTTGTCCAGAGCCGTGACTGACAGAGGCTCCTGAGCTGTCAATCATTCCTGTCCACAGCCGTGACTGACAGAGGCTCCTGAGCTGTCAATCATTCCTGTGAAAGAGTAGGAGAGGAGTGGCTTTAGCTCTGTGTCTATCTTGTGCTGCCTGTGTGTGCGAAGCTGTGAATGGCTGCACATAACACAGTAGTTCTGAACGGGAGCGTGTACATAAAAGAGAATCCCGCATAACACCATAGATCCTGGCAGGAACATGAGGCATCCATATAATAGGAGTCTGGCAGTGTGGTCTTGGGAGAGTTTGAGAAGAAATCTCAGAGAAGGAAGAAAAAAAAAGGGGAAGTAAGTTCTGTTATAAGCATCTTATTCATTTATAATTTTCCTATTAGATCCAGTCTTATCATATATGATCACAACTTTTCAGTTTTTGCACCATATGGACTCTTTTCACAGACATTATTACTATATATATATATGATTATTATTTCTGTTCATAGATTTATGAACACTAAAGCCTCCTGCACGCAATCAGATTTTCTGCAGACAAAACCTCAGACTTTTGTCCGAAGGCGTGTGCCTGGATTTTGTCTTGAATACAAACCGCAAGGAATTGTCGGCCAACCAACACGAATGTAGTGTGTACTATGTGTTTTTTCAGCTCTTTTGCGCCACCCTTTGTGCTCCTTCTGCTATTTTCGTGTTAGTAGAAGTTCGGTGAGTGTTGATTCACGCTTTTCATTTCGCGCTTTTCATTTTGCGCTTTTCATTTTGCGCTTTTCATTTAGTGCTTTTCAGTTTGCGCTTTTCATTTTGTGCTTTTCAGTTTGTTTTTGAACGACCGTTCCTCAACCAGACATGATGCGGAATCTGAGGAGATAATGTGTTATTTTTTATTGACCTTTGCAGTTATTGCTTTGACCCAAGTCCAGTCCAGGAACAAGAGGAGGAGAATTTATTGGACCAAAAATTGGTTGCTTTATTAATTGTAACCAATTATGTCATATGCCTTTGCTGCGGGAGCTCCAGGAGAATAATCTGGATGATTTTTGGAATTATCTCTGGATGACGAACCCCTTCTTTCACCAACTCTTGGCATTGTTGACCCCTATATTGAAGCAGGACACATGCATGAGGCTTTTATTTAATTTTTTGGTTGAATAATGATTTGATTTGATATATTTTCTATATTTTTGGATGCATAGAATGCACTTTTTGGTTAATTCCTATTAGCAGATAGCATGTTTAATTCTATTTGTTTTCTTTTTTTAATGCAGAATAAAAAAATTGTGTAGAATAATACTTGGCTATGTGTTTTACTTCAAATGACAGTTTGGCAGTAGGCAGTTACATTTAAAAAAATACAATGTAAAGCTGACAAGGAACACCAACATAGTTTTATCTTTGAAAATAGAAAATAAAATATGTTTGCCATAACTCCATCAGTATCACCAGCAAAGCAGCTTCATTATTATCCCATTAAATAAAGAAGAAGAGACTGTGCGTTGCATTTCGAGATTTCATCATTTGCCACGTCACGAATGTTAATTCTCCATTATGAACGCTAGTTTACAAGACCGACCGCTTCTGGCTCGTCCTTGCTTTCAAGCATGCGTGTTTGTACTTTGGACTATTGTCCTACGGACTTGTGTACACACAGTCGGAAAATCCGACAACAGACATTTGTCCGCGGAAAATTTTAAAGTCTGTGATCCAACATTTGTCCACGGAAAATCCGACAACAATTGTCCAATGGAACATACAGTCGGATTTTCCACCAACAGCCTGTCATTACACATTCCCCAGTGGAAAATCCAATCATTTTTGCTTTATAGTCATTGATTTCTGTAACCTTGCAGAATTTTTTTCAGTAGAGCTGCACAACTGTTATAATCACTACTTTTGCATTTTTGTCTATTGCTGTGCTGGCTGCTGTCTATTCAGGTGTGAGAACGATATATTCCTTATATAATTTCGCACACTGGTCCAATACCAGGAAAATTAAGTAGTATGACCTCTATCATAGGAGCTGGCCAGGAGGCGGGACTTTGCTTGACAGCAGAGTTCCCCTCTCTATGTGATCCGGCCGGCTATACTCTTCCTCTTCTCCGTCCCCACAGTTTCATGGCCAGTCAGTGGGAGAAGAATCGTCTCCCATGAGGCTACATTGATGGGCACTGATAGGCTGTGCTGATAGGCACTGGTAGGCTGCATTGATGGGCACTGATAGGCTGCATTGATGGGCACTGATAGGCTGCATTGATGGGCACTGATGAGGCTGCATCGATGGGCACTGATGAGGCTGCATCGATGGGCACTGATAGGCTGCATTGATGGGCACTGATGAGGCTAGGCTGCATTAATGGGCACAGATGAGGTAGCATTGATGGAGCTGCATCGATGGGCACTAATGAGGCTGCATCGATGGCCACTGATGGAGCTGCATTGATGGGCACTAATGAGGCTGCATCGATGGCCACTGATATTCTGCATTGATGGGCAATGATGAGGCTGTGTTGATGCGCACTAATAAGGCTGTGTTGATGGGCACTGATGGGGCTGCATAGATGGGCACTGATGGGGCTGCATAGATGGGCACTGATGGTCACTGATATGCTGAACTGATGAGGCTACACTGAAGGGCACTAATGAGACTGCACTGATATGCTGCAGTGATGAGGATGCACTAATAAGCTGCAGTGATATGCTGCACTGATGGACACTGATATGCTGCATTGATGGGCACTCATAGGCTGCATTAATGGGCACTGATAACGTTGTTAATATTTATTTTTGTAAACCTTAATTCTGCTTAAAACATTAAACAGTTTCATTTCATGAGATAATTTATGAGGGCATGTTTAGGGGCGTAATTAAGGGAAGACTGGGCAGGAAAAGGGTTGGGCAACTGGTATCGAGTAACTCTTAAGGCATGGCTAGTAGCTCAGGAATTTTTAGTCCTGTATATGTACACACAACAGCTCTGTATAAACAGGTGACAAGAGAAAACACTTATTTGAGCTTCCACAACCTTCACATTATGATATTTATTGGTACAAACTATCTATTTATATGACACTATTTATATAATTGCATTTCAGCTTCTTTACAGGGGACAAGGGCAATTATTTTGTATATGTTTGTACATTTTTGAAGACCTCTTTGTGTGTATTTATATCATAATAGATATATAGCCTATATCTGTATGACTGAAATGAACATTCTGTTAGTGTAAAGGGATATTTGGATAAATTTGAATTGAGATATTTAGTAGATGTGCTGATAAATATAAGGCAATGTCGGAGAGGGTTAAACACTTTCTCTGACAGAGAATGTGTCATTAGAATTCTTATCTGCTGAGAATGCCTGTCACCATTGTTTCATGTGGAGAGGCTGTTAAACATAATCACAAGACTAAGAGGAACGTTCTTCCTCCTCTGGAAAGCAGCCCAATTCTACTATCTGACAAGTAGAAATTTTTGAAATGTGAAATGGCAGCATTTGGAAATCTAATGCCCTTTACCTCCTAAAAAAGAGATATTGGAACACAGCAGGGTGTCTGGTACAGGGAGTATCTATTCCTTCTCTGCAAGACATTGCCACAAGAAAAATAAAATTACTTTTCATGATTTAACCCATCCAGTACCTTTGATTTTATGCGACAGTGGACTCTGAAAAACATGAAGTCTAACTATATTACTCATATGGGTATTTTCCATGTTCATTCCATTTTACGTTCGGCAATGCCTCGTGCACATGATCTGACTATCCGGCGGACTTAGTACAGTGGACTTAGTCTGGCGGACAACCCGCCGGACTTTGCAGCGGAGGTCCGCCGGACTTTCCCGAGCGGACTTGCCCACACATGACCGGACTTTTCCAGCCCCCCAAAATGGAAGAAGACCACCGGAGCTGTCCAATAAATTATTTTAAAAAGTTGTGTTTTGTTTTTTTATTTACACATTTTTCACCAGGTGAATGGGTAGGGGTATATTGTACCCCATACTCATTCACATAGGGTGGGGGCCGGTATCTGGGGGGCCCCCTTATTAAAGGGGGCTCCCAGATTCCGATAAGCCGCCCGCAGACCCCGACAACCCCCCTTCCCCAAAACACCCCCCATGTTGAGGGCACGCGGCCTGCTACGGCTCAGGGGGGGCGCTCGCTCGTCCCCACCCCTTTTCCTGACCGGCCAGGCTGCGTGCTCGGATAAGGGTGTGCTATGGACTTTGGGGGGACCCTCACGCAGTTTTTCCGTTGTAGAGGTTCCCCTTTAAGTCCATACCAGGTGACGGGGCTAGCGAGGTGTCAAACTCGCCGATGGAGGCGGCGACATTGACATTCTGCGCTAGTCCCATCTACCTGGATCCACGTTCAAAATGAATGGACTTTTCTCCATGTGGTGGCAAGTCTGTTCATTTCAAAAGTCCAGCGGACTAGTACACAGACAGGCGTATTGTCAAAAGTCAAAACTTCTTTCTAAGTCCACCTGACTTTTGGGAACTAAAAGAGAAGCCCAAATCGCCCTCACTAAGCTGTATAAGACCATTTTGTAAGAAAAAATGACAGTAGACTTAGATGTTATGCTGCGTACACACAGTCGGACTATCCGATGGACTTGGTCCGGCGGACCAGAGTGTGTGGGCTCCGGCGGACCAGAGTCTGATCGTGTGTACGCAGCATAACATCTAAGTCTACTGTCATTTTTTTCTTACAAAATGATCTTATACAGCTTAGTGAGGGCGATTTGGCATTTTCTTTAAATTTACAGGGGATTCTAACATCATATAGGATACCTTAGGTACATGGGCTTTTCCATCTGTCTGGAGTGTTTTTACATACTATTCATAGATAATTTTACTCATCCAGAAGAATCACTTAGTGCAGCATACCTGTAGACATTGTATCATCTACCTTGTTTCAACTGGTACATTGACAGAACTTCACATAATATAAAAATACATAGTGTATGTATAAGCTGCCTGTAAAAACCAGATATCTCCTCAAAAACACCAGTCAGGGATATTTCTGTCAGGCCTTATGTTATTCTACTAAGCTCCAGAACCCATTTAAATTTTCAACCAGTGCTAACAGCATTGTCCTTTCGGGCTGATAAGGTCTGTATGCACTAGTTAGGGCAGCATATATAGAGCTCCTATTATAATATATAGTTTCCCATTCAAGAGAGCCTACAGAGAATATATAATTATATAATAATATCATTCTTATATACATCTCTAAGAACAATTTTAACCATGCTTTAATAAAATTCTGTATTTCATCAGAGTAGTACATAGTTGATAGTCATGCCAGAAGCTGAAAACCCCATTGTTTTCCTGTTTACTAGGATTTTTGGGATAAAGGGACCATAAATACAGTATGTTCTTTTTAAGGGTTGATTCACACCAGAATGCGGTGCGCTCCGTGCTGGTTTCCTACACAATGTTCAAACGCACTGCTTTTCCGATCCAGGTGCCAATGTAATGTTAACGACACTCCAAACACAGATTACAATGCACTTGCAAAAAAGCTGCTTAAAATATACAGTAAAAGCTGCATATTACATACAAGTTTATTATGCATATAATGCATATAATGACCAGGCCATTTTTTCAATAGGGCACTGCGTCGCTTTAACTGACAATTAGGCTGTTGTGCAACTCTGTACCCAAACAAAAGTAATCTCCTTTTTTTCCCACAAGTAGAGTTTTTTCTTTTGGTCATATTTGATCACCTCTGTAGTTTTTATTTCTTGCGCTATAAACAAAAAAAAAGAGCGACAATTTTGAAAAAAAAAAACTATTTTTTACTTTTTGCTATAATAAATATCCAAAAAAACAAACAAAAAAAAGTATTCATCAGTTTAGGCCAATATGTATTCTTCTACATATTTTTGGTAAAAAAAAAACACAATAACTATATTGAGTGGTTTGCGCAAAAGTTATATCATCTCAAAAATAGGGGATATATTTATGGCATTTTTATTATTGTTATTTTTATTTTTTTACTAGTAATGGCGGTGATCAGCGATTTTTAGCAGGACTGCGACATTGCAGCGGATAGATCAGACACTTTTGACACTTTTTTAGAGCTAAAATAGCCACTGATTACTGTATAAATGTCACTGGCAGGGTAGAGGTTAACACTAGGGGCGATTAAGGGGTTACGTGTTCCCTAGGGGGGTGTTTCTAACTGTGGGGGGCAGTGTACTGAGAGGGAGTAGAGAGAGATCTTTGTTCCTAATCACTAGGGACAGCCGATCTCTCTCTACTCACCTGTCAGAACAGGGATCTGTTTGTTTACATTGACAGATCCTTGTTCTGGCTCTCTGAGGAGCAAACCTGGGTGGACAATAGACATCACGACTGCCATCCACGCGCATCAGCTCCTACATTGCACGTGTCCCCTATACCCCTTAAAGTGGCTGCTGTACAGCTACGGCGATTCGCGCAGGGGAAGAGGGATATATTTAGGAAGATTTTCATCTTTGATTTTGATGTGAATTTTTCTAAATAAAAGAATGCAATTTTTCAAGAGTATGGCTGTCCAGAATCGATTTGCGCAGGGGAGCCAACCTGCTGCTGTATAACGAAGGCGGCTGGTCAGCAAGTAGTTAATTCATTCTGGCTGATACAATCATGTAATGTTTATGTGTGTTGCATGATTTTTCTACCCAAAAGCTCCTCTCCTGAATGCACTGGTGGTGTTTTTTTTCCTCAGTCCTTAAACGCTCCCCTTCTAAAACACGCGTAAACAACTATATGTGTATGGACACATAGGCTAACATAGAGGTATTTTTACAAGCTGAAAAAAAAACCACCAAACACATGTACAAGTGTTTTTTTAAGCCCAGTGTGCATGAGGCCTTACTTAATTATACAAGAAGTATTATTTAAACTTTGGTAGTAGTGCATTTGTTTTCAAAGCACATTATGAACAGGTGATGGGAATAATCTTGTATGATCGGGCCAGCCATATATTGAGTATTGAAATTCAGTTGTAGCTGTTGCTGTATATTGTGTGAACTCTATATTAGGTGACCTGAGCTACAGAAAATTAAAATAATTACCCATAATTAAAGGTTCTAATGGTAGTTTAAGTGTTTCTGAGATACATGAATCACACAAGAAAATCAATATTGCATGTATTGATTCTAAATAAGCCATGCTAACCCATGCTCTGCTTGTTGGTTGGCAACAGATTGTTTTTATATTAATGGTTAATAATAGTTTTAAAGCACACCTCCCATCCTATTTAAAATTATAAAGGCAAAAATCTTGCATAAGAGCAGATACTATAAGGTGTCTTGTATTTATTACCTTTAAAAGCTTCTTGTGTATCCCTAAAGCTGGCCATACTTTAGATTTACCTTTAACTATGTAGTGTAAGGGCCTGTCTGAAAACAAATTGAAAATTTTACGTTTGACCTCATATTATATCGTTTTGGTAAATATAAAGGAAAATGTAATTAATTTTGTTTTTATTGATTCAACTAACCTGACTGTAGGGTTAAAATATGCCCCTTTGAGATAATATATGTCCACTTGTTGCCCTGCCGTTCAGTGAGTATGCATCAGCAGCCAGTAAAGCAACTTTAAAATTACTTTGGGACAAGGGTTTGGATAGGCTTACTCAAAAAATTAGTTCGGATATGATGCAATAATACTCTGTTTTTTCATGTTTTTAGGAAGCGAAATAGAGACGGTACATTTCCATATGAACGAGATGGGATTGTATTTGATCTAGCTGATGAAGGCCCTCGGCCTCTCTCTTTGATTTGTTCCTACTTTTAACTCGGTTGTATTACAATGTTTTTGTCTTTAATTGAGAGGTACACTGTCATACAGCTATTCTTGACCTGTATATTGCTACATGTACTTTCTACTTATTTGTATTAACGCAAAATTCCAATAAAATTTATTTGAAAAAAAAAAAAATGAGTTTGGGCCATGAAGGCAAGCAGATCAATACCTTAGTAGAAAAGCAAATCATGAATTAGAGGGGTAACAAGTGGTATTTCTACGTAATAAATTTAACAGCAGTTTGTGAACCAGGCTCCCAGGCAGAAGTTTTACTTTATGACTAACTAATTTGCTTTAAATAAGGTTAACATATCATACTTTTAAGGCAAATGTGTCATTGGACAACATAGAATCTTACTTTGATTAGTATTAAAGTGCAGGTTATATATTTAATATACAAAACTTAGTTTTAGCTAACAATCTATAAACAAGTAACCTTAAATAGAGGTTATCTTGTATTTATTATAGTTTCTGAAGAAAATAAATGTATCTACAGGCCTTTAAACATACAGTATAGCCCAAGAGATTTATCAAACTTGACTGTATGAAAATTTTATTAGTAACAAGGTACTTTAGCTCCTGTAGGCACTTTATTGGCAGTTTTTTACAGTCTGCACATCAAAGTTTCAAAAAGTTTAGATCAGTCACTCTGTAATTTTTAGAAGGTAAATACATAGATAGAGGTTTTCCAGTAGCACTGGGAACCTAGTGCATTAAAAGAAATCTGACATGAGCAAATATTCATGTGACTGTTGTGCTACTTATGAAAATTAAAGTTGCTCGGTGTTGTGCTGAACCCATCTAATACTTTAAATCACTGACCAGAAACAAGTGTGCAGATCAGCAGTTTTCACTTCTAATTCTGCACATACTGTATGTTTCAGGTCTGTGAGACAATGTTTTTAACCAAAGAGGGGTTGCAAGAAAGCCCTATGGGTATCTGAAATTGCATTTCCAACAGTTAATTTCTTTATTGATATATAACACAAAGACTTGCTGTAAAGAGACCTTTTATGGTAATACATTAAACCCAAATACACTGTTAAAAATGTTAATATTTTTTTGACATCCTTTTACATACAAAAAAAATACGAATGAACTAGTAGAATTACATTAATATTGAGGTACATATAATCAGTTACCTCCAAGAGAATCCTGCCCCTCAAGCATCAATGTACATGTCTATTGTCAGTCAAACAACCGTATATTTTGGTCAATATTCAAATATAGGTAGAGTCACCTTCCACATGTATATTACAGTCAAAACATATTGCAGCAAGATTTGTGCACTCTTGACACATTTTGCAGAGACTGTGTCCATGTCTTCAGAAGATAGATAGATAGATCGAGGCAGTGTTCTACAATAACACAACATGCTACAATTTAAACAGTAGCAATTCTGACATAAGGTCCCTAACAATAATTAACCTACATAATGTATCGTTTACATATCAGTGAAAGCTGTTCCTTTGTCCAACCAGCAGAGGCTGACCCAACGCTGGTCTAATGCTGTTCCATTCAGAGAAATCGCGGATCGCGGGCAGAATCGTACAAGAACTTATTTTGGGTGAAAGGTCTCGGGCCTCTGTTTGCACAATTTTACTGCGATTTGGCAGGCGACAATTGAATCGCTCTACGATCGGCGTGCTATTGGAAGTGAAAGGGATTGAATGGGCATCGCGATCTGGGATGTCTAGATGTGAAAGGAGCCTAAGTAGCAAAATTATAATAGTAAAAAGTACCAATATTTCAAACCAAAGTAAAGCAGCCATGCATAGCAACCAATCCGCTTTCGTCTTCAAATTTTTCAGTTAAGCTTTTAAAATAAAAGATAGAAGCTCATTAGTTGTCATGCATAACTGCTCTAGATTCCATGTTCTCCAGTTTATATAAATTCCCCTCAATGAATACAGTTATGTAATTACCTTACTGTCCTGACAAGTGTTGACCTAGATGTGTTGCTTAACTGCAGAAAAGAAAAGTCAGGTCAGTAGGCTCCTTGTGCTGTCAGGGTGGGCTGTGTTAGGCTACTTTCACACTGCTCCACTGCAAAAATGTGGTAAAAATGCATATACGATTTTGCTGCACGTTTGATGAGTTTCCGGTTCATTTTGCATCTGTGAAAAAGGGACACGTGACTCAAAAACTGCAGGAAAATGTACCCATGAGTGCGTTTTTTGCCACTTTTTGATGCAGTTTCTATTCATTTCAATGGGGAGGTGTACCTTTGGTGCGTTTTTTTTTTTACCACACCAAACATGCACCAAAAATGCAGCAAGCAGGACTTTGAAAAACGCAGTGACCCATAACTGACCATTATGAAGAGTTACATAGGATTAAATGGTCAGACGTGTTTTATCTGCTTTTTTGTTGCAAATATGGAAGAAAGCAGTCTAAATCTTAAGAGGAAACAAACCCTAGCGGGTAAAATAGCAACTATAAATACATAGTGTAGTTCAGTAATGTATTAACTATTTGCCTGAAGTACAGTCTCCCCTGTGTAACTTGGGCATCTTCATTCCTTTGAGAGGTACTGAATGTGTTAACCCTATGAGAGCATAGCTTGGTTTATGCTATTTTTTTTTTTTTTACATAACTTGTAGGTTCCACCAAAACACTCATCCAACCTGCAATTTAAACATCTGCTCTTCCTCAAAGGCATCAACATATTCTTAATGTAAATTTGCTTTGATCTCTGAAGATGGCAACATGCTGCATAATATTTTGCCTTGTGGAATCTTGTCACAAATTTTTGACATTGTGAAACCATGCATTGGAGTGTTTGCATATGTACAGTGGTGTGAAAAAGTGTTTGCCCCCTTCCTCATTTCCTGTTCCTTTGCATGTTTGTCATACTTAAGTGTTTCGGAACATCAAACCAATGTAAACAAGAGTCAAGGACAACACAAGTAAACACAAAATGCAATTTGTAAATGAAGGTGTTTATTATTAAAGGTGAAAAAAAAATCCAAACCATCATGGCCCTGTGTGAAAAAGTGATTGCCCCCCTTGTTAAAACATACTATAACTGTGGTTTACCACACCTGAGTTCAATTTCTCTAGCCACACCCAGGCCTGATTATTGGCACACCTGTTCACAATCAAGGCATCACTTAAATAGGAGCTACTTGACACAGTAAGGTCCACCAGAAGATCCTTAAAAGCTACACATCATGCCGAGACCCAAAGAAATTCAGGAACAATTGAGAAAGAAAGTAATTGAGATCTATCAGTCTGGAAAGGGTTATAAAGCCATTTCCAAAGCTTTGGGAATCCAGCGAACCACAGTGAGAGCCATTATCCACAAATGGCGAAGACATGGAACAGTGGTGAACCTTCCCAGGAGTGGCCGGCCGCCCAAAATTACCCCAAGAGCGCAGCGACGACTCATCCAAGAGGTCACAAAAGGCCCCACAGCAACGTCCAAGGAACTGCAGGCCTCACTTGCCTCAGTTAAGGTCAGTGTTCATGCCTCCACCATCAGGAAAAGACTGGGCAAAAATGGCCTGCATGGCAGAGTTCCAAGGAGAAAACCACTGCTGAGCAACAAGAACATCAAAGCTCGTCTCAATTTCTCCACAACACATCTTGATGATCCCCAAGACTTTTGGGACAACATTCTGTGGACCGATGAGACAAAAGTGGAACTCTTTGGAAGGTGTGTGTCCAAGTATATCTGGCGTAGAAGGAACACTGTATTTCATAAAAAGAACATTATACCAACAGTAAAATATGGTGGTGGTAGTGTGATGGTCTGGGACTGTTTTGCTGCTTCAGGACCTGGAAGACTTGCCGTGATAAAAGGGACTATGAATTCTGCTGTCTACCAAGAGATCCTGAAGGAGAATGTCCGACCATCTGTTCGTGTACTCAAGCTGAAACGAACTTGGGTTCTGCAGCAGGACAATGATCCTAAACACACCAGCAAGTCCACCACCGAATGGCTGAAGAAAAACAAAATGAAGACTTTGGAGTGGCCTAGCCAAAGTCCTGACCTGAATCCTATTGAGATGTTGTGGTATGACCTTAAAAAGGCCGTTCATGCTCGAAAACCCTCTAATGTAACTGAATTAGGACAATTCTGCAAAGATGAGTGGGCCAAAATTCCTCCAGGACACTGTAAAAGCCTCATTGCACGTTATCGCAAACGCTTGGTTGCAGTTGTTGCTGCTAAGGGTGGCCCAACCAGTTATTAGGTTTAGGGGGCAATCACTTTTTCACACAGGGCCATGATGGTTTGGATTTTTTTCACCTTAAATAAGAAACACCTTCATTTACAAATTGCATTTTGTGTTTACTTGTGTTGTCCTTGACTATTGTTTAAATTGGTTTGATGTTCCGAAACACTTAAGTGTGACAAACATGCAAAGGAACAGGAAATGAGGAAGGGGGCAAACACTTTTTCACACCACTGTATTTTGTTATGGATGTCTTCTTTTTTTTTTTTTACTATTTTTCTTGCCTTTTAGTTTGAAGAACCACTTAGTGTAATGTGCATCCACAATTTTTGTTGGACTTATTTTTTAAGCATTTGCAATCTGTCCAGAAAGTCTGTATTGCCTCAGGGAAACCCGTCACATAAATCTGCACTAGAAAATTACATGTGGAAAAGGCAAGTGTGAGTTTTGCTGAGTGCTTTTGGGCAATACAGAGAGTCCTGAAGTTGAGACACTTTAATTTAAAAGTCACAGTTATAATAGGAAAACCAGTGTATCATAACGTTTAAATGCCCAGTACTCCTAGGACTAGAAATTGTTAGCACTTGATAGAGGTGTCAACTCCATACAGCAATATTTAATCAACAACCATTCAGTATGAGGGATATTAAACTGAATTGTTTAAGATGTGCCTACTTAGATGAACTAACAATGTGAGGGTCCATGTTATGAAGTAAATGTTAATAAAAAAGGTGAACCTGTCTTCAGTTTGAATACCTGATTAAGTGCAAGGGAAAATAAACAGTTCATCTCTTGTACCTGTTTATCTCTTGTGGACCAGAGCAAATTTTACAGTTCAGCTTGTCAGTGCTTAAGATAATAAAGTAATACATATTTTTTTAAGTACAAAAAAAGGCTTTCTCTTGGCCATATATCTTGAAAAAAATTATTTTATTTTCTATCCAATTTAGAGACAAAAGAAGTAACTGAATAAAAATAGCTTTTCTCTAGTTTAATCAGTGTTAGGTTTAAAACCTTTACTAAAAAGTGCACAATTTAGTATATAATATCTCGTGTGTATAATGACAATACAATCTTGTTTTATTACAAACATAGCAAACCTATTTTAAAATTAAATCATGTTTTTCTTTCAATATTGTGCTTTTTTTTTAAATCAAGCACTAAAAAGATTTGAATTTTTCAATGAAAATGAAAGGTAATCATGGTACCAAAAAAATAGAAATAAAAAATTATTGGCCGCAAAATAATAGCAAACTAGAGAAGGAGAGGAAGGACTTAATTAAGGTTGATAAGAATAAATAAAGGATTAAAAATGAACACTAGCTGACATCATATGCAGATCAAAGGTCGCCCCTTACAATGAAGCAATAATAACTTTTCTGTCTAGTAACTCTTCTTGATGCAGCAGATGGCAAGGAAGAGCCTGTACTTGACACATACAACCAATCTATTTTGTTAGAGTACTAGACACACCCAAGATATTTAAAATAATTTGTTCAAAAGAGAGAGCTGCACTTACAGGTCTCAAGATGTGAAGTAAAGATTTTATTTCAACATTTTGATGAGACACAAGCTTTGTGTTCCTGAGGACAACAAACAAGTGAAACAACATAACATATAAAAAGATCAACAGGCAAATGTTCAAATTTTGGAGAACAGAAAAAAAACAACAAAAGTACATACATACATACATACATACATACATAAATACACACTTACACAAATAAAGGAAAAAGCCAAAACCCAGCACTAAAGACAGATGTCAGAGACAAAAAAAATGATACAGAGTATCATGCTGCCTAGGCAAGATGGCTGCTCAAGCCTAGGCAGCATGATACTCTGCATGGTACTCCGTCGTGCAGTTTTTTGTCTCAGACATCTTTCTTTAGTGCCTGGATTTGGCTTTTTCCTTTGAGTATGTACTTTTGTTGTTGTTTTTCTGTTCTCCCAAATTTGGACATTTGACCACTACTGTTTTTAGCTGTGTTGTGTTTTAGTTGTGTTGCTTCACTTGTTTGTTGTCCTAAAGTAGATAAAGTAGACAAACTTATGCCTCTTTGAAACGTCAAAATAAAATTATCGTTATTAAGTCAGTGTTGCAGTTATTTATATGTAATAGGTTTTATATAGATAACTTACTTGATCCCCCAACACTGTGCCCTATCTCTGGTCCCCCCACAGGGTTTTTCTCCCTTTGTTCAGTTCTTCCCCATCTTCCCCATCTTTTACAATCCGTTAGGCCCTAAGTTAGGCACAATTTAAAGAGCCCTTCTACAGCTTGTAGACGTGTGCTCATTGTCACATTTGTATCTAATCCTCCTGTTCACCCAGGGGATTCCCCCTTTATTCCTCCTTCTCCTTGTGTTCCTGTGTTCTCCTCCACCCCCCTTTTTTTTGGTGAGCAGAGGTCCCTGCTATTCTGCTTAGACTCAATAGGGCAAGAATGGCATACTTGTCCTTGGGCAGATGCCCTATGTTGATCTCACACAATCTTACAGGCCTTAATGTACCAGAAAGACGGATATCCCTCATAAGGGAACTGAAAAAGGCACAACCTGCCTTTGTGTTCATACAAGAGACACACTTTCACATTCAATCAATTCCAAGACTGTTTGACAAACATTTCCCAGAGGTGTTCCATGCGCCAAATACAGATCATAAATCCAAGTCAGTATCGATTTTGTTGCACAAACATGCCAACTTTAAGATAACTCAATAATATGCGGACCCAAAGGGGCGATTTTTATTCCTGAAGGGGACTTGGTATAATAGACCAATTGAAAATGCCTATTTTCCTAATTTGGGACATTTGGCATTTTGTTGCCGCCTGGTGGACAAACTAAAAAGATTTGCTACTGGTTGTATCATACTAGGAGGGGATTTTAATATCCCTTTGCTTCCTCTGCAGGATACCCCCAATGGCAAATCCAGTATCTCATATTCTATTTTACAGAAAATTAAGTCTCTACTGAACTCTTTGACCTTGGTGGATGCATGGCACCTGGTACACCCAACAGGTAAAGACTTTACGTATTACTCACCTTTACATAAAAAAACACTCACATATTGACTATGTCTTCATCTCTCAGCGTGACCTGCCCCTGCTACATACAGCCAACATAGGCATACAAACATTCTCGGACCATTGCCCGGTGTCGATTTCCCTGACACAGACTGACAAACCTCACAAATCATGTAGCTGGCAATTGAACTCTACGCTACTATCTGGCCCCACCACTTGCCCACAAATCGCTGCAGCACTTAAAACGTATTTCCAACTTAATGAAACAGATGACATGTCAACCATGATGATTTGGGAAGCGCATAAGTGCGTCATATGTGGCGAATGTATCCGCTTGGGTACTCATAAGAAAAAGAAGGCCAATAAAGACATTGCGTCGCTGGCACAAAAAATCATTGTTTAGAAAACCAACATAAACAATCTCACGCAGAAGCCACCTCTGCGGAGTTGTTAGAAACTAGAGAAAAACTCCTTGCTCAATCTTAAAGCGAAATGCATTCTTTATTTTAGTAAAGGCTTCTATTATGAACACAGAGACAAATGTGGCAAAGGCTCTTAAAGAAATAACCCACGCCCCCACTCTATTTTGTCCATTAAAAACACGGAAGGCCAAGCACTACATAAAATGGATCCAATCGCATCACAATTTCACACCTTCTATACAAAGCTTTATAATTTGCCTTCACCTCACAAACCTCCTGATTTCCAGGGCACTAAAGAAAAACCCAGACCGAGTGTGAATCTTTAGAATCACCTATCACAGAAGACAAGCTTTTATTGGCTAGTAAGGCTTTCAAAACGGGTAAGAGCCCAGGCCCTGATGGGTTCATGGCCCATTATTATAAAACATTTACTGACACCCTAAAGGTTTCCCTCCTCCGCACCCTCAATCACCTCAAAACCTCACCACCCACATCAAATACATTCACGTCGGCACATGCCGCACTGCTTCCCAAACTGGCTAAAGATCCCACAGACTTCTCGAGTTATAGGCCAATTTCGTTATTGAACCTGGACCTAAAACTTCTGGCCAAAATCCTGGCCACTAGACTAACGTCTCTTCACCCTAATCTTATTGGGCCAGAACAAGTGGGATTCATGCCGGGAAGGGAAGCATGTGACAATGTCATAAAGACTCTCAACCTGATCCATTGCGCACATACAAAGGGAATTGAAGGCCTTCGAACCTGTGGCCTGGGACTACCTATTTGCTACCTGCAGACACATTGGTCTGGGACTACATATGATGGCATGGATAGCGGCTTTATATCACAAACCACAAGCGAGGTTTAAAATAAATGGTACCCTCTTGGAGGCAGTAGATGTCAACAATGGCATGAGGCAGGGTTGCCCCTTGTCCCCTCTTTTGTTTATTTTGTCCTTAGAACCCTTTATTCACATAATTAATGCAAATCCAAACATAAAAGGTTTCCACATAAGTGATCGCACCTATAAAGTAGCTGCATATGCAGACGACCTCCTATTTTACCTCACACAGACACATATCTCAAGCCTGAACTTAATCAGGGCCTTTAAACTTTTTGGCTACATATCCAATATGAAAATGAATTACACCAAGTCGGAAGCCCTCAACCTTACACTACCACCTGACTTGCTAGCCAGAGCACATACCGCTTGCTCATTTAAGTGGGTACCCTCATCCATTACTTATCTTGGAATAAAACTTACGGGCAACCTAATAGATGCTTATAATGCTAATTCTCCTCCATTACAGGACATCTAAACCCTTTTCATGGTTTGGCAGGGCTGCCATACTTAAGATGGTAAAACTGCCCAGAATTATATATCATTTCCATACTCTGCCAATACCAATCCCCTGTGAATTTTTTAAACAACTCAAGGCCATCATGCGCACCTTTATCTGGATGGGGAAAAAAACACGCATAAATCTTGATACCCTTACAAAGTTAAAAGAGGGGGGTATAGGACTCCCTGACTTCAAACTTTACCACTTTGGAATACACTTAGCCAGTATCCTGGATTGGAATTGCCATAGGGAGCAGAAAGACTGGGTCACCCTGGAGGAGGCATCATCTACACTGCTCCTGAGATTCCTCCCCTGTATTCCCTGGAAGAAACTGCCGCATGACCTACAACATCACCCACTTATAGGAATGACACTGAAAACATTCCACGTGATGACAAGGCGCTACAAGCTGTCTTCATCCCCTGGCCCCCTTACACCCATCACCCACAATTTTCCCCACCCGAGATAGATTTACGACTATCCTCACCCTCTGACTAAAAAGTGCCCCTCTTAATAACACATTGTGTTGATGCTAACAAGGTAAAACCCTTTGCCTCTCTGAAGAAAGACTTGAGCTGCCAAAAATATTTTGCATACTGGACTTTTAGCCAAATACACAATTATATTCACACCTCTCCAGCGAAACAACAGCTAACCAGACACACCACCCCATTTGAATATTTCTGCCTCTCTGGAACCCTGATAGCCAAATCTACCTCCCTAATATACTCTTTGCTTCAGGGGCCGGGTGGGGAGGCCCAGGGAGTGCGAGCACTGGGAAAAAGCTCTTGAAGCAAACCTTACCGACAGACAATGGCGACAAGCCTCAATTTCCGCACACAAATGTTCTATTGATACAAGTGACTGCAAGAAATGTCTTATAAGCTGTTAATACACTAGTATGCTATGCCGGCTAAGGTGAAAAAGTGGTACCCACTGTCCTCGGACTCTTGTTGGAGATGCGAGCAAGCTAAAGGCACGTTACTATATATCTGGTGGGACTGTCCCCTACTGAAGCCCTTCTGGAATAAGGTGTGTGAACTGATTAAACACATTACAGACACAAAAATCCCTCTTACACCCATGTGCTGCATGTTGTATATTGCAGATTGCTCCATGAAACCCTACAAAAAGTCTTTGACAAGACACTTGCTGAATGCAGCAAAAATCCTGATTCCCAGGCACTGGAAGTCAAAGGACATTCCTTCCATGCCTGAATGGTTTAATTCCATAGGAGATATATATTACATGGAGGAAACGGTAGCCATTGCCAGGGAATCTTTTGAAAAATTTTACAAACTATGGTCTCCCTGGGTGGTGTTCCGGTACTCTGACCAATACTTACAACTTGATACTAGCTGAAACCATTACTGTAACTGGGACCACTATTCTTTACCACCTCTAGTAGGTTGGAACACTGAATGAATGTTCACCACTGTAGAAGATTGATGTTCTTTTATAAGCACTAATGATTTTCATACTCACTCTGTTGACAAACCCGTCACTAGGCTCTCTCACCAAAGACATTTTCTCAATGACCCTTATTTCCTCCTTTTTTCTTTTTTTTTTTGCGTAGCTCATCTTACTGGCCCAGGATTCCGATAAGCAAATAAGATTACTGGCCTTGCTGTGCCCTAAGGCCAGGGTCTCGTTAGAGACTAGCTACCATCTAATTGTATATGGTTATGTTTTTATTGTTCGTATTCATTTCTGGTTTCGAATATTCATGACTGTTCATGCTCAATGTACCGAATTATTGTACTCATGTACAATTTGAACTTTGTAAACTGTTCTCTCTATAATAAAACTTTATTGAATTAAAAAAAAATGTAAATCATCACTGTGTGTTCAGCTCTCCAGACTCATGAGTGATGCTCTCTCTTTTGGACTGTATGTACTACAGGCTTTGCTGCACACCCAGGCCCATTTTCTCTCTGATATGTGTGCAGTGGCAACCACTGGATTATATAGAAGAATTTGTTTGGGGGGTGTATAGCACAACCAATGTCCACCTTATTTAGCTTCATCTTATTTACTCATTAATTTTGCAAAGTGAATGTTCACATTGCCCAGTGAACAGCCTTATTTCCTTTAGTACATCAACCCCAATGTGTTGGTCTGCCTGCTGCACAATGGAAAACTCAATGTAGGACCAGAAATGCACCAGTAATTAAAATAAAGAAGGCATCACTCCAGTTGGCTTTTAGTTAGACAGTGAACTTTTTATTCCTCTGCCACCTCACAGTGATAAAAGGTTACTGTGCTCAAAGACCTGGAGTTCTGTAAAATGTGAGAGTTATGTTATGGTGGTAGAGGCAGTAGGCTAAACAAAATGCACCCTGCTCTCTACTTCTTAAAATACCATGCAACCCATAGATCTCATTCTCTCAACAAGCTTCCTAGGTCTGTATCACAGAATTTTTAAATAAACATCTATGTAGGAGATTTGTTTCAGAAACTATTAAAGGATTCAAAAGGGAAATTATTAGTGTGGCATTTTCTTTATGTCTGTGGTACCGGTGTTTTTTTTTTCTCTTAATCATTCATTAACTGAATCATTTATTGTGGTTATATTAGCACAGTGTTGTAACTGTTTTTCTTCGCCTAATTAATGTATTAATGAAACGGTACTGTAAAGTACAACATTTTATCAAAAATGGGGTGGAGGAGCTTCCCATTGAGCTGAACAGTGGAGTGTTCCACTACCCTTTACACTACTATGTAGGACATATGGCATCCTTTTTTAACCTCCCTGGCAGTATAATTATGTCCGATTTTTGATGCTGAAAGCGGTACAGTTATTTTGCATGGAAATTTGGTGTTTTATATTGTAGGCCTGTAATTCTTAGGAATAACTCACTTAAATCTGTCCAAACAAGAATCTAATAGATATCCCGGTTATGATAAAGTTTGAAAAACAAAATCATAAATTATAATATAATAAATAACTATAAATATAACAAATAATAATATAATAATAATAATACAAATTATTAAATCATGTAATCAAATCAAAACCACTGAAATGAGATTACAGTTTACTGAATATGTGATGTGTTTTTTACTTTTTGAATTTGGCACTGTTCTCCGTCCCCGTGCATCGGAAC
The DNA here is from genome assembly GCF_037356315.1 of Lithobates pipiens. NCBI lineage: Eukaryota > Metazoa > Chordata > Amphibia > Anura > Ranidae > Lithobates > Lithobates pipiens. The sequence goes on along the minus strand of NW_027507790.1, from coordinate 53,380,876 downwards.
GCTCGCAGGGAACAGAGCTTGGCACTGTAATAGATCTGGTGGAGGACGGCTCGCACACAGAGAACATTGCAGGATCCTGGGGACAAGGTAAGTAAACTCTTCCTGGATCCTGCAATGTGATCCCGAGTGTGGCTCGGGGTTACTGCTTTTGGTACTGAAAATCCACCCCGAGCCACACTCGGGAATACCATCAGAGAGGTTAAATGAGCTTTAGATTTTACTTTTACATTACAAAAATACAAACAGCAATAGCAATTTGTAGCAACAGGCTTCGGGTACAGTTCACCATACACTCATGCTTCCATGCATTTGTCCCCTCCTATTTCCCTCCACTAACACTCTGGTTTATGAAAGGTGGATGCATAAAAATATATATAGGAATATATGTATATAATATGTATCTAGTTCTATAATATTCTATTTTCAGTTGGAATAAGGCCTCATGCACACAGGACATTTTGCAAACTCTCCTAGTAGCCTTTCTTCCTGGCAGTAGTGTTTTGGCAGAAAAAAAACTTAAAGCTTGTAAAAGTGTCTAAAGCTTTTACAAGCTTAGGCGCGTTTACAGGCATCAAGAGCTTGGGCATTAGTTCATTTAATTGGGCAGAAAATTGATTTATTCTGGCCATTGACATTAACGCTCAAGTGCTAAACGTGCCTAATGTTTAGGTGCGTTTAGCAGCGTCAAGCATTTTTCCTGCCAGAACTCTGCTGCTCCTGGACGCACTGGCAGTCGTATATTTTATCCTACCTTTAAAAGCCCCTGCTTCTAAATGCTGCTAAAAGCATGTGTGCACGGGCACATAGGCTATCATGCAGGGGAGTTAAGAAGCAGGAAAAAAAAACGCTTGATGCCCCTAGAAGCAGCTGCAAAAATGTCCAGTGTGCATGAGGCCTAATTGCGGCCTCGGGTAGGATATCATTAATAATAGTGCAGAAGGTTTAAAAATCTGACATTGAGGAGTATAAATTGCTATATTTTATTTCCTGGTCTAAAAATAACAAACTTACCAACAATTTGGAGTAGGCAATTGATGTCTAGTTTTGCAAGATACTATGAAGTAGATTTCTGGGATATATGGAAGTTTAAAGTGGAAGTAAAATCATAGCTATAACAGTTAAAAAAACTGGATGTGCTCTAAATCAAACAAGTCAAACCATCCAATGTCGGGTGTCATAACTGATCACATGTGCAGCAACATGGCGGGTGAAGATTAAACAGAGGTCAAGATGGCAGCTTCCTTGGCTGAAAATTATAGGAGGGTTTACTTCCACTTTAAAGGGCAAAGATGTCACCAATCAAAGAATATATTTGTTGCCAATAAACTTCACCTTGGGGCAGGTCCAAAACGCATGGACGGCATTCACTGGTGTTGAAGTACATACAGTATATAATACAAAGGGGATTACAAATTTTTCTCAAATCTGGAAAGTTTATAGGGAGTGTAATTTAGTTGGTGGATGAATAAGGATTAGGAGTGAAGACTCTGTGTACTAAGTGCTCTTTTGTTGGTGAGGGTATGGCTCTGGACTATTTAGTTAAGGCCTTTTCAAAAGATCTAGAGGCCTGCATTTGTAAACGGCGGTATAAACCTGTTACTTGTTTTTTAGAAGACATAGAGAACAGTAGCTTCATGAGAGGGAACACTTGTATAATTAGCATTAATAATCAAAATTGTGCCTGGATAGCATGGTGAATTTTAAGGTACCTGTTGAAGTAACACATATGGCATCTTTGAACAGGGGACTAGTGTTGCAGCCATAGACCTTACATAGAATAATACTGCAATTCTTGTCAAGTTGATTGAAACTGGAAGAATTGTTACGTGTGTCATGGTAGTAGTTATATCTTAGCATGCTCTATTTTTTAGGTTTATGCCAATGTTTTATTTAGGAAATGTTATAAGTTTACCCCATTTGTTTGTTAGGTTTACATTAGTAAAAAAATATATATATACAATATTTTTGTTTATTTTCAGATATCTCCTGATTTGGTGATTCTGCTTCATCTTCTGACATAAAATGATACTGGGTAAGTAGATAAAATTCAAATGAATTATAGTAAATGTTTAACTGACCATACTGAACAAATTGATACACACGTACTCATGCCATTACTTTAAAATAATATGTGTACACTACACAATGTCACAAACACAACACAGAGACACCATTGTGGTTCATAAAGTAGTGCTTTCAGTGGGATTTTAAGAAATATTTTTCTTGGAGTAATCTGGCTAGGGATTTTGCTCCAGGATGAAATAGTTGCAGCAAAAATGTAATTTAAAATGAAATTGGATTTTTTTGTGAAATTGGAAAACTAAGTAGATGTTTATTTCAATGTTTTTCAGCCTGATTAAAATTGTAAACTTTACTCTGGATTTCTATATTGGAAATAAATTTACTACAGCTCATCTCTGTCACCTTCAATGTTAAGAAATACACTTTTGTGTGTGTGTGTGTGTGTGTGTGTGTATATATATATATATATATATATATATATATATACATTATTTCAGAAAAGTGAGTACACCCCTAACATTTTTGCAAATATTTTACTATATCTTTTCATTTGACAACACTGAAGAAATTACACTTTGTTACAATATAAAATAGAAGATGTACAGCTTGTATACAGTGTAAATTTGCTGTCCTCTCAAAATAACTCAACACACAGCCATTAATGTCTAAACCACTGGCAACAAAAGCGAGTACACACCTAAGTGAAAATGTCCAAATTGGGTCCAATTAACCATTTTCCCTCCCCGTTGTAGCCATTGCTCTACATAAATAATGGCCTAGGCTATAAGAAGATTGCCTAAAACTGAGCTGCAGCACGTTGGCCAAGACCATACAGCGGTTTTACAGGACGGGTTCCACAGGCTGACTCGCCATGGTCGACCAAAGAAGTTGAGTGAACGCACTCAGCATCATATCCAGAGGTTATCTTCCAGAAATAGACATATGAGTGCTGCCAGCATTGCTGCAGAAGTTGAAGGGGTGCAGGGTGAGCCTGTCAGTGCTCAGACCATATGCTGCACACTGCATTAAATTGGTCTACATGGCTGTCATCCCAGAAGGAAGCCTCTTCTAAAGATGATGCACAAGAAAGACCGCAAAAAGGTTGCAAAAGACAAGCAGACTATGAACATGGATTACTGGAACTATGTCCTGTGGTCGGATGAGACCAAGATAAACTTATTTGGTTCAGATGGGGTCAAACACGTGTGTGGCAGCAACTAGGTGAGGAGTACAAAGACAAGTGTGTCTTGCCTACAGTCAAGCATGGTGGTGGAAGTGTCATGGTCAGGGGCTGCATAAGTGCTGCCGGCACTGGGGAACTACAGTTCATTCAGGGAACCATGAATGCCAACATGCACTGTCACATACTGAAGCAGAGCATGATCCCCTGCCTTCGGAGATTGGGCCGCAGGGCAGTATTCCAACATAACGACCCCACACACACCTTCAAGACAACCACTGCCTTGCTAAAGAAGCTGAGGTTAAAGGTGATGGACTGGCCAAGAATGTCTCCAGAGCTAAACCCTATTGAGCATCTGTGGGGCATCCTCAAATGAAAGGTGGAGGAGCGCAAGGTCTCTAACATTCACCAGCTCCGTGATGTCATCATGGAGGTGTGGAAGAGGACTCCAGTGGCAACCTGTGAAGCTCTGGTAAACTCCATGCCCAAGAGGGTTAAAGCAGTGCTGGAAAATAATGGTGGCCACACAAAATATTGACACTTTTGGGTCCAATTTGGACATTTTCACTTAGGGGTGTACTCACTTTTGTTACAGGCGGTTTCACTATAATAGCTGTGTGTTGAGTTATTTTGAGGGGACAGAAAATTTACACTGTTATACCAGCTGTACACTCACTACATTACATTGTAGCAAAGTGTAATTTGTTCAGTGTTGTCACATGAAAAGATATAATAAAATATTTACAAAAATGTGAGGGGTGTACTCTTTTTTGTGAGATACTGTATATGTGTGTATATATATATACATATATATATATATATATATATATATATACAGTGCCTTGCAAAAGTATTCGGCCCCCTTGAACTTTTCAACCTTTTGCCACATTTCAGGCTTCAAACATAAAGATATAAAATGTAAATTTTTTGTGAAGAATCACCAACAAGTGGGACACAATTGTGAAGTGGAACGAAATCTATTGGATTTTTGAAACTTTTTTAACTAATAAAAAAATGTAAAGTGGGGCGTGCAAAATTATTCGGCCCCCTTGCGTTAATACTTTGTAGAGCCACCTTTTGCTGCGATTACAGCTGCAAGTCGCTTGGGGTATGTCTCTATCAGTTTTGCACATCGAGAGACTGAAATTCTTGCCCATTCTTCCTTGCAAAACAGCTCGAGCTCAGTGAGGTTGGATGGAGAGCGTTTGTGAACAGCAGTTTTCAGCTCTTTCCACAGATTCTCGACTGGATTCAGGTCTGGACTTTGACTTGGCCATTCTAACACCTGGATACGTTTATTTGTGAACCATTCCTTTGTAGATTTTGCTGTATGTTTGGGATCATTGTCTTGTTGGAAGATAAATCTCTGTCCCAGTTTCAGGTCTTTTGCAGACTCCAACAGGTTTTCATCCAGAATGGTCCTGTATTTGGCTGCATCCATCTTCCCCTCAATTTTAACCATCTTCCCTGTCCCTGCTGAAGAAAAGCAGGCCCAAACCATGATGCTGCCACCACCATGTTTGACAGTGGGGATGGTGTGTTGAGGGTGATGAGCTGTGTTGCTTTTACGCCAAACATATTGTTTTGCATTGTGGGCAAAAAGTTTGATTTTGGTTTCATCTGACCAGAGCACCTTCTTCCACATGTTTGGTGTGTCTCCCAGGTGGCTTGTGGCAAACTTTAGATGAGACTTTTTATGGATATCTTTGAGAAATGGCTTTCTTCTTGCCACTCTTCCATAAAGGCCAGATTTGTGCAGTGTATGACTGATTGTTGTCCTATGGACAGACTCTCCCACCTCAGCTGTAGTTCTCTGCAGTTCATCCAGAGTGATCATGGGCCTCTTGGCTGCATCTCTGATCAGTCTTCTCCTTGTCTGAGCTGAAAGTTTAGAGGGACGGCCAGGTCTTGGTAGATTTGCAGTGGTCTGATACTCCTTCCATTTCAAAATGATCGCTTGCACAGTGCTCCTTGGGATGTTTAAAGTTTGGGAAATCTTTTTGTATCCAAATCCGGCTTTAAACTTCTCCACAACAGTATTACGGACCTGCCTGGTATGTTCCTTGGTCTTCATGATGCTCTCTGTGCTTTCAACAGAACCCTGAGACTATCACAGAGCAGGTGCATTTATACAGAGACTTGATTACACACAGATGGATTCTATTTATCACCATCAGTCATTTAGGACAACATTGGATCATTCAGAGATCCTCGCTGAACTTCTGGAGTGAGTTTGCTGCACTGAAAGTAAAGGGGCCGAATAATTTTGCACGCACCACTTTTCAGTTTTTTATTTGCTAAAAAAGTTTAAAATATCCAATAGATTTCGTTCCACTTCACAATTGTGTCCCACTTGTTGGTGATTCTTCACAAAAAATTAAAATTTTATATCTTTATGTTTGAAGCCTGAAATGTGGCAAAAGGTTGAAAAGTTCAAGGGGGCCGAATACTTTCGCAAGGCACTGTATATATGTGTATATATATATATATGTGTATATATATATATATGTAGATATATATATATATATATATATATATATTACATTTTTTTGTTTTTGTTTTATATTCCAGAAAGAGAAACAACATACAGGGAATGCAATGAACTTTACTTTCCTGAAGAAAGCATAATAAATCTGGCCCTAAGTAGAATATGTTGGATCACTTTTTAGAACTTTGTTTGCTATGTTGCTGTGTAATATTATGTAACATGTTTTTTCTTGTGCTGCCTGTTTGTTCAAAGAGAAAAAAAAGGTTTGGGAAGAACTGAGCTACATAGAAGTTTGCCTTTTCTTTTAGGTGCATTTATAAACATGAAATGTGGGAGATCAAAGCAGTAATCTTTTGGCTCAATTTACATGATTTTCAAGCATAGCTTACTGTGTAAGAAGCCAAATCTTGGGAATGGACGGTAGTATATTTATTGAATGCAGTGTATTTTCCTTTTATTAGTGCAGCTGAGGACGTGCCCGGTCTATTAGAATCATCATGTAACCTTAGCATGCATATTAGCATCCGTTCTGGCATAATGTAGGATGAAAGGCAAGTGTTTGTATCTACATTGCAAGTGTTCTTGAGACCGGTTGCTGCTGTGCGCCTCTGAATCCCATGCTGATTTGGCTGAGATTCTGAATACAGAAGCCATCAAATGTGTCGGGAACTGAATGCATTAAACTTGGCATAGAATTGATGAGTTATGTAAAAATAATCCCTAGTGACATAAATGATATAGAAATGTGTGCTTGGACGATATCTTGCAACAAAAGTCTCCTTTGGTAAGAGTATTAATGCTGAATATCAACACATGTTGTTTTACATTTAGGGTGGGACTTTTCCAAAGTGTTCCCTGGAGTCGGCTGCCTTCCACAGGTTCACACATCGGTCAGAACGATAATTATTGCTTACATTAAAGGCTCTTTTTGATGTTATATTTAGACTTTCCCAAATATTGGAAGAAAGTGTTGTTTTTTTTGCTTGTTAATAACTGATCTGTGAGCCTTGTTGACAGCCACACCATTCTGTTCTCCCATCCTAGTTATATTCTAATGCAGAGGTCAGATAGTGTACCTCCAAAAGTCTGAGGTAACTGACAAGATTATGTCATAACTATGTCACCTGTTAAGGGCATCTGTGGATTTTTGTTTAAAGCTCTTTTTTTACTTTGTTTTAGGTAGAAAGTGAGGAGATTTGCCTTCACTTCCTGTCCCTGTGACACTAGGACAGGTAATAGGGGGCAGTAGTTGTCACTGGGAAAAGAAGGCACAGTCAAAAAATGCAGCATTGCTAGCTGTTCCAGCCCTTTTCCATGTTTTTTCTATTCTTGTTGGAAATATTTCCATAATTTCCTGGCTCTGACAGAAAATGAGAGGAAATCTCAGTAGAAACAGAAACAGACATAAAACCCGACAGCGGCTCTAACACTTTTCCTCTCTATTCATCCAACCTCAGTAGAAATTTAGCGATACTTTATTTACTTATTAATTTTTTCTGTTAAAAACTTACCAACCCTATAAAACTGCTTTTTCCACAAATAAGTCCTTGCTTCAGTGGAGTTTATAAGCTAGAGTCCTTGCAGTCAGATACATTAGGCCATGTTTAGGTAAAAGTCAATTAAACTACCTTATATTTTGAGAAACGCACCAATACAGTACAACCACTGGCATATACTGTATATTGGTGCTACATACCTCAATACTATGACACTGGCCATACATTAGGAAATCTCCAGTCAGCTTTCAAAAACAATTGTCTTTGGCTTCCAGGGACCATATTGTAGGCTATAGGTTGGAAATTGATTGAACCCTCAGTTACACTAGTAAAGACATTTTCAATCAATTTCCAGAGTCTAGTTTTGTGGTTGAAGGATGACAGCAAGTTGCCAAGTGAATGTTTAGCAATGCAGTTTGTTAGCTATTGAGAATGGTTTGTGCAATGGGTTTACTGCAGATTTTTGCAATTGTGAGTCCTAATGCATATAGCTTTTATAAAATGTTCATTGTTTTAAATGTGTGATAGGGCATCATAAGTGATTCCTATAACACGTGATAGAACACTATTGTTCAAATTTTGTCTGTTTCTGTCCTGGAGAAATTGCTGTTTGTTTCATTGTGTCCTTTCTCAAACTAATCTCTGAATGGAAGAGTGAGGCCGCGTACACACGGGCGGATTGTCTGTCCAACTTAGTCCGCTGAACCGTGTTTCAGCGGACAATCCGCTTGTGTGTGGGCTTCAGCGGACTTTTTCAGCGGACTGTCTGACGAACAAAGTCTTACGGAATTTCCGAAATTTTGTCTGTTCAAACTTGGTTTTGTCCGTCCAAACTTGGTTTCAGTGGACAGTCCGCTCGTGTGTAGGCAAGTTGGACGAACTAAGTATGGCACATGCTCAGAAAGGATTTACACGGCCGAAGGTTGCATTGCAATGTATAGGATGTCGTTTTTCTAGTCCCGTCGTACGTGCTGTACACGTCATCGCGCACGCTTTCAGCGGACTGTCTGCTCATCGTGTGTGGTCAAGTCCGTTCATGCAAATTTTGAACGGACTGTCTGTCGGATTGTCTGACGAACTTAGTTGGGCAGACAATCCGCCCGTGTGTACGCGGCCTCAGCCACTTAGTTTATTTATTCTTGTAGAAATAGATGAGCCTTAAGCTGGCCAAGCATAGGTCTTTTTTTTCCCATTCAACCAGCGGGTTGAACAAAGTCAGATCCAAAGAGGAACTGTCCTCTACTCTGTACTGTATCTGAGGTCTGATAGGGTAACAAGCTGATGCTGTTGTGAAAATGCCAATTCAGCAGAGACAAAAGTAAACTGGTGACAGCGTGGAATATGGGACATCTTGTAGGAGCTGTGCAGCATGTGCCCTGGGTTCCTTGCACTAGCAATGCCCATGCCTCCTATCTCAGCCTGTCTCCGTTTTTTGCTAGTGTCCTGAGAGAAGCAGACATCTTCTCTCCTCTGAGAGAAGAAAAAGTTTTTTCCTAAAAATTAGATCAAGATTCTTTTTCATGTAGAAGAACCTTACAATCAAATTTGCCTTCATCTGAGGCATGAACATCCACCTGGCAAAACCTAATACTAATGTGAACAAAAGGTAGTGTCAGCCTTGGAAATCTGAGAAAAGTATACCTTATGCTGTAAAACTCAAGATCCACTAACTGAGCTGATGGAGTGCACTTCGATGGGGTAACGAGGAACCCTCCCCGTAAAATCATAGGAGTGATAGTAACAGAATGTTTTTCATACTTACTGGAATGGGCTATGTTGGAGGGTCTGCTATAGCACTGTTTCCAAAGCTTGTCCAAGTGAATACCTGGTCACAATATGAACATTTAAGTATCTACATTTTTTTAAAGCAGACCTTTACCATCCTACCCTACTTTATGTAATTGTACTCTTCCTTTTATTTATCTATTGGTTTTTGTACCTTTCTCAGGGAACATATCCCTGCACTTGCTCTATTCTCCCCTAGGTGAAAATTAAATTTGCAGCATCCTCTGATGGTGGTTCATGCACCACCCCTGTTATTAGGTGTCTGGCTGTCACTTACAGGCTTTTACAGCAGGCCCTCTGATGGGGTGTTGCAGCGCATGTGTGTCATGCAAGTCATCAAGCCACCTGCAAGAACCTGGAAATGATGGTCAGCCTCCTGAGGACATCACCAAAGAAGATGCTAGCTTAATGTATTACCGTATAGAACACTGTTCGATATGATGAGAGGGAAACATGGAAGTAAGTGAAGTTCCTCTTTAAGAAGTTGTAAATGAGCTTTAAAATAAGCCTACAATGGTCTCTGTAGATGCAAGCACTGTGGTCCAGTTCATCCTCAATCCAGAAGCACTGACCGCTTTCAAATCATTCCCACAGCAGCTTACCTTACATTTGCACTCATGTCTGCATTGGTTGCTTCTTGGTGAGTCTTAAAGCAGTAAATACCCCAAAACCAGAAATATAATACATTGCAGCTTACCAGTTATTAGATTTGGTGGCCGCATTCATTTTTAGTTTGTTTTTTCTTTTTAGGCTTTCCTTTTTCCCCCTGGCGATCTGTCCAGAAACACACTGTACTAGAGTGCCCCCACTCTGGATGAATGAACATAGGGGCACCTTTGGACAGCAACATTATCAGTCTTGGTGGAAGGGAGTGTTAGATGTGCTAGCAGATTTAGATACATTAACAGATTAAAGCCACACTCCACCTAATACTAAACAGTTACAGCAACAGTTTTTTTCCTGTTTAGGATAAAGGTTTTACATAAAAGCTGACCATTGTAAGCACCCTTGTCAGTGGTAAATGGTTTGTCTCATCCCTGTAACTGCTACATCTACAAGACAGTTTGTTCTTTTGAAAAGCAACATATTTACTGAATGAATCATCAGCAGGTGAAAATAAAAGTAAGAAAGCCTAAAAAAAAGCAAATGCAGCAATCACATCTAAGAATTGGCTAGCTGCAATATAATAAATACTTGCTTTTGGGTTTAATACTGCTTTAGGGTGGGTTCCCTGATGGTGACAACAGTGGACCAAGGCTGTGTAATGTCTCTTAAAACAGCCATTTGTAGTTTCTATCAAATGCTTGTGTGAAAGGGTGACAATTCCTGATCACAATTAAAAGACAGGGAAACAATGTTGTCACCCTGTAACAGGATGTGACTGAACCAGGGACCTTAATGTCAGGATTACCAGTTATTTTTATGAAAGCAGCAGATATAACAAATTCATATCATACTGAATGAAAGGAGTACTAAAGTCATATTCTTTACCTTAAATATTAATAAAGAGCATTTAGTATTTTTCGCTCTTCATAACAGCCGGGGGGTGATACATCAGTTTCGCATTGATTGCAAAATGACGTGGTTGTTAACCCACTTATATCACTTTACATAATCCTGCTGATTCCCTAATGACAGTTGCTCCTGCGTTTTATGAAAAAAATGCCTCCTTTACCTGATTTCAGAGTGGTTCCTTGCAATCATGTCACCGGTCATCTCTCTCCTCTGCCCGGCTGACAGATACAGTGGGCAGGGCCGATATTCCTGGGATGAGGAGAGGAGAGAGAAAGCTGATCATGGGGAGCTGCTCTGAAACCTGGTAAAGGAGGCTTTTTTTAATAAAACACAGAGACAGAAGTAGCTGGCATTAGGGAACCAGCAGTATTATATACATTTTAAACAGTTATGAGAGCATGAGGAGCAGAGCGGGCTGGTACTGACACAGGGGCAGACAGGCAGGGAGGGGAGGGGGTGGCGGACACAGGAGCATAGAAGAAAGAGCTGATGATGGATTCACATAAACTGACCACTGTGTCAGGGCTCAGCAGCCATAATAAACGTTTACAAAGGGGAGGGAAGAACCAGGCAGGATCAGCCAGGTATTACAGGTGATACAGGGGGCCCTTTTAACCTCAATGTAAAGCTGTCTTCCTCCCACTCAGCACTACTGTAAAGGGGGCCATTCACTCACTGACCACCAATGAAAGAGGGTTCTTCTTTCACTAACTGCCAATATAAGATTTTTACACTATTTTGGGACCATTGTCATTTATACAGTGATCAGTGCTATAAAAATGCACTGATTACTGTGTAAATGACACTGGCAGGGAATGGGTTAGACACTAGGGGGCAATCAAGGGATTTAGTGTGTCCTAGGGAGGTGTTCTAACTGTAGGGGGGATGGTCTATCACTAACATGACAGCGATTACTGCTCCCGATGAAAGGCGATGTTGCTAGGCAGAAAAGGGGAAATGCCTTGTTTACAAAAGCATCTCCTGTTCTGCCTCTCCTCATCGCAAGCAGCCGGCGAACATCGAGTTCCCGGGACCCACGGGCACACACACCCCCGATAGGCGGCAAATTCAAAGGGATGTACAGGTACGCCCATTTGCCTGCCTGTGCCATTCTGCGGATGTACATCTGTGTACGGCAGTTGACAAGCAGTTAATATTAATTGAGTTGAATCTTGATATAGTGTGGGTAAGACCACATAGGGTCCCGACAGGCTTTCCAACACATACACAGATATTAGGGGCAATTTATAGACAGGGTCTAATTAACCTACCAGCATGTCTTTGGAGTGTGGGATGAAACACACACAGGCACAGGGAGAATATGCAAACTCCAGGCAGATGGTGTCATGGTTGGCGATTTGAACCAGCAACCCTACTGCTGCTAGGTGAGAGTGCTAACCACTACACCACTGTAGTGTACCGTGAGCTGCTGATATGCGTAATAATTATTGGCAGGGGTTCTCTGAGACCTGAAAGTAATTTGAAGGGTTCATGCGTGTTAAAAGGGTTGGGAAAGTCTGCTCCAGAGAATCTTCGCTCCAGTTATTACACACTTCTAGGAGACTACAATTCCCCTGGAGTGTCTTTACTTCAGCTGGGAGAACTGTTTATCTGTATGGTGTACCATTGATCCTGTGAAGGTGAGGGAAGACCTGGTCAATACTTTGTAATTAACAGTGTTTTATGCTTGCTGAATTCTGGCAGGTCGGCAGGGAGCTGAGTTGGTTTCTTTGATAGTGCTGCCTTCTGCTAAAATCCTGCGGCTCTAGGCTTATTTTCTGTTATCTTACAGCTGTTAATTGTGACAGAGAGGTAACGTGACCAGCTGTTACCAATTCTACATTAGATTCACACACAGGAGGAGTAGTAACTCACTACTGACAACTGCTGCCCATGGGTCATTGATTCAAAAGTGACATGACACAGGTAGTTTATTTAATAGTTACAAGGGAAACTACAGGACATTAACAAGCTACGTTAGGAGAATAGGAATGCACAGAATGTTATGCAGCAACTTTTCTTATTTTCTGCTTCCAAACCTAAGAGCTGCATTACATGTCCTCATTCTAAGGGCTAGGTCCTAAGTGCTATAAGCAAGCACAGTAGGCTTACGTCTTTAGGCAGCAAAGGTAAAGAGGGTGCTTATCCCCGTACAGTTATCGATCACATATTTTACTTGCCATCATCATTAGAAATACAGGCATTTCATATAAGACCAAGGGTAGGCAACCTTTTGAGCATAGTGTGCCGAAAAATGTTTTAAAAAGAGTAAAGCCCCATACACACTATCAGTTTTTCTGCTGAGTTTTTCATTCAGGTTTACAAAAACCATGTAGTGCAAGGGCCTGATGATTGCATACACCAGCCTTTTTCAACCTTTTCAATAGTTCTCTGGACTAGAGAGACCCCTGCTAAAGATTAGAACTCTACAACTCATGATACAATAGTGTGATGGTCAGTGGGAAGAATGATCCTTACACTTGTGGTCATTGGGAAGAATTGCCTCCTTACAAATAGCTAAAAAGATCAATGATGTCAGTGGGAACTTATATGAGAGGCAGAAATTGCCCAATGCTGAAGGAACCCCTAGAAACCTCTGGAGGAACCCTAGGGTTCCACGGAAACCTGGTTGGGAATCACTGGCATACACATTGAAACTCCTAAAGTTTGACCTCATATTATATGGTTTTGGTAAATCTGAAGGAAAAACTGATAGTGTGTATGGGGCTTTACAGCTACATAAAAATTTAAATTTCACACTCTCAATCATGGAAAGGAATTTTTAAAAAGTAAATGCTGTCAACAACATGAATAATAGTAAGAAATAAACACTGAGATCTCTAAGATCATTGCTAAGTGGTAAAGTAAATAGTAACTTACCTTTGTTCGCATGTGTTGCAAGGTAAGTATGGCAATCTTGAAACAAATATGCCAGTTGGCTAATTCAGTTCCGTTATACAGTTGGAAATAACGTGTGAGGTGATAGTGGGCAACCTAATAAAGTTCTCTCAGGTCAGGCCCAATTCCTGCATCTTCATACTTCAGATCCATCCCAATTCCTGCACCTTCACACTTCAGATCCGTCCCAATTCTTGCACTTTTACACCTCAGATTTGCCCCAATTCCTGTACCTTCACACCTCAGATCACCCCAAATCCTTGCACCATCGCACCTCTGATCAACCTTATTTCTGCATCTTCACACCTCAGATCACCCCAATTCCTCCACCATCCCACCTCAGGTGAGGCCCAATTTCTGCACCTTCTCATGTCAGATCAGTTACAATTCCTGTATCATCAGATTTCAGTTCAGGTCCAATTCCTGCACCTTCACACCTCTGATCAGCCCCAGTTCCTTCACCATCACATCTCAGATGAGGCCTCAGACGAGGCCCAATTCTGCACCTTCAGATCTCAAATAAGCCCAATTCCTGCACCTTCACACCTAAGAAAACTCAATTTCCTGTTTCTTCACACCGCAGAACAGTCCCAATTCCTGCACCATAAGAACTCAGATCCCCTCAATTCTTGCACCTTTACACCTCAGATCAGTCCCAATTCCTGCATAATTCGACCTCAGGTCAGTCCCAATTCCTGTACCTTCACACCTCAGGCCAGCCCCGATTCCTGTAACTTCACAACTCATATCATCTAATTCCTGCAACTTCACAGCTCAGATAAGGCCCAATTTCTGCACCATCAGACCTCTGATCAGCTCCAGTATCACCACCTTCACATCTCAGATCACTCCAATTCTTGCACCTTCACACCTCAGGCCAGCCCCAATTGCTGCAACTTCACACCTCAGATGAGGCCCGATTTCTGCATCATCAGACCTCAGGTCTCCATTACTGTACTTTCACACCTTAGGCCAGCCCCAATTCCTACATCATCAAATCTCAGGTCAGTCTCAATTCCTGTACCATTCACACCTCAGGCCAGCTCCAAATCCTGCAACTTCACAACTCATATTGCCCCAATTCCTGCAACTTCACACCTCAGATTAGGTCCAGTTTCTGCACCATCAGACCTCAGGTCAACCTAACTCCTGCACTTTTACACCTCAAATCAACCCAATTCCTGCAACTTCACACCTCAGATCACCCTAAATTCCTGCACCTTCACATCTCAGGTCAGCCTCAATTCCTGCACATTCACACCTCAAATCAACCCAATTTGTGCACCTTCACACCTCAGGTCAGTGACAATTCTTGCACCCCCCCCCCCCCCCAGGTCACCCCAATTTCCTGCACTTTCATGCTTCAGATCAACCCATAGCCTGCATCTTCTCACCTCAGATCAACCCAATTCCTGCACCTTCACAACATAGGCCAGCCCCAATTCCTGCACCTTCACACCTCACATCAACCCGATACCTGCAACCCCCCCCCCCCCCCCCCCCAGGTCACCCCAATTTCTGCACCTTCAGATCTCAAATAAGCCCCAATTTTTTCACCTTCACAACTCAGATCATTTTCATTTCCTGAACCTTCACATCTCAGGTCAGTACGATTTCCTGCACATTCACACCTCAGATCACCCTAATTCCTGAAACTTCACAACTCAGATCACCCCAATTTCTGCACCTTCAGCTCTCAAATAAGCACCAATTCCTGCACCTTCATACTTCAGGTCAGCCCAAATTCCTGCACCTTCACACTTCTAATCAGTCCCAATTCCTGCACCTTTAAATTAGTAGTTCCTAAAAGCTAGTTAAATATCAGTCCAAAATGAGAGTAGAAGCCTGGGGAACTCAACACCAGGGCCACATCTAGCCTGTGTGATGTGGGAGTGCAGTAAAAAAATTTCAGGGGGAAGAGAACAGGATGTCATTAAGGCAGAGGATAGTATCAGCAATTTGCAGGGTAGTGTACATAGCCATTAGTTTGTAGGATATTTTGTCGGGGTCAGCAGGGCAAAGGGTGGAAGGTCAGAAGGACTGTGTACAGGGGTCAGCAAGGCATAGGACAGGGGTCAACAGGGTGGTGGACAGGGGCCAGCAGAGCATAAGACAGGAGTCAACAGGGTGGACGACAGGGGCTAGCAGGGCAGTGTACAGGGGCCAGCAGGGTGGGGGACAAGGACCAGAAGGGCAGTGTTCAGGGGCCAGCAGGGCAGAGTAAAGGGGTCGGCAGGGTAGTGTACAGGATTCAACAGTGCAGAGGGCAGGGGCCAGCAGGGTGGAGAACAGGGGTCAACAAGGCAGTGTACAGGGGTCAGCAAGGCAGTGTACACAGGTCAACAGGGCAGTGTACAGGGGCCAGCAGGGCAGAGGACATGGAGTCAGGGGTGCAGTGTACATGGGTCAGTAGTACAGTGTACAAGCCTGGAAAATGATGGGGTCAGCAGAACAGTGGGCAGGGGTTAGCAGTGCAGATGATGGGGTCACTGCTGATAGGGCACTCAGGATAGGGGTCAGCAGGGTGCTGGGCAGGGGCCAGCAGAGCATAGGACAGGGGTTAACAGTGTGGGGGACAGGAGTCAGCAGGAAGTGTACAGGGGCTAGCAGGTCAGTGTACATGGGTCAGCAGGGCAGAGGACAATGGGCCAGTAGTGCAATGTACATGGGTCAGTAGTGCAGTGTATAGGGTTTAGCCTGACAACTGATGCAGATAATGGGGTCATTGCTGGCAGGGCACTCAGCAGAGCGTCTGTTCTCAGCATAAAACAGGGGTCAGCAGAGTGGTGAACAGAGGCCAGCAGAGCATAGGACGGGATAAACAGGGTGAGCAGGGGTCAACAGGGCAGTTTACAGGGGTCAGCAGGACAGTGTACAGGGGTCAGCAGGGCAGAGGACAGGGGCCAGCAGGGCAGAGGACAGGGGCCAGCAGGGCAGAGTTCAGGGGCCAGCAGGGCAGAGTTCAGGGGCCAGCAGGATGGAGGACAGGGGTCAGCAAGGTAGTGTACAGGGGTCAGCAGTGCAGAGGACAGGGACCAGCAGGCCAGGGGACATGTGCTGTGCGGGGACCAGGAGCACCAACCTCGATCCAGCCATGCAAGTGAGGTGGGCGGAATTCGAGGCGGGCGGAAACTGAGGTAAAAAGAAACAGCCCTGCTCTCTTGTGTGTACTGAGCCACAGCAGCAGTCACTGCTGGCTGGCTTTCTTGATATGTTGGTGATGTAGGTCGCAGGTTTTCTTCACGTACCATTATGAATGCGGCGGCGGGCCATCTCTGGCACGCGTGTTGGGGGTTGCCACCCCCTGTATAAGACTGTCTACACAGTCACAATATTTTGAGCTGGGTGAAGTCCAGCAAAACTGTGTTATAGAGATGATTCTAGCATATAACACAGTGTTATTAATGGATGGTTGTAAATGAATTTTAGTTTGTCCTTGAACATTTAAATCCATTTAAAATATTGAGGATAAAATTAAACTCCCTTCTCACCCTGTGTAATAATTGCCTGGTCATTGCTCCCTTTTACTTACAGTACCTAAAGCCATGGTTGCATGATGCTCCATTACCAAGTTTTATATCCTTTGTTTACATCTGATGGGGTTCTTCTTTGGGTTTCCATGCCACTGCCAGGGGCATGGATGTTCTTTTAAGATCCTGAAGCATGAGGGGGACTCCAGTGGACCAGTGTTCTTGGGTACATTTGTAGCGCTTGGTTAGTGATCCAAGAAGCATGAGGGGACTTTAGGGGGCCAATGTTCTTGGGTAAATTTGTAGCACTGGGTTAGTGGGCCCCAACAGCTGAAATAGATATCAGTAACAGTGGACTAAGGTAGTTATATTTTGCTTCCTCTAGTAAGAAAAATACAAATTCTTGTAGTATGAGTTAAAGGATTGTGGAAGGGAGTTCATATTTTGCCCAGAGAAGGGCTTTAAAAATGCACAGCAGGAAAATGATAGGAAGCTGAGAGGAGAGCCATATCCCATCCCCAAATGGGTATGCAGTAACAGTATTACAAAAACAGAATAGAGATGGGTGCACATGCATAGTTTTTTTTTTCATTCAACCAGCAGCTTGAATGAATAAACTGACAGATCCCTGCATCAACACAATGATGTGTGATGCAGGGATCTCTCCCATTAAGCTATTGCATTCTGATAGGAGGACTCACCTGCTGCCAGTATACACTAATCAGTGCTTGCAGCCTTTGGCTGAGAGTGATAATTCAATGCTGGTTTTCCAGCAAGACCATTTAACAGAAGCCAGTCATTAGACCAGCTTCTGTTGAACAAAGAAAGCTACACACATACTGAAAGTCAGACAGTTCCTGCTGAATCGGCCAACTTTCGGTATGTGTGTACACGGTTTAAGCCCTCATATAAGTGCAAGTGGGATTTATTTATCCTCCAGCATACCTAGCCAGCATTACTACAGCTAATAACAAATCTATTTAACATTTATCTGTGTAAAAAAAAATTGTAATTTACCTGTGCAACAGCTTTGATTCACAGAAAGCCCTCCTCAGCAAAACATAGTCACCCTTCTTTGCCTCTTCCACTGCTCTTTTCAGCCAACAGGATTGATGGAGGAGCAGGTGTTTCATTCCCATTCCTCTCATGGGTCAGCAATGGTGCTTGGTGGTTGTCCCATCACTGAGAGTCATCAACTCTGTGTAAAGCACCTTGGAACTTAAAGGGAAAGTAAACCCATCCATAACACAGTTTAATTTTCGGCACGTGCTGGAAATATAACACTCCCATTGGTTGTTCTCTCAACCAAACTGTCAAACCATCCAATGGCTGGTGTCTAAACTGATCACATGTGCAGCATCATGGCAGTTGTAAACAGAGGCAAAGATAGCAGCTTCTTTGGCTGAAAACGATAGGGGGGTTTATCTACACTTTAAACAGGGCTTTCTTTTCTTGCTCCCAGCAGCTAAATGAAGTGGTGATGGAGGAAAGGTGAGTATATGCTGCCTCTGAATGGGAAAAGCAAAGGTTTCCTTTAAGGAAATGAATGTCATAAGGGGCCAACACTCACACACTGCACTGTATATTTGGAAAAGCAGTGTTTTCACCCCAGGACAAGACGTTTTCTAGGAATACAGAACATCTCTCCTTCTCCTGACCTCCATAATATCTGGGGGATGTTCTGTAGTTATAAGTAGTAAACTGGGCATAGCTGAAAACACTGATTGAGATAACTTTAAGAGCATATAAATTTACAAGCTTAAATGATTTTTGACAGGATCAGTAGATCATTTTTGTTGCACTTATTGAGCAGATATAACAAAACATATTCTATATATTTAACAGATATAAAGTGTAGGAAAAAAGAGGTTTACGTATAATTTAGGTAACTGAAGACTTTTTCCCTTCTCTGCAGTATACACCCCTTTTGTTTGCACCCCACTCCTCTGTTCAGCTGCTGTACTTCTGGATATGGAGAAACGTGTGACCCTGGACTCTTCCTCTTATGTGACTGCACTGTTGCTTGATGATTGGCCCAGGAGTAGCACACGGGAAGAGAGTCCTCAGTTCGGTGTGAGTTCTAACTGGAGCAGCTTGGAGCATACACAGACATAAGACTTACTTGCTTCCCTCCCACAGGGTGAATAGAGCTGTTGTAGTATGAAGTAAAGGTATATGGGGCAGGAGGCAGGGGGCAACAAAGCAACCCTGTTTTATTTGCTCTGCATAGGAAAGCATACGTTTACTTAAAAAAAAAAAAAGAGCATACTGTAAATGTATGGTACTAAAACTTTCTTTCTACCAGCTGAGATCTGTTCAGGGTCTGAATATGCTCTAGACTTTCCCTAATAGACTGCAATAAATGATCTTCCCTAGAAGAGGAAGTTTGTGTATGGCCTCCCTCCCATGTTAGGCGCTTTGCCTTGTTGGTCCTGCATATTATGTTCCTGCCATATGTGCAGAACTATCTATTGGCTAAATAGGATAAGCTGGCCACTCATGTTGGCAGAAGAGAAAAACAGATTTTTATGTGTTTTTTAGTTTGATTCAAACCTGTTATCATTGATGTGCAGAGAAGGAGGGAAAGCTTTTTTATTCATTTGTGTGTTAAATCATATTCAGAAATGTTTATCATACACGTAACAAGTTTCTGTCAATTTTAACCTCTTAAAAAAGCTTTTGAGCGCACAACTTGCAAAGATCAAGGTAACCAAATGGTACCACAAGCAAAATATACATTTTTATCTATATAGCAGGGTTTTCTGCAGTTTTCTTTTATGTAAACGAATCTAATTTGAATCCAATGCTGCCTAGCAATCCTTTTGTTGGGAGTCACCTTGTTTACAACATGGTAAGAGGTTTTGCAAATGAGGTGACTATCAACAAGAGGTTTGCACTTCCAAGTGTTTCCTGTCACTAGAATGCAGTCTTAAAGCGGAATTAAATCTGCCTATCCTTTATAGCATGGGTCTTCAAACTATGGCCCTCCAGTTGTTCAGGAACTACAATTCCCATCATGCCTAGTCATGTCTGTGAATGTCAGAGTTTTACAATGCCTCATGGGATGTGTCGTTTTGCAACAGCTGGAGGGCCGTAGTTTGAGGATCCCTGCTTTACAGCATAGTCTCTGTTTGATCTGCAGTTGCCATGGTGCTGCACATGTGATCAGCTATCACATCAGTCATTTGATGGCATAATAGTTCAGTTAAAAGCTAACATAAACACATTAGTAACTGTATAAGTTATCATTTACAGCATGGCTTGAATTTAACTGTTTTAGGAAACAATGAAATTGGTCTGTTTCTTACATTTTTTTCCAGACTATGTTTCAGTCAATTAAGTTTCTTTGTTAGGCTGCTGAACTGGGATTTATTATGCAGCTGTCCGGATCAGCTGATCCTTGGCACCACCTTGGAGGCCATACCTAGATGCTGCTTTTCCCGGACACTTGTGTTGCAGTTTGTTAGCTGCAGATCGCTTTACAGGTCCAGTCCATGACACAGCCTTTGGTGGGATCTTGATCCCTGAAGACTCCCTAGGGAGTATGCCCAGTATGCTGCAGTGGGGGCAAAGAATGCATATGGCATGTTCACTGGGTTCTCCATTCAGTACTCTCCAGTGCTTAGTTACTGTGCTAGTTAGCTGCTAAACACCCTTCAGGCTTATTATTGTGGTAAGTCTGGGGCTTATCCCATTATATGCATGGCACAGTATCACTATACCCTGAAAGGGTTAATGCATTGAGGAATTTAGGGATGTATCATGTGAGCACTTCTAATGCTTTTTCCCACTTTCCTGCATGAGGCTGTGTCATGCCATTGCTCTACTTGCAAGGGTCACTGATTTTCCTTGATGTGTCCTTGCTGCAGCCTAACAGTGGCACAGTCACCTACGGGCTATATGACCTTTTCTGTCACCACAGTGTATTGTGAGTAGCCCCGGTGCTTTTGCTGTGCATACATTGCCTAAATTGTACTCCAGTATGTCGGATTCTAAGCACAAAGAGAGCGATCATGTGGGCTTCTACAGCTTAATATCCTCTAACAGCTCTGAGGCAAACTGCAGTATTCCTGATCTCTTACTGAGGAAACAGTCGGCACAAGTCCTGACAGATAATGTCACTCAAAGTGTTGAGACTGTACAAAGGTTCATTTAGATACTAAACCTTCAAAAACCAACACTGGTAACGAATTGTCACTTGGAATACCTGGGTCTGATCCTAGATACAGTTCAGTCCAGTATTTTGCTTCTGAAAGAGAAGTGAGAACTCCTCCTTTTTCATTCACAGACCTGGACTCAGCAGTCCAGGAATCGTCCAACTCTCCCTTTCGTCTTGAAAGTTCTGGGTCTAATGGTTGCCTCCTTCAAGGCATTCCCACTTGCCCAATCCTACTTCAGAATGCTGCAACAAAACATCCTGGCTGCATGGGACAGGATAGTATAGTCAGTGGCCTGTATGTTTGATACCGAGGTCCAGATTGTCTCTGGCTTAGTGACTCACCAATCTGGCCCTGGAGCTGGGCACATTTTTTCTTCCACTATCATGGAAGGTTCTCACATTGGATACCAACTTTACAGGCTGGGTGGCATCTTGGACACCCTCACAGTACAGGGTA
Organism: Lithobates pipiens; assembly: GCF_037356315.1. Taxonomy (NCBI): domain Eukaryota; kingdom Metazoa; phylum Chordata; class Amphibia; order Anura; family Ranidae; genus Lithobates; species Lithobates pipiens. The sequence continues at coordinate 53,359,406 of NW_027507790.1, read as the reverse complement.
GTTGATCACCAATGGGAGTTCTTCCATCTGTCAACATTCTGGAGCTCAAAACGATTTGTCTTTCCCTCCAACACTGAACTGCTCGACTGCACAGTCATCTTACCTGGATTAAAGTCGGTCGACGCCAAAGCAGCATACATCAGCCTCAGGGAGGAACCTGAGGCCTTGCTGTGGTGGGAGAAGTAGAAAGCTTTCTAGCTTGAGTAGAACTGAAATTCCCACTTTTTCTGCTGTCCCCATTCCGGGTTTTTGCAATTGGCAAGCCCAAATGAACAACGCCTGGATACAGGGGAAGGTTCTCATTACCCAGACATGTTCAGGGATCTTTCTCTCAGGTGGGGTACGCTAGTTGTGGACCTCCTAGTCACCAGGTTCAGCAACAAACTAGACATGTTTGTCTTTAGATGCAGGGAAACATTAGATGGTGGTTGGGTTGGGGGATATTCTGGTGATTCCCATTGAACTGGTCTAGAAGGATGTGGTACCCAACCTCTTCAGACTCCTGGCAGACATCCCGTACGCTTTCTCAGATTGTACAGAGCTCATGTCCCAAGGACCAGTTTACTACCTTGATTAATGATTGCTAGCTTTCACGACTTGGCAGGTTCTAAGGGGCAGGGGTTTTTCTGACTCGGTCAACTTGGTTTCAGGTGCCGAAATTTCCTAAAACAAATAATAATAATAATATACAGGACTGACCCTGACTATTCTTCAAGCTGGACTTAATCAACATATAAAACAAAACTGAGACAACTGAAGTTTGTTTCATTATGGCCAAAGTCCTATTGCTTCACAATCCCTCATCCGGCCTTTGTACCACCTGTGTTGCATCCAGTGCTTCTATGGGATCTCAACTCAGTTTCCTCAGCTCTTCAAAGCCTGCATTGTGAACCTATCAGAGAAATTCCTTTGTCTACTCTAGCTCATAAAGTCTCTTTCCTCATTGAACATCACCTCTGCTAGATCTTTTCAGATTCTTTACAAGAACAAGGTTGTTTTGAGGCTCAAAGCTTGTACTACATTCCACCTTAACCTGGACATTGTTCTTCCATCCTTATCCCACTCCGGTTTATTTCACCTTAAGAACTTACTGTTTTGTTATTCTGGAAGGTCCTCACAAGGGACAACCTGCTTCCCATTCTACCATTTCTCAGTCATTTAGGTGGGTCATTGTTATTTGTGAGTGCTTCCCAGCTTATAGGTATCAAGCATTAATCTGGTCCTCTATTCAGATATTCTTTGATTTTTACCAGATGGATCTTCAAACATCTTTGGATTAAATCTTTGGACGTAAGGTCCTGCAAGCAGATATTAAGCTGCAGTTATCGTTGGTGTTTTTGTTTTCACTGTGTTTTTTTTCTTGGGCTGTTAGTGCTGTGCTTAGTTCAGTTCAGTTCCTTCAGTTGGACTGCTTTGGTCCCAATGTTTCACAATTCTTCTGATCCTGTGCCCCTTTAACTCCAAGAAGTCATTCACATAAATCATATATGTATATAATACCACTGTATTTTTTATTTTATTTCTGCAGCACTGTTAGGTGATCCCTACCTGTTCTTTGGCATCTGCAGGGAAAGATCGTTGGGAGGGGCTTCTAATACTTTGCTGATGTATGCTCTCTACAGTATGAGTATGTGTCTGGCCAGCCATGGTTGATATGTCAGTGTCAGTCACATGAATAAAAAAACTGTTTCAGAAGATGAATTCAAATGATATTATAAATATCAAATAACTGTTTTATAGCTCCCAGTAAATCTTTATTGAACATCAAATTTCAATTTTTTGTGCATTAATATGGTGTAGGAAGAGTTAAAGTTGATTGACACTAGCTATCATTTTGTTCAAACTGCATCTGCATCCTAGGTTAATTTGTTTTACTTTACAGGTATTAGCAATTCCATCAGATACAGAACATGTGTGTAATTTAAATTCAGTATAAATACAACTGTTCTGTGAAGCCCTCAGAGGTTTGTTAGAGAACCTTAGTGAACAAACAGTATCATGCAGGTCAAGGAACACTCCGGACAGGTCAGGGATAAAGTTGTGGAGAAGTTTAAAGCAGGGTTCCATTATAAACAAATATCCCAAGCATTAAACATCTTATGGAGCACTGTTCAATCCATCATCCAAAAATGGAAAAAGTATGGCACAATTGCAAACCTACCAAGAGATGGCCATCCACTTAAACTGATAGACCAGGCAAGGAGAGCATTAATCAGAGAAGCAGCCAAGAGGCCAATGGTAACTCTGGAGGCGTTGCAGAGATTCACAGCTCAGGTGGGAGAATCTATCCACAGGCCAACTTTTAGTTGTGCACAAATTTGGCCTTTATGGAAGAGTGGTAAGAAGAAAGCCATTGTTGAGAGAAAGCCATAAGATGTCCTGTTTGCAGTTTCCGGGAAGCCAAGTGGGTGACATAGCAAACATATGGAAGAAGGTGCTCTGGTCAGGTGAGACTAAGAGTGAACTTTTTGGCCTCAAAGCAAAATGCTATGTGTGGCGGAAAACTAACACTGTACATCACCCTGAACACACCATCCCCACTGTGAAACATGGTGGTGGCAGAATCATGTTGTGGAGATACTTTTCTTCAGCAGGGACAGGGAAGCTGGTCAGAGTTGATAGGAAGATGAATGAAGCAAATACAGGGCATTCTTAGAAGAAAACCTGTTAGAGTCTGCAAAAGACGTGAGAGTGGGGCGGAGGTTCACCTTCCAGCAGGACAATGACCCTAAACATACAACCAGAGCTACAATGGGAAAACCATTTATCATTTTCCTTCCACATGACAATTATGTGCCACTTTGTGTTGGTCTACTTTTTTGGTTGTAACATGACAAAATGTGGAAAATGTCACCCCCGTAGTGTTTAGCAATAGGAGGACATGGAGGAAGAGGGAGGGAGGGGAGTGTCATTTACCACTGTGTATATGCTCACTTGTGTCACTCTACAGTCATGTGGGCTACACAGATTTAAAAAAAGGGTGGGGAATTAAGAGCTTAGAAGGGAACTGAAACAAAGAATGTCCAGTAGAGGACAACAGCTGTTCTACACAATCTCAACCTGCAGTGGAGACAGAGAGAAGATGGTAGGGACAGCTGAAGTCAGGATCAACCAGATATATTTTACTCTACACAAAACCAATGCTTTACTGGCTTTGTGAGTATGAACACACTGTTATATAGCATGTAATGGGAGATTTTCATAGTTAAGGTTTAATGGCAATTTAGGTGGTAGATTTAAACCAATATGCTGGGGGATTTTGTTTTAGTCAGTATACAAACTGTAGGTATTTCAAGTGTGTATTTAATCACACACTATCCCCACAATTGGAGATCATCTTCTGCAACATTTTTATCTTTTCAGGTTTGTGCTGCTCAATTTGAGCGTTGGAGATCAAAGACTGTGTAGTTCCTGGGGGGTTTGCCCACTGCATTCAACAAAACATAATTACCTTAGTCCTAAATGTGTTCAGCTATTTTGTGCATATAGGAAATGGTAATTTTTTTCTAAAATGTTATATTTGCAAAATGAACTGCCTGCAAAACTGGATATTATTTTGAAAGGATAACTATATGTTTGAAAAACAAAGTAAGATGCTATGAGAAACTCAGAAGGCTGCCATGCATGCAATAAAATAAGTACCTTGTAATTCAAGCACTATGCAATGGTACCCAGTGTAGTGATTATGCAGCTGTGTAGTGTTTACAAGCTCCAGTACAGCTGTTCTTATAAGTTGTTTATGGCAGCATCTGAGCTCAAGCTGGATGGGCAGAACCTTTTTCTGGCTTCCTCCTTGATAATGAAGATCAGCCTATGGTAAACCACACCCTACTACTTGCTTCATAATGTACCAATATCACAAGGTGCTCATTTATTGTTAACCTAGCAATATGCCTAATGCTAGCATACTTTGTTTTTGCAAACATACAGTTATCTGTTAGGGTAAGTGCATACCTGCATGTGGGAAGAAACACGCATTTATTTATTCATGTGTGTTTTCACATCTACTCACACATTTATTTTTATTTTTTCCACAAACATTTTATTAGGGTTCAACAAATAAAAGAAAGTAAAGCTTGTTTACATCTTAAGTAATGACCGGATCCGTTTGTTATGCAGCTTGATGAATGTATCTACAATGAAAGGGTTAGTTCGTCTTTACAGAAAGATTGTAAAGGTGAATGAAAAACAGCACCGTCACCCAATGTAATGGCCCTGACCAATCAAAATCCATCTGGTCCATCCTGGAGGTGCTGGCCGAGAAGAGCAGAGGTTTCAAATTCCTGGACTGCAGGAGTGGCTGTGGGGTTGCTGACAGATCAGCAGCCTCAGATGTAAGTTCAGCAGGGACCAGGGGGGTGGGAATCGTGTCTGGTGTTTGTTCACCTTCACATTTTTTATGGAAAGTTGAGCTAACACTTTAATTTCAGTGTGCCTACTTTGCAAACAATAAAGCCGAATTGAACTCACCATTAGGCTGCATATACAGTTATAAATGCAATTTTTTTTACATTTTTTACTTGCCATGTGCATATTGGAGAATCACACCACTGCTCTGACACACAACACATCAACCTTGGTCTCCAGTGGTCTGACAGTGCATCCTGCTCCCCCTGTCTTCCTTATAGGTCAGCAAATCGTCATTTTTCGAGTAGAGGTCCATTTTAATAATTTTAGCTAGTTGTATATAGTACTCAATTACTTTAATCTCATGTAAGTTTTACCACGGTAATGTCCTTTTACAGTGGCGTAACTATAACCTTCAGGGCCCCGATGCAAGAAACCATGAAGGGCCCCCCTAACAGGGCCCTTTACTCCGAGTTTGGTGGCGGAACAACAGGGCCCGGTTGCAATTTGCAAGTGGGTGGCTGCATGTAAAGGAACCAATTTCTCCATTTGCCGCCGCTTCTCCACCTCTCCCTCCCACAGGCATTCAGCGGCTGCAGGAGGAAAATGGAGAGATTGGTTCCTCTATGTCAGTGTTTCTCAATCTTTTTCCAGTCAGGGCACCCTTTAAGTACATCCCTATGTGAATGGGGCTGCACTGCAACCCCCCTGCAACTGTGTGCATTGCATGCAGTTGCAGCATAGTGATGATGCATTTAAGGGGTTGTAAACCCTCGTGTTTTTTCACCTTAATCCATCCTATGCATTAAGGTGAAAAAACAACTGGCAGTCACCGGAACCCCAGCCCCCCCCCCCCCGTTTTACTTACCTGCGCCCTGGAACTTCACCAGGTGGAGATGCGCTCTTCCTTTGCCTGGGGTTCTTGGCTCCTGATTGGATAGATTGATAGCAGGTCAGCCATTGGCTCCCACTGCTGTTAATAAAATCCAATGACGCGGGCATCGGGGGCGCCTGCAAGGTAACCCCCCCCAGGAGAGCGCTTCTCCTAGGGGGTTGTCTGATAAGAGGAGGAGCCACGAGAGCCACCCCAGAATACAAGGTTCGGGGCCACTCTGTGCAAAACGAGCTGCACAGTGAAGGTAAGTATAACATGTTTGTTAAAAAAAAAGGTGGTCAGGAGGCAACATATTGCCCCTTTACCAGCTGTCAAATGCCTCTGAAAAGCGATCTGAGCACAGATCGCTTTTCAGAGGAATAGCATTTTTTTAAAATAGCGTTTTTAAAAACAGTTCTGATTGTACACATATGGGGTAGGGCTGGGGAAAAAAAATCGATTTGAATCTTGAATCGAGTTGAGAGGTCAAATTTTCAGCAAATAGTTTTTTTTAGATATTTATTTTTTCACCAGGATCGGTGCTGACACCGCACCGGTCCTGAGGAGCTGCGGGCAGGAGTTTAGGTGAGGCCGCGGCTTCGGCCTAGTCCACGAGGCCCGGACCTGCGGACTAGGACGAAGCCACGGCCTCACCTAAAAACTCCTGTCCGCAGCTCCTCAGGGCTGGCGCCGTGTCCATAAAAAAAAAAACTAGATTAGAATTGTGAATCGAGATTTTTTTTTTTTTTTTAAATGACAAATTTTTTTTTTTTAGAAAATCGCCCAGCTCTAATATGGGAAGGGGGGACAGGATTAAACGCAGATACATAAAATGTGCATACATACATCTAAACAGCGGCGGCTGGTGCTCAAAATTTTTGGGGGGCACAACATTTTTTATAAACCAAATCATCAAATGCAGCCACTGTGCCGTCAAACGCTGCCAATGTACCCTCAAATGCAGCCACTGTGCCATCAATCGCAGCCACTGTGCCCAAACGCTGCCACTGTGCCATCAAACGCTGTCATTGTGCCATCAATTGCAGCCACCGTGCCATCAATTGCAGCCACCGTGCCATCAAACACTGCCACCGTGCCAATTTAACACTGCCACCATGCCAATTTAACACTGCCACCGTGCCCATTTAACACTGCCACTGTGCCCATTTAACGCTGCCACTGTGCCCTCAAATGCTACAACTGTGCCATCAATTGCAGTCACTGTGCCATTAAACGCTGCCAGTGTGCCATCAAATGCTGCTAGTGTGCCCTTGAATGCCCCCAGTGTGCCCCCCGCCCGCTCGCCATCTACACACATGCACATACACATGCACACACATACTCACACACATACACACACACATACACACACACATGCTGTACATACACATTAAGTCTTTTAAAAAACGGCAGTGCTTTATCTTACCTCTTCCTGCTGGGTACTGCACTGTAGGGGGAGACAAAGAGCACAAACCGCTTTCACTTTAGTTATAAGCAGTGTGATGACTCCTCGCTCCTCGCACAGTGCCAATTACACTTCGGCTGAAGATCGGGGAGCTCGGTCTCAGCTGCCTGCTCCTTCAGATATACAGGGGGGCCCTCAAGGCATGGGGCCCGGTCGCCTTGGCGATCTCAGCGACCCCTATAATTCCGCCACTGTCCTTTTAAAAGTTGTTTTCATTCTTTTTAAATCTGCAATTGATATTTCTTCCATGAAAATCTTTGTTCACAGACTCTGTTATGGAGTGATTTATAACAACTGTTTTCAGATTTCACTCCTGCATTGTCACCTTGTAACATGTACCCCTAGTAGAGCCTACAGGCAGTTGTGCTAACACACATTACACATGGTCTACTTTTAACAGTATCAAAGCTGTTCCATAACTATGATTTGCAGACAGGGCCGGTGCTACCACTAGGCGGATTAGGCAGCCGCCTAGGGCGCACTTCCGCCTAGGGCGCCTGGCCACTGGTGACCCTCTTCCCTCTGTTTGCAGTCAGCTACTATGTCCATCTTAACACAGCAGGCAGCTGCTCCCGAGGCCCCGTACAGTCTCAGTGGCGACGGGTGGAGAACTCTGGTGCTGCCTGTGACCCATCTAAAGGGATGCCGGGGATGCTCTTTGCCGGTGTTCTCACTTCATTCACAATACATCAGAGCGGAGAACAGATATCCACTAACCCTGGTCACTGGAGGAGGAGGGGGGCGGGGGACTGAGCACACTCCATCTCTCCTTCCCGGGTTCATACTCAGTCTGGTGCCAGCTGGAGCTCTGTGGGAATCCACTGATGAGAGCCGCATGTGTGATCTCCTGAGAGCTGGAGAGACACAGAGTCCTCCCGCTAGTTGTCATCCGCAGCTGCCTGACTACCCATCACCATGGGGTAAGTGTGTGCCTGGACACCCCCCCCCCCCCACCTGTATATGGTTTAGTCCTCCCACTATCACCTCTATGCAACTTTCTCTACATTTGGTCACCGATGTGTAATAATGGGGTTCCTCCTGTGTAGTGATGGAGGGGTCTACCCTGTGTATTAATGTGGGGTTATCTGTAATAATGGGGGCAACTCTGTGCAATAATTAAGGGGTCACCCCTGTGTAATAATGGGGGTCAACTATTGCGTAGTGATGAGGGTTACCCCTGTATGTTAATGTGGGCTCACCCCATGTGTACTGATATGTAATAATGGGGTCATCCCATGTGTAGTGATGGGGGGGGGGGGATCACATTCCCTTTTCACTTTATTGAGGACTTGCTCCCTCCGAGGTGTATCAGAGTGTGTGTGTTCCCACGTATCGTGTTTTAGTGCCAGTTCACACTTGTGCGATGCCAGACATCGCCTGTAATTCGCAGCGCACTGCTGTTCACATTACATGCGATGTCTGTGCCGTGCGATGTCAGCCGTACAGATAGTATGGCTGATATCGCACTGCATTCAGTCCAAACACGCACAGGATGCTTTTTTCTGTTCGGACCAGAATCGGATCGCATGTGTGTTCACATATATGCGATCCGATTCATGTCCAAACTGTCAGTTCGCAGTGCGATATGTGAGCTGAAATGGGGGTGTCGTTAACATATAATGACACTCCCTAGCAGTTCGCATATGGCAGTGTGAACTGCCGTGCGTGTCGTTCGCAGGGTTCTCGCATCGCACTAGTGTGAACTGGCACTTAAGGAAGCCTATTAATATCAATGGGCAGCCGTGTTTGCGTGAAACGTGCAATAAAGATGCAAATGTGATTTTTGAAATCGCTTCACACCAATCTGCATTATATTGCAGTGTGGTCTGTTTTGGTGTGTATGAATACAAGTGTGTTTGCTGCATGTGTGGGGATGCCATTAAAAAAATAAAAAAATCAATGGATCCCATAAATTTCTGTATTTTCATGTGGTGTGGGAAAAGTGCAGAAATCATACAATCTGGTATCGTACGCAGAAATTTTTCAAGCATGTCCGATCGTATATATCAGATGAACTGTCATGATTGGCTCTGGAATGCTGTGTACAATCAGATTATCGTACGATCGATTCAAAAGCAATATTTTTTGTTCTGATCATGTGTATGGGGCCTAAATAAACAAAAAATATTGACTACCTGCTGCTGCCTCTGCAGCTGAAGAGGGTAGCAGTTGAGTGCTCAACCATGGGGATTTATAGTTATGTAGCAGGAGCCGGGCCGGTGCTACCACTAGGCAAACTAAACAGCCCCCTAGGGCGCACTGTTGCCTAGGGGCACCTGGCCACTGGTGTTCTACTCTTTTCTCTCTGCAGCAAGCAACTTAGCCTCAGCATCACCAGGCCACCACTGCTCCGTTTGCACAAAGTGTCAGAGGCGCAGCGTTGGCAGAGGACTGTGTCTGTGTCCCAACTCCTGAATGAATGCAAGCAAGCAAACATTCATTGGTAGGCTGCATTGATGGGTGCTTCATTAAAAAGGTGGGGTATACATGGGCAGGGCAAAGGGGGTGGAGTCAGGGGTGGAGCCAAGGGGGCGGCAAAATGAGGTTTCGCCTAGGGTGTCAAAAATCCTTGCACCAGCCCTGTTTGCAGACAACACTGAAATTGCGGCATTCAAGGGGCCATAGTTCAACAGGGACTGGCCGAATTATGATCTATCTGTGGGCAGGCTGGTTGTACAGAAGTTGATCTCTTGATGAACTTCTGTACAACCAGCTGTCTGGAAAGTTTCTGTTCAATTAGTGCTGCTTGCTACAGAGGCAGTGCTGATGAGTGTAATCTGAGGGCTTGAAAGCCTCCCCATTGTCAGAATACAATAGCTCCATGGTGCATGGGGCAATCAGTTCATTCTCTGGTTGAAAACAGCTGGTTGAATGAAAGAAAATGAATGTGGAGCCTGTCTAAGGCTCCTTTCACACTTGTGTGATCTGAAAGTTGCGTGACTTTGTCACGATTTTGACACGACTTTGACATGACTTGAAGCGATGCCTGTGTAATCTTGAGGTCGATGGACCTCAAGTCGCATCAAAGTCAGACCAAAGTAGTGCAGGGCCTACTTTGAAGTTGCTGCGAATTGAAGGCGCACAGCTATGAAAGGTACTCATTGGAAATAATGGGGGAATGACTTGTCATGCAGTCCCAAGTTGCAGGACAAGTCGCACAAATGTGAAAGGGGCCTAAGACAAGAAGTTACTAGAAGAGGCTGCTAGAGATCAGCAACAATGAGGTACAAAAAAGGATAAAAGTGAAAAATATATATATTTTTTAATGAAAAAAAAATGTTGTGATACAAAATGCTTTAGAAAACCAGATGTCAGCCAGTTAAGGTTTATATAAAATTGAATTTCAAATTTTTCATTCTAAAAAAATAAAAACTAATATGTGTAATATAAGTTTAGCTTGCCTAATTTAATGAATCATAAAACCAATGGGGCTACCTCATTTTATTGCAAAGTCAGCATGGTAATCAGCCTCCGTCTGTAAAATATATCCAGCATCTCTGTGTTGACATTTGTTTTAATCTATGCAGTTGTTAGTGGAAAGTCATGTAGTGACACATGTTTCTCACATATAAATCAAGTGCATGACTAGAAAAATGGATGAGAATCACTGTGTTTATAATAATGTTCCTTGGAGCAATACTTTACTACCTTGATTAATGGCTCTACTAAGATATGGTTTATTTAATGCTGTGCCATGCAGTTCATATAATGTTCCTTTAAAAATTCAGTACTGTCATGTATAATTTGCCAAAAGTAACTGTCACAAAAAATGAATATCTCATATTATTTTAATTAAAACGTAATTTGAAAACTTGTACATATTTTTCTTTGAGACAGAGTAAGTGATCCTCAAATATTAATTGTTACACAAGCAATTTTGTAATTTAATAGGGTTGTCCATTTCGAATTGGTATTTGGTTTCAAAGGCTAAAGCCTCACACACATGGTTTGATTGTTCGCAGGGGATTGTCTGTTGACAGACTGTTGTCCTAAAATCTTACCACTAGTATTCTCCATTTGACAATTGTTCTCCAACTTTCGGCCAATAAATGTTGGATAGCAGGCTAGTAAATTTTTGGCTGACAGCGGTTTGATGTCAGATTTTCGTATGGTCAGTACACAAATCCGTCAAACAAAAGTACAAACACGTATGCTCGGAATCATTGCTCACCAAACACAAAATTAGCAGAAGGGGCCCAAAGGGTGGTGCTCAAGAGCTTCAATTCCTCGTAGTATGTCACTACGTTCGTGTTTTGTTGAACAACAATTGTGTACCGTTAGTATGCAAGACAAGATCCTTCCACAAAATCCTTTTGACAAAAATCAGATGCTCAAGTGGCCAACAATTGTACCATGTGTGGCTTAAGTCTACTTGGTCTGAGTTTCTTTGGAACTCCAACAGTCTCAATAGATTGCTGAAAAGTTTTGGGACAGAGTTCCCATTACAAACAGTGATTCCCTTCTCTAAGTCCCTTTACCCCTTTCTCTTCTGTAAACTCCCTGGAGTAATTCAACTCATTGTGTTGCATCCTGTTTATTATAAATTGTTTAATATCTAAGAAGTGGCCACCCTTAAACATAATGGCACAAAAGCACCCGTAATAGTGAGAAAAATTATATCCTTCATAGCCAGGATTAGATCAAATGGTATTATTACCCTTACCCAGGTTAACAGAACTTGTCTTTGTTCCCACTCATCTTTTGATTTATATAACCTGGTGATTAAACACCTTTCAATTACCTTGAGAAAGAATATTCACATACAAGGAGTAGCGATGGAGTTTAAACCCATAGGCTCACTCTGTTTGCAGATGATTGCCTTGTGTTCATGTCTCAGGCTCTTCATGGCCTTTAAAAAATTGTAAGTATCCAATCCCTTTTAAAAGTAATGGTGCATAGGACACCTATACAGTTTGATGTTAGATATCTGTAACGAGATAGTTGCAGTGGTACTGGAGTTTGCTGCAGTCTTACAGTTTTAATAATTTATTGGTATTTTATTTGAATACACTCCACTATTGATTTGTAACAACTTCCTTGTGGCGTGTTTTAATGACAGTTGTTCTAATCACGTTTTTTCATTATTGTTGTAGACTGACTTATATGAAATGCAATTTTGTGACTCTTATATAGAGGTTCAGAGGACTGCGTATAAAGTGCATTGGAAACCAGTTTAAAATCAGTATTGCTAGTAGGCTAAGTGATGATACATATAGATTGTAACACACGGACAACATCACCTTTAGAGACCATTGCTGACCAGTAGAAATGGCAAGTACACTCATATTACATAGTTTTTAAGTGTTCCTGATTTTCATGTACATTCAAAGGTTTGAGGTTTTCCCTTTGGAAAAATCCTTGTTTTCAGTACTAACTAACTGGACCATAAATGTCAAATTTCAGAATTGTAATCACCTTTTAATGCTATTTTTTGACAAGCAGAATGTCACACATTTCTTTGACGTGTTTTTGTTCTCTATTCAGCAGTGGGTGAAGAGACCTCTTATTATATAGAAAACTAATATGCTCTATGGTGACCCAATGTGCACTACAACTTTGATCTGTTTTATAAAAAAAATGTGGCAGAAGATATATGGGAATAAAGATACCTGTGTGCCTAAACTCCAAATCTTATATTACTAAAGTGGAAAAGACTCGCTAGCCTTTCACCTCAGTCTTTTTAACACTTATGTCTCAAAAAACTCAATTCACAAAGCTTTAACACACGGATAAGTAATTTATTTCAGCCATGTGACCATCATTGTAAACTCTCACTGGTTCTCAGCTGATTATAACTGTCGTTTTTTTAATAATATTAAATGCAGCTGGGAATTGAGCCCTGCGTGGGAAGCTGTCACATTTATTCCTCACTCTAGTATTGGCGTACCTCTGTATGCCAGCTCAGAGATGGTCTTAATTACTGACAGTTTTGTTACATAGTTACATAATCACATAGTAGGTGAGGTTGAAAAAAGACACAAGTCCATCCAGTTCAACCTGAGTGAGTGTCTAAAATTGCCCCTATCCCTGAATATTGCACACTCACATTGGTTCCTACTTCTCACGTTCATGCGCGCACCCTCGCATGGTGAGAAGTACTTGCGGGCGTGCTCCCGTGATATAGACGCTCACGGCATCACTCGGCTCCGCCCCCCGGTGTGCCGCATCATTGGATGTGATTGACAGCAGTGAGAGCCAATGGCTGCGCTGCTTTCAATCCATCCACTCTAGCCAATCAACGGCCAGGCTATGCGGCGATGTGTGTGATTATATGTCAGTAT